>NC_137266.1:24595949-25281449 GCF_053477335.1 Acartia tonsa | reverse complement strand
CAAATTAAATAATAGTACTTTAAAAATATTACATAATCGCACGCTCTCAAATCTCGACTACAGTGCAACAACAACAAGAGAGAAATTTAAACTAATAATGACGCAATTGCGCTGCGTACAAATACAAAAACAATATGGAACTCATAAAAATTTTAATTCTTGGAAATACGCAAAAATTACTAAAATATTATCATAATAATCAATTTCATTCTTTTAATTGTAAAAAATCATTATAGAATTACAATTATAATAACAAAAATACCATGTTATTATAAAGAAACGTGATATTTTAGTCAATAATAAAAGAGAACTCATAAAATTAGGGAAAATAGTGTATGTCGTCTTCACAAGAGAAATCGCCATTGATTTTCTATAATCAGAGCGGGGACAGTTTTGTAGATTATAACTTCATACATGTAAATATCATCATTTTTCTTAATTTTGACTTTTTTTCTGGTAAAACATAGTTTTTCATCAAAAATTGAAATAAAATTATTTTGTATTTTTTTTACTTTGAGGACAAAAGAACGTGTCCTAACTTTTTAAGATTTTTTAACCCATCGTGACAAGCTCCCAAAACTCTAAGTTTAGATTCACCGGGTAACAATAAAATAGATTTTTTCTCTAATCACTTAAAAGAATCCAAAAAAAGTAAGGTGTCAAATTAAAGATCTTACTATTTTTATTTGTAATGACAATTTTCTTCTTTATTGTTGCATTTTTAAAACCAACTTATTTAAAAAAAAAAACTTTAATTACTTCAAAAAACGAGGTCTACAAAAAAATGATTGCATATCTAAATTCTTATTTTACATTTACTACTTACTAGAAACATCGACTAGCTATTTTTTAAATAATCACAATAGTTAGGACACCTTCTTTGAGAAATATCTAGAAAAATATTGGGCGCAAAACTATTTTCTAAACTGCGAAACTGTGCTCCCCCAAACAAAGGCCAATGTTTGGATTGTTACTTGCGGCATTCAGTTTATACACCACAACATTACCAATATCAAAACAAACATTTTTACAGCTACAAAACGACCTTTTTCGGCCACTTTTGAGTGATATGTGAACTTTTTTATTTAATATAAGTAAAAAATAGTGGCTTTTTTGTAATATTCTGTAGAAAGTTTACAACATTTTGTGGTTTTATTTGTTTAAAATCGTTTTTTAAAATGTAATGGTTTAATGATTTTAGTGAAAATTCATAATTTTGTGAAAAATAAAACCATTTCATATATAAACAATATTTTATATAAGTGATTTTAATGAAAATATTAGTTATAGTTGGTATTTTTTTTCTAACATTGATTTGTAACTATTTAGATTATAAATCTATATTTTTCGTTACGATTTTATTAATTTTTCAGACATAAAAATTACAATGTAAGGACCGACAACAAACAAAATTTCTAACTGGTGACAAATAAATTCTCACTCATATATGATTTTTGTATAGGAATGTAAATATTATTTCAATTTTCCAATTCAGGTTTGTTCGATCAATTTGATTATTACATTTACTTCCGCATACAATTTACCTGCTTCCGGCGGCCGGCAGCGTACGTTAATCTGTAAATCTCATCCAGATACATAATTGTATTAAAAAGAAACGTACTTTATCATGGGATCGATTAGCGTTTTGGTCGTCGTTATATATAACCGCCGAATGTTACTACATATGTATAAATATCTGTTCTTAAAAGTACTAAATTATTTAATAAGCAATGTCTTAAAGGGAGGGGGCGTAAATGACATCTTTTAAAACCAAAGCTAAGTGTCAAAGGGAATCAACTGAAAAATAAACTTGCTAGAACACCAGTTTATTTTAACTGAACATCAGAATGCTTTTAATTAGGTAGGTGTATATAATTAAAATTTTAAATAATCAATATTTACATTTCCTGTTTCTCAGAAAAAGGAATCTAACAAGACCTGTGTATATAGACTAGATTAGTGAATAGAACTAGACCACAATGTTCTACGCACATTTTGTGCTGGCCAAGAAGGGGCCTCTGTCCAGAATTTGGTTGGCCGCTCATTGGGACAAGAAACTGACAAAAGCTCATGTTTTTGAGACTAATATTGAGGAGAGTGTCAATGGCATTTTGCAACCAAAGGTAGGTGGTTAAAAAGACAATAATCAGAAGTACAGTGTTTTTTAGTCGTCATATATTAGTTGTTCCATTGGCAATATTAATTTCTGATTGGCAAATTTACACCGTTACAACTAGCATATTTATTGATGTTATATGTTCTTTTTTACTCTCCAGGCAATTATATATTCATTTAAATTTTGTCTCGCCAAAATATGAATTATACACTTATTTTTCAGTAATTTTATCAACAAATGATTTATGGTCAGGTATTCATTTTATTTTATAGGCAGGCCTGAAGAATTTTTTATGCTTTTTTATGCCTTATTTATTACATTTTTTTAAAGGTGAAAATGGCCTTACGTACAAGTGGTCATCTGTTGCTTGGTGTAGTAAGAATATACTCAAGGAAAGCCAAATATCTTCTAGCAGACTGTAATGAAGCTTTTGTCAAAATCAAGATGGCGTTCAGGCCAGGTAAAATAATTTATTTTTGAAAATTTTTACAACCAGTAAAAATGTAAAGCAATTTTTTGGCGATTTAACGGGCATCAATTCGCAGATACAGCTTTTCTTTTTAAACTGTGTGATCATTCTTCTTAAATTTTAAGTGTCACAGCCGCCCTCTAATTGCCAGAAATTAAAGTCACAGTTAAAATATCTGGATAAGAAACTTCAATTTTTTTTTAGGAATGGTGGACTTGCCTGATGACAATAGAGAAGCCGCTATAAATGCAATCACGCTACCTGAGGTAAATTCTATTGTAGAAATAAAAAATATATTTAAAAGCTATGAGATTTTTAGAATTCCAATAGTCAAAAATACTACAAAATTTCAAGCTGAAATTTATTAAAAAACAAAGCACAGACAATATTAAGTTTACATACCTTTAGTAACATAGTATTGAAGTAGTGTATCAATGTTACATTTGAAATCTATCTATAGGTAGTAATATTTTTCTTTAAAATTTCGGTGTATTTCTAATTGGAAACATAATAATTTAATTTTGTTTAGGTTTTCCATGACTTTGACACGGAAATGCCAGACCTGAATGATGTAGATATACATGTAAGTAATTTTCTATAAAAGGACTATAAGAGGAAACGAGTGAATTTTATTTATTTATTTGTTACCTATTCAACACAGACAACTTGTTTTGCTTAAAAATTAATCTACAAAGTAAACTAAATTAATGATTTAGTTTATTTTTTATTAAACCTTTTCATTTTTAGGCCCAGTTCACAATGAATCAGACTCGAGCGGAGGAGATTACAATGAGAGAGGACTATGGCAACATCAACCTCGAGACGGAGGACAACGGTTTCGGTGACGGAGCCAATGCTCCCGGCACGCCAGAGATGTTGAGAGAAAACGATGATTTCGGCCCAGAAAATATTAGTCTAGCTCCCCCTGAGGTAAAAATTAATAATTTTGTTTATGTCATAATTTGTATAAAAATACCTAGTTAAAATTGCTTTTGTATTCTTAAAAAATATTTTGATATTCGAGTTTGAGCCATGGACATTGGGACAAAATGTGTTCTAATGATAAAATATTTTTTTGTATTTCTATTTTTTAACGTTCAACATGTGAAACTTATTATTTATTTTTATCCTAGTCAACGCGAGATTTCTCCGTAGCTGGAGATTATGCATCAATGGCGGATGAGTCTATAGCTCCCTCTAGTACCATGTTCAGTAAGTTCATTTTTTAAAATTAAAAAATCTAAGGTATCTTTCTATCGAAATAAAAAAAATAAATGATATAAATCACCAGTTTCATATGATTTATTTTGTCCGCCTCGACGGATATTGTGTCCTGCTAAAATCAAAAGACTAGGTACCTCGATACGATTAAAAAAAAGTACAAAAATATTTCCATTTAGTTTTTTTCTTTTTCACATATTTATATTTTTCATGTTTAGAGCCAGGTTATGTTGGACGGGAAGAATTCACAGTTGCTGGTAGTGTAGCGGGTGGCACAGATGTCATGACTGCAAACCTTTTTGAGGAAGGTTCACTTTTTGAGGTCAGCATATTTTTATCTTCACAAGAAAACAAGGATTACAACATACATTTTAATCACGGATAATGAAGTCAATCATTAACAGTTATAGAATTTCAACATTTTAACAGTAAACGTATTTCAACGCATTAAACATGCACAAATTCAGTTTTTGAACAGCTCAAAGTCAACAAAAGCATGTTTATAATGGATGCACTGACTTTCAGAGATTGACAAAATATTTACCACACCTTCTGAATTACACTCTGTCGTTACTGGACGAACGGATCTCCATATATTTGGAATTAACTTTAATTACATTTGATTTGTGTATAGGATGTTCCTCCAACAATGTCTCCAAGTGAACGAGATGGACCTCCCATGACAGAGAGCTTTGTTCAAGACTTTCCAAGTAAGATTCATATTTTTTTTGCGGAATGAAGATTATTTTTATTAAAGATATTATAAAAAAACATTTGTATAAGTATTAGTGATGGCAATCCGTCGAATTTTTGGGCCGGATTCGGATTCCGGATTCTTAAAGAATCAGTCAAAAAAAGTGGTGGATTCCTTGTGGATTCCGGATTCTTATTTTTGGCGGATTCCGGATTCTAGCAATATTTTTAAATTAAGTGCTACATATGTCCTAAAAATCAATGTTCTTGGTGTTCTCTGACTCTATAATTCACTTTCGAAAATCGAACCTGATTTTAAAAGATATTATATATAATGATGAAAATCTTTGCCTTCAAAGAGGAGGAGTTGAAAGAAAAAACTCAAGACGCTAATTTTAGCCTACCAGATAAGAATCCGGAATCCGCTATTAAAAAACGGATTCCGGATTCGGATTCAAAATTGGCCAAAAATTGGGCGGATTCTGGATCCGGATTGCCAACCCTAATAGGTATAATTTGCAATCACGAATTTATATGTAATGATTGAACTCTCAATATGGAATAATTTTTAATGAACGGAAATAATTAAGGTGTACGCAGCCCTGCCTCAAGCCACGGTGACGACTACCGTCCCGCGACTCCCATGGACGACCATATGTCCCCGCCACCGTCCCCCACCCCCTCCCAGCACAGTATAGCTCCGTCAGTGGCCCCCTCAATGAGGAGCATGGCGCCCAGTGAAGCCCCTCCTCCCTCCACAGTTGATGGCAGTCAAAGTGTCAGGTAAAAATTTAATTTATTGCATTTGATTGTGACTATTATCAAACTTTGTAAATTTACAATATCAACTATGCCATAAGCTTTTATGTATTTTCTTTATGTTAATTGTGGGCTTCTTTTGTTGTTCTTTAGAACTAAAATATTGTTCTTGCTAATGCTATTTTTATACATACTCTTATGCGAAAAATAACTTCCTGAAATTCATCTTAAGTTTGATACATATGGAAGTATTTATAAGAAGTTGTTTCTATTATTTATTTGTTTTAGATCTGTAGCAGAACCTGAAGACCCCCTACCACCTACCTCGACACCAGTGTAAGTAATTTTTTAATATGTTGATATCCAGAAAATACCCTAAAACCATGCTATGAGTAGTATGTCCTATATTCCTTCTGGAAAGCAGAAAGTCTGCTCCGGTTGTGAGATATTTTTCTACATCTCTGTAGTTATAACATGTCGTGTCTGGCGCATGAAATCATTCAAGATCCATATAAACTACTTGATTGTTTCATTTTAAACACTTTATTATTTCATTTTTGAATTTCCTTAGCCTAATATTGCTAAACAAAATATTAAGTATTTGACAAATATTAGACTTGTATTTGTCAATCCACTGGATGGAATTGAATAAAAGATGAATTAAAATGTTTAGGCCGGAGAGTCCAAGGCCGGAAGCTGAAGAAAATACAACAACATTGATTCACGATGAGGCAGAGAGCTTTGCTCTGGCACCCATAGAGTTAGATGCAACCACCATGAGAGGAATAACCAAAGCTAAAAGGTAAAATTTAATCCTACATGGTTACTGTTAGTTTTAAAAATGGTTGGAGAAAATGAGCCCACTGAATTGCAATGATTATGTAAAAAAAAGAATTCATTTTTATGAATTAATACTTTTTCAAATTGCAATTATTTTGGCTTTTTTACGCTTAAAATTTCATTAAAAAACGTGTATAAAATCTTGCTTATTTTAACTTTTTGCCATTTTTTTTAAACAGACCAAAAACAATAAATACTAATTTATTTTTTATTATTTAGGAAAAGAAAATTAGTGGTAGACGAGATCAAGGCCATTACAGGAGAGGAGATGAAGGCACAACTTTCAGATACCTCAGATATTGTCACAACTTTAGGTATACCTTGATAGATAGATAGATGTTTAGACAGATAGATACAGAATTGTAGTTAATTACACAATTTTTAGATACTTTAGATAATGTCACAACTTTAGTTATACCTTGATAGATACACCTAAACAGATAGATTACAGGAGTGTATTTAATAGATACCAGTAAAAACATTTAAAACAGTGTTCAGTTCACTAAAAAATTATATCTTTACTATTTAATTCGCTTTTTATCTTATACTAGTGGCTTTGCCTCCAGACTTTAGCTAATTGGTTCAGTGGTTACCAAGATCGTAAGCTTCAGATGGACAGACAGATATCGTTCTACTTTGTATTATGATAACTAAGAATTGCTTGAAAAGTGACGTTCATGTTTCAATGTTTTTTTAACATGAAAAATTTTTGATGATATTTTAAGAAAGCGAAGATAATAAAAAAAACTTATTAAACACTTTTAGAGCTATTAGATTTATAAATCAGACTATAATTTTCCTTTCATTTCAGACTTAGCTCCACCAACGAAAAGATTAATGCACTGGAAAGAAACTGGAGGTGTTGAGAAACTGTTTGCTCTTCCTAGCAGAACTCTTTACTCTAAGTAAGTTTCAATAATGGATATACAATGCGTTGATATTGTGACTGGGGAATTTTTTTCTCTATAGGAGTAGAATGGTAAAATCCTAGGGGAGTGTCGTTATAAACGTGAAAATTACATGCAAAGATTAAACTATAAATTGAGAATAAAACTTGTAGCACCTTAAAGAATTTGAGCGTAATTCTTTAAATTTTAGACAATTTCTTTACTAAAGAAAGTACAAACGTTTGCTAATATTCTTTAAGCTAGGTAGGTATATGAAATTGAAGATTTCATCTAAACTCTTCTTTTATTTTTAGTATGATATTTAACCGATACACCAAGAGTTTACGAGTTAAGCCAGGAGGAGACGAACCGGTAACATTTTAATATTATTATTAATTCGAAGATTATGTCTTAAAATTTTATTTTATTACCTAACTAAAAACTTTAGTTTAAATACCTAAATTTTAAGAAAACAATGGAAAATATTTGGTAGGTAGGTAAAGATTATTATTAAATGCATTTTACAAAACTATTTATGTTTTCCTAAAATCTTACCTATTGAAAAACAAAATGGAAATTTATTTTGAAATAGGTACCTATTAGTTAGAACTTTTGACCAAGTTTTTACGATATTTTTTTCAGTTTGAAGGTTTGCCTTTTTTGGAGGATGACCCTAACTTTAGTTATGTAGAAGAAAGAGAAGAACCTGAATTCCAGGTATTATTTAGCAGGGATAAGAGGATAGGGCAGTTTAAGAAAAAATGTATCGTTCTCAAATTCACATTGTGTGTAATTTGTTTTGATGATATAAATGAATTTATAAATTATGGTCCTTTTTCTGTCACTTTGTATATCTTCCCCTATGGAAATTTTAATTCCATTTAAAAATTGTATTTTCAAGGATTTGCTAGGTAATTATTATAATGCGGAGCTTTCACGTATGATACAATCCCATAATACGAACCATGAGTTTTTTGGACAATTTAATTTGCCTAAGTAATGTTTTATCATATTAAATAAATACTTCTATAGCAAAACAAGGATGACAACATCCATAAAAGCGAAGCACTGAAACGGTAGGACAAACGGACATTAACACTTGTATAGTGTCTAAACTGATTTATCAGAATATAAAAGTATAAGAGTCGAAGCAAAATTGTAAGTAAATTTGTTGAAAAACTTCTTGATACAGGATAAAGTTTATTGAGTTTATGGACATACTTACATTTTTAGGATTTGATAATAGAGTTGCTTTGCTTAAAATATTGTTCTTTGTTGTCCCAGGAATCAATATACCAAAAATCAGATCAAACGGATAATTAGATCACATAAAAATTTGCTGTTAAAAAATTAGAAAAATCAACATGTTTAAAATGGACGTACGGACATTCTGGTAATGATTATAGAGTTGCTACGCTTTCTAAATCGTACCTAACTACTACAGGAATCATCATGCAAAGTTTGAAATTGATAGGACAATTCTAACATGCCTAAATTAACGAATAAAAGCTATCTATCTCGGACGGACGGACGTACAGACGGACGGACGGACCGACCCTAATTATAGAAAAGCTTCGCTTTTAAAAAAACAATAAAATAATCTTTCGTTCCAAAATATGTACAGAAATGTGGAATAGTGTGATCTGTTACTTCCTGCAATGTGCTCTCATTGGTGCAAGTAATGGATTGATTATCTAGAGTAGAGACTGTCTATATTTATTATTGATATTAATTTGTTCAGGCCCCACTACCTCCCAAACGTGAGAATAGAGGAAGAAAAAGAAAAGTAACTTCAGAGTTCAATACAGAAGCACAGTCCGAATATATGAGATATCAGGTACATATTCTAACAATAAAATTAAAGAATGTTAAATCATTCTAGGTATGTTCGGGTTCTCCTTAACAGTGTTGATTCTCATAGGTCCCGTGAAGGTTTATACCTATTTTGGGGGAGGGTACCACCACCCTCCCAAGTGCCACTAGAGGCCTCAAGGGGGCGTAGCTACTAGTTTTTTTTATACAAACTAGCAGTGTTCAAAATGTAGTGAAGGTCTAATTTTATTTATCATAATTGAGAGTGTACATCGATTTCTTGTCATCTACTTTCTCATCTCTGATTATTATTATCAATGTTTTTTTAGGAGGAATTAATACGTGCAACAGAACAAAGCGCGAAGGAAGAAAGAGAACGACAAGAAAAGAAGTAAGATTTTATTTATTGTCAGACAGACATACACTAATTGTAGAGCAACTGCGATTTAAAAAATAAATATCACAATTTTGTAATATTTATTCCACACATTTATGAGCTAGAATTTTTTTACAAATTAGGTATAAACATTAATGGCATTAGCTACATAGTACTTAGCATTCTAATGGTTTACATTTCTTTCTTGATTGTTTAGATGTTTTAGTACATCAATGAGCTGACTTAAAGTCTCAGATGTTCTTTGCAGCTTTATCTTGTCTGCTATCCTTCCTTCGTTTCTGGCTGCTATTTCAATTTCTTAGATTTAAGATACATAAATTTAATCTTAAAAAATTATAAAAATGGGTAATTGGAAATAAGGAGGTTTTATTGACAATTAATGAATATGTTTTATTTGTATACTTTATAGTTTATAGTGAATACAAACAGGTGTTAGTTAGATTCCAGTCGTAAAAAGTAACTTTCTTTGACAGAAGTACAGAAGGACGTTGTAAGGTTTGTTATATGTTAATTGTTCTGTAGCAATAATCTAAGAAATCCCTGGAAGGTTTAGTTCTTCTGGATGATATTTTAGTGCATGTTCTATCTGCAGGTTTTCAAGCTCACCATGTCTCAGGGGTAGAAATGGGCTATTTTGCGGATTTTCTAGATAATCAGGAACTCGAGGCAAATCTTGGTGAACTCCTGCTAGCTGACTTTCAAGAAGGTGTTGGTGTTCTTGGTCGTGTTGAAGTTTTTCTCTAATTGCTGCTAAAAAAATTGGATCAATTCATAAAAATGAAGATTAAAAATTAAGATGATGATGGAGTATCTTCATACATAAAAACAGTGTTGCGGATCCGGATCCGCAAGGATCCGCATTTTTTAGTCTAAGGATCAGGATCCGCAAAAAAATGCGGATCCGGATCCTGGGGTATAAATTTATGGAAAAATCTACCTAAATTTATATAAAATAGTCACTTACAAATTTACAAATTTTACAAAGGAGGACATCATCTCAGACATTCTCGTGATGAGAGCCAATCTTTAAGGTTTTGGTTCAGACTTGAAAATTAAAAGTATATTTGATTTCGACATTAAAGAATAAATATTTTTTGAAAAATTTGGTGATTTTATTTTTATTGTCAAGGATCCGGATCCGCACTGACCAAATTTGGAGGATCCGCAACACTGATGATAAAAATAAATACATAGGCGTGCAAAATATTTTGGTTATATTTATAGAGTTCCTAATTTAAAAAAATAAAAGTCTCGCAAGGATCAGACAATTCTTCCATGTTAAAACATCCCACGGACCCTAATTACAAAAAAGCTTCGGGTTTACCAACCTGCGGCAATCAATGGAGGTGTTTGAAGATGTGACTTATGAAGAGGATGTTGCAGCACAGGGTGTTTCTGTTGAAGTCTTGGATGTTGTCCTTGTAGATGTTCTTCTAATTGATGAAAATTGTGTAGATGCTCTTGTGGTAGTTGAGGATCAACTTCTTGATTTGTATGGTGATGAAAATCAAGGGGAATTCCTGAAGAATATTCATATCTTATAATTTAGGCCCGTGTGTTCAGTAATATCTCAGAGATTCCTGCCGGGCTATATTAGTTAAAATGCTTTTCATTGGTCCTTGCAGGTTTGAGGCCATTTTATACTTAAATATGTTTATAGAAGTTAAAGATTGTTATCTACCTGTAATTTGTGGATAGTCATAATCACAAAAGGGTTCATCAGTTTGCTGAGGAAAGGGTAGGCGATCTTCTTGAATATGTCCAGGCCTTCTAGTACAAATGATTATATTGAATTCTTTATAGACCTAGGAAGCTAAATTAAAAGAAGTTAAAAAAAATTAGTTTTACTGTATTTTTTAAACCGCAGCTAAGAAAAACATAGTTGAGAGGACGGATAGACTTGTGGAAAAATTAGATTATAGGGTAGGTTCGCTGTTAAAATAATATCAAATTTTATATCATTTGTTCCTTGGTGGTTGTAGTTGTTCAAACTCATAAAATTCTTTAGGATATTCAATATTTTCTTTGAAATCAGCATTACTCAGAAAGCTAGCAAGTTTCAGAAGTATAGATTCTTCTGTTAAATCATTATGCTTGTTTTCTGTGTGCATGGCGGTTTCTTTTGCAATCTCAGCTTCATGAACAGGTTTATCTTCATGCTTTTCTTCTAGTAAGCTAACTAGTCGCTCTATAAGCTTGGAGTTTTGAAAGATTTCTGGTTCTGAATTGGGAAATCTTAATAAAAAATCTTTGTTTCAGTTAAAATCATTGATAATATGCCTTAGAAATAAATATATTTCATATTTTTTTCATAAATTAGAATAAACTCCACAAGAGGAAGGTCTATTAAGTAAGTAGTATCAAGAAGAAAGAAAACTATCATTTGATTGTTCATTTTAAGCAATTCATGACTTAAAAATCCGCTAATAAACAAGACAGTTCTATATATTTACCTTCTACCCTGTTCTTGAATATTAGCAGGGACAGCCTCGAACGCAGGAAGGTTGCTCAATGGAAAATGTTGTCCTTGTCTTAAATCCTGAAAATTAACATTATTAACTGAATTTGGCAAGGATATAAAAGCTTTTTTTTCTGACAGTTGAGAATTATTTGGGTTTTTTTCTATATAAATGAGCATTTTAAAAAGTTGTAATACCTGATCTAAACCTTCAATACGGATTCCCATCCATAAAAGCAACAAGGCTGTATTTAACATCTTAATAAAGTTAGATTTTTAAAATCAACAAGTAGGTTACAATAAACTTTTTGTTATTATAAAACTATAAGTAGGTGATGTAGTAAAGAAGGATTTTTACCATATTCTTGCAAATGTTTCTTTAGACTGTCCGATAGGTATTTATGGCGACTAGTAAACATTTTAGAGAGAAATGGTTTACAGGGGCAAATACTTGCAATTGTACAATATTTATATTTTAATTTTAATCATATGTGTGTACCATAAGTTATTTAGAATGCATTTGAATTGTTCTTTAATCTGTTTCAATAATTTCTAAAAACAGCCCTAATCTAAACAAGGTTTACAACATCCATTATCGCCAACCTACTAAATAAGATATTTATTTTGAAAACATTCATAGACGGAGTGATAATATGCGCAGCCACTAGAATTATTTTTTCCCTGTACGGAATAACGGACATTTAAAGTTATAGATAAGCTTTGCTACTGAAAAAAAAACTAAGACGGTGCTTTCTAAATACCATTGAGTTAAATGCTCCCTGACATTTTACTTGAGAAAAACAGAAAGTTTCCTTCTAGATGACTTTGGTTTTAAAATTACATTTTTAGAAACACAAAATAATACATCTATTTGATTTATCTCTTAATATTTATTGTTGTCATTGACTAAAACAAAAATATTACAAAATCCGAGAGGGGGTTATTTTGGACTGTTATAAGCACGTTCTCTTATTTGTTGCCTTAAAGCTTTAAACCCTTTACTAAACCTTAACTATTAAGTGGTTGGTTCAAAATACCAATGTTTAAACTTTTCAACCAATAATTTTAATCTTAAGAAGGGAGGGGTAATTTTGTTTAATTAAATTTGGGATGTACACAGGGTTGTCATTTTGGGCGGGCGGTTTTGGGCCGCCCAATATAAGGTCATTTTGGGCAGTTTTGGGCACCCCCCTTTTGGGGGAAGAGAAAAAGGGGAGGGGGTTAAAAAAGAGGGGGGCGGGCGATATCCTTATACTAAAGTAACAGGATGTGTGTCTATTTGTTTGTGTGTCTGTGTGTTTGTACCGAAGGATCTCGCTAACCGCTGAACCGATCGGGTTCTCCTTAACAGGGTAGCTTCTCATAGGTTCTGGGAAGGTTTATAACTATTTTGGGGGAGGGTACCACCACACTCCTAAGAGAAATCGCCCCTGGAAAAAAATTACACTCCCCCAAAAACTTTTTTAAAAATTTTTAAACTAAACAAAAAATGGGGGGAGGAACTCCCCCCCCCCAAAAAAAAAAAAAAATTATTCCCCCCCAAAATTTTTTTTACTTTTTCTTTTCAAATCTAATATAATAATTGGATTATCAAATTTGACTCTCCCCTCCTCAAATGCCCAAAGAGGCCTCTAGGGCCGTAGTCGCTAGTTAACTATATAAATTAGTAAGCTTTTTTGTATCTAGAGAAGGATTTCGCTAACTGCTGAACCGATATGGTTCTCCTTTCCAGTGGAGCTTTTATAGGTCCTGAGATGGTTTCAGGCTATTTTATTTCTAATAAGTCTCGGTATGGTTTTAGGCTATTTTATATCCTTTTTATATGTTTTTTATGACATTTGCCCAAAAAGGGTGCCCAAAACCACTTTTGGGCGCCTAAAACACTTTTGGGCAATTGGGCCGCCCAATATCAAAAAAAAAGTGCCCAATTCGACAACCCTGGATGTACATCTATTTATCGTCCATTATCTAATCTAAGATTCCTACATATTAGAAAGCTGTTAGGTATTAAGTTTAGATTTAATTTTTATTTCTCTCTTAAGGAAAAAAGAGGAAGAACTTGAGAGAGCGGCATCCGAAGCTCCATCAACACCTGCCAGATCAAGTCCGCCTGCCACGCCTGTGCATGACCCTCATGAGCGTGCTGACAGCCCTACTGCCGCCACTCCGCAGCCCCATAGTCCAACACCTTCATCTACTCAACAACAGGACGACGAACATACGGAGGTAAAAAATGGAGCAGAAATGCATTTTATAATGAAGCTGTAGTGAGAAAGAAACAGGAAGGGAGGGGACATTGGACTGTAAATTACAGTGATACTCAGTTTCTTTTTAACCTTATCATCTTTTTTTTCGTTGGCTCAAAAACTTTGAGTAGGAAGTTTATTGAATATTGATTAGTTGGCTCCAAACTAATATTGTCCAAACTTTTAACAAATAATTACCTATAATTTACCAAATGAGTTAGTTTATCATCATAGGGGATGTATTGCATATTAAATTGTTTTCCATTGTCTTATCCCTTTAAATCCCTGAACATAATATAGAAACAAAAGTACCTACCTAGGTATCTTAAATGTTTCCTGGTTTTCTTGTATTTTATGAATTTGCATAATTGTTTTTTTAGTTGTAGTTCAAGACTAGACTACCTAAACGTTTAAGAAATCAACTTTAAAGCTTTAAAGAGACGAATCTATTTACCTTAAGTAACAAACGAATGGTGTAGACTCATCCTAAATAGAGGTAGAAAAGTTAAGTCTTTACAAATGAGTTATTTATTTCATATTTTTTATTGTTTTTTAGTTGAATGACTCACATGGCCTGGACTCTTCTAAGGAAAGACCTGACTCTAGGCTCAACCAAACCAGTCCTACACACCATAGCTCTCCAGCGGTAAGTCATTTGTTTTGTAGCTCAGTCACTCTGCAACAAAGAAATGTTTACTTAACAGTAATCTTAAGGTGTATTTTTAGTTTATTTATATCTTTTTGATAGCTGGCTTTCACTGCACAAGCTACGTTTGGATATTGTCCTTGCTTTGGTGTTGGAAATAAAGATAGCATGGAAACCCCATTCTACTATTCCACTTTTATTAGTAGCGAAGCTACTCTATAATTCAAAATGTCATTCTGTCCGTCCGTCTGTTTGAGACAAAAAGGGAGAAACGTGATTTTCTTGGTTCCTATAAAAGATATAAGGCTAAAACTTCTTGCCACCATTCCCATCAATATGGAGCATAATTAATTATTAAACATCCGTAGCGGTCGGACTGCTTTTAAGCAGCTTTTTAGCCGCTTTTACTTTTTTACAACAGATTTTCTCTGATCCTACAAATGTTACACGGCTGAAACTTCTTGTCCATATTTCTTTCATTATGCACCATAATTAGGCATAAAAAATCTATGTTAGTCTAACTGCTTTTCTTTTACAACATTTAAAGACATAACCTTATTTTTCTAAGGTTTCGTGATTTAAAGTTTTTACATATTCTCTCTCTTTCTTGTTATGAAAACAAATAATCTAATCTATAACTCACTTTGTCCGTTAGTCTATTTCATAATAGATTTTATGCTTTGCTACTTATGGATGTTGTCATCCTTGTTTTCTATTATTACTTGCATTCATAATTCTTATATTACAGAGAAGCCACGGAGACGATGGTCCCGCAAGTCCCGGGTACCACGAGGATGCCGAGAGCCACCACCCAGATGATGCCTCAGCCGCCGGCGGTCTTGCCCGCGCGGCTTCCTCCCACCATGGCGAATATCCGGCCGCACGTTCGTCGCACCACGCCTCTTCCTCACACCACGGCGGAGCCGCGGATGAACACAGCCTTCCGCCGGACGCAACCCCACGCAGTAGGCGCAGTGGAACTCACGGCGGTACTTCAATCGCCCCGCCTGTCGCTGCCGATGGCTATGCTACTCCCGCCCGACCCGACGATCTTTTCCCAATTCCGCCGCGCGCAAGCCTTAACCAATCCGAGTATACTGATCAATGGGTTGAACAGGCGGCCACTGAAACGGCGACCGGAACCGCTATTCCACCGCCGCAAACGCCGATGCACGGCGATGACTGGGGTAATGACAATGATGACGGTGGAAATTATCTTGACGATGGCATGGGAGATGAAAATATTGATGGGGATGAAATGATGGGCGAAGAGGAGACTATTGAATCATTTGAGGACAGAGTGCTTAATAAGAGAGCGGCTCAGCTTCATAGGTGTGTAATATCTTTATTAGGAAACATTTATAAATATTTTTCTCGTATTCATTCGTATCCGGTGGATAGGAACCGGTTCTCATTTGTACGAAAAAACTATGTTTAGCATCGTATTATATCCAGCTTTCTACAAATATATAAAATGTACAATCAAAGGCACGGGCTAAAAAAACTGGTGCTAATCTTATAATTGTACATTTTATATCCGCGGAAAGCCGTTTTTAATACGATGCGAGAAATAACTACTACGAGCAAATGTCATTCAAGTAAAAATATTCAATAACAGTCGCAGTGTGGCGAAACTCATGACAAACTGTAAAGTTAAACCTAAGCAAATTAAAAGAGTAGGTATATCTTTATCTCCTACTTTTATTGTATTTTGTCTTTTATGAATTATGATATTAATAAAGAAACAATAAAGAAATATCGTTTCCATCGTAATGACATACCTTCGTTTGAAGAGCATTATTAAAAGAATTTTTGTCATTTCAGGAACCTTTCCCGTAAGTTTGATGCAGAGCAGGGTGGTCCACTTCGTTTGTTGGGTATGCTGAGGCGGAGTGATAAGAAACAAGCAGCCACTAAGTTCTACTCTTGTCTTGTGCTTAGTAAGGTAAACAATATTTTTTTCAGATTTTTTGGTACATAAATGAATTACTATTTGTTAACAATAACGGTGATCACACTAGAGGCACTTAAGGGGTGGGTAGATTTTTTTTATTTCGACAACCTCTTTTTTTATTTTAGATTTAAAAAGAAAAAGTTGAAAAAAATTGGAGGGGGGGGGCGATTTCCCCCCAAATTGTTTTAAACCTTCCTAGGTCCTATGGGAAGCTACCCTGTAGAGGAGAACCATATCTGTTCATTGGTTTAGCTTGAACCATTTTGTGTCCTATTAATTCACCGTTTTAGCGAGTAATAATCGATATATGATAATCACTTGGATGTAGCACCAGATTTTTATGTTCTCCAAAAAAGTAATACTACCAGCTGACTAAAAACGATACCCCCCATCAACTCCCTTAAGCACATCCCCTCCCGTCCTACTGGATGAACGAACTGATCAATAAATGAGGTTTATATTTCCAACCTAAATTAACGACAAAGGGTTAAGTAGCTTGTGAAATATTGCGTAAAGTTGTGAGTAAGCTTCCAATCAAAAGCGATTATTAAGTCTAACTGTTATTAAATACGCGTTTAATTATATTATGCGTTTTGTCAATATTAAGAACAGTTAGACTTAATAATCGCTTTTAATTGTAAGCTTACTCACAATTTTACGCAATAAGCAACTTATCCCTTGTTATATGTCAATATATCCACGTATTATATATCTATTCCATTATTATTCCAATACTAACTGTTTACCTATTGGTCCAATTAAGTGATTGGGGATCTATACCTTCTATATTCATTGCTTTTACATTAATTTCTTTTGCAGGTGCGAGCTGTCGAAATTGACCAAGAAGAGATTTTTAGTGATCTTGTACTTAACAAAACTGAATTCTTTGAGGGCGCGGCTTCAAGTCTATAGACACATTCTATCAATATTATTTCCACAATTTTTAGTTATTTAATTATTCAAATAAGGCCTCAAAAGTCTTAACACGCAAAATATGGGGATGGAAAAAGGCTTGGAGAGAAAAAATAAAAGAAAAATGTATGAAATGAAAATTTTAGTGTGGCCTGAAATATGCAATAAAAAGTTGAGTGTAAAATCATTTGTAAACAAACATAACTCATAAAGAAACCTTGCCCTAGTAGTCGGGAAAGGGTGAAGGAAATTATTTATTATTATAATTATTGTTATTGACATTTGTTAATCATGAATTTTCCAGTATTTTTTATCATTGTCTTTTTGTTCGTGTAAAAGGGGGCTATCCATTAAAAATGTAAAAAAATAGTCGAGCAACTGAAAACAGTAGGTCGAATAAGTAAGCTTATAAATTTTCTAGAATAATTTCTAATAACCTAACCAATTCATTTTTAAATTAAAAATAATTGCTGAAATTTCGGTATCACTGCTTTTAGTCGCAAAACTAATTACCACTCGTTTGTGGATAGTCCCCTTAAGTTGTCACCTTTAGGGACTTATTTTAACCATTAATTAACAAATAGGTTTATTACCCAATTTATCTTTTTAAACATTTCTTACTACAAAACCTCTAAAAATTTAAAACGCATGATTAAAATTGTCTTTCATAGATTTAAAAAGTAATGGTTAAACCTTAATTTAAAATAAATGTTAAGTTATAAATAACTTATTAATACAACCTTTTTTTGGTGTAGGTACATGTATTGTTTTAAAAAACTAATGGAGACTGTAATGAAATGGGTGTTTTTTGTCACAAAATTAAAATTTCGTAAATTGCTCATGAACAAATAAAATAAAATTTTAGTTAATTAATGAAAGAAAATAAATTGTTGTCTGTGAAAAAGTTTTAAATTAGCATTTTTGTATTAACGCTATTCTAATCATTAAACTTATATGTTGATGATAAGTCGAATGCGAATACAAAAATTCTTATTTAGAAACTTTTTGATGGACAATGAAATAGATATGTCAAATAAATTATTTTATATCATAATTAATTATGAAAAATAGTGAGCTTTTATACAATACAAGATTATGTTTAAAGTACTAATAAAAATATAAAAGTAATGTATTATATATAAATTGTTGTAATGACCAAAATTTTGAAAACAGACACAAATTATTTTAATCATATTTCATATTTTTCCAATTAGCTTAGAAGACACAATAGAATATACTTAAATTTTTTATAGAAAAATCAAAATTAATGGATTTTATTAAAAAATTGGATGTTTTCCCCGATTTTTTATAAGTATTGCATAAAATAGTCCTAACATTGTTTTTTTAATGAATTTGTTATTAATGTTTGTCTTTGCAGTTTTTTATTTTCTTTCTGTTTTTTCAACAACAAAAAATTTATCTTCTACATTAAAAAAAACAGAAAAATTCAATGAATTTTGTCCCTAAATAAAATGAATTGTTTACTAACATTGCACCAAAATAAATGAATTTTTTTTATTATCATTATATTTAATATTATACAAAAAAAATGTTGTAATTTTTCTTTGTTATTAGCGATATTATTATTATAAATACTGTTTCTAAATATATGTACAAATAGTGGAATCCATTTCTTACTTTTTTTTGATCGCGATTAGAATTTTAAAAGGAAAATTAACGCCAAGTTCTATAAATCCAGCAAAAGAAGGGTCATAATTGGTTTGGGTATGTAACTATTTTTAAGTCCTAGTTATTGAGATGCAATTCTAGTGGCGTACACTTAGTAAGTTTGCTAGGGTGTGAAAACAATGTTGTTATATTTAAATTAATTCGAGGTGGGTTTTAGAGGTAAACCTACCCTATACCCATTTCCTCATAAATCTTATTAAATTTTCATTTTAAATACTACTAAGTGACAATTCTGTCTCTAACACAATCAAATTATCTTTCCCTATCTAACTTTACTCCACCCTGTCTCCCTTGATGTATGTCCTGACGTCTTGTTTATTAAAAGCGAAGCTTTTTTATAATTAGTGTCGGTCCGTACGTCCGGGACGGATAGCTTTTTTCGTTAACTTATGCATGTTAGAATTGTCCTATCGATTTCAAACTTTGCATGGTGATTCCTATGGTAGTTAGGTACGATTTAGAAGGCGTAGCAACTCTAAATCATTACCAGAATGTCCGTACGTCCATTTTAAACATGTTGCTTTTTTTACTTTTTTAATAACAAATTGTTATGTGATCTAATCATCCGATTGATCTGAAATTTGATATATTGATTCCTGGGACAACAAAGTATAATGTTATAAGCGAAGCAACTCTATAATTAAGTCCTAAAAATGTAAGTATGTCCATAAACATTATCCTGTATCTAGCAGATTTTCAACAAATTTACTTACAATTTTGCTGTGACTATTATACATTTATATTCTGATTATTCAGTTCTGACACTATACAAGTTTTAATGTCCGTTTGTCCTACCGTTTCAGTACTTCGCTTTTATGGATGTTGTCATCCTTGTTTGTATTCGAAATTAGTTTTTCAGGGGATATTTATTTATAATATTATGAAGACAAACAATCAACAATTTTTTAACAAGTATTTATTTTATTTTTTTATCTACATTCACAATGCATTTACGTTAAATTGGAATTATCTTGGAAACTTATTTTAGAAAGATTTGTATCCCAATAAGGGAATGCTTTGGCTTCTTTGTGGACAAACAAAACATCAAAATAGCATGTCTTCTCTAATTCCTGAAAAATAAAAGTTGTAAGTGATTTGATGATTTTCTGCCTGTAAACATTTTTGCTATAACCACTTTAATGCCATTTTGAAAAAAAATTGCATCTTATAGTTTGAAACGTTTTCCAATAAAATGTTTTGGCCAATTTTTCATCAGATTTACAATTTTTGACTAAATACATCAAGAAAATAATTTGCAGTAGTTTAATGCAGTTTTTGGATGTCTATCAGTGAAAGTAGTAGGATGTAATGTGTCTGTCTTAATGAAAATTGCTTAAATTATCAAGAAAGGGGAAAGATATTCAACATGGTTGGAGAATATACAGTATACATACACCCCTGCTTAGGTACCTTATTTTAATCCTATCCAGAATTAAAATTCTCTCAAAACAAAACGATTACCCAGGGATCTAAAGGGATAAGACAATGGCCGACAAATTGATATAAACCCCCAATGTTAAATTACCCCTTCTGTAGATTAAAATTAGTGGTTGAAACGTTTGAACACTCGACCTAATAATCAACCAATCAAAATTCAGTAAAAGGCCCCAAAATTGTTAGACCAACGAATAAGAAAACGTTATCATAAAACTTTGGGGACTAGTGTAATAAACCTAATGTCCCCTATCACTCTGTGATCACCTGATATGATATTGGCCAAGGAACGTGAGGGGTATACCCAGATTTTTCAAATAATGGCAGGAATTCTGTAAAGAAGGTTTCTTGGCAGGGACTATCGGATCCTGGGAATATAAAAGTTTAAATTTTATTCTTTATCATTTAACATTATTATGTACATGTATTTTTCAAATTTCTTCGAGAAATGGATATAGAATATATTATATCCTTATACTAAAGTAACAGGATGTCTGTGTGTTTGTACCGAAGGATCTCGCTAACCGCTGAACCGATCGGGTTCTCCTTAACAGGGTAGATTCTCATAGGTCCTTGGAAGGTTTATAACTATTTTGGGGGAGGTTACCACCACCCTCCCAAGAGAAATCACAATAAAATCGAAAAAAATTAAATATTTTTGCCGCATAGTGTCGCTAGTATTAAAAAAAAGTATTTTTTTTAACAACTTTTACCTTGTGCACAATGAGGTTCAACTTCCATTTGAATATATGGAACAAACTTGGGTTTCTTACTCAGTGACATAAATTCCTTCAATGCCTAAATTAAATCATATATCAAAGTAATATGATGTCTGTCTGTGTCTAGAGAAAACACTCTATAGATCTAAGAAAGGTTAAAACATTTCTTAGGGGGGGGGGGGGAAGGGGGAACCTCCACCCTCACAAGAGAAATAGCCCCCTGAAAAATATACCCCTCAAGGGCAAGTAATTGATAGTTAATAGGTTGATATATCAAACGAATAAAATTCATATTGCAAGTTCGTATGATTATTACTACCTATTAACTTCCTTTCAATTACTAAAACAAGGACAAAAATTCCCAAAATTATAATCATAAAACTTACTTTACATTCAAAGCCTTGGACGTCAATTTTTATTATCACTGTGTTTTCTTCTTCAGGTATTAATGCTAAATACATAAATAAGATTAAATATTTAATTTAAGGAAATATCTAGGTCATTCAAATTGGCAATGTTTAAACTTCAGTTTAAATAATCATTCAATCTTGTCTTGGGTATAAAGACCAACAAAACCAAGAATTACAACCAATTTAGGCAACATAAATAGTTCTTTATTGCCTCGTATAATAGACAGCTTTCTGCGGATATTAAAATGAAATATAGAATTAAAACCAATAAGGATAGGGCTAACAAAAGTGGTTTTAATTTTATTTGAATATTCGTAAACAATTGTCTGTAATACGAAGCTATATATGATTTTTTCATTGGCTGAGAACCGGTTTTAATGAAGCGAACATTAATTGGTTTCAAAGGCATACTGAAAAATGATTAAAATTATGTTAAAGAATGTTCTAATTTGAGCTTTATTATATTTGCTGTACTACTTGTGGACATAACTATTCTAGATATGATTAAGATTATTCACTTACCAATTAAATCAAACAATGTTATTGAGTTCATTGTAAGTATAGATTTCCCCTAAAAAGATTATAAAGGTTAATATAATCCTTATATGAAAGTAACACAGGCCTCTAGGCGCTTAAAATAACGTTTTTTTATTTTAAAATTTAAATAATGTTTAAAATTAAATAAGATGCTAATATATTAATACTTGTTAATGCTCGCCTGTCTGACTGATTAGTTGAGCTTCGATTTTATGGATGTTGTTTTCCTTGTTTTAATTTCTTTAAGATAATACTAGCGGCTAATTCCATAAAGACTTTTAGGGACATGTGAGGAAGAGGGGAAGGGGTCGTAAATCGAATCCTTCCAATAACAATTTAAGTTTTTAAAAAATTCCCAGACAGTAATTTTTTCTAGGGGCGATTTCGCTTAGGAGGGTTGTGGTACCCTCCCACATAATAGTTAGGAACCTTTCTAGGGCCTATGAAAAGCTACATTGTAAAGAAGAACCATATCGGTTTAGCGGTTAGCCTGGTCCTACGGTACAGACACACAAACAGACAGACATCATGCTACTTTTCTGTAAGGATATAAAAAAATAAAATCTTACAACATCTATATCTAAAGAATCATCTTTGTCGCTGTCTGCTCCAACAAACTTATAATGCCCATCACTAGTTAAAAATAGAATCAATACATTAGAGCAGAAAAATAGATGGGGCACAAGCTATATGTAAATCTAGCCAGGGTAAGGGACCCTGTGCCGACTTTCAATTGGGTCTTTGAAAAACAGGCAATAGCACCGAAAATAATTTTCAAAATCACACATAAATTTTAAATCACATAGATTTTAAATGAAGTTTATACCTTATTGGATTCATGATTTGTATACTTTTGTCATCAAATCTGTTTAGTACTAAACAATAAAAAATAGAATTTTTTGCATCTTGGCAATTGTTGGTTCTCTCTCACAAAGTATATTGTTGAGCTCCCAATCCATTTAGGGGACCTAACCTTGCGGAGCTATCCTTAAAATAATAAACAAACTAACTATCCATTCCCCCTCATTTTCCCTAATTGTTCCCTTATTTAGGAAAAATAGGAGCTTAAGTTTATCCTACTATATAAAGTAGTAAGCGTTTTTTGTCTGTCCCGAAGGATCTCGCTAACCGTTGAACCGATATTGTTCTCCTTTACAGTGAAGCTTCTTATAGGTCCTGGGAAGGTTTTTAACTATTTTTGGGGAGGGTGTCTTTACCCCCCTCACCCCTCCTCAAAAAAATATTTTTTTTACTTTTGAAACTCAAATATAAAATGGGATGAGGTCGACTTATCCCCCTCCTACCTTAAGTGCCCCTAGAGGCTTCTAGGGGGCGTAGCCGCTAGTAAATAATAATTTACAATAGAACTTTAATTTGGATCTTACTTGAATAAAGGTTATCCTATTTTGTAGATAAGAATGCTTATTTGAGATATATTTTTTCGAATCTGGTGAAATTTACGGTAAAATGTTTCTGGGATAAATTACTTCCAAAAATCTATGGAATTTTAAATGCTGCTAGCTTCCGTTCAAAACTGCTGAACGTAGATCATATGAAACCACATTGTTATGAGGGGCATGAAAGGATTATAAATAAATTGGAAAAGCCAAGATTCGATGCACAGGAAAAGCTTGACTGAAAAATGCTCGGGTAAAATAAGTCGTTTTAGCGCATTTTTGTGCACTGCGAGATAAGTGTGCATAATCTAGTAATGATAGTTGGCCAAATCACATGGAATTTCTTAGGCTAGCCAAGGTTTCATAAGTCTTGAATATTCCTTTACATCTATGTTAGACTAAGGAAACCATAACTCTAGGGCTGACCTGGGCTTCATATTCCTGATTAATTTTTATTGTCTTACCTAAACTGTTAAAGAGTAGAGCATGATTATGAGGGTTAGGATCCACAGCAATAACTTTGTTTCCCATAGCCCGGCTGGCCAATGTGTATACTCCAATATTGCTGCCTAAATCTATAATAAAATCATTATCATTAAATCACAAAAAGGTGATTTGCTTGAAAAAAAGTTTCTCGCAAATGGCAGAGACGATAAAAAATTAATTTCTATTCTCATTAGGGCTCAGCAAATTTTTTTTAAAAGAGGGATTGCCATATTAGAGTCAGGTTTAAACTTCAAGCTGATTTTTATGATTATAAAAGTTTTATTTTTCCAGGGGCTTACAGGCGGATAACGCGCGGATGCCGAGCCCTGCTTCTTAAAATTGTTGGATCAGCTGCAGTTCACGCGTAAAATAGGTCTTTTCCGTGCATTTCTCTGCATTGCGAGATAATTATGCATAAATGATTTATGGCTATTCCAGTTTATTTGTAGGATTTCTTATGCCACTTAAAACAGTGTGCGGGCAATTCTTAGATTTTTGGAAATATTCGTTACCAGGAATATTTTACTGCAGTTGATCCAAAGTGTTGTGTCAAGTTGACAAACTATACAATTTTAAATAAGTGGCACTAATTTGCTTTAAGATTGCTACTAACAGACATATATACGTATGCAGACTTATATAGAGTAACTCTGCTTAAAAATTTACCTAATATAACGGCCTCTGGATAATTATCTAATAATGTTAACCATACGTTTATTAAATGCTCTTCGTACCTAAACAAATAATTTTTTTGAAATTAGAGGCGTGCAGAGCAGGGGTGTATCTACCCCCCTCACAAAAATAAGAGGGGTGGATATATGATATACCCCTAAGTGCCCAGATCTTTACACCCCCCTGATGAATTCAACATTCAATGGGGTTTTCAACTTTCAAGGGTTAAAAATTCGCACCCTCTTCTACTTTGGTTTACGAGGGGGGAGTCAATTGCACCATTGATTTAAATAACTTGTAAGTTTATCTTTCTATGATAATTTTGTGCTTCGCACTTATGGATGTTGTCATCCTTGTTTATTCACCTTCTACTTGTTCCCTTAAGATCTTTACTCATTGCATCTGAAAATAAAACAGATTATAAATTGAAATGTATTCAAAGGTGGGGTAAAATATTTAGTTTTAAGGGAGTATTTTAGTTTGAACACAGTTATAGTGTCTGACTGATTATGACGTAACAAAAAAAATTAGCCAATAAGAGGCCACTATAAATTTTACCATTGGTCAATAACGGCCTCTCATTGGCTAATTTTTTTGTTACGTCATAATCAGTCAGTCACTATTACTGTGTTCTTTGGTTTAATCTGTCAAGGAATACTCTATTGGTCCAGTGGTTAGCTCAAGATTGATCTTTTATAATTGTTTTTTACATTCATAATGCGATGATGTTATTGTTTCGTTGAAATCACTCAAAAATTATCAAATATTGTCTTCGGCTTTAGATTCTAGGTTTTGTTAATTCTGAGAACACAGTAATAGTGTCTGACTGATTATGACGTAACAAAAAAATTAGCCAATGAGAGGCCACTATAAATTTTACCATTGGTCAATAACGGCCTCTTATTGGCTATTTTTTTTTGTTACGTCATAATCAGTCAGACACTATTACTGTGTTCTAATTCTGAGGTTGTGTTTCAATAATAGCCTAAAACCTTTTCGTGACATATATGAAGCTTTCCTGAAAACATAGCCCAATCGGTCAACCCCTTTTAGAAATCTTTTTCCCACGACAATAAATCCTTACTACTTTATATTATAGAATTTAAATATTTAATCTACTTACATCCATTTATGTAGAAATATCCAGATAACCTCTAGAAAAATAAGAAGATATTATTCACAAAGAAATATTGATAATAAATTTGCAAACAAAGTTTCTTCAACAAATATAAGGATATCAAATTAAAATTGTTGGAGTAATTCCAACGTTTTCTAAAGAACGTGTCCTAACTTTTGTAATTTAAAAAAATAGCTATACTGTGTTTTTAGTAAGTAAGTAGTAAAGATCTGGCAAATTATGGCAAATATGGCAAATGGATGTATTAAAGGGGGGTAGGAAGAATCGTTATTTTAGCCAGATACAAGTTTGACTATATTAGAGTACATGATAATCTGGTGTAAGAACCAAGTTATGATCAATTTGAACAATACAGTTTAGGAACAGAAATTTCTTTTTAAGTTGACGTATTTTAACTAGTTAAAGTAAATTTGGGGGAAGGTAATTTATATTCCCCACTTTCCCAGGATTGCAGGATAAAATTACAATGGTCCCTAAAGTTTCTAAACACATCCGGTCGGTGGCTTAAAAACTTTTACGATCTAGTTTAGCATTGGCTGTAAAAAAATTTTGCGCAAAATTAAAACCTTTTACTGGCCCCCCTCCTCCTTATTTTCATTTTCTGTTCAGGGATACATCAATTACTAAAATCAGTCAATAAATAAGGAAATTATGCCCCAAAACATGAATATCCCTGTAATAAGGTTTCCCCTCTGGTATACTGGATTTACTTGATTTACCTCACTCAACTTTCTGGCGTGTTGTACAGTGAAAAAACTACCCCCCCCTTATTTTTGATTTTCTTCAAAATTAAGGGGGGGGGGGGTTAAAAACTACCCCCCCCCTTATTTTTGATTTTTGTCAAAACTAAGCGGGGGGTTAAAAAACTACCCCCCCCCCCTTATTTTTGATTTTTGTCAAAACTAAGCGGGGGGGGGGGGGTTTCGGTGCTCCGGTCTTCACATGTAAGCAAGCACCACAATTACTTTTATTTTACAAAAGGATCACCAATGGCTATCTTAATAAAATGTAGAAGCTTTACAAATTGTCGTAAAAAATCAGCTATGTGACGTCATAAAAATGAGGAATGAGAGGAGAAGTGGGAGAGAAAACCTCTAAAAAAGATATGGATAATCCTTCTTTTTTTATGACATCACATGGCTGATTTTTTTTAGACACTTTGTAAAGCTTGTATAATGTTAATATTTACCGCATCCAGGTTTGGATCACTGATACAAATAACAAATGAGAGATTGAACTGGTGTTGACTGTAGGGCAATGTCTCCTTACATATATGTGCTCTGTACTCCGTTAAGGCGTCATATAATAAATCTAAAATTAGAACATTAAAACATATATTAGACTTATCTCCCCTTTCGGGTATAGTCCCTTTCGTGGCAACGCTCCTTAAGAAGCGATTTTTCGTTTTTTTTTTCTCCTATTTCTATCCCCTGCGGGGGGCTCTAACCCTGCGAGGCCAATTGCCTAACCCTGTGGGGCAATCACCTACCCCAATATAACCTAACCTAACCTAAAATAACCTATCAAAAGCCATTTTAAAATTACGACCAATCGCAACTTAAGGGCGTTTCCACGAAAGGGACTATTCCCCCCTTTCTCCTCCCTAACGAATTTAGCAACAGAAGTTTTTTAGGGGAGTTCTCTATTATTTCTACATCCACTCCCACATCTCAAGAACGAATATGTTTTGGTGTTTTGAACTTCTCGCAAGAAAAATCGAGGAGGGGAGCGATAGTAGGGTAAATTACCTCAGACGTCTATTTTGGGCCAAAGCATTCCCCACTACTCTAACTATTAATGTCGCGCAACTTACATATTGGCAGTTGGAAACATTTTTGACGTCTTTAGTTATGATGCGGTGGTAAGCCGAACCTATCAACTCCATGACGACGAGCGCGTATACGCAATGTGTTGAGCCACGGTCGCGGGTTAGGGTAAGTACTAAATACTCATTATACTCAAAAATATCTTTGTTTTAAAATGAAATACTAAAAAATATAGGTACTTACTGTTGTTTTTATTTGAAAAACTTTGCTGGATATTAGGATATCTGAAATGTACATTTTGTTAAAATTCATCCTTTTACAAGAAAAATATGAAACTATATTGTTTTAGTTGCATATTACACATTAGCTTTTTCATGAAAACAACAAGGATGACAATTTTAACAACATAATATAAATAGTTATCTATCGCATCGTATTATAGACAGGTTTGCGCTTATAATAAGATAAAAAATTAAAAGATTAAATCCAGCTTTGTTAGCCCCAAAGGAATAAAAAAGCTTTATTTAAAAAAAAATATATATATTTACCTATGGATGAGTAACATATTCACCATTAAAAATAACAATAAAATGAAATTTTTAATGGAATAATTGCACTCGTATTTTTTAAATAATTTCATAATATATAACATTTTCTTATCATTTTACTTTCTAGTCTGTAAACAATTTAAAACAATATATGTATAAGATTAAGTATAGATGTATAACTCAGACAACAACCTGATTCCAGTATTTGAGATATTTTTCGTCTGCTAGCACATTGTTCTGCTCTTTTATATCGACTTGGCTGTGTTAATATTTTCGACGCTATTGGCTGATATTCAAAGGCCCAATTGAAAGTCGGCACAGGGTCCCAAACCCGTGAACATACAGTTATTTAACCACTACCCCCTCTATTCTTTTACTTCAATTGTAAAACTGTGGCTAGTGATATATGTGTGTACTAGCGGCTACACCTCTAGCAGCTAGGGGCTCTGTATTGAGGTTTTGTAGCTGTCTAATCTATAGTTCCCTAGCAAAACAGGGATAGATGTCACTTTTGACGTGCCTATTCTATTGACGTCATAAAATGCTCTATACCCCATCTCTTTTCTTAGGGGTTTCTTTTCCCCTTCTCTTTTTCTTTCCCTATAATATGACGTCAATAGAACATGTAAGCCAAACGCGGCATTACATCTAGTCCCATTTTGCTAGGGCACTAATTTACCGAAGACAGATACAGATGTCTGAAATATTTCACAAATTTTTTTTGGTAAATATTTAAAATATAAAATACTAGTTGATACGCTCCTAGCCTCCATGTGAGGACGGAAGTCAGGAAAATAGCCTAAACCCAGGACATTACATATATAAACCTTCCCTGAAAAGAATTACCCATTCGGACCAGCCATTTCCGAGATCTTTAGATACAGACAAAAGATACCTTACTACTTTATATTATAGGATAAAAATAATTAATTTATGTACTTATTTATTTTATTTCTTTCATTATTACTAGAGCGTTCTAGGGGCACTTTAGGAGGAAGGATATTTGTTTCTAGGGGCGATTTCTCTTGAGACGGTGGTTGCGCCCTTTTAGGATATAGGAGAAACTTGGATGTAAAGGACAACCATATCGGTTTTGCAATTACCGAGACCCATCGGTGCAAAATACAGGCAGACATCGTGTTATCAGTATCATCTCGGCAGCATTACAGGCCTACACGAACATTTGCATCAAGTTAATTCCTTATAATAAAGTAACAGGATGAGTGTTTGTCTGTTTGTCTGTACCGAAGGATCTTGCTAACCGCTGAACCGATCGGGTTTGACATTAACAGGTTAGCTTCTCATAGGTCCCGGGAAGGTTTATAACTATTTTGGTGAGGGTACCACAACCCTCCCAAGAGAAATAAAAAATTACAAAAAAAAATTACGCAGAGACTTGAACGTAACATAGAAATGTAGCGTAGATACTTGAACGCAAAAGAGAAAAGTTATGTATTATTTAAAAAGAAATATTTAAAGTGCCACTACAGGCCTCTAGGGTCGTTGCCGCTAGTAACATATATAGCCCTAATTCTTATATGGATAATAATAATATCTTAGCATTATAAGAATCACATTAGCTTAATTTAATCTTATATTCTTAATTGCATTCACATAACGAATATAAAATTATTTTACATTGAACGTATACCATAAATTTCTTTTTACTAGACTAAAATAAGTGAAATTGTGTTCGTGGCTTTCACACTGGCATAGAACCATGACTTGCTTTATTATATGCGCGCGCCACGCGCGTTTGGCTTGGGGGATGGGGTGGTTTGGGTTGAGCAGGCCAGCGTAGAGGGGGTGGGGTCAATGTAGGGGGATATGGTAGCGGTGATTAGGAGAAAAAACTAATAAAGGATAGAAGAAAAATTTCTATATCAATTGATAATATGAACGAACAAAGACAATTAAGCATATTTGAAACTCAGCTAGAGCAAATTAACAAAAAATGAAAAAGTTTTTTTTTTACTGGTAAAAGTATAAGCGAGGTCAGTTTAATAGTAAGATTTAATTATTTAAAGGGGAAGGGGGGGGGGTGCTTGGAAGGAGAGTTGCAAGAGTATCAATAGATAAAAAATTTTATGAAAAATAAAAATAACAAAAAAAGGGGAGGAGGGGGGGGGGTAATAGGTTGTGATTATAATAATATTTAAAATAAGTTGTAAGATGATGAGAGGTGAAATATGATCAGATTGTTTTTATGTCTTTCCAACTTTCAAAGACCTAAACCCTATTTTTTAAGGTTTCGTGATTTTAAGTTTTAGGATATTCTTTCTCTTTTTCTTAACAGATTATCTGCTCTATAACTCACTTTGTCTGCTTGTCTAGTTCATTAGAAATTTGGTGCTTCGCTACTCATGAATGTTGTCATCCTTGTTTAATATATCTACAATAGCAAGAACTTTTAAAATATTTACAAATACACGAAACTACAATATTGCTTAATTTTAATTATTTTATTACTACAATTAAGATTCTTACAACAGAATATTTTGATACAATTTAAAACTAGCTAGAAGAGGACAATGGGGTTCAAAATAATCTACAGCCCTTTAATCGTAGCAATAATTGTAATCTACCCTCTATTAAACCTTGCAGAATGTGTTTTAGATGCTGGGTTATATTAGGTTAACTTTATAAGAGCCCCGTAGGTATAGAATTCAAAAATAAGGAGGGGGATCAGTAATCGAACAGAAGTTTGAAAACATTGGGTCAACATTTTACAATTAATTGTCATGTACTAAGTTGATAATATTTATTAATTTTTTTTATAATTTTAAACAAGGATGACAACATCCATAAGTAGCGAAGCACAAAAAATTGTGGATGGTAATACGTAGAAGTAGATTTAAAGTGTATTTATTTAAATCAAGAATAGATTTATTGGAGAAAATAAACACAAAACCTTGTTTTATTTTGTATGATGAAGACGGTTAAAGTAAATTACATACTAGATGCACATAACAATGGGAAAAAATATTTTAAAACTGTTAATGCAAAAAGTTTTAAAATAAGACCAAAAATACCAAAGATTTGGGGAAATATGTCAAACATTTAAAAATAGCCCAAAACCTGCTAAAAGGCAGTTTCGCCGCCATTGTTTGTTTTCTTAAAACGCCAGAAATTTAATTTTAATATCTTTAACTGAAATTTTTTTTGAAAATTTGACCATAAACACCAAAGATAAGTGTAAAAATGTGAAAAATATAAAAGTAGCCAAAAACCTGCAAAAAGGCAGTCTGACTGTCATTGTTATTTTCTTTAAAATACAGGAAATTTAATTTTGATATCTTTAACTGAAAAAATTTTGAAAATCGGACCATAAACACCAAAGATATGGAGAAAAGTGTGAAAAATATAAAAATAGCCAAAAACCTGCAAAAAGGCAGTCTGACTGTCATTGTTGTTTTCTTCAAACGACAGGAAATTTAGTTTTGATATCTATAACTTAAAAAATTTCGAAAATCGGACCATAAACACCAAAGATATGGGGAAAAATGTAAAAAATATAAAAATAGCCAAAAACCTGCAAAAAGGCAGTCTGACCGTCATTGTTGTTTCTTCAAATGACGGGAAATTTAATTTTGATATCTTTAACTAAAAAAATTTTGAAAATCGGACCATAAACACCAAAGATATGGGGAAAATTTGGAAAATATAAAAAACTAGTGGCTTCGCCCCTAGCCTCTAGGGGCTTTGCCCCAAGAGGTATAATTACATCTTCTATTACTTACCCAGCAGAACGAATCACAAATTTTCGCACCTACCCAGCAGGAAAACATTTTGCGATTAAATTCGCAAAATTAGTAAATTTCGTAAAATTCGTAAAATTCGTAAAATTCGTAAAATTCGTAAAATTCGTAAAATTCGTAAAATTCGTAAAATTCGTAAAATTCGTAAAATTCGTAAAATTCGTAAAATTCGTAAAATTCGTAAAATTCATAAAATTCGTAAAATTTGTAAAAAAAAAAAAAAAAAATGGGGGGGGATTTTTATTTGTTTTTGGGGGTGTTGGGGGTGTCCCACCCCCCAAGAAAATAGCTTAAAACCACCGCAGGACCAATAGGTATATACCCTAAAGAGTAGAATCCAATCGGTTCAGTGGTTACCAAGAACTTAAGCTTCAGACGGACAGACAGACGGACGGACGGACAGACATCATTCTACTTTGTATTATAGATAGCCTAAAACCTGTTAAAAAGCAGTCCGACCGCCATTGATGTTTTATAGTTAATTGTGCTCCTTAATGATGGGAATGTTGTCAAAAAATTTCAGCTCTCTATCTTTTATAGGAGCTGAGAAAATCACGTTTCCCCCAATTCATTAATTACGGACGGACGGACAGACGGACGGAAGGACAGACGGACGGACGGACATTGTGAATTATAGAGTAGCTTCGCTACTAAAAACTAGTTTTAATCTTATGATTGTAAATATAATGAAATAATATTCTCGTATTCATTCGAATCCGTTGGATAGGATCCATACGAAAAAACTATGTCTAGCATCGTATTATATCCAGCTTTCTACGAATATAAAAATGTACAATCATAAGATTAAAACCAGTTTTTTTAGCCCGTGCCTTCGGCCCCTCGGGGCTAAAGAACTGGTTTTAATCTTATAATTGTACATTCTTTATCCGCGGAAAGCCGTTTATAATACGATGAATGAAATAACTATTATCAAGATGTGAACACCACTTACTATATTATAATTTCAAAGCTTCCATAAAATGCTATTCTAAAAATGACAGAGGCCATGGAAGTAGCTTTTTTTAAAGCAGACTATAGTGCCTAATAAAAAATGACGTCATACAATACAAATGGCCAATGATAAGCCAGTATACATTGTAATTGACCAATGGTAAAATAAATACTGGCCTATCATTGGTAATTTGTATTTATTACGTCATTTATTAGGCACTATAAGCTGTTTCCATTTTTTTTAAATTAAAAAATCAATCTATGGGGGAGATCAATTAATTGTCCTCTTCCTGGTTTACGTAGAATATACACACAAACACACTCCGTGTTCCTTGATTAGTGGTGATTTCCCTCAAAGTGCCGAGCATGAACTGAAACCCATCCCCTTATTTCCGAAATAATTTGAAAATATTAGGAGGGGTTATTGGTAATAATTAGGAGGGTGGGGGTGGGAGTCGTCCTATGCCTAACCCCTGTGGGGCTACCCTATCCCTAACATCCCTTCACCACATTATTTTCAGTTTTATTTAAATTAGGGGGGGGGGGGGTTCTGTGCTTGGATAGGAACTTTTAGGGAAACAGCCAAATCATTCTTTATAACACAAAGGAAAAAATATCTAGAATTTCACCAGGGTTAAGTATCATGATCATATGGTTAGTTATGCTGTATAATGGAAACGAAGTAGGGGTTTTTGTCGCATTTTCACGGTAACTTTTCTCCTATTTCTAGCCCCATTGGGGGGCTTCAACACTGCGGGGCCTATTTCCTAATCCTACGGGGCAATCATTAACATTCACCCAACCTAACCTAATATAACCTATCAAAAGCTACTGTGAAAATACGACGAAATTTGCTACTTTGTTTTCTTTCCATATTCTGTAATGCTTACGGCGTTGCTACCTACTCTACAAAAGACCTACCCTTACAAAAGGTCTACTCTACAAAAGACCTATCCCTACATAAGACCTACTGTACAAAATACCTACCCCTACATAAGACCTACTCTACAAAAGACCTACGAATATATATTGTTATATAAACATCAAATTTATTAATAAAGTAATACATAATCAATACATGGCCGCAGCGCTCGGCCCCCTGGCCTGCCTAGCCGCGGTCGCTCGGCCCCCTTGCCTATAACCAAACCTAACCTTACCTAAATATTGTAAAAAAAAATATTAAAATTTGAAGAAAAAAATCTACCAACCACTTTTTGTAAATCAACGAAATTCTAAAATATAATTAAGTTAATGTACGATAAACATTCATACATTATTACATATAAGTTAGGTTAGGTTAGGTAAGGTTAGGTTATAGGCAAGGGGGCCGAGCGCCCGCGGCTAGGCAGGCCAGGGGGCCGAGCTCTGCGGCCATGACCTTCTAGCATTACGATTTTTTGTAGAGTAGGTCTTTTGTAGGCGTTGGTCTTTTGTAGAGTAGGTCTTTTGTAGGCGTTGGTCTTTTGTAGAACCGACGAGTAGGTCTTTTGTAGGGGTAGGTCTTTTGTAGAGTAGGTCTTTTGTAGCAACGTAATGCTTACAGTTAGATACACAAATGAGTTACTATGTTTTATGAAATCTTGAATTTTTATTGAAACATGTTTCTAATTAGTGAGGCTACTCCATAATTTCCTAATCCGGCTGTTAAACTATTGAATAAATGTTATTTTATGCTAATTTTGGATGCTAATAAAAATTTTCCAGCTGCTTTTTTGTTATCTTAAAGCTAATGAGCATCCAGTAAATAATTTACTTGATCTGTCGCAGCTATACTACAAAAGACAAAATTTTCGCGCTTTTCCATAATGAATAATGTTTTTTTTTAATTCTTTGCTAATAATTGATGTTGTCATTCTTATAATGAATGACATTTTTTACAAGCTCTAATTTTTTACTTTTGCTCTCATCCTATGCACAGTAGTCTATTCGTGTATTTAACTGCTTTAATAATAATAATAATTTAACAAAAAACATAGAACAAAATAAATAAGATTAATAAAAAGGCAGTTTAGTTTAATCAATACAGCTAGGAAATAAGTAAAAATACAAAACTTAAAATAATAATCAAAAAGGGTTTTTCGACTTATAGCACACAAAATAGTTACATATGCTTTAAATGTAACTAGCGGCTACGCCTCTGAAGGCTTCGAGGAGCACTGGAGAATCTGGAAGATCCAAAATCTTAGGTTTAAAAAATAGGGTATCATCACCCCAAAACTTAAATCTTAAAAATAAAATTGTTTAAAACCATCTCGGAACATAAATGAAGCTTCCCTCAAAAGAAAAACTCAATCGAATTTTATTTAGTTTTAAAAATCTTAAACTTCAGACAAAAAACCTTAATAGTTTATATACTAGAACAGTAATGTTTCAGTATTGTTTTTATCACAGTTTCTTTTCATTTATTTATTGCCTTTCAAAGCTTGGTGAGTTTTTGATTCACTGGTTGCTGGCTTAAGGATTGGTTTTAACTTAGGTTTTTGTTTTACATTTTCATTCAGGAACGCCTGAAAATAATTGGATGTTAATGTAGCTGTGTTTAGTGCCCTAGAAAATTGGGGATAGATGTCAACGCTTTTGGCCGACCTATTCCATTTACGTCATAGAAGAGGAAAAGAGAATGGGAAGGGGGAAAGAAAACCCATAGAAAAGAGATGGGATATAGGGTATTTCCTGACGTCAATAGAATAGGTAGACTAAAGGCAGTGAAATATATCCCCAGTTTGCTGGAGCACTACAGACAGCTACAATGTTAATGTAAAATAGCACAACTAGCAATTAAAATTTTTATTTGTAAATAAAAGCTACCGGTCGGTCTCGCGGTTGCAGCTGGGTGTGGCTTACAGTTTCCGTGACCAAATCAAATTAATCGACAGCGGATGAGGTGACTTAGGTAAGTTTTAGGATAGCTATGGCTGTGGTTAATGCTTGAATTTTTGGTGAAGGTTCCCTATACTAGGAAACATTGAGGCCGTAACTTGATCCGTCAGTCTGTCGATCATGCTTCAAAAGTAAAAGACATGATTTCTCTAGTTTATCGTATATTCTCCATGTGTCTTTTTTATATGAAAACTAAACATCTGCTCTGTAACTAACTTTATCTTTTTGTCACTCTTTTGGATGTTGCCATTCTTGTTAAAATATATAGTGTTAAATAAATCTACCAACCTGACTTTCTTCAGATTTACCATTTTCAGTATCAACTTTAATTTTGATTTCATCAGATCTGTTTTCATTCTTGTTACAGCACACCTTTTAAATAATCATATGTTAAGCAAGACAACAAATATGCTACTGAATGCTAAATGTCAGCTGCAGCTACTTTTTTACCAGCAAGCTATCGTAAAATTTAATTTCTAAAGCCAAAATCTCTTTACACAATACAGCACTTTAAAAAAAAGTTCAATTAAATATGGTTGTCTTCAAATATCTTGCGCATTAGCACCGAAAAATGAACAACTAACAGTGGGAAAACCAAATAAAGTGATTTTATTTTCTATTGGTCTTTTATAGTTTTTGTTTCATGGAAATTATTTTTTCTTTTTACAAAAATCCGCAATGGCGTGGCGATTATATTTTGTCTTTCATGCAAAAAAAATCAAAGAGACCCGCAAAATTTTTTTTTAGCAAACTCTTAAATCCAAAAATATCACTTCAAATATTTCTCACCTTAAAGTTGAGTATTTTAGTTTTCCAGATCAATACCACTGTTATGACCAACAGAACAAACAGAATGGGAATTAGTACTGCCAGTACAGTCAAAAGTACAGATCTAAACATATCTTTGTTATACATACTTTCCAGTATGGATTCGAAACTGATAACTATCCACTGGATTAGAACCAGTTCTGAGCCATACTAATAAATCATGTATCGTATCGTATTGTAGACAATGTCCCTCGAATAAAAAATATAAATCAATACCAGTTTTGTTAACCCTGAAGAAATATGGCTTGTTCGTAGGTTAGACAACTACTAAAAGATCAAATGTCATTTTGTATAAAATAAATTTATGTAGTTTTTTTTCAGGTTTAATTGTCAAAATACAAAGATGCATTTTTTTGATAATATAAAAAGACAAAATAAGCTTTAAAAATACATAAATGCAATTAATTCATAATTCTAATTGTGTTCTTATCAATCTAACAAAATAAAATAGATTAAATATTGATAGTAAACAACTCTTACAAACAAGGGAAGGAAAAAGGGGTGGGGGTTTAGGAATATATCTTAAGCAAAACTTAAGTTATGAAATTATTGATGAATTATCATATATTTTAGAGGGAGAATTTGAGACTCAATTCATAAAAGTATTTTTTGGTAAGAACAAATTTAAGATTATAGGCAATATTTACAGAATTCCTGGTGGTAACTTAAATAACTTTATAGAATGGTTTGGAGAAAAAATTAACATTTCTTAAAACTGACCCAGTTTTAAAAAAATCTGATGAAATTATATTTGGGGGTGATTTCAATGCAAATTTTCTAAACTTTGATTCCCACAACCAAACAAATGATCTTTTGAACCTATTAATATCCTCTTCTTTTCTACCAATGATTACTCTACCTACTAGAATTTGTCAAAATTCAGCAACTCTCATTGATAACATTTTTAGCAATAAAAAGCAAGAATTTTATGAAAGCGGCCTAATTATATCTTCTATTTCTGATCATCTCCCAATTTTTTACTTAAATGTAACTTGTGAAAAAAATACTTCAAACCAAAAACAATATTATTATGATATGAGTCCAAATAACATAGAAAACTTTAAAGAGAAACTCTCTTCACAAAATTGGGAAGGTGTTAATAATGATAATATTCCGAAAACTGCCTTTGAAAGTTTTGGTAACATATTAGAAAAGTACTTTAAAGAGAGTTTCCCTTTAAAAGAAAAATGTGTAAACAAAGGAAAAGTTCCTATTAACCCGTGGATGTCACAGGAGTTATTAAAAATCAGAAAAGCCAAAAATAGGGCCTTTAAAAACAAACTTAAACATAGGACTGAATCTGCTGAAAATAAATTTAAATGCCTAAATAATAAATTCAAAAAACTTGCTAGAAAAGAGAAGAAAAAATATTACCATGAAAGATTTGAAGATTGTGTTACTGATATCAGAAAGACTTGGTCGCTAATTAACTTAATAGTCAAGAAAAAAAAGTGTAAAAATGACGTGCCTTGTGTTTTTACAGATGCACAAAAATCCTATAATACTTTCTCTGAGATAGCCAATGGTTTTAATGACTTTTTTGTTGATGTTGGGCCAAGACTTTCTGAATCAATACCTCAATCTTCTAAATCTTTCAGGGATTTCTTGGGGGATCAATATGATGAAGAACTTAACTTTCAGGAAGTAAACTCTTTTATTATCAATATAACTTTGTCCAAATTAAAATCAAAATCAAGTGTAGGTAATGATAATATCTCTATGAAACTTTTAAAAGAAATAATGCCAATAATTGTAAAGCCTATCATTCACCTGTTTAACCTCTCTTTAAACACTGGCTACATTCCTGATAACTATAAATGTGCAAAAATTATACCTATTTACAAAGCTGGTGAAAGAGATAGATTTGACAATTATCGCCCTATTTCCATACTTCCAGCCCTCTCTAAATTACTTGAGAAAATTGTTGCTTTTCAAATGATTAGATATCTTGAGGGAAACAAAATGTTATATCAACATCAATATGGCTTCAGAAGGTCAAGAGACACACAACAACCACTGATACATTTAATCAACAAAGTTTATGACGGACTGAATAAGCCCCAATCAGAATACAGTGCCTGTGTGTTTCTTGACCTTAAAAAGGCATTTGACACGTGTGATATACCAATTTTACTATCCAAACTAAAACACTATGGTTTTAAAGGTGTATCTGCAAAATGGTTTGAAAATTATCTAACTAATAGAAAACAGTATGTTGAAATAAATGGTGTAAAGTCCAAAGAAAAAGTATTAACCCATGGAGTACCACAGGGCTCTGTCATTGGACCAATTTTGTTCTTGTTGTATATAAACGACCTTCCAAATTCAACAACCTTATTTTGTAGCCTTTTTGCAGATGACACAATATTTTGTAAAACCTCAAGTAATTTAGAAACCATAAAAACATCATTAAATGAAGAATTAGATAAGGCATCAGTATGGTTTAGGGCAAATAAACTTTCTTTAAATGTATCTAAAACAAAATACATGGTCTTCAGACTTAGCAGTATGCAACCTGTCAATAATAACTTTAGAATCTTCATTAATGGGGAGGAAGTTGAGAGAATCAGCAATGAAAATGAAACAAAGTCTTTTAAATTTGTTGGGGTACATCTTGATGAATTTCTCAATTGGAATGAGCATACAAAAATGGTAAAAAACAAAGTTTCTAGTTCTCTATATGCATTAAATCAAATAAAAAATGTTCTCCCATCAAAAACTTTGAAAACGATTTATTCCTCAATGATTTTGCCTCACTTAAATTATTCTAATATCACATGGGGTCTCTCTAAAAGTAAAGATATTGATCAAATAAGAAAACACCAAAAAAGGGCAATAAGGATTATTGTAGGTGCTAATTATAATGCACACACTGAAATTTTGTTTGGACAATCTAAAATATTAAAATTTGATGATTTGGTAAATTTAAACATTTTAAATTTTATAAGTAAATTTTTTCATAAGAAACTCCCAGAAAGCTTTGATAACATGTTTAAAGTTCTTTCTTCTCAGAGATCAAAAAAGTTACTGATAAGTATACCTAAAACAAAACATCTTGAATATTTTCCAGCAGTGTCATTTCCAAAACTTTGGAATAACTTGAGAAATGAAATAAGGCTTTCAGACTCTGTAAAGAAATCATTGTCCATGATTAAAAAAGATTATTTTTTAAATTATAAATCATTTCATTGCAACAAAAGAAAATGCTTTTCCTGTAAGAAATAAAATCTGTACCAACTTCTGTAACTGTAAATAGTTATTTAGTCAACCCACTTAATTATTGATCTATTAAATTCGTGTAAATATCTTTATATAATAAATAATTTTTGTAATTTCTCGCTATAAATAAAATAATAAATGAAATCAATTAAAGGGGCAAATTTACGGCCTACTCCAAGGCTTAATTACTCCTTGCTATGCAATTTTTAAAATATGATTTTATATGCATATTTAATAATTTAAATGTATTGCATTAGTTAATAAATTCTATTCTATTCTATGAACTTTTAATTTAAAATAATTGTTTTGATTTAAAATAAAAGTAAGAATGCCATGGATTAAGCTGTGATTACCTCCCCCTTCCCCAAAAATGAATTCGGGCATGTACCTCACAAAATTTTAATTTTTAGTCACCCCCCCCCCCCAATTTTTTATTTTTTTACCCTCCCCCCCTCCAAATAAAAAAGCTTAAACGTCCTTGAAGAAAACTTACCTTGTAAATAATTTATTTTGTATTGATAACACTTCAACATTAATTTTCTAAAATAAAAATAGTATTTAAATAAATAATAAATCAGAAATAAGGTATAACCAACAAGCAAAATAAATCTAAAATAATATTTGGGGGGCAAATGGAGAGGTCGTCAATTCTACTCTTCAAGTGTTGGCCCCCAACGACAGCTGCAATTATGTATAGGTTTCGTGATTTTTTCCAAATTAATTTTGATGTTGATATAAGCACTAATTTTGAAATATAGAAAAAAATAATTTTTTATCTTTAGCTTTTTTAATCCTATATACATAATCAAAAACAGGACTAATTCATCTACAAATTGCCCTCCCCCCCCCCCCCCCTCCCTGCAGCATTTTTTTTCTCTCCTTTTTATATCCCTTCTCCCTGGCAAGATCCTAATCGTTAAAGGCTTCTTATACGTCGTGGAATGGTTTAAAACTATTTTAGGTTGCCCACCCCTTCCCCATCATCTAAAAAAATCATCCGAAATATTTTATTCTCTTACAAAAAATCAAACCCCGCTGTCCTCCTTTGAGTATTTCTTCCTTTAAATAAGTTTATACCTGAAATTTGAAATTGTTTTGAATACTGAGAGAAGCTGGAAGTGTATGGTATCCGTCAGAACTGGAGGGTAGCCCCTGTAATTAGGACTGGCAATCAAAATCCGCAATCCGACCAGTTTTAGAACCCATTTTGGACCCTGAATCCAAATCCGCAATTTAAATTACGGATTTAGATTTTAAATTTTTATGACTTTTGTAACACTTAGAAAAATTGTATTTAAAATGCGACAGACAAAAAATTAATATGGTGGGTAGCATCCATTTTTTTGTAATTTATTTTCACAGTTCCTTTCATGCTTATAAAAGGTTAGGTTAGATTATATAAAGACCTTTAAAAAATTAATAGAATCTACATTCCATAACCCGAAAATCCACAATCCACAAAAAAACAAGAATCCGCAATGAATGTATTAATCGACTTTTTTATTTGGCGGATTTTTGTACGAAAAATTCGGGGGATTGCCAGCCCTACCTGTAATCCTGTTCCTGATCCTCCATCTGGCAAAAATGCTACACATAGATAAACACCTACATAGAAAACAGAATATATTATTATCATTCCAGAAAAGTAACAGGATGTTTATTAAAATTAAATTGGCAATACCCAAAATAAAAAGATTTTACCCCAACCCCCTAAAAAATTTATTCATAAGTTGGATGAGCCATGGAGCAATAACCCTTCACCCCTAAACAAGAAAAACCCGGCCATGAAGATAAGTATAAATATTTTTTTAAAATAGGTTAAATCTGGGACATTCTTCCACTCAAAAAAAAATGGTATACTTAGCACGCCATTTACAACCCCCCCCCCCCGGCCCTCCCCGCCCCCCCCCCCTTCCATGAAAAGAATAGTTATTTCTCGCATCGTATTATAAACAGCTTTCCGCGGATATATAATGTACAATTATAAGATTAAAACTAGCTTTTTTAGCCCCAAGGTGCCGAAGGCATCGGCTAAAAACCTGGTTTTAATCTTATGATTGTACATTTTTATATTCGTAGAAAGCTGGATATAATACGATGCTAGATATAGTTTTTTCGTATGGATGAGAACCGGTTCCTATCCACCGGATTCGAATGAATAGGAGAAAAAAAATTCTATCTATCTTCCAGTAAGATATATTGGTTTATATTGTTTTTTATCTATCTACCTGTCTATCTATCTATCATACCTGAATCCTGTATGTTCGCAGATATAATATTAAGATTATATTGGTATCTATCTATCTACCTGTCTATCTATCTATCATACCTGAATCCTCTATGTTAGCAGATATGATATTAAGATTATATTGGTTTCTATCTATCTACCTGCCTATCTATCTATCATACCTGAATCCTGTATGTTAGCAGATATAATATTAAGATTATATTGGTATCTATCTATCTTCCTGCCTATCTATCTATCATACCTGAATCCTCTATGTTAGCAGATATGATATTAAGATTATATTGGTTTCTATCTATCTACCTGTCTTATCTATCTATCATACCTGAATCCTGTATGTTAGCAGATATGATATTAAGATTATATTGGTATCTATCTATCTACCTGTCTATCTATCTATCATACCTGAATCCTCTCTGTTAGCAGATATGATATTAAGATTATATTGGTATCTATCTATCTACCTGTCTATCTATCTATCATACCTGAATCCTCTATGTTAGCAGATATGATATTAAGATTATATTGGTTTCTATCTATCTACCTGTCTATCTATCTATCATACCTGAATCCTGTATGTTAGCAGATATGATATTAAGATTATATTGGTTTCTATCTATCTACCTGTCTATCTATCTATCATACCTGAATCCTCTATGTTAGCAGATATGATATTAAGATTTTATTGGTTCTTATCTATCTACCTGTCTATCTATCTATCATACCTGAATCCTGTATGTTAGCAGATATAATATTAAGATTACATTGGTTTCTATCTATCTACCTGTCTATCTATCTATCTACCTGTCTATCTATCTATCATACCTCAATCCTGTATGTTAGCAGATATAATATTAAGATTATATTGGTTTCTATCTATCTACCTGTCTATCTATCTATCTACCTGTCTATCTATCTATCATACCTGAATCCTGTATGTTAGCAGATATGATATTAAGATTATATTGGTATCTATCTATCTACCTGTCTATCTATCTATCATACCTGAATCCTCTATGTTAGCAGATATGATATTAAGATTTTATTGGTTCTTATCTATCTACCTGTCTATCTATCTATCATACCTGAATCCTGTATGTTAGCAGATATAATATTAAGATTATATTGGTTTCTATCTATCTACCTGTCTATCTATCTATCTACCTGTCTATCTATCTATCATACCTGAATCCTGTATGTTAGCAGATATGATATTAAGATTATATTGGTATCTATCTATCTACCTGTCTATCTATCTATCATACCTGAATCCTCTATGTTAGCAGATATGATATTAAGATTTTATTGGTTCTTATCTATCTACCTGTCTATCTATCTATCATACCTGAATCCTGTATGTTAGCAGATATAATATTAAGATTATATTGGTTTCTATCTATCTACCTGTCTATCTATCTATCTACCTGTCTATCTATCTATCATACCTGAATCCTGTATGTTAGCAGATATAATATTAAGATTATATTGATATCTATCAGTTTCTATTCTAATTCCATCCCCCAGGACATAATTAGAATCTGAGTTCTCAATCACCTTAAATTTGATAATATGTATTATATTATCATATCTTATTTTTAGTGGTTTTGCCCCTTGCCTACATGGGCTTTGCCTTTAGAGGAGGTAAAACACTGACTACATAAAATACTGACAGTCTAATATTGAAAAAAAGCAAACAAATTCTATTTTTATTCTATCCGAAAGATAGGTGCCCCACTTATTGTCAAAAAACTCTTTAAGACCAGCAGGCATTTTCCTATGAATCAGAGCCAAATCGGTTTAGCGGTTAGCTTCACTCGGACGAACAGACATCCTACCGTCTTATTATGATTTCAATAAGACCCGTTTCCTAATTTTGATTCAACTTATTTTAATACCAATATAATTTCAAATTATTCAAACTTTAATGACATTTTTAAACATTAACAAAACTTTAATCATTATTACGGGTTATATAAATAGGATAAATAATACCTTAAATTTATCTCCTTTTTCATTAAAGTCTTTCTTAAACCATTTTAAAGTTAAACGTTCCTCATACTTAATAAAAAATAAATTACAATTTTAACAGAAATAAAGTAAGTTGAAAGTCATATGCAAATATACTAGACAATTGCAATTTCTAAAGTTATGAAATTTTCAAAAATCTCTAAAGATAAACAAATCATGACACCTTCCCGTCATTCTATAATTTACTAGGAAATCTTAGGTTGGTCTGATTTGGTGAATTTTAAGGAAGCTTTATATATGTATTGGGATGGCTTTTGGCAACTTTGATCCACGAAGCATTCAGCAACAAATATGATTAGGGCAAGATCAAATCAAACTTTCAATACGAATAGTAAAGTAGCTTAAATGGGTATAGTCCCTTTCGCCTCTACGGGTTCGTTTCATCGTATTTTCACAGTCGATTTTCTCCTATTTTTAGCCCCTACGGGGGGCTCTTGCCCTGCAGGACTATTTTCCTAACCCTACAGGGCAATCAACTAACATAACCTAACATAACCCAACCAAAAATAACCTATCAAAAGCTACTGCGAAAATACGACAAAACGCCCCTTAAGAGGCGTTGCCACGAAAGGGATAATACCCAATTAAATGTACCTGAACAGTACATGATAATCTAACTTGATTTCCAGTTGTTAGAGTTAGATTTTCTACATTCGCTGTTAAACCAATCTCACTTTTTCCTAGAATGAAAAGTTTGATAATTTACAGCTTTGTCATTAAATTTAATCATGTTTAAATCGTCCTATGTAAATATAATTATTCTAGTAATGAAATTCAATCGTTGCTAGTTGTTATTTTGCTAACTTGCTGAGCTTTTCTATTAACTTATGTTGTCATCCTTGTTTTTATTATCTTTCCTTAAAAATTTAAGATATTTTTACTGATATTAAACAAACAAACGTATATTTAAGATTTTTCACTAAAAAAAGAAAAACTTACTATTTTGATATAATTTTTCTTCTCCCTCTAAATGAACATAGAACATGAATTTTTCCGAGCCAAATCCGTTGGTACCAGTACATGTGTATCTTAACAATAAATGTATAGAATATAGATGTATAACCCAGACAACTGCCTGGTTCCAGTGGTGTCGACCTTTTTTATATGCTAGCTAATTCCTTTCTGCTCTTTTGTTGCGACTTTGCTGTGTTACTGTTTCTGACGCTATCGGTTGATATTCCTCAATCGAAAGTTGACAAAGGTTTTCCAATCCGTGAACAAACAGAAGTGGATTCTTAGAAAAAAAATTGCCCCACTAATAGCTTAGTGGGGCAAAATTGTTTTCGTGAAAAATCCACCAAAATCACATTAAAAATCTACAAAAATTAAACAAAATCATATGTTAATAACCCTTCTATTGTTTAATTTTTGTAGATTTTTAATGTAATTTTGGTGGATTTTTCACAAGCGATTAGTGGGGCAAATTTTTTAAAGAATTTACCACAGTTATTTAACCCCTATCCCCTCTATTCTTTTACTCTATTATTTTAACAAGGACAAGTATTCATAAACAACTCCATTTACCTCCCAATTGTATCCACAGTAAATTTTCTGATTTTTAAAACTCTGTTTTCTTGTGACAGTCTGAAATAAAGAAATAAGAAACTTTGCTATTATTTAGTAAATTTGTATTACGTCATAGAGCTTTTGCAAAAATGCTTCTTACTCAATAAAGAATTTGGAAATTTAAAGATTTAAGTTGTTAAAAGAACAACATGTCAAATATTACTTTTTGTGTTTTTTTTTTATTTAAAAATAAGTAAAGCTTATTATTGTTGCGCTACTTGCAGATATATTTCTCCTTTTTATCCAAAAATGATTAGAATAAAAAGAAGTTTGTGTATAAATAACTAGACCAGGCTAGGGTGAGGTAATTTCAGCATAAGCAGCAGTGTTGATAAATAAAATATTCAAAATTACCAGAATCTATAAATATTTACATCCTTTAACATTTTGTTTAATTTGGCGCAGCTACTGTTTTATAAAGTTCTAATCTGTGCAGGCAGTCTGAGCACACACAAAATGATAAGACATGTCCGTAAAGTCAACAAAAATTTGTTGCACAATCCAAATAATTGAAAGTAAAACACCGAATATCAACCCTCATATTTCCTCGTAATTAGAATCCAACTTAACCTAAGCAGCAATATTCCTATCCTATAATAGAAAGAGTAGAGAGGTTTTTTGTCCAAAGCTAAAGATCTCATAAATTAACAGTCCGTATAGGTTGTGCTTTCAGGGAAGAGTATAAATGTATTAGAGTGACTACTTTCCTGAACTCCCCTGCCTTCCCCTAAAGCCTAGGGGCAAAGCAACTCTTATATTTTATGAAATATGTAATTTGTTTGTCCATTTAGATCCCGTTAACAAATAAAACGATTGAGTTCTTTATTCAAAGGAAGCCTAGCATGGTTTGGGTTACTTATTTCTAATGTAAGTCAGTTTTTGGCCATTTCTTTGGCCCCATATTGACTCTGTACAAAAAATTTCATTAACGCTTTTCTAATAACCGTGATAATACGTTTGTGTTAAAGATATGCTTATGGCAAGTTTGGGGTAGAGTTTAGGAATGCTACACTCTCAATTCGAGGAACATTGCCAAATTTGTCAAAAAATAATGTTTTATCTCGAAGGCTTATGATGTTTTGTGTAAGAAAAATAAACAATATTCCTATTTTTCTTTGAATTTTATGTATTACATAGTTTTGAAAAGGGCAATTTAATTATTTATTTATTAATTTTACTGTGTGACATTTAATTATTGAAAAAAAAACAAGGTCACTACATACATAAATAGCGAAGCAGTCATGAGCTAACAAGAGAGAAAATACCAGGGATGGAGGGGACATTGGACTGTAAAATACATGGGTATCCATAGTTTTAAAACTACCTTTTCATAGTAGTTGGCTCACAAACTTTACGTACTTTTATAGAATGGAAATCAGTTATTTCCAACTAGACTTGTCTAGACTGTTCGACAAGAATTTCAATCTACAGAAGGAGTGTTTCTTTTTATCATGATTGGCGATGTTTAATGTATTTATCGATTTAGCGTCCATTGTCTTATCTTTTAAGATCCCTGAAAATACCCCTTCAATATAGAGAATCTTTGTTTAAAAATCCGCTAAAAAAAGATAAGTTAGAAAATTATATAATTACCTGAACCATGTCCAAAGACTTGTAATTTGTTCGCCATCTTTTTCCCAGCTAAAAATATAAAAATAAACTCGTCTTAAAATCATTTTGGCTAAATATAAAAAAAATGATTGCGGATCTATTTTAGAGATCTTAAAACACATTTACATTGTGATTTTTGATATAGTTTTCTTTAGAAAAGTTAATCTTCTTGCTATTGGATCTTGAAAGAATTATAAAGAGCAGGACATCAGCAAGCAGCTAAGCTTATGACGGCTTATTCACGGCTGTGTATTTGCCTCGTGGCACCAAATTCAATTAAACAAACACACTAAATAAGGGGAAGTAGTTTTTTCCTCTGCAATCCCCCCCCCCCCCATTCCTAAACCTTTCGAGAGGCCCTAACCATGCGGGGCTACCTAGTACTTATCCTAAGCTAATCTAATGTATCAAAAAACCTAAGAAAAAAATATTTTGCCCTGTATTTTTAATTTATTTCCTAGTGAGCTCGACTATTAATAGTAAAAAGCTTACCTGTAAAGCATCATCCCATTACCATCGACAGGACACTTTAACTTTACCACATCACCCTCTATTCCAGTTTTATATCTAGAATATCAATTAACCTATTTTTTTAATTGGGAAAAACTTGACTCAAAACTAACAAAAGAAAAATAGGTTAGCCAGCGGCCTCGAAGCCATATATACTGGAACACCCTAGAATTTGCTTTCTGGTACAATCATTTCATCTTTTTTTATCCAATAATCCAAACACTGCATTTGTTTTTAAAAGTAAATAAAAGTACCTGTCATTAGCTAGAGCTTCATTGATGTATGGGGGCTGATTTTTAATTTGAGTTAGAACACCTAAAACATAAAATAAACTTATAATAACAAAGAATGTTTTTTTCCAATTCAGGATATCCTTGTTAAAAGATGTACAATGTATGTTTGTTAGTCTGTATGCCAGTAATATTATTAGTCTGCATATCTTTGTACCTTTAAGGGTGCAAAATAAAATATAAGGAAAAAACTGATTTAATTGATCATACTTTTCTTTGCAATTGTTATCATGCTTGTTTTAAACTCACAAATATGTTATTAAAATGGTGCAAAATATGTGTAAATGTATAAAAAATATGGCAAACATTTCACTATCCTACTGTGTACCTTGTATAAATATAAAATGCCCAATGTTTATACATTAGCATTGCCTATAAGTCATTGAATGAGGATAGAAATTAGGAAAAAAAACAATTTCATGACACGTTAGCCAAGAAATAAAGTTTACAAAATGGATAAATTTTAGTGGCGATTAGAGAGATTTACATGGTGTGTGCAACCACTGGGGGGTAAAAGTATATTCTTTAAGGGGAGTGTTGACACCCCCCCCCCCCCCCACCGCACACCACTAATCAAATTAATAATATCCTTTAAAGAACCACTTTGGTTAGTACTACTATTAGTTAGTAATACAGTTTCTACTCAGTCTAGGCCTTATGTTATCTTTACAGTTGAATTTCTAGGCTCTACTCATTTACCCAGTCTACGTAGACTCTTTAAAGTATCCAAAACTTCAATACCTACAAGAACTATGGAGCCAAGAATCTATATTCTCAACACAGTTTAAAGCATCTGTTCTATTCATCCCTTTAATAAGATTTTTTGTCATAATAGAACAGTAATATAGTTCGTTATAAATAGTTATGTTTTCATGAACTCATGATTTTTTTTTAGAAACTTAATCACTGCTTCTTTTATAGGGCCCAGCTGTTTGGCCTCCAATATAAATTTAGAGTGTATGTTTATGTATAATTTATATCAATAGTTATGGTCTATGTCATAAGTAAAACAAACTAACATTTCAAACTATTTTTTAGTGGCGTAGATACTTAATAACGAAGGTCTGTCCGTCCTTCTTTTTCTGAATTAGAGTAAAACAATAGAGAGGCAAGGGGTTAAATAACTGTATGACACCCATCCCAAGGACCTCGTGCAAACTCTCAATTGGGTCTTTGAAAATCAACTAAAAAATGTGCCGAGAATATCAACACAGCCAAGTAGCAGAAAAAAATTTGATAGTAGACGATAAGGTCCTTGGAAAGTTAGACAATTAGTGCGTCAATTCTAAATATGTTGTAATATTTTTTGTAATATGTAATATTAGCTCAAAAAAAATTACAACAGATTAAAGGCAATTTATTTGCAGTTTCATAAGAATTTTGTTTTTCTATATTTATTTATAGAACTATTTCGCTTATAGAAATATTGTCATCCCTATTTTTTGAAATGTTGGCTTTTCTGGACAAAGTGCAGCAAGCCTTTTCTAATCAAAACATTGGATCATTTAAATATACACTTTTTGACATTTTGTGTATAAATGAATCAAGGAGGTTTTCATTCATTACAGCGTAAACTGATAATTTTATAGGCATGCTAAAATTGCCCTAATGATTTAAAACTTTTAAAAAAGCCAGTACGTCCATTAAATATAATTTTTATCTTTTTACAACATTTCTTTGTATTATATATGACCTAATTTTTGGAACAATGATTCCTAGGACAACAAGCATATCTATAATCAAGTGTTAAAATTGTATGTATGTCCTTGAAATTTAGGGAATTTTCAACAAATTTATATACAATTTTAGATAGACATATGACATAATATTTGCTAACTAATTTTTTACACTCTAGAACTTCGCTAGGGATGTTGTCATCCTAGTTTTATTCAAATTCTCTAATTTTGTAGTACATAAAAAATCCTATTTAGAAGAAAAAAATGAAGCGCTTTGATAATATATTAAAAAACAATAAAAAATGATTTTTAAAAACTTAAATGTAAACTGTGAAGAACTAAGTCTATTTTTTTATACGAGCCAACAAAATTCTTAAGAGGGAATTTAGATTGTTTTTGCTTTTTGGATGTTGTAATTCTTGTTAAAAAAATCCACGTGATGAAAGTTAAGCTAGTGAAGTGTATTTCATATCAAACAAAAATAGTATTTTTTTCCACTTACTTTTATCAAGGTTGATTTGAAGGCTTGGACCCAATATACATCCTGTGTTTTTTTTTACATGCAACAAATTTAAATGAACAACAACTTTATAAAAAGAGTTGCATCTAACTTGTCTATTGATTGATTTTAAAATTTTGACACAAAAAATCTTACAATAATATCTTTCACAATTTTTAAATTAAACTAACAAATCAGAGACGTTAAAAAAATATGGGGAAAGGGGGTTGATTTTGATAAACACTCCCCCCCCCCCTCCCCTAAAAACAACCTGTACTTCCTTGCGATAAAATATAGGAAAATCAACATAGCACATGGCACATTGTTTAAAAAATCTGCTGAGTTTTTTTTGCTGCGCTATTTATAAGAATAACTAGCGGCTTCGCCCCTAGCCTCTAGGGGCTTTGCCCCAAGAGGTAATAAAAAAAAATTATTGCGAAAATCGTAAAGGACCATGGAAATCTCCTTCAAAAAAAAAAAAAAAAAAAAAAAAAAAAATGGGGGGGGGGGATTTTTTGGTTTTTGGGGGGGTTGGGGGTGTCCCACCCCCCAAGAAAATAGCTTAAAACCACCACAGGACCAATAGGTAGATACCCTGAAGAGTAGAATCCGATCGGTTCAGTGGTTACCGAGATCTTAAGGGACAGACAGACAGACGGACAGACGGTCAGACGGACAGACAGACATCGTTCTACTTTGTATTATAGATTATCCTTGTGTAATAATTTGATTATATCAATGCATTAGCTGTGGAGTAGGAATTTAGTTAAAATTTTGTTTTAATTGTTTGAGCATGTTCCTGTAATGATCAGAAAAGCCAAGTCCCTCATCCTGAGACATCAGAACATCCTACTTCATTTCATCCTGGATATAATTAGTTGTTAAATTATTGCAGGGATATAAAGGGATAAGACGATGGCCGATAAATTGGTGTACTTTCCCAATTTTAATAAACAAAATTACCTCTTTTGTAGATTACAATTAGTGGTTGACACTCAACACAATAAACCAACTAATCATAATTCAATAAAAGTCTCCAAAGTTGTTAAACCAACGTATAAGAAAATATTATTATAAAACGTTGGGGACTAGTGTAATAAACACTCACTCTGAATTATTGCATGTGTAAAAATCTCACTTTTAACCTGATACATAAATTGCAAAGCACAAAAAAATTATGGATGGACAATCGACCAATGCAGATTTTCAGTGTCATAAAAATATACCTAAAGATTTCTTATCTTTCAGGGTACATAAAAAATCAAACTAAAAACTACCCCACCCCCAAGCTTTGTTTTCAATTTATTCAATAATAACGAGGGAGGTAGGTTTTCTATGCTTAAGAAGGCACTTTGAGACACTTTGATTTAAAATCAAATTAAATTAGACGTATTACTTTTTACTTGATTTTCGTTGTTTTTAGTGTACTATCAATTATAAATACAAAATAGTAAATTTATTCAATCACTATAATATTTGGCAATTAAAGATTTAAAGGGTTGCTATATGACATACACACTAATAAAATCTAATAGCTGGATCTAGTTGCATTTACTCTAATAGAGGTATTGGTATACAACATTTTCATTGAGTAAGTAAGGGAGGCGGTACCTTAAAGTGACGTACGCTTCTAAAAAGATGTTTTTACTATACATTAAACTTTAAATTTAGAATAAATGTATTAAAACATAATCCAATTTACTTACTTTTTTATTTAACTTATATAACTCATTAAAAGTTTATTTCTCACTTATTTTTGTATATTTTACTGAATAAACATTGACTCTGGAGAGATATGTTGTATATTATCTGTCCGATGTTTATATCCCGACTAAACCGCAGGAGGCAGCAAGGAGAGAAGGGGGGAGAAGATTAGGTGAAGAGCAGTAGCTAAGTTTACCTTATGAATAGTGCAGCTGCTCTATAACTAAAGCGAATCTGTAAGTACGTCTGTCTGTCAGTCTTATTATGTTAAAGAAGGGCATCAAAGGAGAAGGGGGAGGAGATTAGGTGAAGAGCAGTAGCTAAGTTTACCTTATTAATAGTGCAGCTTATCTAAAACTATGGTCCATGTGTTGTGTAAGTCTATCAGTCTTAATACGTTAAAGAAGGAAATCAAAGGGGTAGAATATGTTTTGTTTACAATCAGTGGCTAAGTTTACAGTGCAGCTACTATATAACTAAGGTTCATAAGTACGTCTGTCCGCAGACATAGTAAGCTAAATAATTGGGGGGAAGGCTATTTAGGGGAAGATAATTTACTAAGTTTACCTTTATGAACAGCGCAACTTCGCAAAAACTAGAATTTTCCTTACGTCCGTCTGTTATAGACAGTAGCAATTAAAATTTGAAGAACAGAAAATGTAATCATAACAATCCATTGTTATTGTTTTACCTCTTAATAACTTTTTTTGTACTTGTTACATTTTAGAGTATTCAATTTTGTGTGTGTTTGTGTAGGTGTGTGTATGTTATCATTTCTTGTAATGTAATCATAACAAAAAGTGTATCTTTTTTAAAACTCTTTATTGGCGAATTTAATTCATGAAAGCACGGCTATTATATAGACTCATATTGACCAGTAAGTACGTCTACACGACATTAACATTGTCACTCAACAATGCAATGGTTTAAAATACATCATCTACGATGCTTCTCTCGCCGCAATTTCTTTCTACAAATTTACTCTCTGGAGACACAAATACGCTTGTAGCAGAGATCATCTATAACAAATTTATTATATTAATAAATCAGGGATTTAATATATCATAAATGCAAAAGCTGTTAGGCCCCTTAGACGTCTCAAGGGTCACCTTTTTGGTGGGGGAGTGGGAGACATCCTGTTACTGTTATAATGACTAGCGGCTATGCCTCTAGAGGCCTCTAGTGGAACTTAAAATGTTTTTTTTTCATAATACGTAACATATCTATGTTGTGTTCAAGTCTCTACGTAAAAATAATCGTTTTTTTGTGATTTCTCTTGGGAGGGTGGTGGTACCCTCCCCCCAAATAGTTATAAACCTTCCCAGGACGTATGAGAAGCTACCCTGTAAAGAAGAACCCGATCGGTTTAGCGGTTAGCGAGATCCTTCTGTACAGACAAACAGACACAAAGACAAACACACCTCCTGTTACTTTATTATAAGGATTACACTTTACCGCTATTTTCTTGTTATTTTTAAAACAACTGAAATTTTTTTTTAGAGTTTTAAAGATGTACTTATCCAACATGAAGAAAAAGTAAATCAAATAGTAGCTTTACCAGTTGTGTGTATATAAATTTATCTCTTTTTACAAAACAAAAGATTAAGTAATTAAAAGCAAGGCATTTCTACATTTAGGGTCGTTCCGTCTATTTGAAATGTATATCTATGATGATTTTAGCATGAAATCCGTAGCAACCGTATGATGTTTTAAATTTATTAAAATTAATTTTGCCACGATTTAAAAAAATTATTCCGTGGACGATTAGACACATTAATGTTTATAGTATAATGTTAGAATCAAAAACGACGGGAACCTTGCAGAATTACTTTGCTTTAAAAACATTACAAAATTTTGCACATAATTTAATATTTAAAATGCATATCCTTTAAAGTGGCCTCTATTGGAAGATGACTTTTAAATTTGGTATCATAAAGGATTCAAATTTCAGTTTGATTGTTTATCTCTGATTTTTACTGTCAGCTCAAATATGAATTGATAAAATAAAAGGTTTCTTATGTAATCGCAGCGCCCTTAGTCTCAACATTTTTTTGAGCGGTTGAGATTGATATTCCCGGGATGGGCACAAGTCATAACCGAAGACGTTAAAATTGGTGCAAACTTACACTATGTCAGTTGCGCCTCATTCAGAGTTAAATTAGAGGAGACGCCTTGCCCCCAATCAGACTCAAATCCTTACCATGTACATTTTTAGACAAAGATTGTGCAATCAAAGGGTTTGCTGTCTAACGTTTAGCCGTGTAATTATGCACAATTTTGATTCAAAGATGCACCAATAAGACCTCTTAGTGTATCTGGTCCTTTAGAGAATTAAACTAACCTTAGTACTGTTCATCTTTATAGAAACACAATAGAATAGCTTCGCATGAAATGATATTTAATAAATGTATATACATATATTTATATAGATTACCAGTTATATTTAGTTAAAGAATAATTTTTATTTCAGCGGAAATAATTTTGTAATTGAATTATGATAAGTTCAAGCAGGGCTTGGCAGCCGCCTACTTGATAAGCAGCCGTCTTATTCTGATGATCAAATCTGCCAATCGACAGTTGGCTACAGTAATTTATCTAGATTTTTTTTAAAATAAGCTGCAAAATGAGGACTTTTGTCTTTAATAAACGACAGAAAATAATGGGCGCCTGCCGAGCCTTTAAGTTTAAAATCAAGTTACTGCCCAATCCTCATTACGTCTGAATTCTAAGTAAATACAGTCTATTTTTAACTAGTACATAAACCATATCAAAATTGAATTGATAAGGCACATTAATTACTTATAATATGCATAAGTCTTTTATTTTGGTGAAAGGGCGTCTATATTTTTTACAAAGGCCTTTTTTATTTAAGGTTTCACCTCTATTTCTGTTTATTACGCTAGTCTTATAATGATGTTTACTCAATTGTTGGCTTAAGAACCTTAGGGACTTATTAAATTTTGATCAGTTGGTTCATTTAGTAGAGTGTTTTAACGGTTCAACCATTAATTGAAATCTACAGAAGGAGTAATTTTGAGTATTGTAGTAATTGGGGATGTACATCAATTTTCGGTCATTGTCATGTCCCTTTGGACCCCTATCTATTTCACCTATTGATTATTTCTTGACAAATATATTTTTAGCACAACTCTTTATTAAGTTTCAGAAATAGTCATCCTAGCAACTTATAATAAAAATGGCAACGGCAGAAAGTTTAAATCAGGTAATGCCTTACAGTAATGTCAAAATAATAATAAAATAATATTTTCTATTGTCATTTCATTTGTCCAATTTACCTTAATTTTAATTTCAAACCCCCTTTTCTCTTGTTCTTGTGTTATGGCAAATTGTCTCAAAAGATTAGTCAATATTTGGTTTAAAATTGCTTCGTTTCATACATTTAGAATAACCTTTTAGATAAAGTAGAGAAGACATCGTACAACATCGGACCCTGATTTTACCTGTCATCAAAATAATACATTCAGTGGCGTCCACAGGGTTTCATTATCCCATACATAATCAATATACTCTAGAGTCATTTGACGGAGTAAATTGACGCGCACAGCGAAACTTTTTTCCACACTGTCCTTAAATTTAAGGGGGTGATTTTTTTTTGCCTTGACACCCCCCTTGTCTATTTAAGGGTGATGTTGTCAATTTCGGTTGCAATTTCCTCCCGCATTTATTGGTCGGGTCGTTTATCTAGTAGGAGTAAAAAGGATGGGGTAAACGAGGGGTATGGAGGAAATCGTTATTTTAGCCCGCTACAGAGGTCACTTTAACATAGAGCATGAAATCTGGGGCAAGATCCAAGTAATTATATATCCATTTAGGTTCTATCCATGTTCAAAAAGTTGGACGTCAACCATGATGGAAGGTTAACTGCAGAAGAATTAAAAGCAAGTAAGAAAATTAATAGAATAAAAGCTAAAGATTCTTTTAAAAAAACAGTGTGTAAAAATGCAATAACGTAAAAAAAACTTTATAAATGTTATAAACGGTATGCCTGACGAATATAAGAACCTGTCATAGTTTTATAGTAGCTGCGCTACTATAAAAGTTATATTCCTTATAATTCTTATTTAGACATGCCTAACAAAGAGGCTAAGGAACTCATCAGGCTGATTAATATCTATGACAAGGTAAGTTTTAGTATTACCCTATTGAAACTAGGACTCGTAACTTTTGCCTCCAAGGTAACCCCCGCGGGCCGCCCCCCCCCCTCAAAAAAAAAAATTGAAATACATAAAATTAAAACCCAACCCATTCAACCTTTGAAATCCTTCAATTTACCTCGCAATTTACCCCCCCCCCCCACACAAAAAAAGGTTGTACGTCCTTGCTTTTGGGAAAAGGTCAATTTGTTAACGCCCCTCCCAAAAAAAGGCTTAGACTTCTTTACTTATGGCAGCTAGTTTTAGGCTAATGCTTATTCTTTTTTTAAGCAGCCGTCTACTACTAATATGTATTTAAACATTTGCCTTATAAATATACGTGCAAAATATATTTTGAAAGTCGTTTTACTTTTAGGATGGAAACGGAGGAATCGATGTTATTGAGTTTGCACAGGTTTATAAACAATTTTAATACTTTATGTTTTATTACCGCAGCTACTAAATAAAGAATAGTTGTGCGTCTGTCCGTTAATGTGCGTTAACAATGTGCCCATATCATTAACGAGTTGTACATTTGAAAGCCAAGAAATCGTTAATATAAAATGTGTGCATGATATTTAATACTGTATAAAAGTTTACTATACTTGTTAAATGTGTAGTTAACTTATTGTTTCTGCACTACTGGATTGTATAATTCAACGGCGCGCACAGAGATTAGTCAAGGGATTTTAAACCTTTATTTTTAAACTTTTTGTTTAGCAACCATGAGGGGGAGGGGGGGGGGAGGCAGTAACCCTGCGGGGCTTATTTATGAAAACCTAACTTAGTTGTCAATAGTTGTTGCTATTAGATGATGAATGTGATGCCAATGAGAGATGAGGAATACAAAGATATTGAACTAAAGCCAACAAAAGAACAGGTAAACAAACAGTCAGACATACAAACATTGTCATACAGTGTCAGCGGTTTGAATATTTAAAAAAAGATTACCATGTATTCTTCATAGAAAATTAATGTTAGTTTGCATTAAAATGCTTAAATGTAAATTATATAGCAACATCCATAAGTGCAACAAAAAAGGGATCTAAAGAGCAAATGTTCAGTAGTCTTTAAAAAAAATAAAGAAATAACAATAGAACATAGATAAATGATCACAAAACCTTCATGACAGATTATACACATAAATTTTTATGAAAGCGTGTACCACTGACCAAGACAGACGGACAAACCTACAGATGGACAGACAAAGTATAGAGTAGCCTGAAAAGTGAAATGAAGAAATCAATAGCAGACAAAAATTGCTCTGCTACAAAAATTGGATCTGTTGATTTTTATTTCAAATAGGAAGAATCTGTGAAGAAACTATTCGGAGCCCTGGATGAAGATGGAAATGGTTATGTTAAGCTGGACGAATTTACTGACCATTTAGTTACACAGGTATAAAAGGGTAAAAGTATCAGGATGTATGTCTGTCTTTGAAGCAGCTTATAGTGCCTGTATAAAATTGAAGTCTACCATTGGTAATTAAAAAGTATACTGCCTCTTCATTGGTCATTTGTATTTTATGACGACATCTTTTTAAAAGAACTGTCTTAACCTCTTTTCGAGGAAGCTTTGTGTTTATCAAGTTCGAAATTAATTCCTTATCATTATCCTAAACTAAGCGCAAATGTCGTCTTTTTTTTACTTTCCTTTCATAAAGTGACGCGGCATGGATTGTTGATATATGTTGATGCGCCACGTTTCTTACTTTTGAATGAGATATGAGTGTGTGAAGATTTCGGAGAACAAAATTGGGCCTATCATTGGTCTCATAGTGCGTGAACGACCCTAGTATACCAGGGATTTGAAACCATAAGAACTTCAGGTAGAATTTGTTAATTTTATTAAGAAGAATGGTGTATAGGACGATTATATGTAGTTTTAAAAAAAGGCTTTAGCCAGCTAAACATGAAACTTAATAATGATTAATATATGTTTTAGTATTTTTTTATGTGCCTTTATTTTTGCATTTAACAATGATTTATTAAACCAAATAATTTTCCTTTAAAGCCAAAGTTTCCAAAGATTCTTAACCGTAGAGAAAAATGATTTTTAAAAGCAATTAAGATTACGTGGTTATAAATAACTGGAATTATGAACTAATTGATTTTGTAATTTCAGGACTTTGAAATAATTTCATCAATAAATCTATATTCAAACCTGCTGTTGAAACTTGATGGTTCCTGGTATTGGGGGTTTGTATGTTCGCCAACAGATCTCGAGAACTTCCCACTAATTCGGAAGTCATACTCAACCAAAGTGTCATGGTTGAGACAATTTCAAAGTCTCAAAGTTTGAAGGAGCTGCACAAGCAATTTCAAATGATTGGAGTTTGAAGGAGCTGCACAAGCGATTTTCAAAGAAGTGAAGGTTGAAGTTTAGGCATTAGCAAATTTCAAATAACCTGATGGTTGAAGGAGCTGCACAAGCAACTTCAAATGGTTCTGAAGAATAGGCATTAGCATTCTTCAAAGAATCTGGAGAATAGGCGTTAGCATTCTTCAATAGATCAATAGCATATAGTGTATTGATGAAAAAAACATTGACAATTTTTCTGTGAAATAATTACCTAGTGAGTCAATATGCCACTAACAAAAAAGCAGAAAATTGAGCGAGCTATCGCTATTGGCAGTGAAAGGCTAGAGGTGTTTGACGAACAGATAAAAGTGTTTTATGAAAATCTAAAAGCCTGCCAAAGTTTTAGTTCATGTGAAAATGTGAATTTAAAATCAATTCGTGACATTTTTAGTGAGGTCAAGGACCAATCTGACCTAATAAAAAGTCTAAAATCTGCCGTGGAGACTAGTGAGATGCGCAAGTTCAAGCGTGATTTGGATGAAGCTAGTGAACAGAAAACTGTTGCAGATAAAGTTTATGCGTCGTTGGAGCAGTGTACGAAAATTCTGCACTGGCTTGACAATGATTCAGACGACGTGAGGTCGAGCACTGTCGCCAGGAACCTCGACGTTGTTGAGAAGGTGAGGATGGACATGGGAGTGCTTAAAATTTCCATGGAGTTGCGCCAAGAAGTACGTGATATGTACCGAAGGCTTAGAGAGATGGAACGTCGTTCATCTAACTCGGATAAGCTTGGTGTCTGTGGCACCAATAATTACGACAGTTATCATAGTCGTATGTTGCATGAGGCTAGTGCTAGTGTGAATACAGTCTACAAATCAAGTTCTGCGCCTAGCACATGTACCTTCCTGCTGCAAATAGTTCCAGTTGTAGCACCTGGCGGCGGCGCCTGCCATGCCGCCGTCAGGTTTGATTCTGGTGCAAATCTATCACTTGTGTCTGAGAAGTTGTCCAGCAAGTTGAAGCTGAAATCTACCGGCAGATATACAAACATTTCTGTTGCTGACGGTAGTGAATCATCCTGCCGCAATGTGGTGTTCTATCTGAAGGACAGGGATGGTAACTTGAGAGAATTTGAGGCAGCTGTTATGCCTAACCTCGGAGGTGGCAACGAGATGCGCTCGGTCCATCCGGAAACCGCCGCCGAAATATTTAAGATGCCGCCAGAAAGATTTACATATATTAGTGGAGGCTTAGATATCATCATTGGAAATACACATCCTGACGTGTTTCCATCAACCTACCAGAAAGTGGGCCAGTCTATGTTGTGGCGAACCATTTTTGGTAGTGGTTTTATCTGTACAAGTGCTGACTATGGAGCTGGTCAGCAGAAATCTGCGTATAAAGCTGCCGTAACTGTTGATGAGAGTGCGTGGCCGGTTGGTACTGCCGTAGCTGTTGATAATGAGCCGGTTGGTACTGCCGTAGCTGTTGATAATGAGCCGGTTGGTACTGCCGTAGCTGTTGATAATGAACCGGTTGGTACTGCCGTAGCTGTTGATAATGAACCGGTTGGTACTGCCGTAGCTGTTGATAATGAGCCGGTTGGTACTGCCGTAGCTGTTGATAATGAGCCGGTTGGTACTGCCGTAGCTGTTGATAATGAACCGGTTGGTACTGCCGTAGCTGTTGATAATGAGCCGGTTGGTACTGCCTTAGCTGTTGATAATGAACCGGTTGGTACTGCCGTAGCTGTTGATAATGAGCCGGTTGGTACTGCCGTAGCTGTTGATAATGAACCGGTTGGTTCTGCCGTAGCTGTTGATAATGAACCGTTTGGGTCTGCCGTAGCTGTTAATGATGAACCTGTTGGTTCTGCTTGTGATGCTGTTATTGAGAAACCTGTTATTTCTGCAGTTGACGCTGTTGGTTGTGTTGAAGCCGGTTCTGATAATGAGGTTGGTGTTGTTGTGAATCAAGAATCGACCTGGCTGCTGCCAAGCTGGCCGCCCAACACAGGGTAAAGGGCCTGCAATATGGCGGGTGTTGCCGCCAGAAAGTTATTGAAAGTCTACCAACCCCACAAATCTAATTTACAACATAAACTATTTATGTGTGAAAATGATCTTTTAAAGAAAAGATAATACAAGTTATATAGTAAGCTTGTGAAGGGAACCTAAAAAGGTTCTGTAAAGAATAAGTATTCATTATTCAACTAATTTTATTGTTCATATTTAAGCACAAAAATTCTACAAAATTGTTTAGACTTTTAAAGCAGATTTTAAAAGATTTTGTTTCTTTAAGTATGACTTCGAAAAGCAAAAGTTGTGTGTATTAACTACCAAATGATTTTTGCAGATTTTTTTAGATTGAGAAAAATAGATTTTTTAAAATTATTTTTCGAGGTATTTTTCATGGTTCACGTTTGCTTAAAAAAATGTTATTTCTCAGATTCTCATATGAGATAATGCATTAAAGTAAAGAACACAACATGTAAAATTATTATGATAATGTTTAAAATATTTCTGATTATTATTTTAAAAAGATTATCGCAAAAAATCAAGATATTTGTTTTATTTTGTAAGCAAATAAAGGTTTTTCGTTCACTCCGGAGGCAAGGATTCCTAATAATCCACGCGTAAAGATTTTTCTTCATTCCGAGAGCAGAGATTCGTAGTAATATATGTACCTAGCGATTTCGGACAGGGCAATTTTAAACCTTGAGAAGTATTTTATAGCAATTATTTTCCTAGGTACATATATTTTCGTTCATGTTTAAACATAAACTCTATTTTCTATGAGATAAGCATTTATAATAATGAACACGATGTATGATATTATTAAAATATTGATTATTATTTATATGAATATCACAGAATTAATTTAAGATAAACTATGCATATTTTAAATTAACCTTTCCTTCATTTTTATCGCAGATATTAAAATAAAAGCGGTTATAAAAATTATGATCAATAATTGATTCTTATTTTATGAAAATTGAGAACATTTTTTTTTAGTAAAAAAAGCTACATTTTCATATGCCTATTTTTATGCCTAAAATAAGAATCAAGCGAAATGCGATTAATTTTTATTCTATTTCATATGCTCAAATTTAATTTTATTGAGTTTAATTTCTTTTCAAAAGTACAATTCATTATAAAACTTACCTGAAAAGTTTACCAAAAAAGAATAAATGTGTCGAGGTTGCGTGATTCGATATTTATTCTAAGAAAAAATCAAGTATTTTTTTAGCAGATTTTTTTTAAAATTGCATATGAATTTCAATCAAGTAAAACATTTTTATTCAGATCAAGGAATGATTGAAAATTCATATTTAAAGTCTCATATTCTTTTACAAAGAAAAATTGGTATTTTTTTTCATAATTTTGATGAAAATTCTAACAAAAATATTATTATTATTTTGCTATTATTTAAGTATTGAAAAGTTTTATTGTTGATTAAGATAGTACAGTTCTTATTCATTAAGTTTGAAAAACTTTCTGCCCAAGGATTTTGAAATATTTTTTCTTACTACTCTTTTTGATGCTTAACAAATTTAGTTTTAAGTACCTATAAATCTTAATTTTCTTGTCTAAGATTTATTTCGTTTTATATTTTACCATTATTGTTTACATTTCAACCTGATTTCGTAGGTACTTATTGATTTATTAATAATGATTTATTACCTATTGATTATGAAATGATTATTATTTAGTATAAGTTGTTATATTTACAACATCATGATTAATAGGATTATCCATTTTAGGATTTGAGTATGTGATCCTGTGAGTGTCATGTGCATGGAATATTGTATGGTACAAACCAATCCCCATCCTTCTATCCTAAAATGTGAGGTATTATGAGTCCTAGTGAGGAGTATATATTGTGTATGCATTTCACGGGGTTTCATTTAGTTAGGAGCAAAATTGTCACGTTTTTGGGATGTGGCCATTCTCATGTGATTATGGTGAGTTGAGTTTAGTGAGAAATGTTGCTAGTGCTCAGCGCAAAAAAACCTTGAATCTCGTTAAGGAAGTTAATTTGACTTTCAAACGGGGGGTGTGTCTTAACCTCTTTTCGAGGAAGCTTTGTGTTTATCCAGTTCGAAATTAATTCCTTATCATTATCCTAAACTAAGCGCAAATGTCGTCTTTTTTTGACTTTCCTTTCATAAAGTGACGCGGCATGGATTGTTGATATATGTTGATGCGCCACGTTTCTTACTTTTGAATGAGATATGAGTGTGTGAAGATTTCGGAGAACAAAATTGGGCCTATCATTGGTCTCATAGTGCGTGAACGACCCTAGTATACCAGGGATTTGAAACCATAAGAACTTCAGGTAGAATTTGTTAATTTTATTAAGAAGAATGGTGTATAGGACGATTATATGTAGTTTTAAAAAAAGGCTTTAGCCAGCTAAACATGAAACTTAATAATGATTAATATATGTTTTAGTATTTTTTTATGTGCCTTTATTTTTGCATTTAACAATGATTTATTAAACCAAATAATTTTCCTTTAAAGCCAAAGTTTCCAAAGATTCTTAACCGTAGAGAAAAATGATTTTTAAAAGCAATTAAGATTACGTGGTTATAAATAACTGGAATTATGAACTAATTGATTTTGTAATTTCAGGACTTTGAAATAATTTCATCAATAAATCTATATTCAAACCTGCTGTTGAAACTTGATGGTTCCTGGTATTGGGGGTTTGTATGTTCGCCAACAGATCTCGAGAACTTCCCGCTAATTCGGAAGTCATACTCAACCAAAGTGTCATGGTTGAGACAAGAACTATTAGCTGCTTCTCTATCTTTGCTCAACCGATATGGATCTCCAATAGTGAGGCATCCTATAGGTACAGCCAAAGTTATTGAATAATGAACAGATTAAGGTCCAAACTTAATATTTTACAAATGAAATCTTTGGATAGTTTTTGAAGATTTTAAATACACAGCCACTAGAGCTAGGGGTGCAGACACTAATAGATACAATAAAGTCTGTCAATCCTAGGAACCATCAGAGCTGCAAAGTCAAGGTCGACATGCCCCAATTATAGATTAGCTGTTGCATCTAATAGTTCTTTATCGCATCGAATTATAGACAGATTTCGGCGGATATAAAATTTAAAAAACTGGTTTTAATCTTATGATTGTAGATTTTTATATTTGTAGAAAACTGGATATGATACGGTGCTATATAAAATGTTTCAGTATACCTGAGAACCGGTTCTAATCCACCGGATGTTAATCGGTTTCGAAGCGATACTGGAAAAACTATTATATCTATTTAGGGAGTACCTCTGGGAAGACAGAGGGCAAAGCAGCTCTTCATGATAATACAATCCAAGGGAACCGCGGATGTAAGTTACTATTTCAATTCTGAAAATTGTTGTCTTACAAATAAATGTAATAAGTATAGATGTATGACCCAGACAACTACCTGGACTCTGTCTTGGAGTCCTTTTTTGTCTGCTAGCGAATTGCTTTCTGCTCTTTTGTAACGACTTGGCTGTGTTAGAATTTACGATTCCATTGCTGATATTCATAGACGACTCCAATTAAAGGTCGGCACAGGGTCCACGAGGTGGGGACATTAACCCCCTCTCTCTCTATTGTTTTACTCTAATGGCTTTTTATTCTATTATATAAAAATAAAAATATATTTTCTTTGTTTTCATACATTTACCTTATTTGATCAAATCTAGTACTTTTTGCTACTGTACAAAATCATCTTGATTTATTTAGGACTACAACCCTGATGGTATTACCTATCAAAACTTGTTAAATTATGTTGTTGAAGAGGAATTTAATGAAAAAGAGGTAAAATTATCTATCAAATAAATTAAGTAAAGATATATAATCCAGATAACTATTTGGATCAGTATTGGGAACCTTTTTCGTAGGCGAGCAAATTGCTCTCTGCTCTTTTTTAGCGGCTGTGTTAATATTTACGATGCTATTGGCTGATATATAAGTCGGCATTGAGTTCCATAACGGTCTTAATGTTTACATCTGGAGCCTTTAGTCTTTAATATCCGGGTTTTTTTTACAACCTTATAGGCTCAAGAGTTTAAAAAATGGTTCCAATAAAAAATCTCCTTTCTCTTTGTTACTATTTCTATGACAATAATTTCTCTTTTTACAGGAAGATAGAATTGATTATACAGCCATTAATAACATAGAAGGCCTTCTTAGAGCTGCCGCCATTGATGGCCTTCAAATTGATGTGGTAACTATTTAGCGTTTTTATATTTTTTTTTTCTTTTTCTAAATTTTATTATTTCATTGATAGAGGTACTTTTTATCCATATTGTTTTACTCAAATCTAATGAACTGATGGACGAGAAACATTTTTTTTTATTTAAAGAGTTCAAAATGTTTTTTTTAGTATTGTGCACAGGGTTGGGGGTGGGCAAAGTGCACCCAAAAACTATGACACTCCTTCCTGAAATCAAAATCGATAAAGGGGGGGGGGGGGCGTGTATTACAGGCAACAATGGGAGTGGGGGCTGTAGGTTGGTGTGAGCCTTAGGGTGTTTTGATGTAAAAAATAGAATACACCAGAACATCATATGGTATACTTACATATAGGGATTTATTCAGCCAGACATACAGTTGTCAAAATGAATAGGTGAGTAAATCACACATCAATATTGAGTATAAACAAACAGAAAGACATCACAATTATCAGACAATAAATTAATTTTTACTATTTGTTAGTCTGATCTGGAAACCTTTATGTCTTCAGCTGATGATAACCTGGAGCTAAGAGGAGCTGTACAAAGTATCCTAAAAACTCAGGTTAAATTAGTTTTTGTATCGATACTGCCAGCATGTTTGTCTTAACCATGACACTTTGGTTAAGTGTGACTTCCGAATTTGCGGGAAGTTCTAGAGATCTTAGTTTGACGGACAAAAACCCCCAATACCAGGAACCATCAAGTTTCAACAGCAGGTTTGAGTATAGATTTATTGATACAAACTATTTCAAAGTCCTGAAATTACAAAATCAATTAATACAAAATTCCAGTTTTTATAACCACGTAATATTATTTGCTTTTTTAAAAATCTTTTTTTCTACGGTTAAGAATCTTTGGTTACTTTGGCTTTAAAGGAAAATTATTTGGTTTAATAGATCATTGTTAAATGCAAAAATAAAGGCACATAAAAATTACTAAAACATAATAATTGAATCATAATAAAGTTACATGTTTAGCTGGCTAAAGCCTTTTAAACTTAATAAATCCGTCCTATACGCCATTCAATTTAAATAAAATGAACAAAATCTACCTGAAGTTCTTATGGTTTAAAGCCCCTGGTATACTAGGGTTGTTCACGCACTATGAGACCAATGATAGGCCCAACTTTATTCTCCGAAATCTTCATCCACTCACATATCATTCAAAAGTAAAGAACGTGGAGCTATCAAAACATAAACAACATTCCATGCCGCGTCTCTTTAGGAAAGGAAAGTCAAACAAAGACAACATTTGCGTTGAATTGGAATTGTGAATAAGGGAATTAATTTTGATCTTGATAAACACAAAGCTTCCTCGAAAAGAGGTTAAGACAATGTTAAATAAAAAACGTAATAAAGGGTGTTAAAAAAACCAATGACAAAAAAAATATTATAAAACCTACATTTTAGGTTCAAATTTTAGTTTTGGTTGATTTTATTTATGCTCAATATTTTGCATCATTTTGAACCTTTAACATCAAGCAACAAAAAATTATAATTCATGAATTAAAACCAAACTTTGATATTCAATCATAAAGACAGAGTAAGAAATCCTAAGTTTTATAGAACATAAACAGAAAAATTCTGAACCCTTAACCTAAAGTACTTTTATGTTGTTACATAAGGGCGGACATATGGAAATAGAATAGCTGCGCTAAACAATAAGTAAATAAGCGTAGCTACTCTACTGAACATATATTTGCAGGCCGCCAAAAGAAATGCGGATGATCTGATGAGTGACGAGGACAAGAAATGGAAGGCATTTAAAAATTTCCGCAGACGTGGAGACAAAAAGACAATCATGTATTCGCCAAATAAGATTCAGAAAGATGTTTTACCAGGTTGGTTTCTGGTTAGCAAGCGCCTTTGCCTCTGAAGGAGGCGGAGAAAGAATAGACTTTTTAATAATTTGAAATAAGATTACTTAAATAAATAGGATGTGTAACTTCTTAACTAAAAAAGATTACTCAATCGGATTTAAAATATAAACACTTCATATGCTTATTAAAAAACGAATATCATAGCATGTCTTCTGTCTGAAAATTGTATTTTTAAATTGGATTTTAAAGTTGTATCTATTTTGTGTAGTCGTACATAAAAGGACAGTTATCTTTTTTATCATTTCGAAAGGCATAAGCTTTAATGAAAAATGATTTTATTTGATGTTATGTTGTTAAATGTAAAATTAGGTTTAACATTGCATAGTATTAGCCCCAAAAGAGCTATTTTGGTTATGAACTTCCTAGAATCGGAAATAATTGCTATTGTGTAACGCAGCTACTCTAAAACTATTCCTTTTTTATGAAGGACGTTATGATCTGGATAAACTGGTTACTTTTGATGATCTGCCTGAAATTGAACCGGAACACGTTGTCATTAAGGTAAAACAACAATATATATTAAAAGATTCTAATGATCTATATAATCAAATTAAGTTTGTTATCTAAAATGTCAAATCTAAATGATCAAACATTACCATAAAGTCAAAGTAACAGTAACACTGTGCAGAATAAGGATTAATTGGCATTTAGACGTATTTACAGAAATCTGTATTTTCTAGCTAATATGTTTTTTCTTCTCAATTAAAATTAAATTTATTTAATTCTTATTTTATAAATATATTCTCTTTTCTTTTTGATTAGTTTCAAAGTAATTGTAAATCGTTCCACAAATTTTAGTAAAGTATTAGATTAACACGGGCTATAGTTTGGGCAGGGCTCGGCAGCTGCAAGTTAGCCTCGCCTAAGCTTTAAATTTAAGACCATTTCAACGATGTGAAATATTTTATTTTAAAAAAGAGGGATTGTCATTAGGTTTAGATTTCCAGCTGATTTTTAAAAAATGTAAAAGGTTGATTTCCCTGAGATCCTTCATGCGGCTGCAGACGCGGCGGCCGAGCCCTGGTTTTAGGTTTTTGTATTATATTATTATATTCTATTAACATGTTGTTAAACCATATCTAGAATGTAAGGTGGGTGGATAGTGGTGAGAATGGAAAACGCGGGAAGCTGATTCTGCCAAATAATTGGGATGGCAAGATTCCAACTGATGTAAGTTTTTTTCCGAAGCAGCTCAAACTTCCTGAAAAATAATGACGTTATGCATTACAAATATCCAATAATATGCCAATATACATTTTTACTGTTGGTCAATTAAAATGTATACTGGCCTATCATTGGTCATTTGTATGGCATCTTTTTTATAGGCATTTCTTTATAAAGAAGCGAAACTTCACTATTATTCCAAATTGATGTTTGTCCTATTCAATGAGCACTAGAGAAGCAAGATTTTTTGATGCCTCTAATTGAGATATATTTCCATATGATTCCACAGATCAATGGGTATATTACCTAAAACTCAGTGATCTCAGAAATAAAGTATAGCCAACAAGTGAAATAAATCTAAAATAATATTTTGGGGGCAGACAAAGAGATAGTCAACTCTACTAAGTATTGCATCCCAACAACAGCTGAAAACCACGGGATTTTTCCGAATTAATTTCGTTTTGTCCATGAAAAGGGATCGTTATGGATAGGGGAGAAAAGTTACAAAACAAAAGGCTTGAGTTTAAGTAGATATAACGAGTCAGATTGACCAGTAATCCTTTATTATACAGTAGCTAAGTATCTAATCTCAGTATCTTTAAAAGAAAAAAATCTGTTTTGAAAAAAAAATATTGTTTTATTTTTAGATAGCTACTAACGAGACCCTAGCCTATTATGGTGCATCCATTGCAGAGGGAAAGAAGTCAAACATTCAAGTCAAGGATAGAGAAGTCATTATGGTAAGATAAACAATATTATAAAGTAGTTGGATGTTTGTGTGTGTGACAGTTTGTTAAGATCTTATAAATCAATAAACAAATAACATATTATTATTGTTCATCAATTGCTGGAAGAAAAAGTCAAATATAAAGAAGTTATTATATAATAGTAAGAGAAACAAGGATGACAACATCCATAAAAACAAAGCTTTACAAATCAGAAAGTAATGAACTTAACTAATATAAGAACAAAGTATTTAAAATTCAACTCTATTTATTACAAAAAACTGCATAGATCAATATGTTTAATATGAACATACTTACATTTTAAGTATTAGTTATAGAGATGTCTCACCTAACATTATACCTAAAGGTCTTATGAATCTGTATTTTAAAATTAAGTGAAAAAGAAGTTAATTTTGAATAAAAAAATTGTGCTTTAAAAAGCCAATAATCAACATCCTTATACTAAAGTAACAGGATGTCTGTTTGTCAGTGTGTGTTTGTGTGTCTGTGTGTTTGTACCGAAGGATCTCGCTAACCGCAGAACCGATCGGGTTCTCCTTAACAGGGTAGCTTCTCATAGGTCCAGGGAAGGTTTATAACTATTTTGGGGGAGGGTACCACCACCCTCCCAAGAGAAATCGCCCCTAGAAAAAAATTACCCCTTCCCCCCCAAAATTTTTTTTTTACTTTTTCTCTAACATCTAAAATAATAATTGACTCTCCCCTCCTCAAGTGCTCCTAGAGGCCTCTAGGGGGCGTAGCCGATAGTGTTTAATATAGACAGACGGACTTTCAAGTTTTATTTTCTAATTGTTACAATTGTTACAGACATTTATTTAGGACTTTACATATGAAGACAATTATTACAAAGAATGGGTGATTGACAAGCTTGGAGGTCCAGCCCTGGAGTTTCATGAATTCCATCATCTGGATACCAATATTTCTCAAGTATGTATTCAGAAATGCTCAGAGAGGATTGGGCTGTTTATTACACTAGTCCCCAAAGTCTTATATTAACGATTTCTTTGGCTCAACAACAATGGAGACTTTTACTGAATTTTTATTGGTTGGTTCAATAAGTTGAGTGTTCAATCGTTTCAATCACGAATTATAATCGACATAATAAGGGATAATTTTGAGTAAAATCATTGGGTATGTACATCAATTTATTTGGTCATTGACTTATCCCTTTAGATCCCTGAGAAATGCCTTGCTAAAATCTTATTGTTCTGAAGAAGGATTAATGATACATATTGAGGTCCAACACATTAAAAATGGTTCCTATTGTTGATAGGTCAGATGTGCGACATGGACATGAATAGATAGGATAGTTGGAATGCCTTGGCCCAAAATAGGCACTGCTCCAGAAAAAATTTGACCATATAATAACACACTTCTATAAGCAAGAATTGGTTCAGAGATATACCAAAATAAGATCTTTTGAAGTATCCCTTCCTATACAGGCTAGGCTATGTCCGCATGTCTTTTAACTAAAAAGACTAAAATATTGATCTGTTTAGAAACCTGGATATTGGGTGTTGGCCAAGTTTGCTGATGAAGCTAAATCAGAAATTCATATTACAGCTTTTACTGTAAGTAGATTTTCAAATAAAGATTTTTTTCTATTGATATTTAAGGGTTCATGGGGTGGGGACATGGTTATTTAACCCCTTCCCCCCTCTATTGTTTTAATATTATTCAATAACAACAAGACATATGTGCATATAGTAGTTGCAATAAGATAAAACAATAATAAAATTTTGACAATTTTTAGAACTCTTCATAAAAAGAAATTTCTAAAGATTGCTGGGTACTATATAACCAATTCAATTGAACGCAAATTGAAATTACCTGATACCATAACATACAGGTTGTTTTTATTTAATAGGACAAAAGTATTGCTTTATTTAACCCACTTACCATTGATTATTAACTTCTGTCAATTGTAAGTTGGTTAAATAAAGCAATACTTTTGACTTTTGACAAAAACATTCTGTATTTATACAGGTACCAATAAGGCATACAGTTTATACACCAGGAGGATTTATTTACACCAATAGTTTCCTAGATACCATAACATATTTATATATAGGTACCAATAAAGCATACAGTGTATTCACCAGGAGGATTTATTCACACAAATAGTTTCCTAGATACCATAACATATTTATTTATAGGTACCAATAAGGCATACAGTGTATACACCAGGAGGAGTTACACACCAATAGTTTCCTAGATACCATAACATATTTATATAGGTACCAATAAGGCATACAGTGTATACACCAGGAGGGGTCATTCACACCAATAGTTTCCTAGATACCATAACATATTTATATATAGGTACCAATAAGGCATACAGTGTATACACCAGGAGGGGTCATTCACACCAATAGTTTCCTAGATACCATAACATATTTATATATAGGTACCAATAAGGCATACAGTTTATACACCAGGAGGAGTTATTCACACCAATAGTTTCCTCAAGGGAACCTGGAGGACCATGCTGTCTGATGGAAAGATCAATGAGGCTGCATTGGTCAGGTATATTTAATAGATTATTATATAATACTAGTGGCTACTCCCCTAAATGTCCTTTAGAGGCACTTAAATGAAGGGAGGTAGTTGTTTAATTTTAGTTTGAAAAAAATGTAAAAGGGGGGGGGGTTGCATTTGTTTCTAAAGGCGATATCTCTTGGAAGGATGGTGGTACTCTCCCCAAATAGTTATGAACCTGCCCAGAACCAATCAAAAGGTATACTTTAAAGGAGAACCATATAATATAAGTTTTTAACCTATTGTCATATCCCATAATCCATGGATTAATTAAGATTTTTTTTTCAGAGCCAATGGTTCGATACCAGAAATTCAGATTGTTAAAAGTTCATAAAAATAGTACCATATAATTTCTTTATATGTAGTAAATAACATAGATGTCAAAATTTATAAAAATGAAACATAAAAAAGAACAAAGGAGTATATATATAAAAAATCAAAAAAATTCAAATAATCACCAAGACTATCTAAATGTTCTCTTGAGTTTATATTCTAAGCTATACATCATGCTTTACGGACCAAAATGAACATACTTGAAATATAGAAAAGCTTCGCTATTAAATACAAGCAATTATGCATTTAGGCTTAGGAACACTGCTTTTAAAAATCATTGAATAAACTTGGAAAATTCAATCGTAACCAAACCAACTTTTTTTTCTTGAATGTAAAAGAAATTAATTTTCATAATTAGAAATAATCACGGAACCTTTCATTGTTAATTTTTATGTATTGTAATTAAATTTCAACTTTTTAACCCTAAACATTAATCATTGCATTTTCAGTTAATTTGTTTTATATTATTTTGTATTTTTTTTATATAAAATAAACAATTGAAAAGAATTACCAAGTATGTTATATACATAATAAATACATGCATCATATTTATAATATCATTCAATTAAAACAAATATGATTTTAAACAATTTAATTAAACAGAAAAATTGTTCTCAGAAAAATGTCTTTTAATGAGATATAAAATTACAATTAAGTTTGTTTCGATAATAATTAAATTGTTGGGCAGAAAAAGAAAGCTGTAAAACAGCTGAGAGAAGTCAACTTATGCTTCCGGGATCAACAGGGATAGGGAAAAGTTCTCAATATAAATAGAATAGAAGTTAAAAGAAAAATATTGTATGGAAACCTTTGTTATTGTTGAAAAAATTGCATAAATAAGTTAGATTTTTAGTTCTGGAAAAAAGATTTTGTTTTGAAAACATTAATTTATATTTTATGAATGGACTTAAATGCCTAAAGGTTCAATACGGGGCTCCATTGAAATTATAGTTTCTTCAGTCTATTCATTTTAGGATAATTTAGTAACACAAAGAGACAAATACTAGAAGCGCATTAATTTGGATATACATTTTTACTAATTCATTTTGAAACATTGTGTTAGAGTTTGTTTTCAAGAGTATAAATATCTACTCTCTCCTTTTTCCTTATTATCTCCTCACTCCTTTCCCCTCTTTTAGTTCACCTCTTTAACCCGACCAGCTTGGCAAGCACTCTCCTTTAGTACATACTCATATATTTCCTCCCTCTCTTTTTACACCTTTAGATGTAAAGGAGGAAAGGGATCTTAAAGAGCAAAACTAAGTATTGATAATTGGGGGAAAGATTTAGCTTTTGGGGAGGAGTTTTAGGTTTTATGAAATAGGGGAAATTTGGACAATGCATTTACACCTTTAAACTAAAGTACTAAGTTGTATGCATGTTAAAGAGCTCTCATAAACGGCTAGGTTGTTCGGCCAAAAAAATCATGAATGCTTTTTAATTGTTTTAAAAAGTTTAAGTTTATTATGAAAAGGAAAAATTTACTCCTTGGAAAACACCTAATCCCCCCTTAAGAGCAATTCAATTGAATATATTGTAACATTTAAACCTTTATTATTAAATTATTTGTTTTTAAAAATATGAAGGATTTTAACACGAAGCTATCCTTATCAACCTGCACTAAGAAATCTATGTTTTTAACTTTCGCAAGCTCCACGCAAAGCAAAGCTTAGGTTCTGCTTTCCAAATAACATAAAAATTCCATTATTAGCAAATATTAATTTTTAGAAAAAAAGATTTGATATTTAAATATAACTCGATAGAACATCTACTCTTAAACTATGGTTTCTCCGTTCGTCCTTCCCTCACCTTTTCAGTCAACTGAAATTCGTTGATAATTCTGAAGGCTATTGAATCACAACAGGATGCCTACGCCGCCTCCCCCCATTTTTTTACTTTTCATTTTAAAACTAAAATTAAAAGTGCTCCTAGAGGCCTCCTGCAGCAAGGCCGCGAGTAGGTATAGGAAAAAGGGTAATTTTAATTTTTGTTATTATGTATGAACACTAACTTTGCATATGAAAATCTTATCTCCGGCTTTTTCAACTCTTAAACATTAATAGGGCACATTTCTCAAATATCTTAACGTGGCATGCCTAAATATTATAGTTATTTATCGCATCGTATTATAAACAACTTTCCACGTATATAAAAACCTTGGACCTTCGGCGCTAACAAAACTGACATTAATTTAATGATTTTTATTTTGATATTGGTGGAAATTTGTCTGTAATACGATGCTATACATGTTTTTTTTAGCATGGCCGAGAACCGGGTATAATTTAGCAGATATTAATCGATTTCAAATTTTTTTTATCATGTATATTTTTATGTCCATTAGCAAAAAAGGAGATTTATGTGTATAAGTAGCTCAAATATAAAAATAACAAATTTAATAAATACCAAGAAAAGGGACAAAATTTTAAATACCTTAAAGAAGGTGTATCAACTTTTTTTTGTTATAGCTAGCCGGTTCTTTTAGTAAGTAGTAGATGTAAAATTTTTCATAGAATTCAGATATGCAATCGGTTTTTTTGTAGACCTCTTATTTTTTAAGTAATTTAAGTTTTTAAAAAAAATAATTAAGTCGGTTTTAAGGTACTAAAACACAACAAAATAAAAGAAGAAAATGGCCAGTAAGAACAAAAATAGTAAGATCTTTAATTTGACACCTTACTTTTAAAATTCTGTTGAGTAATTATTGAAAAAATCTATTTTTTTAACCTCGGTTTAATAAAAACTTTAGACCTAAATATTTTCTCAAACAGACATAAAAAACATGGGTTCATATATACCTTTAGAATCAGAAAAATATTACGAATCCATTGTAAGCAAAATTGAAAAAAAGTAAAAAAATTAAAAATTAAACAAATGGCCAATTGTATTTTTTGTTCAGGCAACACTATCGTCTTCCCTTTTTTACCCCCTCTTTACCCCCTCTTTACCCCCTTCCCATTTTTATACTCAATTCAAGAATTAAGACGTTGCCTGTACAATATAATATGATATTTTCATATAATTCCTTTTATTGTAGTTTATATACTATATTGTAAACTTTTTTTTTCAATTTTGCTTACAATGAATTCGTAATATTTTCTGATTCTAAAGGTATATATGAACCCATATTTTTTTACCTGTGAAATAATAAAATTAATGTCAAAGTTTTTATTCTCGTGGGTTTAAAAAAATCGATTTTTTCAATAATTACCTGACAGAATTGAAAAAGTAAGGTGTCAAATTAAAGTTCTTACTATTTTTGTTCATAATGGCCATTTTCTTTCTTTTTTTTGTTGCATTTTAGTACCTTAAAATCGACTTAATTTTTTTTTTTTAAAACTTAAATTACTTAAAAAATAAGAGGTCTACAAAAAAACCGATTGCATATCTGAATTCTATGAAAAATTTTACATCTACTACTTACTAAAAGAACCGGCTAGCTATAAAAAAAAGTTGATACACCTTCTTTGCAGAAAAAAAATCAATTTTACTTTGGAAAAAACATGCATGTCATTTAAACTAAAAATTTATGTGTAAAAAGTAGGGTTGGGCCGGATACTTTTTTGGCCGGATACCGGATACCGGATATCCGGCTGATTTCAAATGACGGATATCCGGTAACCGGCCGGATATCCGGCCAACGCCGGATATCCGGCAAATATCCGGTTATCCGGCCAAATTACCGGATATCCGGCCGGATAACCGGCCAAATTACCAGATATTAAAATAGTAAAAAGAAAATTTCTTCAGAAATCTTATATAAATCTACATAAAGTTAAACTTATTTAGAAAAAATGTTCTTCTAGCTTCAATAATAAGAAAATTATAGCCATTTAAGATTTTTAAAAGCAGAGATTTTTGGTGTAAAGTATAAAAAATTATAGAGCCGGATATCCGGCCGGATAGTTTCAATATCCGGTATCCGGCCGGATATTGAAAATGGCCGGATATCCGGCCGGATATCCGGCCACACCGGATATCCGGCCCAACCCTAGTAAAAAGGAGAGGGAGGGGAAAAGGTTAGACTGACTATTTCCCCCGGAACCCGTCGACAGGTAAAAAGTCAACTAAAAACCTACCAAAAAGGGGAAATTGAGACCAATTGTGTTATTATACGTAAAATTCATCAAAAAGACAAATTTAAGGGTAAAAATGTATTTTTTCATATGCAGAAAACAAATAAACATTCTTAATAAATTGAAAAGCCATCGAGACATAATCGAAAGATAAGGGCATGATATAATGGGGTAGGGGGGAAGGAAATGAGAGATATTGATGCTTCTCCAAGGGGGGAAATTGCAAGTTTTTCCCACATTTAAGAAGCGAACTGAAGGAAAGCACATTTGGGTGTCTTCTCTCCCTAAAGACTTCATATATATGTGTTCACCTAGTCAATTTAGTTTCTATGACCCTTTCTACATTGCACATGTTAATTCATTTCTGTGTTTCCCATTTAAAATGTGATAGTTATGTTCTGATATATTGTGATTTTTGAACTTTTTGTGATATGCATTTGTTTTAACTTTAGTTATTTTTATGCTAATGAAATCAAAGTTATTCAATTAACATTTGTTTTATTAATTCTATGTGAATAAATAAGATAAAAATACGTTTAATAAACTTATTACTTTAAGCATTTTCAACCCTTTTCCGTAATTTATAGTATTTCAATTATTTTAAAAAACTAAAATTTGATTTAACATTTATAATATTTAAAATAAATAAAGAGACATAATATTCTTTCAATCAAAGGGGTGGGGGGGGGGGTGCAGATGACTCTTATGATTTCTATCAATTCCTAAAACATGACTAGGTCATTTACTAAGCCTTCCCCGAAAAGTATAGGACTTTTTAACTAATATATCAAAGCATGTATTAACAATTTGTCGCAAAAAAAAACAATTTAAATAAATTTAGAACATATAATTAGATCTACATACAATTTCCCAAAGAAAACATAATAACTAAAAATACTTTCCTTTAATGTATTGTGTCATGAAATATTTTTATAACACAACATAAATACTTTTTAAATCAGGTGACTACTTACAGAATTTGTACTTCATATATATAGGAATAGGAATCATTTTCCAGAAATATCAGTAGCCAAAGTTAAAAAGGGAATTTAGAAGACATACCAAATTTCTTGACAAAAATTGTTGGCGATTTCTCTCAAGCTGCTTTGTTGAGCAAAGAAATCCCACATTCCCCCTTATTTTCAAACAAAATTTTCAAACAAATTGAAATAAAGGAAGGTGGTAGTTTTTCGAATGAATGTTTATTTAGGACAGGTTAGCCCCGCAGCTATAGGCCCACAAAGTTAGGGCCTCCCACAAGGTTTAGGCAAAAGCACTAAACTGTCGTTTTAAATTAAAGAATGACAGCCATCTTTAATTTTAAGTAATAAGGAAACTAAATACAATATTGCTAAATAAGAGATGTTTCTTTACAATATCTTAGCGTACATACTATCAGACAGGCACAACTCCTATTACTTTAGTATATACTGGCAGCTACGCCCCCTAGACTAGGTGTACTTAATTGGGGGGGGGGGGGGGGGGGGTGATTTCAACAACCAAATTTTAAATTTTAGTTTTAAAAATAAAAAGTTTGGGGGGTTGTTTTTTTCTAGGAGCGCTTTCTCTTGGGAGGGTGGTGGTACCCTCCCACTAAATATTTAGGGTATAGTCCTTTCCACGACATCCCTCCATAAGGAGCGATTCTTCGTATTTTTCACAGTAGCTTTTCTCCTATTTCTAGCCCCTGCGGGGGGCTCTAACCCTGCGGGGCCAATTACCTAACCCTGTGGGGCAATCACCTAACATAATATAACCTAACCTAACCTAAAATAACCTATAAAAAGCCATTTTAAAAATACGAAGAATCGCTCCTTATGGAGGGATGTCGTGGAAAGGACTATACCCAATATTTATAAACCTTCCCAGGACTTATGAGAAGCTGCGAGATCCTTTGGTACAGACAGACATATAAACATCCTATTACTTTTATATAAGGATAATTATCCCTCTGAATGTGCTAGACACTTCCGACAATCTATCCTTAGGTTGAAATCTTTTTTTGTTTAGTTTAAGATGTCTTGTGTAAGAAAATTTGCTTTGCCTGGGCGAGAATAATTCACTCAATTAAAAGTTGTTGGAAACGTGTATAATACTAAGAAAACAGATATATAGCTTTATAGTGTTTTACTCTCAGCTCAGAATCTCTTATAGTGCCTATAAAAAAAGGGGATAAATTTTACCACTTTTGGCCGAATTATGTCTAGTATGACGTCATAATAGAATCATCCATAATTCTAATGCGATGGTAGAATATATACAGGACCCCTTTAGACAAATACTGATTCCTCCGTCTTTAACTTTACCATGATGCTTAATTTTATCTTTTAAAGCTTTCCCTTAAAGTGGCTAGTGAACACTGAAACCCCCTTTCCCACTAAAATTTTGAATGCTTTTAATTTCACTTTTACGTGTTATTACCGGTTGAGGTCTTGTATAAGCTGAAAGGTGAAATGATCTATCATTTCTGTTTAAATGCATTTCATTCTTATGCATGAAAATATGCAAGTTAGTCTTCAAGTATTACAGGTATTTTTAATCATTTAAATGGCATTTGAGCATTACTGACTTTTACCTCTAAACTAACCCTTTGATTTTACGACCTTTTTCTGGAAAGTCCTAACTGTGTATTTGTCATATCAGCAGCAGGTACAACTTTAAGGTCTTTATTGAAGACGCAGTTTGTTTGTAAGTTATTTCTCAATTCTAATAGTTTATTATTTAATAAGGCTATTAAAAAACTTAATTGCTTATTCAATAAAAAAGGCTTAGAAAGTTTTTCTTGTATAGAATGACAGGAGAAAAAGTCTGCAATGTTTCAGGACAAAATATTTGTCTACCACGATGGCCTAGATGTTTTAATTTGATGGACAAATCTGAAACTTTGATTTAAGCTCAAAATATCATTTATGAGGCTCTAATTTGTGTTAAACCGTATATATTCGCCGAAAGATGTTCCAGGTTAATTGGGAACGATTTCTTCTGCTGTTCTGTCAGACGCCTGGCAATGAATGCTCTAGTATTGGAACTGCATAGTTAGGACTTCCAGGAAATAAGGTTGGAGGTTTGTAATGCAACAGGCACAAGAATGCGTCACTTGAAATGCAAGCAATCAAATTTTAGATCATGTTTGTTCTTCTAATGTATTTTTAAAAATTATGAATAAAGATGGCCCATAGTGAAATACAAGTTCAATGTCCATTTTAAAATGGGTCACTTCAGTCACAATTAAAAATTATTATTTTTACCCTTCTTGTTGCTAAGCTAACACCATTCACTTTTACGTTATTCAAAGTAGAAAATATGTTTATTCGTCTGCTTGAATCTTAAGATCCCGCAAACTTATTAAGGTTGTGCTTTTCAGAGAATATTCTGATAGGTCTTGTGGTGATTTTAAGCTATTTTGCCAATTAAATTAAATATTCACAAATAATATATTACAAAATCTGATTTAGATGTTTGCAAATTTATATTTTCCTGTACCTTGCAATTTTAGTTTATTTATTCGCCGTGTGTAGGTTTATTTTCAGCGTAAACATGAATATTTTTTGCAAACTCTATAAATGTTTCTCTTAAGTAGACATCTTGGAAATAAAATAAATTATAATAAAAAGCCTCCTTTTTTCAAGTTTAGATTAGAATAGTGACACATTACAAACTTTCCCGATTTTGTATTACTTTTGAGGAACATGATTCCAGTTACGTAATATTTTTCTTTCCGAAAAAGGGAAGGGGGGAAGAAAATCTCTTCAAAAGAGATGGGAAAACCCCCTTTTCTCCCATCTCTTTTTTCTTCCCCCCTTCCCTTTTTTTTCTTTCCCCCTTCCCTTTTTCGGGAAAGAAAAATATGACGTAACTGGAATCATGTTCCTCAAAAGTAATACAAAATCGGGAAAGTTTGTAATGTGTCTAGAAAAGTTATTTATCACGTCGTATTATAGACAGCTTTAAGTGGATATTCAAATGAAAAGTTATAAGATCAAAACCAGTTTTGTTAGCCCCCATAGGCTGAAGGAACAGGCTAACAAATCTGGTATAAATCTTATGTTTTTTATTTCAATGTTCGTAGAAAATTGTCTGTAATACATGATTTTTCAGTATGACAGGGAACCGGTTCTTATTAATCGGTTTTGAAGTCATACTGGAAAACAAAATTGAAAGCCTATATTCTTAGGATAATTGGCATGTATGAGAGCTAATATAGCTCTTTAGTTTACATGTTTGATTATTTATTTAAGCTCCAAACATTATGGAGAAAAACAAGGATAAAAACACTCAAAAAGGACATCTCAAACTTTAGAATAAATAAGTAATTAATGATTAATACTAAAAAAGGTATTTTAAATACAACTTAATATCATTTTTGAAACAAAGTTTATTTTTTTTGCATCTTATTGAATTTTTGCAATAGCAATCTTGAATTAGGATACAATTTTTTTTACCAGAATGATGACTTCCAAACCGATTAATATCTGCTGGACAAGAACCAGTTATGAAACATTATGTATCGTAATATCGTATTGTAGACAGTTGGCTATAATACTAATATTCGAATAAGATGATTAAAGTCCCTCCACAGATTATGACGTCATACGATAGAATAGCCAATGAGAGGCCAGTATACACTGTAATTGACCAATGGTATAATTTATGCTGGCCTCTCATTGGTTATTCTATCGTATGACGTCATAATCTGTGGAGGGACTTTAATCATTTTCATATGCGATAAATGACTATTACTAGAATTTATAAAAGAAATGTAAGTAGTTATAGAGAAGCTTCGCTTGTGAAAAGAGCAAGATGTAAGACGGCCCTGTGAGTTATCTGACCACAGTGAAAAGAGGACAATTTAAAAAGAAAACTAAACAAATAAATGAATAGGTGAAAAGTGCGCATCTAGAGGGGGTAATAACAGCACGTTTTAGCACACTTTAAGCTTGTTTATTTTATTTTATCCTAAAATTAAATTGGCTTTTTCACATATTTATGTTTTAAAACAGGGGTGACAAGTAATATAAGTAGCGAAACGCAAAAAAAGCAGTCTCTTTTAGATAGCATCTGAGAAAGTCACATTTTCTTATAGCGTTACAGTCGGACGGACGGACAAAGTGAATTATAAAGTAGGTTTGCTATCAAAAGAGATTGGTCATAGTATTTATATGTTTAAATTTAGCTATTTTATTTTGCGCATTTTGTATGTTTAATATTTGTAATAGCAGTGGGACAATTTATTTCTAAAAATAAACAGGAGAACAAAAGGTTCATTAATACTCATGTTTTAACACACTCTTAACTATTAAACATATTGTTTCAGCAGGGCTTTTCTATAATATATTTATTCTGTTAGTTTAATTTGAAAATTTTACTTGATCATTATTTTAATACTATTATACAAGATCACTGGTTAATCATATTGTCCTGCGCCCCTAGAGTCCTGAGGTGAATTCTTTAAAAAAAATTTGCCTTACTAAATTGACCAATGTATAGCTTTCTTAAAATAAGGAACTCGATGGGTTCATCTGAGTTAACGGACAAACAAACAAACGTTACTTTTTTAGGGGGTGGGGCATTTTTTTTTTTTTGGGGGGGGGGGTTGTTGTTGTAAAACCGTCCAATAGAATAGCTTAAACCACTTGGACCAGTAGCCTTATTCCCTAAAAAAGGAAGCCTATAGTTTGGCGGTTATTAAGCTCTTAAACTTTAGACAGACATTCTACTATGAAATACAAATAGTATAAGATGAAACTGAAGTATTTTTAAATCCAGAAGTATGGCAATAAAACATAAAGATTATTACTCATAGGTTCAACTATCAAATTTTTTTTATCATGTACATTGTACATACTGGAAAATTTGAACGCATGGACAGAAAAATGTGTCTAATATTTGTTAATCTGATATCAGCAAAGCATTTGATAGCCGTGCGGAATTTTTCAAGATATTGAATAAATTTATATTTGTCAACATTCATTTTATCAAAATATATCATTTCATAAAAAGTTGAGATTTTAAAGACAAAACAAATTAGTTCCTTTATCTATTTACTATAAATATGACAGAAATACCCCGGTCCATAATTTAAATTTTAGTTAAATTTTTCTAGCCATCTTTCCCTGCGGTGCTGTAACCTTAAGGGTATTATCCCTGTTAGGCTTTTTTTACCCTTAATAAACCTAAGCTAAGATAACATAAAGATAAAAAACTTTTTCATCTAAAGGTTTATTTTTGCCGTCGACATTATCGACATTCCTAAATGTGTTAACAATTTGTTTCAGATTGTGTTCGTCTTGTAAAATGTTGGCTCCTGAATCTGGTTAACTCAAGTTAATATGTCAGGTATAGTTATTTATCGCATCGTATTATAGTCAGCTTTCCGCGGATATTAAACTAAAAATATTATACAAATAAAACTAGTTCTCTTAGCCTCAAGAAGCCAAAGGCGCGGGCTAACAAAACTTATATGTTCATTGTGATTCTAAACTGCGAGTTGAAAAGAAAGTTTATGTCAACAGATTTGAATGAATGTTGGAGTTGTTTTTAAGTACTTTCAACCAGGGAGGAAAAAAACAATGATGTTCAAATTTATCAAAACCTCTCCATATAAATTTACAAATAAAACAATTTGTTGGACAAGCTTAATTTCTCCATCACTGTCCTACCCTGTATCTCTGACTTTAGGCATCATTTAGGACTTTTTTAATTATCTCATTTATGCCTTACTAACAACTATCATTTAAAAGTTAAAATTTGGACAATTATGTCAAACTAGAGGCAGTGCCCTTAGCCTCTAGAGGCTTTGAAGGGAAAAGACATGTGATGCTTATCTGATAAGACCATAACTACAAAGAAGAAGTCTATCATTCTTAAATATACAAATTGAAAGTTAATTTTGAAATGTAAATTAAATCTTTTTCTAAAAGAGAATTAGAAAGTTGCGCAAATGAAAATGCTAATCTTGTTAGCAAAGAATGGAAAGTGAATCTGCAAACAAAAACTATAAAGAGTGACAACATCCATGAAAGCAAAGCTGAACATACAGACAGTTCCGTTAAAGAAAGAGTTACAGCGTTTGTTATATTGAAGAATTTAGAATTGATTATTGCGATGCTTTGCTCATATAGCCTGTCGTCCATGGAATCATCCTTAAAAAATATTATTATAAGGCCGTATTACTTTGTGCGGATATAACGTGAGCAGGAGGGATTGCTAGCCTCACCCAAACCCCCTGGACTGGGGGAAGTTTCAGCCCTCAATTAGTTCAAAACATTTAAAAACTAAATTTATAAAAAAGAACAATTCTTAATGTTTCTTATTCACGGGTTACGTGTCCCTAATATTAATTTACTCAGAGTAAAAACTTTAGTGATGTAATCTTTATTAAGTCTGAACGTCTAAGGTACCTATTTGTTGGCCCCTAAAAAAAGAAACCCACAAAGAAACCCCCTATAAGGTCGGATAATAAATCATGCAAAAAAGGTATCAAAAGGCTAAAAAATTTATATTTTAAAATGAACTTACAGATTTTCTAAAATTGGCGATAGGGTCATGAAACTCTTACAGCGTTAAATTGTCAAAAGAATATTTATATCTGTTTTGTTCCTAATGTAGAAAAGCTTTGCCTTTAAGAATTGTGATGCATAAAAATATTTGAATTGGGTCACTTTTCAAGAATAGACGTTTTTACCGCAACTATAAACTATACACAATAAACAGGGTTAGGAAAATGGATGACAAAATAATTTACTCCCTGAGACTCTACAAAGTGTCCGAAAAAATGAGCCGTGTGACGTCAATAGATCCATCTCTTTTTAAGAGTTTTCCTTTCCCACTTCTCCTCTCATCTCTCCCTTTTATGACGTCACGCGGCTAATTTTTTCGGACACTTTGTAGAGTCTCTTTACTCCCTTATTAGCATGCGTTCAATTTTTCACTTGGTAGCTTATAGTTATTTGTGAAAGAAAGGGATGTAGACTAATTGTCATTCAACTTTGTGAAGAAGCTCTTAAATATACAAATATATTGCGCGCACGGTTGCGTTTCACTTTGATAGTATCCCTAAATCAATATATATCTGCAAACTGCATACTTTTCATACTTAATATTTATCTTATGCTATTTAATGGGAACTAGAACATCCATGTCACAAAATCATTATTCATTCTTTAATAAAGGGCATTATAAAAGAATAGAATCTTACGATTAGATTAAACATGATTAAAACAATTTGCTTCATTTAAATTTGTCAAAATAGAATCAATGAAAATTGCACTTCAGGAAAAAATATTTGCAATCTTCTGTTGTAGAATGCTATTTCTTAATGCCTAAAGCAATAAAAAGTATCTAATATATTAAATCTAAGGCTGTTTTTTTTGTATAAACGTAACAATTGCAATTTAAAAATGCATCCTTTACATATTTTTGGAATTAAAAAGGGTTAACGCAAGCATTTCATTTATTCTAAATCAACAAACAAAACTTAATCTTTTAATCCGAAAAATATCAGAAATGTATGTATTTTTTTTAGTTTGCTTCTTTATCAAAGCTACTTCATATTTTAACCTCTGTTTGTTGGTCGATTAAAATAACATAAACATTGATTTAAGTAATATCAAGGATGCTACTTGTGAGATGCACATCATACAATTTTAAGACTACATACAGTAGTAACATCTATAAGGAAATACAGGAAAAATTACTACTTAATTGACTTATAAAAAGAATTTTGTACATCTATGATGTAATGGAAAGCTAAACTTTATAGAACATGTTCTGTGCGCTAAAAAATTAGTGCTGCTTTATTTGACGTGTTCATCTCTGTTTTTAGGAACACCAACAAGGAAGTACAGCTCCGGAGGAGGGAGCGGAGGGGGACCAAGACCTGGTTTTCACAGGCAGGGTACAGAGTCTCCTGTTGGGTAAGTATCTTTAACAGGTTTTTACATAAAAAGTGCAACAATATATAGGTAGTATAAAGGAGGGAAACCAAAAACTGCCTTTCAAAGACAGGGTGGGCTTGGCAATCTATTTGTAGGAAAAGTAACAATTTTTAACTAACATGGTAACGAAATTCATATTTGGTAATTTGTCACACAGAGTTTAATAAATCTCCAGGGTGAATGAAACAAAACTTATAAGTTACAAGTTGGATGCTGATTTACTTGCAATAGAAACTCTATGAAGAGGTTTGTCTGTATCAAAAGATCTTACAACCGATTTGACTGATAAGTTTTTTTTAAAGTAAAGCTTCTTACAGGGCTTTGGAAAATTTTGAATTATTTTAGTGGAATCACCTAAATGGAAGAAAAAATTATCTCCTACATAATAATTTATACAAAAAGCTCTTACTTTATTATCCAAAAAAAAATCCAAAATTCAGATTGCTTATTGATCTCTAATTTTACTTGGACTTAAATAACTAAAGTTGATGAATACAAAATTAAATCTTTATTATAGGTATGGAGAGAGAGTGGAGAGGGCCAGACGAATGTCTGGATCTGGACAAATGCTCTTTCCAACAGGATTAGGTAAGGTTCCCAAATATTTATCAGATCCCAAAATTAAAATTTCCTATAATTTTGCTTTTATGTCAATCAATTTAGAAACCCGTTTTTTCATAAAGTAGTCAAATTATTAGATAAAAATACAGAAATCAGAAAAAATAGTTTTAGTAGGCGTATTTAATAGAGTAAGAAATTTGAGGGGAAAAAAACAATAATGTCATGGAAGCAGCTTATAGTGCATATAAAAAATAACGTAATAAAATACAAATGACCATTGATAGGCCAGTTTACATTTAATTGGCCAATGGTAAAATGTATTCTGGCCTATCATTGGAAATTTGTATTGTCTAAGGTATTTTTTTATAGGCATTAAAAGCTGCTTCATGGTCATGTCAATTGAGATCAATAATACAGATTGACACCCAACCGACTACCGATCATTTTTGGTGTTTTTTTAAGGACCAAGTCGTATGTCCCCGGGGCCTCAGTATTCCGACAGAAGAACCCCAAACAGACAAACCCAACAGACACCCTCCAACCAGACATTCAGACCAATACCTCAGGTATGCATGTCCGCTAGTTGTCAGGAGGTTACGGGTTCGAGTCTCGGTTTAATATATGCATAACTAAAGATGACAATATCAAAAACCAATAAACAGCTTTCAATCATTAAAGTGCACAGTTAGGCTTACTAAGGTCCAACAAAAAAAGGGAAGCCGCTTATAGTGCCTAATAAAATATGATGACATACCTTACAAATAACTAATGGTAGGCCAGTTTACATTTATATTGACCAATGCTAAAATGTGTACTTGCCCATCATTGGTCATTTGTAAGGTATTGTACTTTGTCATTTTTAATTAGGCACTATAAACTGTTAAATAAAATGTTATTTGTAAACAGTAAGTGATTATTATATTATGTGAATAGGAAAAAATAGTTTGACAATTATTGTAAAGAAATCAAAAGTAATAAAGAAGTTTATTCAATAAATTATTTATTTTAGCACTTAGCGTCTCCAGGGCCTAGAGGAACCTTTTCTCCCATCACAGTTCCACGACCTGGATTTGCTCCTTCGCCAGGATTCCCAGGTCCTGCTCCAGGTATAGTTGCACAGTTAGACGCGTGACATAAGTTGGGGATTGTGAAGGAATGCCTTAGCACATAAAATGGTACAGCTTACTGTGACTTATCTACAGAATACATAGAAAATGTATTTACTTTTGGTTTTCTATTTATGTTCTCTTGACTTCAATAAAGCCCTCGATATCATGAAAATTTGGTTGAGAATAAGGCTTTAACAATTTTCAAGGATTTCTTTGGTAAAAAAGAGCATTTACATTCTGATGTTTTATCAAATACTAGCAGCAGCCAAAAAAATTACTTTTTATATTTATAAATCTTATGTACTTTTTTAGGCGGGTATAATCAGACGAACTCCCCTATGTCTCCTATGGGTCGGTATGGCAGCCCGGCCAGGTATAGTTTTATCTTTTATTAACCTAACCCTGAATATATAATTTACAGAGAAGGAGAAAAGAGGATTAAAACCCCCTTTTCATATCTTTAAGCTACCATCGTCAGAATTTGAGTAGACGAAATAATATTTCGAGTTTAACAAGTACTATTAATTTCATATTTAGTGCAGCAACTACAAGCTAACAACATTTTTGGTGAAAAATAAAAATGTATTTGGCCTTTATTGTCAACAAATCAGTGATTATGACTATTTCATTAAAAGTTAATTCAACTTAAAACAAGAACAAATATGATTATTTAACTATATCCAATAACTTTTTAAATAGAGATGTCCTATTCCCATTGACCCTTGCTTTAGCAGACGAAAACATACTTATCAAATTAAACTTTCTTAGCTAAGCAGTTATCATTATTTTTTTATATAGGAATTACGAATGGGGATTTGGGTATCCAAGTCATCCCACAGGCAGCATGGGACAACAAGGAATACCCTCCTCCGTTGCACCAGCAACAGCTGATGTTATTGCACAACAATCACAGGTAGGCGCATTATTACCGACCGACGTATATAGTGGTATTGCAGAGTACATTTGCTACTTAAAAAACAGTTGAACAAAATTATATTTATTTATGGTTTATGGTATTCTGGAAGGAACAAATGGCAGATAGATTGTTCCTTCCCCCAATCAACCCCTGTAAAAGTTTTAAGAAACCAAGAAAAGAATTGTAACTGTAAATTTGGAGGGAAAATAATTTTAATGGTATTGTCCTCTCCCTTCCTTATATTTCAAAGTTAATTTCAGTAATAAAATTAGCATAATATGAAGCTAGGAAAGTAATGATAGGATAATGGACAATAATTAAATCTACTTTCAATTGTTTCGTTTAAATGTTCTTTTGGTATCTGGAGGGTGATGTAGGGTATAAGTATATTAGGTAAATTCAACCCTTTATTACCCTCTACCTCTTAAAAATTTAAACAATAAAAATCTTTCGTTTTATGAAAAACTAGCAGCTGTGCCCCAAGTATAAAAGGACTTTATCTTCAAAGAGGTGGGAAGGGAACAGATAATAACTTACCATCCCAAGGCTTAAATCTAAAAATAAAGCAGCCTGAAACTATCCCAGGACCCATTTGAAGCTTCACTGAAATGAGTTCTGTGGTTATCAAAAGTTTCATACGAAAAAAACCTTACTACTGTATATTATAGGATATTATATTTTGTTTATTCATTGCAATTTAAATCTTTAAATAATGCATATGACTTACAAAAAAAAGTAAAAAAAGTTCATAGAAGAGTTTAAAATAAGATTCAGAAATAGATAACAGAAAAAATGCATCTTGTTTGTACAATGACATTCCTAAGTTTGAAAGGACAAGAATGCATTTTTAAATAAACAAGGATGACTACATCAATAAAAGCAAAGCTCTAAAACAAGACGATAGGACAACATGCATTCATAATGGTATATAGAGTATCAGAACTTAAAAGGCAGAATACAATTTATAAACAAAATTACTCAAATACAGGATACTGTTTAGGGACATACTTACATTTAAGGATTGTACAGATGCTTCGATTATAAATTATTATAAATGTGTAGACCTACGGAATTTCTGGTAACGATTAGAGAGTTGTTACGCTTCCTAAAATCTTATTTAACTGCTACAGGAATCACCGTGCCAAGTAACAAATAACTTATACCAGTTATTGCTGATCATCTAAATTATCCGAAAAAATGTCCTAATATGTAAATGTACATTATGAAGGGTATATAACTACACCCTTGAACTAAATATTCAAATATTTTAATACCTTAACAAACACTTTCTAGTAATTACTGCCTGCTCCATTTATAATTATTGTAAAATATATGACATATTTTAAATTTATAAGGATGACTCAATTTAGAAATATAAAAAGTAGAATCTATTAATTTACTTAAATTTTTAATGATTAATATCATAATTATGAAACCAATGCATTTAATTTAAATAATCGTTTAACATGACCACAAAAATACTTAGGATAAAAATATGTTTTCGATGCTTATTTTATGTTAAGCAATTACATAAAGCAATTTATCCATGACTAGCGATTGTGCTTCTAGAATCTAGGTGCTCTGTATTTTCGAAAAATTAAATTTCCTTAATCCATCCCAAGACTTAAGTCTGAAAAATAAGAAAACAAGGATGACAACATCTATAAGTAGCGAAGCTCAAAAATTATTAATAGGGAAAATGATCTATGGAGTATGTTATAAAAAACTTTAATAATAAAAATCACGAATCGATCTAGCACCCCAATTAATAGACAGATGGACAAAACAATGTATAGATTAGATGCGCACATGTCATAGTAATCTTCACTAAAAATTTCAGCTGTCTATCTCTAATAGGAGCCGAGAAAATCACGTTTCCTCATAGCGTTACTGACTGACTGACGGGCGGACAAAGTGAATTATAGAGTAGCTTCGCTACTAAAAAACCTAAAACTATCCTGGGACCTATGTGCAGCTTCCTCAAAATAAAGAACTCAATTGGTACAGCGGTTAGCGAGAATTTAACGGACAAGGAAACAAATTTTACAATTCATATTACTTTTCTCTGTATTCAAAGTGGGAGGGAAGGTTAAATGTAGCCTGAAACCACCTCAAAATTAAAATTATAAAATCAAATAGCCTAAAACCACCCCGGGACATAAGATTTAAACGGGCAAACAAACAAAAAACTACTTTATATAATAGGATTAAAAGTAAATATCATGCATATTTTGTATGAGAGGGTTAGCAACAGTATAATGTACAACTTGCCCAAATACAAGAAATCCTTTACATTCTTAAATATATTGTCTCACACGCTATTCTATAACTCAATCAAGATATTTTTTACGCCTTTTTAGCAATAATCTCTTTAATAAATAAAACAACACATACCAAATCAAATCTGTAAGGTTGATCAAATGATACTTGTTGTTCAGTTCAAATCAGACATCCAACCTATGATTGTACGATCTTTCTCAAACGTTCCTACTGGTATCTTTGTGTCTGTTTTTTTTGTGAATGGTATTTTTATGTTACTAATGTTTTCGTCGCTATCTTCTAAATTGGATGTGGGTGTGGGGCATATTTGATTTTATTAGTTAATGAACATTTGTGATTTAAACAAAGCATTTGATTAAACTTGGAAATTATAATATTAGAAGATTTTATTAAATAAAGTTTTATTAAGTTATTTCAAGAAAGTATAGTTTATTACAATAATGCCTACGTGATTTTCCGGTTTATTAGAAATTTCTTGATTGTGTTACGGGACAGTGTGAACACAAAATGTTTCTCGCATATTAAAGGAGATTGTTTCAAGGTATTTCTATATATGAAATTTATGGAGTAGTTTTGAGGCAGAATCTGCCCACATTTTACACATTTATGTAAACGACCTTGTGTCGTATTTATTCATGGCATTTTACAATAAAAAATATTTGTTGGCGAAGTTATTCAATAATTTGAAATGTCCGTCCACAGGTATGTAAGAAACAGTAAGAGGGAAACTTGACTAGACGGCTGGAATTTAATGTCAATATTCTCTATACCATCTAGTATATGAATAACTTGGTAAATCAGACTGTTGGTCGCTATTAAAAAAACAATAATTTTTTTATGGATCAGTAGCAAAGCTATTGATGATAGCTTACATATTACCAAAATTGAATAGTTCTTATGACATTAATTATGTAAATTCTATGCAATTAAACTGGTCATAGCAAACATATTATTAGCGTTGCAAATTATTACAACATTATGGTAACTGGACAAAGTGTTTCAAAAATCAGCCATGTGACGTCATAAAAATGAGGGATTATCCATCTCTTTTTTGGGGGGTTTTCTCTCCCACTTCTCCTCCCATCTCCCTTATTTATATGACGTCAAATGGCTGATTTTTGAGACACTTTGTCAAGTTACACATTATGTTAGTATTGCTGAAAAGTTTGATATTGACCAACTTGCATTGGAATTAAAATAAACAAATGACACAGAAAAGAAATTTGACCTTTAGATCAACTACTACACTATACTAGATATTAGGTATAGGAAAATAAAAGATATTTCACTAATCACTACACCAAACCTCTGACTTTGGTATGATATACTTAATTGAGGGAAGATTAAAATCAATTTATCAGCCATTTGGGTATAGTCCCTTTCGTGGCAATGCTCCTTAAGGGGGGATTCTTTTTTTCACAGTAGCTTTCCTCCTATTTCTAGCCCCTACGGGGGGCTCTAACCCTGCGGTCCAATTGCCTACTCCTGTGGGACAATCACCTAACCCAATATAACCTAACCTAACCTAAAATAACCTATCAAAAGCCATTTTAAAAATACGACGAATCGCCCCTTAAGGTGCGTTGCCACGAAAGGGACTATTCCCAGCCATTTTCCTCCCATACCTTGAATCTGTAAGAAAAGATATGATAATTTAAAGTTCTCCTCCTTAATCAAAATGTGAGAAAGTCTGTCTTTGGTAGCCTGGAAATATTGGTGGAATACTAGAGATCAATTTATCAGCAATTATACTCTCCCCCCCCCCCCCCCTAACTGTATATCTTTCAGAATTAACTAGGAGTTATGAATTATATTCTACAATTTTGAAGTGTCAAATGTTATCCCTGTTATAATCAATAAGGGGAAGATTTAGGATATATATCAGTTTATCTGCAATTATCCTGTTCCTCCCTGATTCTACATCTTTCAGCATTTAATTGGATGTTTTGATTGCGCGTGTTTTTGCATATTTAAACTAGAATAAACTTTAAAAGAACAAGTTAGGCTTGAAATGAAGTCTTATACATTTTGTTATCAGTATTGTTTTTTGCTTGAAAATTATATTTAAAATGGTGTCGCTAATTTTCAATTAAGATTTCTTTTGATACAGGTTTTAAGCTACATACAGGTTTCTCGTACATAAAAATCTTAACCTGGAATTGATAAATGATTATCAATTAATAATACTTTTTACGACATGACCTAAATTATACCTTTTTTCACTAGCGGAAGAGGAAAAGGCAAATAGTTTTGTATCTGGACAAAGTGTCTAAAAAAATCAGCCATGTGACGTCATAAAAATGAGGGAGATGAGGGGAGAAGTGGTAAAAGAAAACCCCTAAAGAGATGGATAATCCCTCATTTTTATGACGTCACAAGATTTATTTTTTTAGATACTTTGTCCAGCTACATATTTTTTCTGAGCGTGAAATACCCCCTTTGTCTTTAAGTCAAATCCAGAAACTTGAAATTTTCATAATAACCCTACAAAGCAAGTGAGAGCTCAGCCCATTATGTTGACCTTTCTAAAGCTTTCGATTCTATCCCAATTAAAAGTATGTTTTGAAAAATTGGCAAAACAACTGTTGAGATAGTTTGAATATGTTTATAGTGAACAGTTTAGATTGGCGATAAAATTTATATTTGTCTGTTGTCTGTTTTTAATTAGCAGCGTAGCTTCTATATAAACCAGAACTGTTGCTCTTTATTTGTTTTCATCTAAATTAAGCATTAAGGGTGTCAGAACTGAATTATCAGATTATGAATGTATAAAATCGAAACAAAATTGTAAGTAAATTTGTTGCAAAACAGTATTGCAAAATCAGATAACTCGGATAATTATACCACACGTAAATTTGTTGTTTTTGTGTACACATTTATATTCTGATTATTCAGTTATACTGATACTCTGCAAGTGTTAATGTTTGTTTATCCAACCGTTTCAGAGCTTTCAGAGTATTTTACTGACAGTAATTTTTTTTGTAGCTTTACACAGTTTCTCAAAAATCAGCCATGTGACGTAATGGAAATGACGTCACATGGCTTATTTTTTATACACTTTGTAAAGCTTCATTTTAGTTTGATGAAGATTTTTCAGCTTTCCAGGCTCCCCCCTCCTTAAGTGCCCTTAGAGGTCTAGGAGCGTAGCCTCTAGTGTTTTTTAAGGGTTTACTGAGAGTAATTTTTGTTCAGGATTATGTAGATAAGATCTAGCAGCTTTCCAGGCTCCCCCCTCCTCAAGTGCCCTTATAGGCCTCTAGGGGCGTAGCCTCTAGTGTTTTTTAAGGGTTTACTGACAGTAATTTTTGTTCAGGATTATGTAGATGAAGATTTAGCAGCTTTCCAGTCAACCCCCTCCTCTAGGGGACGTAGACTATAATGTTTTTAAAGGAAGTTTACTGACAGTAATTTTTGTTCAGGATTATGTAGATGAAGATTTAGCAGCTTTCCAGGCACAAATATCACACTTACAAGGTTAGGAAATATATTTGTACTTATTCCACCCATGCGGGATTCCATCTATTTAATGCAGCACTAGAGTAAAACATTGAGTAGGAAGGGGTTCAATAACTGTATGTCTCCATGACAAGGACCTTGTGCCTACTCTTTGAAAATCAACCAATAGTGTCGAGAATATTAACAAAATAATTTGCTAGCAGACGATAAAGGTCCTTGGAAAAGGGAGGCAGGTAGTTATCTATATTCTATACTATAGATATGTTATTACAGCCATGCCAATATTCATTACAGGGAGTCTAAATTTGCAATGGGTTTCTTAGCATCTAATAAATGATAACTGGATCTTAATAAAGATTATTATATTTTATTTCAATCCCGTGTGGGTGCAATTCTATATACAAAATATACATTATCCGATATACAATTGTAATTTATACAATTATGTGAAGAATATATAATTCTAAATTCAATATTTTATTGGCAAGCAAGGGCGTGCAGGATGGGGTTACAACACTTCAAGACAATTATATAGGGTGTAAAAATGCAGTTTGCTCCTTCTAATTGTGCACGTCCATGCTAGCAAGGACAATATTTAGATGACAAAACTATGAATTCAGAACTCTTAAATTACCAAATTATTCAAGGTTATTTCAATGTCGAAAGTAGAATATATATGTACAATAATTTTTTTTACATATATTCTTATACATATAATATTTACATATTTAATATTATCCTAATTATTAATCTTATTGTATTTTATATTAAATTTGTATAACTATGTATTATAAAAACATCATATAATGATCATATACAATTTGTCATGTATTACGTTTTTATTTTATATATATACGCTTTCAATGTTAATCTTTAATAGGTTTATTTGATATATTTATTTTTTAGTAATTATTTATTTATTGAAATGAAGTGGAATTGTCGTCTTGATTTATCCAGAGCCGGCAAAACTGTGAAATGCCCAAAATTTCCGTCAGATGGCGGTGCAGGATGTAAACATTGGCCATTTGCATGAACAGCATGAACGAAAACTCCCCCCCCCCCTCTTTCTCCCGTGCCTCAAACTTTCTGCCAATTTTATTAACCCCTTTACTAAATGTTGCTTAGTATCCCCCCCCCCTCCCCCAGTTTCCATTTTGATTGACATGGAGTAATCAAAGGAAAAGGGGGGGGGGGGAGATGAAATAATTATGGAGCGCTCAGTTACTACGTGCTCCCCCTTCCCCTTTACTACGCTCATTCCTACCCCTCTAGGCATTATTCTTGTGCCTTGCTATTTCCCCCATACCTACCTCTCTCTCTCTCTCTCTGAATAAAGCTGGAAAGAAAGAAAAGCCGAAAATTTCGTTAGTGTTAACGTGAGATTGGCCTTTCAAAGAAGGCTGCATCATCAATTTTATTCAAGGAAATAATCTGATCATTTTATAATAAAATTAAAAGTGACAAATAATGATAAAAATAACAAGTGATGACATAAAAAATAAGTTTTACACAAAAAAAAGTTAAAAATCAAAAGTTTAATAAGTTAAAAAATATCATGAAAAATCCCCTTTTGTGAATCAATGTTTAAATGCTACAATGGGCTTATTCAGTATAACTATAAAGCAAGTTAGTAAGTATTATTTAACAAATCTTTACAAAACAGCTGATTTTAAATAAGCCCTCGTAGATTAAAGTAAATGTGCCTTTGTTGGCTTGTTTATATTATAAATTATTATAAACTAGAATCAATTTTTATATCATCTAGCAACAAAGTCTAATAAAAATTTATGATGTCATTGCTTTTGATAATCTTATTCATGGAAGATTTTTATGAGTTGATTAATGATTTTTAAAAATTAGATTCTTCAGTAGAGCAGCAATATAAGGCAAACGACATTTTTTTAAAAATAAATAAATGAACAATGATGTATTTTTTAAAATTTTAAAATTTTTTCAAAAATAAAGAAATATTCTTATTATAAGAATAGATAAAATTTAACTAATGGACATTTCTATTCTCGTTTAAAACGTCAAAGAATAAATCAGGGTTATACAAATATGACAAAACTGTGTAAAGGAAAGCAAAATATCCTAATTTGTTAAATATATAGCAGATATATCTTTAGCATGCCGGTGTTTATGTGTGTGTGTGTGTGTGTTGCAAACACAGATGTTGAATTTATCTTTCTATTTTATGAGCTAGTTCGGCTAAGTGACCTCAAAGGGTCAACTTACACACAATTAGTAAGATAGATAGGGTATGATGCTTTCAGCAGATAGAGTTGTCTATAGATTGTCTGTCTACAAAAGAAAGAAATATAATATCCTTTTCATTATTAAACCTTCAACTCTGAATTTAAATTTTCTTCCTATTTTATTAAAACAAGTACAAGTAGTAAAGTATAATATATAGAATAATGGGTTTCCTACTGAGAAAAAAATATTAGAACATGTTATTTTATTTCCAATATTATGTTATTTTTGTCTGCTAGAAAATATTCTGCTGTTCTCTCTCTGGTAAAAAGTACTCACATACATTTTCTTTTAATAGAGCTTTCCCATGCAAAACTATCAAACATTCACCAGGGAGGAAGAGGATAATGCAGGGATCTAAAGGGATAAGACAATGACCATATTATTGATGTACGTACATCCCCAATGATGATGCACAAAATTAAACCTTTATAAAATAAAATCATTGGTTGAAATGTTTGGACACTCAACTAAATGAAACAATCAATCAAAATTTAATAAAAGTCCCCAAGGTTGGTAAGCCAACGAATATAAAAATGTTACTATAAAACTTTGGGGACTAGTGTAATAAACAGTACAATTTTCCCTCCTTTCTTGGGATAGTGTTAGTTTAATCTACAATCCAATCTTTCGTCCGATATTTAGAAAATGAAAGCAATAAATTTTATGCAAGGTAGAAGATTAATTTAATGTCAATTATAATATACCTGTATTCTATTTTATACATTTGCTGTTTTCTTAATGGTTTTTACATGCAGACTTCCTTTTTATTTTTATCAACTTTCTCAATTTATAAACTATTAATACATGTTGAGTTCTTTTTTGTCGTGTATGTTTGTCCTAAATTTAAAGTTAGGCTTTCTTTATTGATTGTCATTTTACCTCAAATATCAACTTAAAATCAATATGGTTTCAAATGTACCTATTATGAAAAGTAAACTTAATAAAATCAGGCATATTTATTTTATAAAATCATTGACCCCCCCCCCCACATCTCAGCACCCTCAAAATAAAAAGCAGTATATGGTAGAAATGCCTTTTTAAAAGGTAAAATGTAATCACAGTTTTAATGGCTAATGTCGACTATAGACCATTTCATGAAAATGGCCATTGCTGATAAATTATCGACTTACATTTTAAAGAGCGATTTTGTCTAATATCAACGTCTACATTATGACCAACATACAATATTACTACCATAAACCTATATCAACCATATAACACTTTTCTTAAAATGCTATTACAGCTTTATGATCATTAAATAACAGTGCCTATGCATTTCTTGTTTTTATCGAATGATTTTCTTAATTTATCATAAATGTTGATAACGAATATTAGATGGAGGCGTTTGCCTTGAAATCATTTGTGAAAATAAACATAGATAGATAAATAAACAGAAATGATAGTCCTTATGCATAAATCGGTCAAAACATTCTAAAAAATCAGTAAATATGTTTTAATGCAGTGGATTTAATTTCTAAATCTTTGAAAATTTTTAAAAATACATTATTAAATCATAGATAAATAATCATATTCGAATGTGAATACGTTACTATAGAGAATCATCCCGCTGTTTGACTGTTTTAAATATTTTTCCTTACACCTATCCCTGTTGATTTTTATGTGTTTTTCCCGATAGGATTTAGTTTAGGAAAAAGTTGACGTTAACATGAGTTTACATGTCCTAAAAAAATTTGTTCTACAAATTTCTTGCACTTTTTGTTTAAAGTTATTTTTGTAATTTGACCCGTTTCTTTTCTTGACAATATATATCACAATTTTAACTTTTTATGCTCATAGTAAATGAATTATTTTTGTTATTTTTTGGGGTTATTAAAATGTCATTAAATTATTGTTATATTGATCTGCCTTTCCTATTTTTTATATTTTTACTGCTGCGCTACTTATGATTTATTTCTAGAATGAGAAAAAAGAATATTAAAAAAATCTGGAAAAAAATGGCGACTTCACATAAGGTATACTATTACTTTAGGTCAGGTTAGGTTAGGTACTCAGTAGCCTTGCAGGGGTTTATGCATAAGGAACCCCTCCCTTATTTTCAATTTATGTAAAATAAGTAAGGGCTAAACCAGTTCTTTGAGTGAAAGCACCAAAAAGTATGAATAATTTGGATCACATGAAGGAGACTAGCACCGGTGCTAGTTTCCTTCATTCTACACCATTTGGTGCTAGGGTTCTTCATCCTTAAGATTTACAAGATTTCTAATAGTGGGAGGGATTTTAGGTGTAAAAGGGCCGGGACATATTTTGTGTGAGAAAGAGGGAGGAGCAATTTATGTATTACTAGCGGCTACGCCCTTAGAAGCCTCTAGGGGCACTGCACTGGTAGGAGAAGGAAAAGTCGACCTCATCCTATTTTGAATTTGAGTTTCCAAAGAGTTATAAAAATTATTTTTTGTTGGAGAGGGGGGTTAAAACACCCTCTCGAAAAATAGTTTAAAACCTTCCCAGGACCTGTAAGAAGCTTCACTGTAAAGGAGAACAATATCGGTTTAGCAGTTAGCGAGATCCTTCGGGACAGACAAAAAACGCCTACTACTTTATACAATTAAGAAGGGTCAAAACATTAGGTGCTAGCTTTCTTCACTTTAAGACACTTGGTGCTAGCTTTCTTCATTCTTCGATTTCGGTGCTAGTCTCCTTCATGTGAGCCAATAATTTAAATGTATACTCTTAGATGAAATGCAAAGATGTTCTTATTTTTATAACAGAACAAATTTAATGAGCTTATCGTGTAGTTTATATGTAAATGTAAAACCCACTCTTCTTTAAAAAAACTGCTTTAAAGTTTTATAAAATAAGGTAGAACTAGACACAGAAAGCATACTTCTAAAAGTGCTACAATGAAAATGTCAACTAATTTTCATTAATAATCTTATTTTCATGTTAAGGCATCTTAAAAATTCATTGCAATGGGAATTCATAAAAATTAAACCAATACTAATAATGTAATAGTTTTTGGCTTATGTTGAAGTAAGGGTTAGGACCCAAAATATGTGGGTTTTTGAAACATTTGCAAGAGTACAAAATGTACAAATAGATGAACCAAAACAAAGGGCATCAAAATCACATAATTGCAATGTGCACAATTTTATTTGTAAATAGTAATGCAATAAATAAACATTTTATTTTTTATATATAAATTGGATTATGTAAGGTTTGTGTGTGTCTGTGTGCGAGTGTATATGTGTAAATTATGTGCACAATTTTGAATGAGAGAAGTGTACTCCCTAGATTGTGTGTATTAAAGTTATATGAAGCGTGCAAAGAAAATTATTAGCACCCGCCCACCTTCACTCCACAATAAATGTATTAAAATAGATGTATAACCAGACAGCTACCTAGATGCCCTTGTTGGGAACCTTTTTAGTCTGCTAGCAAATTGCTTTTTGCCCTTTGGTAGCGAATTGGTTGTGTTCATATTCCCGATGCTTTTGGTGATTTTCAAAGACCCAATTGAAAGTCGGCACAGGGTCCTCAGGTTGGGAACATACAGTTATTTAACATCTTTCCCCTCTATTATTTCACTCCACTTACAATCATATTTTCTCTAATTTTTTTTTGCAAAGGGTGACAAATAATACTATATTTTTTGCAAACATGGAACATTTAATCATGAGTAGCACAGCAATAACAAGCAAAATATAAAAAATAAACAGTAAACTTGGATACAGTAATAAAAAAGATATACAATTTAGACTGTGCATTTTAAGTCTTTAGCGACGGTCAGACGGACTTCCTATAAATATAGAGATTTTATGCTATAAAAAAAAATAAAATACATTGAGACATATGTTTGATAAGTTAAAATGTATATTGTCAAAAATATAAATAAAAATTCCCGATTTTTTCCTCTTTTTCTCATGGTATGAGTGTAAAATACTCCAAATTGTATCAAAATATTTTAGACGTTGAATTGGTCTTATTTGATGTGTTACAGGGACAACTATGTACAAAAAAAGTGCAGCTAAAAAGAAAAAAACTTTTGAAAATAAAACAGTACGCTTAATTTTTGGCAGTTATGTTAAGAATATGAAAATTTTCTAAGATGGGTCTTGCATTTATTTAAACTTTTAATATAAGCAGAAATCAGTTTAAGGTAACTCAATTTTACTGCATAATTTTTACAAGGAATTGATGAACTACTGTACCACAGATATAGAGTTGCTGCGCTAATCTGTCAGTTTAACGTTTTTGGAAGTTCTATAATCGGTTGGGAAAGATTAATTTTAGGGTTGGCTGCAAATATTTGACTGAAAATATTTTTTTTGTGTGCAAATTGAAACCGCTTTTGGCTAAGCAAGATTGGCACCAAGTATTTTTTTATCATTTTAGACATCAAAATGTACCACCCGGTTTTTTTCCCACATATAAAATTAACTTGTCCCCAATGATGTACAATTAAAACGTATTGATAACTCTATAAGGGATTAAAGGGATACGACAATGACCGATATATTGATAAACAATGAACATCCCCAATATTAATACACAAAGTTTTCCCGTCTGTATATTACAATTAGTAATTGAAGCGTTTTGACCCTCAACTTAAAGAACCAACCAATAGAAATTCAAATTCAAGGTGTTTAAGCCAACAAATGAGAAAACGTTATTATAAAACTTAGTGGACTAGTGTAATAAACAGCCCAATGTCCCTTCCCTCACTGTAGCTCATAAGTAATCATTAAGAGGGGGGGGGGGGGTAACATTAGATTTCAAAGGATAATGCAAAACTTGAGCAGTAAATATTTCCCATTAGATGCTCAATTAAGTAGATGAATGCAATTAAATTGGCATATCCAATTAATTTAAATTTAAAGAGGCATCGTTAAAATTTAGATCAAGTCCTTTTTAAAAGCGCAGCTACTTTATTAAATTTACTGTCCTCATATCCAGATGGAAGGGGACAACGTGCAGTAGTCCCCAAAGTTTTATAATAGCGTTTCCTTATTCATTTGCTTACTAACTTTGGGGATTTTTAATAAATTTGATTGGTTGGTTCAAGAAGTTTAGTGTCCAAACGTTTCAACTACTAATTGTAATCTGTAGAAGAGGATTTTTTGTGTTTCATTGGACATATGCATCAATTTATCAACCATTGTCTTATCCCTTCAGTTCCCTGCTCATATCCTTTTGTCTGAAGTGGTTAACAATCCACTAATAATAGACAATATATGGTAAAAAATACTTTTACTTTTTTTCATTTAATTTTGTTGTTATTTTGTTATTACTGCGCTACTTATGGACATAATTTTCCTTATCTATAATACAAAGTAGCTTGATGTCTGTCCGTCTGTCCGTCTGTCCGTCTGTCTGTCTGTCTGTCCCTTAAGATCTCGGTAACCACTGAACCGATTGGATTCTACTCTTCAGGGTATATTTCTATTGGTCCTGTGGTGGTTTTAAGCTATTTTCTTGGGGGGTGGGACACCCCCAACCCCCCCAAAAACAAAAAAATCCCCCCCCATTTTTTTTTTTTTTTTTTTTTGCTGAAGATTTCCTAGGTTCTTTAAGTTTTGTAGAAGATTTCCTAGGTTCTTTAGGTTTTGCAGAAGATTTCCTAGGTTCTTTAGGGTTTGTAGAAGATTTCCTTGGTCCTTTAACGAATTTCGCCTTAATTTTTTTAATCACCTCTTGGGGCAAAGCCCCTAGAGGCTAGGGGCGAAGCCGCTAGTATTATTACAAATTGCTATCTTTCATCGTGTATATCAGCAGTAAAAATGTCTATTATTTGTGTACATTATAAATTTGTATTTTCAAAATGAAAGATAAAAAAGTGCAAATAGCGGCCATAAAAAAAAGCTTTTATTCAAGTTTTATTAATTTATTACTGAAAGCAAATTTTTGTTTTTAAATTCACAAACCCAATAAGAAGGTTTGGAGATAAACCCCCAATCCCGAAACAGCGCATAGCCTCTGATAAAAAATTACGTTATACAATACAAATGACCAATGATAGGCCAGTGTACAATTTACAATTGGTCAATTTCAATGTATACTGGCCTATCATTGGTCATATGTATTGTATGACGTCATTTTTTCTTGGACACTATACGCTGTTTCCCCCCCTCCCTCCTACATCATAGCTCTTAAGGTGGTTAATCTATCCCTTCGACAAACAAACCAGCCCTACTGGATAAAGCCGTTTACGAGATCTTACTGGAGAAATATTTAATATGAAAATACACATCATTTAGTAGTTTACAAAATTATTTGAAAGATTAAAATCTATTACATAAAAAATGCGCCGTATCATAATTTTGCCATATAGCAATATAGTAATAGATGTATTATTACTTGGATCTTACACCAGATATTAATATTCTAAAATAAAGTGAACTCTATAGCGGGATAAAATAATTAACTCTCCAACCCCTCTTTACCCTATTCTCTCTCCTCCTTATCAATAAACGGCCCGACCAATAAATGCGGGGGGAAATTGCAATTTAAATTGACGACAAATTTTCTGTTGTTATATCATCCACGTATATTCTGCATCCATTAATATTGTAAATCTCACCAATATATTGCAATGAAAAATTACTACATACCTTATTACTGATTTTTCCTCGTTAACCTTTTATGAACTTAGAAAGTTATACGTTTAGAAACAGATTTTGCAAATAAAAGCCATAAAGAATATGCTCGAAAAGAAATTCAACTCCCTAGATGTCATGAAGAAAGCAAAATATACCTCATAGTGAGTTATGATATTTTTAATATCTTCTTATGTGTGGGAAATATAAATTTTATTTAAATCGGCTACTGTATAATGAGAAATCAAGGCTAGGCAGCTGCGCGCCAGCCGCTTGTATGCCTCAGGAAAATCAACCTTCTATCTAGGTTTTATTTTAACATAAAGTTCGTTAAAAAAACGGACAGGCAAACATTCTGAAAGTAAAAGTAAACAATATTAGGCTTAAATTTGTTCAAACATCCTTATGTTTAATTGTTTAATTTTTGTATTTATTGAAGTTTATAAAATTTTCAACTTTACTTCTCTACAGTTCACTCTTCTTTTTTTATCTAGCTAAATGGTCGTTATCTAAGATAGCAGCCGAGTAAATTATTTTTAAAGATCTAATGTCTGTCAAAGCAATACCAACAGACCAGTGAACCAAGTTAGTTTAAGACAGGATTCTGTCATTGGTCATAGGAATCTTCACCAAAAATACCAGACTTCTATCTTAAATAGTAGTCAAGATATTTACGTTTCAATCAAACAAACATGCACAGTAGCTTCGCTACTAAAAAAAGGCGGGTACAAAAGTATTAAGGAATGTGAAAAAGGGGTGATAAAGAAAAGGCTTAGCATATTTGATAGCTTGTGTAACAAAACTGTTTTGTTGTTTGTGGGGGGAGATTAGGAGAGTAAGTTTTGATCTTTACTAGGATTAATTTAGAAACCTGATAACACTTCAAGGGCTCAGTTTAATTCAACAGTTTTAAAGCACTGTTTTTCCTTAAATTTTAAAATTATTATTAGCAATTTAAAATGCCTTTTACTCAAATTAGAGGTAAAGTTAGTTTTGTACTAGGAATCCTCATGTTTATCAAAATTAATTCTGTCATTATAAAATTAATTAAAATAAACATATTTCATTAGAACATACTAACGTTATAGGATAGTTAACAAATTATTAAGATAACCTCTGAAATTTATTTATATGTTACTATTTTTATTATGGATAGGTATTTTATGACAATTATTACTAAAACATTAGGTTTTTAAAAACTGATCTAAGTTGTTTAATATTCAACTCATGCGATTCATTTATGAAAATTGCTTGAGTAAATTTTATGGACATGCAGTAGCAAGTACGATTTAGGAATTAAACAAGGGTTTCAGACAATGGTCTTTTAAAATTTAGGACACTTATGTTTGTTGTTTAGCAGATGTTGCCAATAAATCACTGATTATGACATTACAACTACGTTCAAACGCAAGGGCACTTTATAATTGTAGAGTAACTACACTGATAAAAAATAAAGTCCAATACATTTTTATGAATTTTTACAATTAAATGCTCTGATTGTTATGAGCTTATAAATTTCTGTTATTCAATGAATTGAGTAAAACTATTACACAAAGAATGAATTTAAAGAAAAAGGATATTATTTATTTTAATATTTAATATTTTTTACGGAAGATGGTTTTATTGAGTTCGAAAATTTAATTTATTGACAAGAAAATAAGGATTACAAAAAGCAATGTTTTCTTTGATCTGGGTCAGAGAGATAGTTTGTAAATCTTAGGAATGTTAGAACCATCTTATTGATTTCAAACATGGCACTTTCAATTGAAAAATTGTAACAACTCTATGACCATTAAGCCCGTAGTACATTTTAAACTTTAGCCTTTACCTTTACGCAAATTTTGAACTTTCGAATGCTTATTCCAATGATTACTTTTATGTAAGTTATCATCCTTGTTTACTTACTAATCTAGTTAATCTTTTGTTTTATAATGAAATTATTATCCTTGACATAATACATGGATTTTTTTAACGAGAAATCGTGATATAAAAGTTGTTGCACATTTCACAGTAGGGACAACGAAACCAACTTTATTGTTCTAGATAAATTTTAAAAAAATAACGTAAAGTTTTTTGCTTTTAATTTACAAGTTTTATTGATATTTTATGAAATGAACGTTAAAATTTGATGCTAATTTCTGTATCTTAAAATTGGAAAGGGATAAATCAGCTAAGAAGAGAATATCTCTTTTGAAATTTACTAGCGGCTGTGCTTACAGCATCTAGGGGCTCTGCATTCGAAGGGTGAGTGATGGTTCGAAGAAAAAGCCATAAACCACCCCAAAACTTATATTATTAAACAGCTTGAAACCATCACATGACGAAACTGAGAAGTAAAGAGATCATCCTTAATTGTTTTGATTTCTACTAATGAAAAAAGTCTGTTTAATGGTCCCAACTGTTGAAGATTGCATGGCTATATATCAAAATATGTAAACAAATTTTACTGGAAAATGAAAGGTTTCCCCCCTTCTACTCTCTCTTTCTCTCTACATATTTTGAAATTAATCTAGACGGATTAAAATAGATTTCAGCATAATAGGTACAAATTTGTCATTATACTTGAAAATGCAAAAAACTAATACAAATCTAAAATGGAAAAAAAAGGTTTCTTACTTATGTCTATCCCTAAATTACTTTATAAATTATGAGTAGCTGTCACAGGAATCAACATACTAAGTTTAAAATCGATAGGTCAATTTGACAGGCCTAAATTAACTATAAAAGTAATCTGTATTAACGAAGTGATCCTATTTGTAGAAACGTTTCGCTATTAAAATGCCTCACAAAGTTATATCACAAAAGAAAAGAAAAGAAAGAATTGTAAATAAAACAACTATAATATTACCGCATTCCTTTTTACTGGTTTTGAATGACATGCTATGCTATATCATCAATGTAAATTATAAATACTTATACAACTAAAGAAACCAAGACATTAATGTTAATGTTAATCAAAGTTAGAAAATAAAAAGCAAAACACTTAAGTAAATATGATATATTTACTGATTTATTAAAAATTAGTGGCTATACCCCTAAAATCTAGAGGGAGGGAGGGCAATATGATAGCCAGAAACCATCCTTTGACTTATATTCAAAAATATAACAGCCAAAATCAGGGACATATGTGAAGATTTCCTAAAATGCAGAACTTAATTGGAAATTCAGCCTAAAATCTTTACTGTTTTACTACATTCTTTAGTTTGTAATCTTCTAGTTGCTGGCTAATTTTGTATAATTGTATAAATGGCAGACCAACACAAGAGGTTTTAATGTAGCTGCATTACTAATGCAGCTATTTACATTATTATTTGTTTTGTCTCTACTGTTAATGAGATTTGATAGGTATAAACAGTCAGGAAATATAAATCAATCAAAAAAAACTTTTCTTCAAATTCTTTTTTTGCCCCTAAAAGAAAAAAGATATTTGAATGTAAGTAATCAAAAATAGTTTAATACCTCAATTAATATCATGTATTTTTTTGTATTCTTTGTTGAAAAATAATGCATTTTTCCATATTTGGGTATATTTCAATTCTCTAAAACCGTGCAAAATTGGTCATAAAAGCTAACAAATATAGGTTTTAAAAACCTACAGATTTAACAAAATAGGACTGTTTGGTAGCGTAGCAAGAATAAACTAACAATTATTTGGATTAAAAAGTATTGTAATTTTTTATAAATTGATAATACAGATAATAATATGGCATATTCTGTTATAGCAATTTATTTTGCATATCTTTGTTTTATTTTTATTATGAGTTTGTCAGTTTATAAGCTGTATATAATACTTTACAATTTTAAGAGACTGTATTTCTTCACTTATTTAGACCACAATCGTTAATTTAAGAATAGCTGCGCTGCAAAAAACTGTAAATATTACTAATTTGGGTAAGGTAAAAAATAAATAAAGAATTTTGCAAAAAAAAAAGTAATTTTAGAAAATGTTATTTTGAGGTGAAAAACTGGGTTGGAAAAAAAGTAATACAATAAAGTAAATTTCATTTTGCCTCTAATTTGCGGTTTTTCTGGGGGGTCATAGGGCATTTCTTATTCTATCTCATGCATCTTACAGGATGGTATTGCCAGGAAAAGAAAAAGTATTATGAAAAAATATTTTTCCATTATTACTTACCTACTAACCATTCTTCTAAAAAGTTAATTATTTATCGCATTGCATTATAGACAGGTTTCTGCGGAAAGTAAAATGAAAGATTATGAGATAATTTCAGTTCAGTTGACAAAATCAATTTTACAGAAAGGAAATTGATCATTTGAATTGAAATTATGAAATTGACAAAACTTAAATTTGGATATCATGATATTACAAGTAAAAGAATTATTACAATTCACGAAAAAGTTTTTAGAATAGATATATATATGAACAAGGACATTTATGGGCATTGCAGTAACATGCAAGCTGGTGACAATTGTAAATAAATCATCAAATATGACATTCAATAAAATAAGCTTTAAGATTTAAATCATAGACGTCCAAGGGTGGGGGTAAATGCGTGCCCCCCCCCCCCCCCTTCAACTAAGAAACACCTCATTTTACCCCCTCAAAATTTTTAATATACATTAGATTAGTCCCTTCAAACCTTTAAAACCTCTTATTTACCCCCCTCAAAATAAAAAAGCTTGGACGTCTTTGATTTAAATTTGTAAAATTCATTAACAAACTTAAAGAGTAGCTGCAATACTGACAATTATATGCAAATAGGGAAGGAATGAATATTTGCCTATCCATAAATATGCCACTTATAAAAAGCTCACAGTTTCCATAAAAGGAAGGAACAAGTATCAAAAGAAGGTAATTTTCCCACTCTACTAGATTAAGGATTCAATTTTTGTTGCATATTTTGCGTAGTTTAACTAACAATGACTTTTTTCTTCTTAATTATAAACTAAATACATTTCCGTTATGGCTTTGAAACCGATAAATTTCTACTGGATTTAAGCTTGTTCTCAGCCAACTGAAACTTCATGAAAAGAATCATTTTACTGACATTTTCCGCGAATATGAAAATCATAAAATTAATAACAAAACTGGTTTTAACTTTATTCTTTTCCATTTAATATCCGTGGAAAGCTGTCTATAATATGTGATAATCAACTATTATGGAGATTTGTTTCCTATAAAACCATGTTTAAATTAGTATTTAAAAGTGTTTTAAAGTTGGACTTTTTTTAATGATTATAGTCTAGAAATTTAAATGATTTTTTTTAAATTGATGATATATTTATTTGTTTTCTTATTTAAGGATTCTAATAAGGGTGGTGAAATAATAAATTTAGTTGGTTTAATACGGTATTCCTAAATCTAACTGAATCATTAACATTTTTACAGTATGGCTTTGAAACCGACTACTTTATGCTCGATTAGAACCAATTCTCAGCCTCTTTGAAAAATCATGTATTACAGACAATTTTTCACTAATATTGAAATATATATCATAAAATTCACACTAGTTTTGTTAGCCCGAGCCATCGGCCCCTCCGAGCTAACAAATCTGGTTTTAATCTTATAACTTTTTATAAAGCTGTCTATAATACTATGCAATAAATAACTATTACAGTATTTTACAACAATAAAATTTTAATTTATAATTTCTGAATCGGTCAATTTTAAAAATAAATATTTAAAATGAGGCCGCATGGATTGAAAATTTTTTGTTTACATTTTAGCAGCTTTACTTTTACACATAATTATTGAAGCGAAAATCTGTTAGAAATTGAAACATTTAACTTTGTCTAGACGCTGCAGACATTAGTATTGTCAATATTTTCCAAGAAAATAGTTCATTTGGTGTTAAAAATTTGAGATAATATGTGGCTAAACGATTTGGTCACGAAACAATGAAATAAAACATAATTATTCTCATTACATTTTGGCGCTTTTTTTTATTGCACAGCAACTATATAATAATGCAATGTTTATATGTCCGTTTGTCTGTTCATCTTACTTCCGTGGATTGATTAGATGTATAAATAACTCGTCTGTATTTTCTCTATTCTTTATGTAGTGTTTTTTCATTAAAATATCTGTAAACATGATTGACCCTTTTAAAGAAGAAGATTTTCTAGCTCTTTTCGATAATCTAAACATGTTAGAATTGTCATATTGTTTTAAGACATTCTGATTTTTTTTACTTTTATGACATAAAATTTTTGTAGGTACGAAAAAAATATCGTATTCATCTGAATATTGGATTCGGATTCCTACGACAATAATGTACAATGTTATAATCGAAACATCTTTATAATCAAGTCCTAAAAATGTAAGAATGTTCTTAAACAGTATTCTGTATTTAAGAAGTTTTGCAATAAATTTTCTTCCAATTTTCAGTTCTGACACACTACAAGTGTTAATGTTCTTTTGTCCTACCGTTTCAGAAATTTCCTTTTATGGATGTTATCATCCTTGTTTAAATAATTCTTACCAAGACATTAAATTGTCGTAACAAATTAAAGTATCAAGTTTAAATGAGCTGTTAAAGAAGCATATGCTTAACAAGGATACAATTAACAAATATGGAGTGGCTAGTTTCATAGTTTGGAATGGAAATGTAAGACTTCTATTAATAAAAGTAAAATTATAAGTCAAACAAACGGACAGTATAAATTAAACAAATGTGAAAGAAAGTATATACATCAAAGCAGTGGCGTGCACAGAAATTCGACAGGTAGATATATAGTAGAAACCATTAGGGAGTGAAAAAGATAACTGTCCAATTTTAAATGTAGGGGGGGGGGGGGGGTGTCGACACCCCCTACATTCTTCTACCGCACGCTACTGCTTTAAACAAATGTAAAAGAAAGTATATACATCAATGCCACTTAAAGTGACAATGACCAAATGCATTGTGTTGAATATGTTGTAGTACTACGGACTTCAAATTCAAATTCACATTAAGGGTCATCCTTAAGGGGACAGTAAATTATTATTTTTTGGCCTGATATTGAATTGAGTCTTAAACATATTTTTCTGCAATTGTCAAGTTCTTTATTATATAGCCCTTTTAACAACAGGTTAATGCGAATTTTTTACTAAATTTTCCTTGTTTATTTTGGCGCATATTTAATTTAAAACCGGCATTATATTTTATTGTTTTTTCTCCCATAAGACACACTATAAGCTTTTCAATGAAAATTTTAAAAAATACTGCCCCTTAAAGTCTTCTACACGTGAAAAACACTTTACTTAATTTCCTAGTTGAAAAAATACTTGAAGTTTCAAGAAGGTATGTAAACACACAGATTCTGTGTCAACATATATGCTAAATATTGACCAATTGTGGCCCTTACTGTTTTATACATTTTTTATTGAATAATACATAAACATTCACTTTACGTAGTTGTGTTTAGTACCCTAGAAAAATGGGGATAGATGTCACAGCTTTTGGTCTACCTATTCTATTGAAGTCATAGTAGAGAGTAAGAGAAAGGGAAGATGGAAAGAAACTACCTAGAAAAGAGGCGTTGCTACAAAAGACCAACTCTACAAAAGACCAACGCCTACAAAAGACCAACTAGTCGGTTCTACAAAAGAACAACGCCTACAAAAGACCAACCCTACAAAAGACCAACGCCTACAAAAGACCAACGACTACAAAAAATCGTAGAGCTGGAAGGTCTATAGCTGCAACTGGTGTAGCATCATATTTATATTTATCAAATTAATAAATATAATGAATATAATGTATGCTTTAAATAGATTTTAAGCGACACAATTACAAGAAAAAAATTGTAATTATTTTTTTGTATCAATGTAATCAAATAATGGCTTGAAAATCTTCTAAATTTAAAAGAAAAAATCTTCCAATTTTAATGATATCCAATATGGCGATTAAAACACAAGGACAAAATTCAAAACCGAAATTTCTTTCTTGAATAACTTCGTCCACAGGCTGAATTTTAAAATTCCGTCCGACAGTTTGTCCAAAGTCTGTGTTTGCTACGTAACGGAATAGTTTCGAACCCGATACAACCTTGCTTTTAAAAAATTGACCCTTTTGTAGTTGTTGGTCTTATGAAGGCGTTGGTCTTTTGTAGGCGTTGGTCTTTTGTAGGCGTTGGTCTTTTGTAGAGTTGGTCTTTTGTAGGCGTTGGTCTTTTGTAGAGTTGGGCACTATGACAGTTACCTCTTAACTCAAAAATAAAATTGGAAGTTCTAAATATATTGTTATGCTACTTGTTAACTTAACTTTTAGGTTTACAGAACACAATGTACAAAACTCAAAGCCTAACTATTTGTCATAATTCTTATAAAAATGACTATTTTGCATTTAAAGGTATTTAAATTTTAAGTCACCTTGGCTTAATTTATAGGCTATGCTAGGTATCTTGAAGTTCAGTTCAGTTCAGGCGCGTCTCTCTTTTGGACTGTGGAGTCCAGAGAATACGGCCACCCTGCTCCTCCATGAATTCCTTTTTTTGGCAAGTGCTTCAGCTTCTCCCCATGTTAATTCCAAATTAAAGAGGTCCTTTTCAGTGCTCCGACGCCAGGTCATTTTTGGTTGTCCCCGTTTACGTTTACCAGTGGTGGGGTTCCATTGTAAGCACTTTTTTGGAAACCTATTTTGTTCCATTCTAAGCACATGTCCTAGCCACCTTAGTCTTTTAAATTTCACTTCTGCTTCAATACTATTGCACTTGGTCTTAGCATACAGCTCAATGTTTGATATTTTGTTTGGCCAGAATATTTTGCAAATTCTTCTTAGGCAGCTATTGTGAAATGCATTAAGTTGATTTGATTCAGTTTTCACAGTTCTCCAGCATTCAGCTCCATAAAGAAGAACTGATTTCACATTACTGTTGTAAAGTCTGATTTTTGTTTTCAGAGCAAGTTTCTTTGAATTCCAAACGTTGTGTAGACTGTTGAAAGCAACCCTAGCCTTATCAATCCTGGTTTTAACATCAGCTTTTGAGCCATTTTCACTGCTGATAACACTCCCCAAATAGGTGAATTTGTTGCTTTGTTTCAATTGTTCACCATTTATTGTTATAGTTTGATCAGGGTTTGTAGGTATATTCATAATTTCAGTCTTCTTGACATTAACAAAGAGCCCGACTTGTCCTGCGTATTTGACTAGTCTATCTGTCTTAGCTTGTAGATGTTTAATTGTTTCTGAAATCAGTGCCAGGTCATCAGCAAAGTCCAGATCTTCTAGGTGTCCTAGTATGCCCAGCTGGAGACCACGTTTTTTGTCCTCTGTGGTTTTCTTCATCACCCAGTCAATGACCAATATAAATAGAATAGGTGATAAAATGCATCCCTGTCTAACTCCAGTGCTTATTTTAAAGAAATCAGATGTCTTATTGTTTCCAACTGAAACACAGGCTTGGAAGTTGTCATAAAATTTAGTTATCATAATTATCATCTTTTCAGGTATACCATAACTTCTTAGTATTTTCCAGAGTGTTTGTCTGTGTATGGAGTTGTCAAAGGCCTTAGAGAAATCAACAAAATTTACATGGAGTGGCTTGTTAAATTCAACACATTGTTCAATAACTGTCCTAAGGGTGAAAATTTGGTCAACACAGCCTCTTCCAGCACGGAATCCAGCTTGTTCTTCTCTTAGTTTATTGTCAATTTTCTCATCAATTCTGTTTAAAATAACTTTACATAGGACCTTGCTTGGGATAGAAAGCAGCATAATTCCTCTCCAATTATCACAATTGTTCAAATCTCCCTTCTTAGGTAGTTTTATGATAATACCTTTAGACCAGTCAGTTGGTATCTTTTCTTGTCTCCAAATTTTATCAAAGAGATCAGTCAGAGTCCTAGCAGAAAGATCTATGTCTGCCTTAAGCATTTCGGCAGTTATCAAGTCAGGTCCAGGTGCTTTGTCATTCTTTAGACTATGTATAGCAGCTTTAACTTCTTGAATAGTTGGTGGTCTTGTGTCTATGTCTATTTCATGTCCTGGTTCTGGTTCAGCAGTAATTTCAGGTTCAGGTCTGTTCAACACTTCTTCAAAATGCGATTTCCACCTTTCAGCAACTTCTTTTTCTGTAGTGAGTAATTTACCATCTTTAGCCTTGATAGTTTCACCACTCTTTTTGTTATATTTGCCACTTAAAGGAAGCCTGCAAGAAATACCACGCTTTAACTGCTGAAAGACTGCCACAAGTAGACCAAATACCCCAAATTTGAAGCCTTCAGCTTCTATAACAAAAAAGTTCTAGGCATTTTAAAATGACACTTTATGTACAATGAAAATTTTGAAAGAATTGCAATGCTCATGTTGAAAACTTTGAAATTAAACTACGTGGCCTAGAAACAAAATTATAAGCTTATTTTTGTCATAAATTTAGGTTTCCAGTAACTAATTATATTTTTACAATAAAAATACCTATTTTTATAGTCAAAATCATTAAAAAAAATTAAGTTTTACTTGCATTGTACCGAATGTACTGTAGCCAATCAGAAGGCTGAATCAGCTTAACAACCAATCACAGCTAAGCTTGTATTAGTTTACCCCTTTGTTTCCGCTATGATTTTCGTTTAAAAATGCAATTTAAATCGAATTTTTTTCATAGATTTTGACTATGAAATGTGGTGTTTTTATTGTAAAAATCTAATCAGTTACAGGCAATATAAGTTTCTGACAAAGATAACGTTATAATTTTATGTCTAGGCAACGTAATTTAATATTGTTTTTTCTTTTATGAGCATTGGAAATCTTTCAAAAATTCCATTGTACATAAAATGCTATTTTGAAATGCCTATAACTTTTTTGTTATTGAAGCTAAAGGCTTTAAATTTGGGGTATTGGGTATTCTTGTGGCACTCTTTCAGCAGTTAAAGCGTGTTATTTCTTGCAGGCGTCCTTTAATTGCTTGGTTATGTTGTATACTGTTTTCATGTTACCGAAGTCAGCTGCTCTCTGGGCCTTTTCAGCCATATTGTCAATGTAATCTCTCTTGTCTTTCCTTGTGCGCTTTTTGACTTCTTTGTCTTTAGCAGTATATTCAGCTCTTAAATTGCCCATGTCAGCCAAATGTTGAGCATTATGAATTTTGTTTTTAAGCTTCTTTCTCTCTTCTATTTTGTTCCATGTTTCTTCAGAGATCCAGTCCTTTTTCTCTGGTTTCTTGTGTCCTAGGATTTCCTTAGCAGTAGATTGAAAGTTTTCTTTAATTGAAGTCCATGTGATCTCAGTCTCGTCATTTAGGTCCTCTAAGACTTGAAATCTATTTCTGAGTTTTAAGACAAATTCATTCTTTATCACTGGGTCCTTTAATCTTGAAGAATCATATTGTCTACCAATCTCACTCTTTTTATCATGGCCAGTACGCTTCAGCTTTAATTTAATCTTACTGACAACTAGTTCATGGTCACTGAATATGTCGGCTCCTCTATAGCTCCTACAGTCTTGCATTGACTTGACCCATTTTCTATTGATCATAATATGGTCAATCATGTTTCTTGTTTGTCCATCAGGTGTTGTCCAGGTATATTTGTGAATGTTTTTGTGTTGGAATAATGTACCTCCTACGACCATATCATTATTTAAACAGAATTCAAGTAAAAGTTCTCCATTTTCATTTCTTGTACCTATGCCAAAGTGTCCCATCCATTTTCCACTCCAGTCCTGTCAGTTCCTACTTTAGCATTCATATCTCCAAGAACTAGACACATGTCATGTTTGGGTACTGAGTTTCTGATTGATTGCAGTTGATCATAAAACTCTTGTTTTACTTCTTCACTTTTGTCATTTGTTGGGGCATAGCATTGGATAAGGGTCAACTTGCAGTGCCTTGATTGGAATCTAGCCTTAATTATTCTGTCTGATATAGGTTTCCAGTCTATTAGTGAATTGACATGTCATTTTTGAATAATTATAGCAACCCCATACATATGTTGACTTTCATGACCAGAATAAAGTATTAGGTGGCCATCTTTGGTTGTGGTTTGTCCTTGTCCTGTCCATCTACATTCTGCAATTCCAAGTATATTGTAACTTGTCATTTCTTTAACTACTTGGGCTGTTTTAGTTGACTCATACATTGTTCTAACATTCCAGGTTCCTATCTTACAGCTTTGCTTAGAACTTATTGGTCCTGTCATCAAGTTGATAGCTTCCTTTCGGATTTCACCATCATCTTTCATATTCTCAGTAAACTGAGCATCAGTTCCAACAGTTCTTGTTTCATGCACACCTCTGGCTGTGTTAAAGCCATAAGTGTTTGAGGTTTTGTGGGTGGTTTCTGTAACTGTTGGAATTTTTTTACAGGTAGGATAGTTAGTCCTACGCAAACCTTTCATATCCCTGGAAGGAAGGGTGACTGGTAAGGGGAGGGACGTCAATATCCCCCAGTACTTCAAGAAGTACCTCCTGCCCTAATCTTGAAGTATGTGCAACTAAAAAAAAATTAGCAGATTTTTTATTCAATTTCACCTATATGTTAAGGTGTTTGATTATTTACGTGAAAGTGTGCAATATAAGACATACAAATTATGAAATTTACAATTACATAGTCTTTTAAGTTTACCAAAACAAATTTGATTCATTAATATTATTTAACATGAAGAAAATGAATTGTATAATTTCTAATGTCTTAGTCACCAAACTCAACGAAGCAACAAATTTTACTTGGTAATACTTTCAATCCAAGACATACAAGGATATGTATATTGTTAATAGCGCAGCCAATCGAGCTACATTATGTTTAAACGTTCGTTTGTCTGGCTGGCACACAAATTCAGTTACATTCGTGTCCTAATATGCACTCATGTTCATAGAGAGACGAGGAAAAAATTCCACAAATATTCTGGTATTTTTTCTAAGCTTCGATTAAGATTTTATTCATATGTTCATCATAAAAGTTGTTCAAATCTAATTAATGCACTCTTATAAGGTTTATAAATCAATACTATTATAGAGTAAGACCTATGTTTACACTTATACCTTAATTCTAATCAATTTCCACTCTAACCTTCTTTGAACTTAGATGTTACTTTAGATAATGAAATATGATTTTTTTGTACATATAAATTCCTTCATCCCTGATCATACTTCTGGCTGTTGTCATCTTTGACTTTGACTAGCTTCAAAGCTTTCCATGAGTAATAGTGATATTGCAATAGAAATAAAAAATCTACTAAAATCTATCAGCTTACACAATATTTTTTTGATAACTTAGCTGTATCAACATAATAAGTCCATTTTTCAAGGAACTAAAATTTATTTCTGAAATATTTGTTTTTCAAAATTCTAAGCTTAACTTGAAATTTCATTCTTTGGGTGGATTTGTTTAAATTTACTAGACTTTATAGTCAACATTAAGCTTTATGATTATGAATATTGATTCTTATAACAGCATTTAAATATTTATATGGTGGGAGAAAAATTTTTTTTTCATATTCCCTATCCCAACTATTTTAGTTTGCTTTCACTCCTCCTTTACAAATTGACATTTCCTGTGGTTATTTAAATATTTAGAAGACACAAAAATTAGCAAGAAACGTTACTCTTTTATTTGAATACTAGCGGCTAAGTCCATAGAGGCCTCTAGGGGCACTTAGGGAGGATGGGAGTGTAAGTTGACCATAAACTTTATATTTTTTTAAGAGTGGGGACTATAAGAAGATTTACCAAAAAGGTAAACCATATCGGTTCAGCGGTCATTGAAGGATTAAAATTCATAATTAAACTTTAAGTTATTTTTACAAAAATATAATTTATCGCAGCATTAGCAACTAATAACATTCATAAAAAAAGAATAGTTAATTTATGCTAATGAGATAAAACAAATATATTTTAACTCTTTTTTGTTTGCTATTGAAAAACGGCAGATTTTTCTAAAAGGTATCAAAATAAGTAGAATATTTTTATAATTATGGAACATCCAATTAATGAAATTTCTGAAAAAGTACTTAAAGACCTTTATATGATTTTAATAAATTTGTAAATAACAGTCTACAGAGAAGCTATGCTCTAATGAAAATTTGCATACTTTGTATGCAACAATCAATGGGGCATACGACTTATACTTCTCTTACAGGGAAAAGATATATGACTACAGTATTTAAAAATAAGCATAATCTTATTAAATGTTCTTCTTAGTATAACACATAGAAAAATGCATTTAAAATAAAGTTTTAAGAATACTAATTTGAAAAATGGATTAGAGAGTAAAATAAACTGTCCTGACAAATAATCAAATTCATAAGCTGTTAATTTATGCAAATTATGACTATCCTTTAATTGTTAAATTTCTGCGGCTTTAAGCCAAATTGAATGCTATATTCACGACATAGATGGGGTAGTGTGCATTAACTTTCACAAAAGTATTTATCACATTATCTAATCATCAGTACAGCATATTTTACAAATTTGTTTATTCCCTCGTCCCCATAGGTTTTGATACCGTTTTTTATTCATTGGCTTAATAACTTTTGGGACTTTTAGAACTTTTATATTATTGTTAGATTCATTAAGTTGTGTGTCCCAATGTTTCAACCACTAATTGTAATCTACAGAAGGGATAATTTGTGTACCTTTATTGAGGATGTACAACAATTTATATCCACCAACAATAGATTATTTGCTATAGTGTATATTGGCGGAAATGAAACACTATGCGCGGATGTGATATTATGCAGAATTGAATGCACACTACAATATGCACCTACGTCTGTCTGAAAGAAAGAAGAAAAACATAAAGGAGGAAGTTCAAAAATTTAATTGACTTTACTTTCATCTATTTGCTGGCAAGGATTCTTATTTCTCAAGAAAAATGGGAGGGGTATTGGACTGTAAATTACACTGGTACCCAAAGTTTTATAATCATGTTATCTTATTCCTTCACTTAAAAACCCTTGGTTCTTTCATTAAAATTTGATTTGCTGTTTCCAAACCAGTATTTTATTATGAGGGGTAATATTGTTTTGCATCATTGGGGATATAAATCAATTTATCATCCATTGTCTTATCCCTTAAGATTCCTGCTTATTTCTTCATGTTTTAATTTCACTACTACTCTACAACAATCGATGTATTCTCAATTCAAGCTTTAAATTATTTGATTTAGGGTTATGTTGTTAATGCTGTGCTACTTATGGATACAATTGTCAATAATAGCATTTTAGATTAAATTAAGTAGCTTAAACGTCTATCTATTTTCAAATCGGCTGTATTTTTCTAATATACAGTTTGTAATATGTCTTTATCTGACTTCCTATGCTGTAAATGTGAGCCACCCAAGAAGTTTTTAAATTCAATGAAAGTACATATGAAGTATTAATTATGTTTGTGTTTACAAATTTATATATATTCGAATCAGTCATTTGGTGGATTTTCTTAATATTTATATTTATTTACTTTGATCAATATTAGACATATTAACAATGATAAAAGGCCTTGTTTCCATTGCAGGTATTATGTATAAAATAAACATAATACAACCAATATAATATTTAATTTATAACCAGGTGTTGTTAATTACATCTCTTTATTTTATATCCCCCCCCCCCACACTTTTATTAATACGATAATAAGCGAGGCTAGCTTTCTATTAATAAGATCTGTCAGTCTTTCCAATTAACATGCGCATATTGACTGTAACTATTTATAATAATTTCTTTATTAAATTCTTATAGAATCTTAGTGAAAGCTGATAGCAAAATAGCCTAGAACCATTACAAGGTTATTTAAAAAAAAAAATAGCCTAAAACTATCCCAGACCTGTGTAAAGCCTCCTTAAAATGGATATTTAAAACAGGTCAATGAAATTTAGCTATAGACCTAAAAACTGTATTACTTTATGCAATAGGATAGTTAAATCAATAATTTTATTACTTAGTTAGTTCTTGCTGTGCTACTTATGGACATCATTTCCTTGATTTTATATCAGAAACCCCTTTTCGTGAAATTTTTAACATTTGCTCAGTCTTAACCCTCCCCTTCCCTCTCTTTGTTCATGTATATTATTTCCTTTCAAAGCTTCAAATGTGGACACTAACCCTTTTCCCTTACCGCAATAACTTAAATTCCCCATCCCCTTTACTATTAACCCTATTCGTGCGGGGGACCCCTACCTCTTTAGTTTAACTCTATCGTTGCGGGGAATTTCCCTGCCTCCTTTTCTAGAAAGGTCTAGCATTTTTCCTTCCTCCCTTTTCTTGTTTCTGATTGCTTTAACTCTTTTAAACGTTTTAATAGAACAAATTACTGATACATTTTTCTATTTGAAAGATTTTTTTTATAAATTTAAAGGCGAAAAATCAAGCTTTCATAACAAAATAAATTTCTTTCTATAATTAATTAATCATTTTCTAACGAGGAACATTGAATAAAATTTTCTTAAAATCCCCATTTGAGAAATTTTCTCTGTTTGTAAAAGAAAAGGTCGTAGAGTTATTTTAGCTCCATTGTTCTTTTCCTCCCTGCCTGGTAATCAACCCTTGTGTTTTAATGTTCTACTTGGAATTGGAATGTAATGCATATTAACTTGAGAAAGGCGCAGACCTGACGTTGCTAAAATAAGGATAAAAGTTGTATTGTCCAAATAAGCAAAATTTTGAATAAATATATATTATTGAAATGACAATATCAAAGGCGTTTGTTTGGGATTAAGTAAAAGTAGACATGGCTGACTATTTATCGACAGCAAATAAAACATTTTTATGAGTTGCTGGTATTAAAACTAGAAAGGGCTGTTAAATAGCTTAAAACCATCCAGGCTCCAAACTCTAAAAAGGAGGAATCAATCAGTTTTGCGGTTAGCATGATCAATGACCATAAAATACAAAAAAAAACCTTACTACTTTATACATTAAGATAATATAACACAAATATCTAACATTAATTTTCTGATTAATTTAAAATGTTTTTTTTTGCATAATTGTATGAACACTGAAAACTTTGCTTGTCTATAACTTACAAACTTATGTCCTTTCACTTTCATTACATCAATATATTTCATTTATCATTAATATGATAAATTATATTAAACCCTAGTTTTATTACGTTAATTTTCAATAAAACACAATTATTATAGTATATTAGTAGTATTTTATTAAAAAGTATTGATTTTGCTATAAAAACAATGACAATTAACAAAGGAATGATGAAGTAACAGAATGTCTGTATATCTTTAGCTTAAAATCTCGCTAGCCACTACACCGATATGGTTCTCCTTTACCGTAGAGCTGCTTATATGCCCAGGGAAGGTTTATACATATTTAGTGGAGGGTACTTGTACCATCCACAGATCGCTCCTAGAAAAAAATTCCCCCCCGCTATCAAAACCTTATTTTTATCTCTAAAATTAAAAGCTTTATTTTAATTATTTGAATTCTCATCCCTTCCCACACATCTGTATTTAATCAAATTTTTATGATTAAAGTAGCGTTAAAGCTAATTAACAAGTTTTATGTTTAAATATGCTTTTGCCTTGTTTAATTACCAGGCAATCTACTGATTTACAATATAAAAGATTTATTTATGTCTACAGAATAGGATTTAAATGACATATTTGTAGGAGCTAAATTGTTAGTTAGATAAGAAATTATCAAGAAATAAATTGCAATCATTTAAATTATGACACTGATTTTTTTTGTAAATATTACATGTTATTTTCAGCATTTTCAATATTTGAGCATTTTTTTATTCGTTTGATTACAGAATTTTTTTATTCAAATCAAAAGTTGTATAAATATGTAAATGGCTTTACTTAATCCAGCATTAAAATGAAATTTTTTTCCCCAGTCACTTTTCTTGTGCATAAATTTAGGAATTTATTTAAATTTACGTTGGGAAAGGGTTGTTAGACAAGTTTTAGGATTCTATTTTGAATAATTATGCATGTTTTGGATGTCTACAAAATTTGATAAAAAAAAGTCTGCTTTCGACTTAAATAAGGCTCCCAAAAAATTAAAGACCTGTTTTTCTATTTGTTATTGAGAAAAACAGATATATTGCAAAACTTATGATTAGCTGGCTAATATGAATCTTATCATACTTGTCAAAATTTAAAAACATTATTTTTCTGGCAAAAATCCACAATAGACAATGAGTTGCTCTTTTAACATTTGAAACCTTCAATTTTGTTAATGAAAACCTTTGTAACAGCACTTTGACTTTCAAGTTATAAGTGGATCGCAGAAAGATCCCCCCCCTTGCTAATTTATTCTTTAAAAAATTGATTCTAGCATCTGCATGGGAGCTTAAACCCGCAAGACTTTAGTAAAACCTAACTTACCTTACCAACACTACAAAAAACTCTTTTTTTTAGATAGCAGAAGATAACTTGGTCGGAAGGGGGGGGGGGAGCTGATAATTGGTGTTCACCTCACAATTAGTGGGATAATGCCAATTGTAACAATAAGATTGCAATTATACAAATGCAGCTCAAAAGTCCTTGACATCTACTCTGTGGATAATCATCATCCCTGTTAAATGAGAAGCCTTGTGTTGGCATTCTCTAAGTAACTGTTTATATCGACATTCAACAGAAACCCATATCTGCAAGAAACTTAGATTAAAATGGTGCATTTTTTTTCTCAAAAGTATTAAGTTTTTTTTTATAATAACAACTCCAAAGTTAATCTTGAATTTACACTGTAACTTCACATAATTAGACAATTTTGGTTAAATAAAAGATAAACTCGCCCTTAATTCTTTTAGTTTAAAATAACAAGGATACCTAAACCGTAACTTCAATTTTGTACTTTCAGACAAAGGGTTATTACAACTCTCGGCCAAGCCCAATTCCGTTATCTTGGTACATCCCATAAAATAAATAGAAAACTGAGTATCATATTTATAAATATATATACATTTTTGTATGAATAAACTAAAGTGGTAGGCTTTAAAGTTTGTATCTGATATTTAGAATTATAGAATTAACTTGAATTATATAATACTTTTGCTTATTTTTGCTTTAAACTGAAGACTAAGGATAAGAATATGTAGGATATAGAAAATTATTTCTGATTTTTTATACCTAGTCAATATAAAAATATTAAAATTGTAAGTTGACTTTCATATTGATTTTGAAGAGGCAAAATTATACCTAGTAATTGGATTAAATTGTTTACAGATCAGCCCAAATGCTTGAAAATTACTAAGATTAAATGCTTTAGAAAGTTAAAAAATACATCTTTTTGTGTATGCTTTTTAAACAAGAAAACCTAGGTATATCGTGTACTATCTTAAAGAAATTAACATGTAATTATTTACCAGACAATGAGCTCTAAGGGATACAGGGACACGTCAACACATTAACGCACAATTAATTAATCTTCCCTCATATTTGTTAAATATATCTATGATTGTTTGAAAATTCATGAATAAGATAGGGTTGTACATTAATTTTTCTGCCATTGTCCTCTCCCCGAGAGGAAAAAACTATGCATGCACACTTTAACATACAATATGCAAGCTGTTTGCAGATTTGCGCGCTTTTTTTTGTTGCATAGCAACTATACAATTTACCCTTTTTTGAATACTGCCAAAAGCTTTCAAGGGACATAAGTATTATTAGTTTTTAATAAGGTTACCAAAAACTTGCCAAAAATGAATTGAAACTCAGATAGAACATTTAAAAACTGATGCATAAAAAAGAAAAACGCTATGCTATTTGAGCCATTACCATTCTTGTTTTTAAAATAGTGCTCACGAAACAATAATGTGTGTGTGTGTGTGTGTGTGTGTGTGTGTGTGTGCGTGTGTGTGTGTGTGTGTGTGTGTGTGTGTGTGTATATCTGTATGCTAAATGTAAGATGAGAACCAAAGATAGAATAACAAGAACATGCTTGTTCTTGGTTAAAATGAATTGTAAAAATTTTGAACAATTAAAGCGGCTAAAAAGCAGCGAAATGGATTTATTATTACTTTGATATTACAGCAAATTATCATGTACTCGAATAAAGTGAAACTTGTATCTGGCTAAAATAACAACCCTCCCACCATTCATCCCCTTTATCCCCCCCTCCTACTGGATAAACTAACTGACCAATAAATGTTGTCCATGTTAGCAACCTAAATTAACTACACTTTTCCCCTGTCATAATATCCACGTATATTCTATATCCATTTTGGCAATTATATTCTAAAAGATCCCTTTACAAACTTTAAACCAACTTTCAGACAATTATCTCACTTAACAGCAAAGTAAGTAATAGTTTTGCTAGCGGTCTTAGCCGGACATAAGAACGGAGGGACATGCGAACATAGCCTATTTGTAGACTAGCTACGCTACTACTATTAAGGACCGGTGTATGGGCAATGACCAAATGACCTATGCAAATAAAGAAACAATTGTACAAATATACTTGCGTATACTTTTAGATTGCTTAAATATTTTTTAATATTGCAGCTTATCTACAAACAATGTTTACCTGTCAATGATGGATTTTAAAAATTCTGAAATTCTAATGACATATCTCACGAAAATGTTATTACAAATTATTTTTCGATAATAAAAAAAAAGTTTTGTCCAAAGCTTATCTTATTTTTTTAAATTTCTTTAACATCATCTGAGAACTACCAGTTCATTTTAAAGATAGTTTTAATCTTTATACTTTAATTCTGGGTATGGCCTTAAAATTCATTAACTTCACCCTTTTTTGCGAGTTCAAGCTGGTTTTAAAAATTTTGATCACATTGAAAAACTTGCTTTGGTGGTGTTTTGATTGTACTGTGAATATTAAGAAATAAGGTTTTTAGGAATGACCTTAAATTTGCAATATGAATAGGGTATGCTATTCCCAGGGAGAAAAAGGATAATAGCACATAACATAATCTACAATAATTTCTTTTCCAAAAATATTTCAATAATTACATAATTGATAATTAGATGGGAAGACTAATTTATTAACCACTAACGGCTACGTCCCTAGAGGCCTCTAGGGGGCACTTGAGAAGGGGGAGTTGAATTTGATAACCCAATTTTTTTGTATTACTTTTAAAAAGAAAAAGAAAACAATTTCAAAATAGTTATAATACTTCCCAGGACCTATGAGAAGCAACCCTGTAACGGAGATACTTTGTTACAAACAGACAGACATCCTGTTGCTTTATTATCATATCCCTTTATCACTGATAATACCATAGACAGACATACATGTACAATATACATTTTTTTAGACAATCATATACTTACTTACCTACATTAATCAGGAATTAAAAGGATTAGAAATTTGAAAAAAGCCATTTTGTGAAAAAAGCAAAATACATTTATAAAATTATCAGTCAGCTATTTTACCTTTTGTTCCAATAATGATAAATGTTCAGCTTAATAAACAGTAGAAGGTGGAACACGTGAATTAACGCTATTTTCATCAGCCTTCTTTTGATTCCTGACCGCTAAGATACACACAAACACACACACATTTCCTTAAAGGAATCCTGATTCCAATTTCTCATTAGATGTGGGTTTCACTTTGATAATAGACTTATTACACATTGAAAAAGATAGAAAAAAGGTTACAGTAAACTATTATATATTTTATATGAAAAAAGAGTTAACTGAATTACAGTATTAATGGCATTTTGGGTAAGTATTATTATAGAGATATTAGGGAATATGTACTTTGAAATTTTGGTTCCAAACTTTAGTTTGTAGTCCAAACTTTTCAACTAATAATTTAAACATACAGAAGGGGTAATTTTATTTATCATCATTGGAAATGGTTATCAATTCATCGTTCATTGTCTTATCCCTAGAGATCTCATTCTTTCTTCGATTTATTATCAACATAGTTAAAATGTTTTGGAGTCCTTTCTCTTGAAGAAAATATTCAAATTAATGCATAATCCTAGCATACCACAGAAAGAAGGTTTGGGTCTTTCAAATTGTCGCCAAAAACGATTATACATCAATAATCTTGATTTATTGGTCTGTTGAATGCATGATACAATATTACCAAATATCATATTCAGTGATTTATTGTAGTTTCATAATTGCTATTAGCTTGTTATTGCTGTACTTCTTACGAAGATTATTGTCCTTGTTATTTATACTGAATATAGAAAGTCGTTTATCAATAACTATGCAATGCAGGTGTAACTTCATTTACGCAAATTTCCAAATCTACATAAAAACCACGCAAAAAGATAAGTAACATATAAAAAGTATAAACCATGGAAAGAAAGTAGCAGGTTTCGTTGTATTTTTAAAGTAGCTTTTGATAGGTTATTTTAAGTTAGGTTAATTAAATGGTAATTCTTGTACCGCAGGGTTAGAGCCCCTTGCAGAGGCTAGAAATAGGAGAAAAGCTACTGTGAAAAGACGACGAAAAAACTCGCAACTTCGTTTTCATTTCATTTTACAAAAGTATTTTAATTTTATTTGCATAAAATTGAAAAAGAAAGATTAAAATAATTTGCGGTTCTGATATTATGGCAATATGATAATTCATGCGGAAGGGATAGCACACCAGCAGTGCATTGTAAAGTCAAGCCTAATCGATCAAAATATCCCCTGCATGACAAACTGTGTTGTCGTGATCCAAACTGACATTAAGACGAATTGCACATAGCATACAGCCGTCGCCAATTTCAAGTGTCAATATTGCAAAACTGTTTTTTGCATGGCAAATTTAATTTTTAACTGATGGGCACATGAAGTCAGGAATATACGGCAAGGCATAATTGAAATTGTTTAAAACAAGGACAAATATATCTGTAATATAAAATTAACAATATTGTTCTTAAATAAAATTAACAGGATCTCCGTGTGTGTGTCTGTACCGAAGGATCTCTAAACACTGAACCAATATGATTCGCTTTACAGCATAGCTTCTCATAGGTCCTTGGAAGGTTTATAACTATTTTGGAGGTTGGTACCACATCTTATATACATACATTTATTCTAAAACTCATTTATCAAACTTTTCAAGATTTTAGATTGTTTAAAAACTATAAGAATCGATTAATATTTCCAGGGAGAGAGGGTTCTAAACTTCTTTATTTTTCTTCCACACATCCTTTTTCAACAACTAAAGCCAGAATTTCACTCTCAAAACTTGAAGAGGAAGAATGTCCAAACATTATGATAATCGATTATTTGTAAATTATTCAACAATGATGTGATAACAATAACATATGTCTATAATGCATAAAATATAACTTAAAATTTCATTCCCATATAAACAACCCCTTAAATAGTGGATGTAAATATTCATTTATTTCCCTGGTATCTCATTTATATCCCTGGTATGATTTTAGAAGATTTTTAATTTTTTTTGGAAGATTTTATAATACCTATTTATTAATTACTAAAAGAAAGAAAAATTATACCAGGGAAATAAATGAAATTTAAAAACCAAAATTAAACCACATTTTACTAGCATATAAATGAGTTTTTGTTTAAATGAGAATGATATTCCTGTCCAGTTTTTTGTTTAGGAATGAATATTTCTTACCCTCGTGAATAAATGATGACCTATCGGTCCATCATTTATTCCCTCGGGTAAGAAATATTCATTCCTAAACAAAAAACTGGACAGGAATACCCCATTTACATTACAATATCATGATGCAGTGTATTACAATCCATTTTGGTTGTAATAATATAGGGATAGGATAATGGATGATAGATTTATCTAATCTGAAATTTTTCTTCAAAAACGGTTTATTATATTATTACGGTTGATTAAATGGAGATAGTGTTATGTCATTGGATGTAGAATATACGTGGATATTATGACAAGGGGAAAACTTGTCGTCAATTTGGCTTGCTAGCATGGAACTAGTTTTTTGATCAGTTTGTTAATCCAGTAGGAGGCGATGGGATGGGATAAAGGGGGTAGAAGGGGTCAACCATTCTTTGAGCCAAATGTTAGTTTCACTTTAATAGAGAACATAAAACTTTGGTTTAAGATCCAAGTAATAGTATATCCATTGCCATGTCCCTCTTTGCTTTAGTTTATATTAATAATTTCAAGTATATATTTTAAAAAGTTGAAAAATAAAACCACTAACAATAGATTTAGTTTTGAGAAACTTAAACTTTTCCTAATTTTCCTATTTTAAAATAAAATGCCTTTGTTGTATGCGAAGTTATATGTAATTTTTTAGACTTGAAAAAAATATGAATATGAATTATTATAGAAAGTACCTACATATTTTAGTAGCAATGCCATCTAAAAACAAGGATAATGATATCCATTATTTAGAGGCAAAAAATATATAATGAATCGGCTAATTACGCATACACGTGTCAAAAAGCAGCAAGGAGCAAACAAAAAATCAGGTCTCTAACTTCCATAGCACCTGAGTAATTATATGGCAGACTGACCCTAGTAAGTACGTCGTTTGAAAGAACGGACATTCATTCTCATTGAGTATCTGCGACAAAAAGGCTTTAAAAACACACACCCTTAAAGATAAAATATCTGACATTTTCGCATGAACAGAATTAAATTTAGCTTTAATAGATTTCAGGGGAATATATAACATATTAATAATTAAAGGTGGATTTTTTGGGGGGGAGGGGAGTATTTCTTTAGGTGCGATTTCTGTAGGAGGGGTGGAGGTACCCTCCATTAAATGTTCATTGCATTTAAAAAGCTTTATTGTAAAGAAGAACTACAATATCGGTACAGTGAAGTTGTTAGCGACAGATATAGAGCGATTAATGGGCTTTTTATTGCACTAGTCCCCAAAATGTTTAAAAACGTTTTCTTATTCGTTGGCTTAATAACTTTGGGGACTTCTATTTTATTTTTTTTGATTGGTTCATTTAGTTGAGTGTCCTAACGTTTCAACCACTAATTTTAATCTAATTTTGTATATCATCATTGGGGATGTACATCAATTTATTGGCCATTTTTTTATCCCTTTAGTTCCCTGGGTTATAGAGTTCCTGTTCGACTCGTCAAACGTTTTTATTAGGATTATCAAATGAGTATCATAACATTTTAATTGCATAGAATAAATATATAGAATCATTTTCATTACATGACTTGTGGTAGTCGATGGATATGATCCTTCTTATTTTTAATAATTCCTAATTTTAAACCAAAAACGACTGTAAAAATTATAATTAAAACAGACGGTAAAACACTTTAAATATATGTGTCTAGTTCGGTGTCTAGATTAGCTTTTTCACATTTTCACAACATTGTGGCTTTTTAGTATGATTTTATGAGTTATTTATCTGTGTTTTTGCCTAATTGTTTTATAAAAATCCTAAAAGAATTTATATTTTTGCATCTTCGCCGTATATATTGCATGTCCAACCGAAGTTCTGATCGATATTCTGGCGTTACTTTGAAAATCATATTGTGATTTATTTACATCTCTTGCTAAAGTTTTAATTCTGCTAAAAAACTCTCTGTTATCAATGTATGATATTTACTGAAATCTTTTCATAAAAAATATTAGTAGTTTTTTATTGCTATGCTTTTTTTTAAAAACTTCTTTTCTATGTAAAATGCTCATATTACCTATTATCAATTTATCTTTACTAAGTTAGGCCAGTCAAAAATTTTCTTGTTAAATTTTGATTAATGGAAACTTCTGTTTAGAACCTTGTAAGCGAGTTTTTTTTGCAGTGCATCTCAAATATAGTTTGGATTTGATTGTCTGTCTGTGTAAATCATTCCCCAGTGTTTCATAAAAACAGTATAAATTGTTTTTGTCATTTTTATCATGTGGATTTTTCTTACCACCTGGTTACTGTAACACTAACTAACGCCCATACAGGAAACAGCAAACACACACGCACACACAAACTAGTTATAGGTACATCCTTGATTTATTTGATCATTTAAACTTTCTGAATATTTTCTAATACAATTAACTGCACTACATTAATTTACTCTTATTATGGAAACACTTACTCTTGTTAAACCATATCTATCTATATTTACAACCACCAAAAATGTAGGAGCCATTAATAATAAAAAAATGGAATGAAATTGTATTGTATTGGAGCAGAGCGAGTCACAAAATTTGGCATGTGCAGAAAAAATCCGCGAGTTTTGGCAAGTTTGGTTTGGCATTCACTCATTTTAGCCGGTGGTATATTACACCACTTACACATCACACACCTCATCTATCTATTTAGTCGGCCATAAACTAAGATTTTATCATAGCGACTCTTCAACTTTATTCTTCTGTGAGCTTTTCTTTCTTCAGACTTTTCAAAAATTTTCCATGAATTTTTTTCGTATTGTTATTGTATTATTTCCTAAAGTACAAAACTTTTTAGAATTACAAATCAAATCAAATGAAAAATGCCATCCTTGTTAAAATGTTGTCTGATATGCCATAGATGCAGGGAAAAGATGATTGCTGAAAATTAATTCTCCCTCTATTCATAATTGTAGTTTCGCATATAAGTTAGAGAAAAGAAAGGGTTTTAATCTTTTTTTCCAGCTCCATTGTCTTATCCCTTTATACCTGCAGATAACCACTCCTCTTTTCTATCTCTTTCTACTGTTGTTGGCTTCAAGGGTGTCATGCTGTGGTCTAAAGATATTTCTATAGTTCAACTAAATTTTTAAAAGGTTAGAATAGCCTTGCTTTCAAATCTTAATATTTTTTTTTTGTAGGTATTGTTAATATGTAAATATCAGAGTTTCCATAAGAAAACTATTTTTATATGAAAAAATCATATTTTCAATTTCTTAAATTTGACTTAAAAATTCAATAAAGAAAATGAATAAAGTCTCTCAACAGATTATGACGTCATACGATAGAATAGCCAATAAGAGGCCAGAATACACTGTAATCGACCAATGCAATGGTAAAATTTATGCTGGCTTCTCATTGGTTATTTTATCGTATGACGTCATAATCTTCTCGATAAACCAATAACAAATTTGTTGTTTTATGGGGTAGCTAATCCACAGAGATCTCATTAAGTATATTACACAACAGGCAAAAAACGAGTTATGATGCGTTCCTTGAATTTTAGAAGCGCAGCTGATCTGTAATTTGTTTTCCTTCCGTGCGGACGTTTTTTGAAGATTGTTATGAATATAGAATCTACGCAGTCTAGAAACCTGCAATGTCTTTGCAATCTAGAATCTGTATTACATATGATTGAATGCAGTAAAGACTCTACAGTAATTTGGTAGCTTAGACAATACAGTCTTAACGCAGTCTAAGTTCTATTGTCTCTGCATTTTCTGTATTGTTTCTCGATTCAAACAAAATTTATACGTGCATGAGTTCGAACATTTTATTAGTATTTCTCAAGTCTCTACATAAATTTGAGCCCGCTACCAATATACAAAATACTCCTTGGTAATCAAAAGGAAAAAGATATTTAATTTGAATGTCTACCGTTTTTGTGGATAATCAAAATGTGACTGTAGCCAATTTCTCAGTAATTAATCTTAAATACCTTTTTTTGAACAGATTATTAATCGTCACCAGGTCGTAAAATAACTGTGATTACTTTGTTTATTGATGGTTTTCTTAAATTCATCACATAACACTGCTTAAAATGAAATAGGCATGCAAAACAATGTTTTATTCATGGGATTTTGAAAAATTATCCAAAGAATCTAATCTATATATTATATTTAATGGTATACGCTTCTTATGAATACACTTGTTCATGTTTAAGGCCTTTCATACATTTTCTTCCAAACATTATCAGATAATAATCAAGTTTTGAAATCTTTAAGGGGTACAATTTATGTCCCTAAATAACTGGGCAATTTTATCAAGAAACATGAAAAGACATTTTAAAGTTAAATAAAAATTATCATGGTTAAATCTGGAGATCATAGACAATTTTGTTCACAGGTAGCAGAGCAATAATAAGCCTACAAATTGTTGAAAAATGGTAAGACAGGCATCCTTATATAAATTTAACGGATGTCTGTCTGTTTGTCCGAAGCTTAAGATCTTGCTAGCTTTTTTTCGGTCCAGGGAAGGTTTACTATTTTGGGGGAAGGTACTTTCACCCCTCCAAAAAATATCACCCCTGTAAAAGATTACCCCCTCCCATTTTTTTTTACTTTTCTTCTTAAAGAAAAACTGGAAAAAGGTTGGTCGACTTATCTGCCACCCCCCTTTCCCCTGTCACAAGAGACCTCTAGGGTCGTATCGTACTAAATAAAAAATAACTTATTTTCATTTTATTCTGACAGATTTATTAATTTTAAGTAATATTAGTTTCTAATATGTAAATGCCCGTCAACAAACTAGTAAGTTACTATTTTAACATTCACAGACGTACATACTACATACTCTAATTATAGAGCAGCTGCGCTGCTAGCAGGCCAAGAAGGGACCTTTAGTATCACTTGGTTGATGGGTTTTACCCTTTGTGAATAATTTTGCATACCCGCGTCTTTTTATGGAATTGATTAATGTTAGCTCTACATGAATTAGCTAGATACATGTATAGATTACTATGTTTTTGGAAAGATAAAATATAATTTAAGGCAGTGCATTTTTTTGTCTATACCGTCATATTTGACTAACTACTGAGTTCTCCATTTTAGGGAAGCTTCACATAGTCCTTGGTTGATTTTAGGCTCTATTTATGTCCTTACATGCTAGTTATTATTATAAAGACAACGATTTTATAATGCTACCCTAATATTGTATTTTACGTTATAGGCTTTATGAATGTGAAATAAAAATTAAGTTCTTCTTTATTGAAACCTGGTTCATCTTTCAATAAAACTATAAAACTTAGATCTGTGTGTTATTTGGCTTACTTTCCCAATATACAACGGTTCATTCATGTCACTGTTTCTGACTCTAGTAGCTTTAAGAGGCATGGTATATGAATATACTAAGTAGTATATGCTTAGCATATACTACTTTTTCTGTTATTTTAATATCTTAAAAAAAGGGTTGGCAGGAGTTAAACTTTTATTCATTCTTTTTTAATTCATTTTAAAATTAATTTTAAATCAACAAAAATACACCTTTCAATTGAAACTTTTAAAAACGAAAAAAGTATCTACAAAGGGCAAGATATACAATGTATTTGATTCTTTTTGCTACACAATAGTGTAAATTTGATTACAAACCACAGAAGTATGGGAGCAAAGCTTCTCTATGAATATACTAATTATTTATTATTCCCTTTTCTTATATTTTCAATATTATAACTGTATTACAGTTTAACGTTATTTTTATGATATTGTTAGTTTGCTATTGCTGCGCTATTTCTAATTTCCTTGTTTCAATACATTTCGTGTAGATATTTTCTATATGATTCATGATTGTATTGTATTATAACTACAACTGGTTGCAAAAATATAGGTATAGCACAATGGAGAATAAATTGATCTTTATCCCAATGCTCATATTTGAAAGGTTTTATCTGTAATTATTGGAGGAAGTATTTGGTTGTAAATTAATATTTTCATCATTGTCCTTTCTCCATGGGTAAAAAGGAGTGTTTAATATCAAGATGGTTCTAAAAATTTCACTTATAAAGGGTGTAAAACCAGGGAAGGAAATGCATATTAATTTGCATCCCAATTTTTCCCATATCTCTTGAGGCTAAGAAAGACAGAATTTAACATAGATTAATATATTTTCCATTGTCTTATCCCTGTACCTATGAGTGAAAATACCAAAAAGACAACATATCTCCCCTTTAGGATTTGATTCGGTAAAAACTTTTTTTCCATTTTAGTAGCGTTGCAATTATATAATTCGGGTGTAAACTGTAAATAACGTCATTTGTTCATGTGTGATGGTCAGACTAATACTTCGACTTATGGGCAAAAATGTCCTTGTTTTCTTACATATTACTAAATTGGCAATTTTGTGCTAAATGTTCCTCATTTAGTAATAGTTCCTACTTCAAATTTTCATGACTCGATGAAATGAAAAATATATGAAAAGGGATGTTTTCACAAAACTCAATTTAATATTTTTTTGCATTTGACAGTATTTTCAATAATTTAGTTTAAAAGGCCCGGTGTTCTTTTATATTACATGTTATGGACGGTCCGACGTTAACACGTACAAAACGACTAATTGCAGATTAGATTTTCTACAAAATTATATTTTGCTATGGTATAATTTTAGTCTAATCAAATGCACATCTTAAAGATTTTAATTATACGGCCCCTAGGGTACTAATTATAATCACTACTTACATGGTGTTAATATGTGTTTTGCCAGTTTAACCATACACTTTTATACATAATTGACATATTTTTTCTTGCTTTTGACGTGTTTCAAAATAACATAAACCATTGTTGGCCAACAATTTATGATCCTGCAATTATATTTAGCAGCTATACATCTTTATACATCTCAAAATAACAATTGACCAATAATTTTCTACGCTTACTATTCTCTACCTACTGTTTTGTAGTTTCTGCGCTTTTAATGGATTAAATTATCCTTGATTTAATAGCGACATTTCAATCAATTTCTTCCACTAACCTTAAGTTTTTTTGCTCCAAAAATCTGTTACCCAAAGATGCATTTTAATTACAACATTAATTGCTTTGGTTCCTTGCCAAAATGTTTCTCTTTTAAATTGGACCTTTTAAAAATATTTTGATATTTTTATTTATGTTACAAAGAAAATGACAAAATAAACATAATTTTTGTTGTTCCACTAATATTTAGCAGTTTTAGGTAACAAACGTAAATATTTATATTTACAAAAATGCGCAAAAATATTCTTGATATTCTAGTTGATTATAGAGTAGCTGCGGTAATAAAAAGTTGTATGCATATTTAAGTGTGTTTTAGCTACATGAATATAAGAAAGAAAAGTGCCCCAAAGCTCAAAGTCTTTTATTCATCAATTTGTACATTTTTTATGCTAAATTACCGTAATCAAATTAACAAGAATCATTTTAACCAAACAAATATTTACATTAAAGTTATACTTATCTTTACATTGGTCTATTTCTCAAATAGATGGGATTATCTTCCATATTGATTTACCTACCAAAGATTATTTGTTTAGTAACCAGCGACTATGCATACAAAGGCCTCTAGGGGCACTTGAGGGTAATGGAGGGGGAGGTAAATCGATCCTTTACTTTCAAATTTAATTTTAAGGAGAAGGATTAAATAAAATATCTTTTTGGGAGGTGGGATTTTTTCCAGGAACCATTTTAATAAATAATTAACCTTCCCTGGACCTTTAAGGAGCATTATTGTAGCAATATCCGTTCATCGGTTAGCGAGATCTTAAACTACAGACAGAGCACAGACGTTTATATTATCATTAAACCTATGACGTAATACATATTTACAGACACAAATAGATAAGGGTAAAGTATTGATCTTCTACTCTTCAAAGCAAAACTTTCTCTATATTGATATTAGAGTACCTAATCATCTTAATTAGTCTAATTTAATTTATACAGACAAAAGACCTTTTTATTACAATATTTTTTCTTTGTTTGTTTGGGTGGCCAGTTCAGGGATCTAAAGGGATAAGACAATGTCAAATAAATTGATGTATATCCATAATGATTTTACACCAAATTACCCCTTCTGTAGATTAAAATTAGTAATTGAAACGCTTAAACACTCATTTTAATGAAGCCCCAAAGTTGTTAAGCTAACGAATAAAAAACTTTATTTGAAACTTTTGGAACTTGTGTATTAAACATCCCATTGTCCCCTCCCTCTCTCTGTAAGTTTAAATTTCAAGTATTGCATCTTTAAATTCCAATGAAATTATTTAAACTGTAAAAAAACTAGGGGAGAGTTTTTGGAAAGCTTAACTATTTTTTTTAGATTTCTAGGGGTGAAAGGTTTGAATGGTTTAATCATACATCACAATAAGAATTAAGGCATAAAAAACAATTTTTGTAGGTAATATCAACAAATCATATAAAATTTTGTTGTCTTGCAATATTATATAGTTTTATCATATCTTAGAAGATTCATTCATTTTATGTGACTTTAATGTTTCAATGGACGAATGAATCTTAAAAAAAGCTTGGGCACTGAAAATGACTAAATTTACTATCTAAAAAATGCAAATAATGAAGAATCTTTATAAACCTGTTGTGCAACTTTTTAATGTTGAAAGAATGCTAATTTCGTTATCAAAATTGTTGTTACGATAAAAATTAGTACATCTTTTTATTATTAGGATTTTAATTAATTTAAGATTGCACTTGAAAGGTGTTTCGACACTTCAAATGTAAGGAATTTTTCAATTTTAATTTATCATGCAGTGTAAAGTGAGAAATAAAATTTATAAATTTTAGCTTAAAGTCAAATTTATAGTTTTAAAAATACCATAAACTACCTAAATTACTGTTTATTTTCATAAATTATTGTTGCTCCGCTACTTGTGAATCGATGTGTCTTTGTAAACAGAAACAAATTTTGGCCCAACTCTAATTCCCATTAAAAATGATGAGCAATTATTCAAACACATTTTTGTCGCGAAAGCTGTTTAATATTCAAAATTTTTTATATGCATAAGCAGCATTTTAACAGCGAAGCTATTATTATGTGTTTTTAACTGTTTGTCAATGCATTTTTCTTTACTTTTCGAAAAACATCTAAATTGGACAATTCTAGTTGGGTGTTTCCGAAAAAGTGCCTATAGAGCACTAAACCCACCTCCAATCCTTATCTTAAAAATGCTATGTTCTTAACGGTTAAAATCTTCCTTGTTTTCTGAATGTTAAATGCAACTGTCTTTTGCATTTGAAGGTACATCAATAATTCACACTAAAAACAAAGAACTAAAATACCCAATATTAGCGCAGCAATAACAAGCCAAGGCTTATACAGTGTGTTAATTTTGAATAGGACAAAAGTATTGCTTAATTTAGCCCACTTATCATTGACAAAAGTAAATAATCAATATCTCATTTTCTTCATTGACGTGGGACATTGATTATTAACTAATGTCAATGATAAGTGGGTTAAATTAAGCAATACTTTTGTGATAATAAGAATAAAAACACTGCAGTATTGAAATTTTAGCTTGCATTATCAATAAATCACTAAATATGACATTTTCTATTTATGGGCCATTTTAAAAAGAGTATCTGCGTTGGTAATAAAATTGAATGAATGCTTTAAAAAGCTTTAACCTTTAGTCATAGTCTTTAACCCATCGATTGTCTTATCTTTGTTTAAAAGTGGTCATTTGATTGATTCTTTATTGTTTCCAATCGTAGATTAAGTGGCGCAGCTACTCTATAAGTAAAGTGTGTCTAAACGTCTAAAAACTTATGGACATAATGGTCCTTGTTATATATTCAATAAATCATTATTTGAGGGAAGGAGAGGATTTTTTACATTGATGAAAAAATCCATAAAATAATTAAGATTAAATCACGCTTTTCTCCAAAGTCGTTAATCTTATTTACAGCCCTATCTATATTAAGTTGATCTTTTTAACACCAAAAATTGGCAGATAGTAATCTTAAACAAGGTTTTTTATTCAAATAACAAAATAGCGCGGCTTGTTCAAACTTTAATCATCCATGGTTCACAATTTTAAAGGCTTACGTCATCGTTTTATATTGTTCATTTGACTATTTTTATTGTAATACTATTTACAGTTTTTTGGTCATGATAATTTGGAAGTATGAACCAAAATTGTTTAATAGAATTTATAAAAAAAACATGAAACTTAAATACCTACAGTAAAATGATAATAACCTTAAATTTATATTTATAGGTTTTCCAAAAGTCAAAAATCAAAATGTATAAAATTTAGGATCTTTAATACAAATAAAAATACAATATTCTAACTAAAAATAAATGCCAAAAATTATTTACATTTACTTTAAAAATTGAATATTTTGTTTGAAAAATCTATGAAATACAATAAGAAGTTTTTACTTCGATACTTGACGCTTTTCTGCAAAATTAAAAAGTGACCGAATACTTTGAAAAGCAATAAAAAAAGGCCGCCTGTAGTTTTAGCGCTCATTTCCTTCGTGTGGAAGCAATTTTGGAAAAAGAACTTGCTTATACCTATTTAAAAAAGCAGCTACTCCATAACCAGGATTTGTCTAGCCGTTAAAAGTTACTTTAATTATTAAGTTTTAATAGAATTCAATTATTGAACAGAGCTGTTAATAATTAAACTACTTATAGGCATAACTGCCATTATTAAATAGAAATAATGTCAGAACACCATATAACTATCTATGTTCTTTTAAGTAATGTCCCAAAATATATAACACATATAATGTCTATATCTAACCCTTTATACATCTAACTAAAATAAAAGTTATCCTAACAATTTTACCTCTAAGCAATGTTTTGAACTAATGCTAATTTGGTAAAACAAGAAATATTAGGTTCCTAAAAATAATTTGCACTATTTTAAGAATAAGTATTTTTTATATTGACAGTATTCTTGCAGTTATGTTAAGTTAACATGAAGTCTTTGTAAAGAAAAAGGAAATGCTCTCTGATAAAGAAAGACACGTAAAAAAGGTTTTCCATATTCCTATAAGCTTTTTATTTCATACTTCTAGTTTTTGCAACCATGACATCTTTCCAATTTCTTGTTTAAAGAAAGATTATAGAGTAGCTTTGCTACAAAACGGTCCTAATTAAACGTACAGGTTAAGGCCACTTTTTGTTCCATACAAAAAAAATAAAAAATTAGGCGCGCAAAAATTTTTTGGCAATATTCTTCTAATAGCGAGTGGAAAAATTATAATATACCCCCTAATTTTTTATTTTAAATAGCTGTATGTTTAAGTTTGAATTAAAATGGTTAACTAAGATTTAGGAGAACCCTGTAGGGTTAGAGCATTATTTAGGACTAAAATTGATAATTTGAATAAAATCAAAATATTGGGTTAAGGGCAGCTATGGTCCATTGTTTAATGAAATGGGATTTTACCAATATTTTTGTTTCGTGACCTAGTGAATTACACCAAAATATGTAACATCCTTTTTTATACCTTCAGTTCTTGTGTTTTAAATAAACCATTTGGAAAAGTGTGGCTTCTCTTTAACTATTTAAAATAGAAATAAATGTGTGTCCAAATGAAAACTTTTATTTTACATATATCATATAATTAAGCACATAAATTGTACATATTTTCATTGTTGTCCTACTTTCATTAAATTTCAAACATTTTTCATCAAAATTAGGGCAAATTTACCTCAAAATTTTACAAAAATTCACCCTTTGCTTTCTGAACTAAATTGTAAGCAATTGATACAGGAATAGATCAATGGACAATGATTAATCCTTACCCCAATTATTATTAAACAATTCACATAAATGGTAAGGACTTAGGATAACTAATGGTTGTAGATAAAATTATAGCCTATTGTCTTATCCCCAGATTCCTGAGTTTTAATGAAGTGCATACTTGAATGACACAAACACGAGGGGTCATTTCAAACATTTTTGCCTGAGGCTTAATATTCAGGAATCTAAATGGATAAGACAATGGCAGATAAATCCATGTACATCCCTCATGATGATACACAAAATTACCCTATATGTACTATGTAGATTATAATCAGTGACTGAAACGTTAGGAACTGAATTTAATGAACCAAACAATTATGATTCAATAAAAGTCCCCAAAGTTGTTGAGCCAACGAATCAGTAAACGTTACTATAAAACTTTGGGGACAAGTTTAATTAAAAAGGAATCGAATGTCCCCTCTCTCCCTGCTTAATATTACAACATGGATGCAGGGTTGGGACAATGGGGTAATAAATTATTCTTCTATTAAATCTTGTGGGTTAATTCTGCCTTTTGTAGTTGTAATATTATAAGAAAAAGATAAATTATATATTATTATACCTCCCCCCCCTCTCTCCATGATATTTAGGACACAGCTCATAAATGAAATCTTATTATCTTGATAATTTTGAAATGATGTTCTTTCAAATTAACAAAAAGTTTCTTAATTGATAAAGCAATTTTTTTTTCTTTTATAAAATTTGTTACCCATAGGAGATGTGGTAATTGTAGCCTCCAGAAAGAAAAGCCCAACTGAGATATGAATTTATTTAAAAATAAAGTAACATAAGTAAGACAACCAACCATTTGAGTGCACGACCTAGTCTTTAAGTCTCAATTGTGCTTTGACATTCTCTTTACTTTTTTTCTACTCTATTTAAATTTGCTAATTTTGTTTAAGTTTTATATGTAAGTTTATATTATGTTGTTAGCCTATTGATTATGCTCATGACAAAAAAATTATACATTTTACATTATTATCATTTAAAATTATTATATTTTACTCACATCATAAAGACATTAGGGCCTCAAAACCACAAATTTTATGTGGTTTTGGTTTTTATAGATTTTTTTCAAACAATTTTCTTATTAAAAAGTAATTTTTATAGTGGAAGAAAGTATTTTAAGAATATGTTTATAAGTAGCGCAACAATAAAAAAATCACACAATATTAGACAAAAGAAAATTATATTTTATAATAATAGTTACTTATCGCATTGTATTATAGACAGCTTTCTTCTGACATTAAAATGAAAAACCGGTTTTGTTAGCGGGGCTAAGAAAACTGGTTTTAATTTTAATATTACATGACTTTTCAGTATGGCTAAGAACGGGTTCTATTAAAGGGGATAGAAATCGGTTATTATTATTGATTATTCTCTAAATTTATGCTTGTAACAGCATGTAGACACTTTTAACCCTTACAGATCGGGGGGAGGGGGGGGGGTCATATTGACCCCCCCTCTTTGTTTTTTCAATGTCATTTTTTTCGTAGTTAAGATAGAGAGTTGTGACTTCATGACTTTTTGAGTTTAGTAATTATACGTCGGCATGAGTTGATTTTATTAGGATATCTGGTCTGTGTCGGTCGTGGTGTCCGGTCAAAGTCGGTTGGGTAGCACCAAAATTTAAAAAAATTCTAAATAAATCTTAATTTCTACATTATGACTTTGTATATAAGGTAGAAACCTAAAATTTGTTTGGTGAATGAGAAAAGTGGTGTTATGACCGTTTGACCGCACCCTGACCGACTTTATGACCGATTTTTGTCCGGCTTTTACTACAGACATATATCATGAATATCGTGGCTTCTATTACAGCTAGAGACCTATAATTTTTTTTGGTAAATTTTTGAGCAATAATTAACAGATAAAAATATTAATTGGCGCCGCCAACCGCCGTTTTACCGCCGTAACCGCCGAAAATGGCGGTTTTCGTTATTTGCTGTTTTTTGGCGATGATCAGAAAAAGTCATTTTTTTGTTATGAAAAATAAAAGTTCGTCCTAAAATTTAGTCATCAGAAGCCGAGATAGAGGGGGGGGGTCAATATGACCCCCCCGCCCCCCCCCCCCGATCTATTAAGGTGGGAATAGGGGCCCGATCTGTAAGGGTTAAGTTTTAGAGTAGCTTCAATATTCAAACTGATCTTTATGACATTTTTGGAAAAGAACCCTCCAGATTAAAAGGATTTTTAGCCAAAGGCTCTACTTAACTTTTTATCTAAATTATTTAAACCAACTTGTTTTATTTAAGTTTTTGCCTCTTTCCATAATCTGCTTATCTTTTCTTAGTTTTTTTTTATTAAATGGCGGGTTTTCTTTTAATATTTGATTTATGATTTATTTTTTCTCCTATCATAATTTCTGTGTTTTTAGACAATTTTGATTGATTTTCTAAATATTTTTTTTATATGTATCTATAAATCAAAGAAATCAAAGTTATTTCAATTAAATGATTAATTGCCGAAATTTTATTAAATTAAAAGGTTTTGTGAATTTTAGAATTCAAAATATTTTATTACGATTTTCAACGAATTCCAACAAAACAAGGAAGATAACGTCTATTAAAGCGAAGCTCAATTAATTAAACAAATGAACAAGTATCCCATTATTATACAACAAATTGATTTAATTCAACATGTTGTAAAATTAACCTAATTACTTAAATTCTTTGATAATAGCTTTTTGTCAATAAAAAATCTCCTTGCTTTACACACTGAGCTATCCGTAAGGAAGGATACACCAAATGTATAAAAGCTGAATGCCAAGAAAAAAATGTAAAGATATAGAACTGTAGAGTCATAAAGTAAATATTGAATGTTATTTGAGTAGACATACTTTTGGCCGTTTTTTCATTTTATTTTTAGTTAACAAAAATTTTGGATTATAATATTCAGATTCTTATTTATATAAGTGTCAAAAAGTCACTTGATAAAAATCCTATTTTTATATAGGTTTTAGTAAAATACAAAAATTACACTTAAAAAAACTTTTTAATAACAAAATGATCAGATTATATGTGCCTTCAGGTTTAAATTTTGGAGAGTGATTTATTTTTTATATAGTGATTTTTGTGATAAAATTCTAGTGATTTAGTGATTGTGATAATATGTGTACAGTGATAATATTAGTGACAAAGTGATTATTTTTATATACATGCTTGATGTGGGCCTATACAAGGTTGTTTTTGTTTATGTTATAATGAACTAGGACATTTATGTCCATTAATAGTGTAGCAATTACGAGCTTATAACACTTTAAATGAATCAAAATTAATGTCAATAAATCTCTGTTTATGACATTGCTATTGGAATATTAAAAACCATTAGCACACATTAGGAGGATTAAAAAAGACGGGATGTAGTCCTCCCAAATTTCAATTTTTAAGGGGTATAGTAGACACCTCCTCACCCCCCCCCCCCCCCCGAACACCTATGAACCACTGTTTTTATTGTATATAATATTGTTGATGAATAGATGTACTTACGGACTTACTTTGGGTATAGAGCAACTTCGCTAATATGCATTTAATTGTTGATAGGGTAAACTTTTAAAAAAAATTTTTACTAGAATAACTGTGAAGAAAATTTTTAAAAATGTTTTAGCGAGGTTTTATTCAAAATTATTTTAAACTGCAAAAACTTTTTTTTGGTTTGAAGATAAAGATATCTAAATGTACAGGTCTGAATGGGTTATACTTTTAAGTAGAGCTTGATAAATATCTTGAAGTGGTTTAAGGCTATTTCTTCTGACCTTTTCCACCCTTCCCTAGAAGCTAGTGGCGAAGAAACTAGTTGAGTATAAACCATATTGGTTTCTATCAACAACCTAAAAATCACGCAACCTTTCATCTAAACCAAAAATAAACAAAAAAATTATTAGATTTCTAAAATGAAAAATTTTCGTGGAGGGAGGGGACTTTGGGCTGTAAATTATACTTGTACCCTAAGTTTTATAAACACAAGTCTGAAGCAAAATTATTTAAACAACCCCCTTTTTTGTTTTGAACTAAATATGCAAAATTTTACAAGAATTTACTACAACTATTTCAGGCGGTCTTTTTTTGTAATTTGAGATTTGCATTTTTGATTTTCTTCAGCAAAGCAACTTTACAAGTGATCCTTGTTGGTTCTCAATGTAAACAAGGCATTCCCCTATCTATTTCTAATTTTTCTACAGTGAAAGTTAATGGACGAAAAAATAATCTTTCTTTTTTATACTCCTGCTTAGAATTTTGCTATTGGTAAATATTAGTGGGAATATTGAGTTGAATACTATTTAATAAAGAATTAAGCTTTTTTGTTCGTAATGAAGGATCTCGTTAACAGCTGAACTGATATGATTATCCTTTTCAGTGAAGCTTCTTATAGGACCTGAGATAGTTTTAGGCTATTTCATTTTTTAAAGTAAGTCATGGTATGGTTTTAGGCTATTTTTATGCCTTTCCATACCTCTTCGAAATCATAACCCTATGAATATGATGCTTGTAAGCAGTCGGTAGTTTAATCATATTAAATCCTTTGTTCTATTTTTTTACAGCAATTTTTCACCCATAAAGATCCGCTACTACCTATAAAATAAAAACGTCCTTGTTGGATTCTTTTTTTGCTGACGTCCTGTGGAAATAATGTATTACATTCTCACGCTCATATGTTCAACAAAATTAGTTTATTTTACATAAATTTAAATTTAGGGTTATTTAAAAACAGATTATTAAAGCATTTAAAAGCATAATAATTTTAAGAAGAAAGTTGTATGTTAATGTTATGTATCTTTACCTATCATACATAATAGCCTTTCTTAATTATGACGTCATTTGATAGAATAACTAATAAGGGGCCAGCATACATTTTACCATTGGTCAATTACAATGTATACTGGCCTCTCATTGGCTATTCTATCGTATGACGTCATAATCTGTGGAGGGACTTTAATCATCTTCGATTATCATGTACTCTAATAAAGTGAAACTTATAACGGGCTAAAACAACGATCTTCCCATTCCTCCTACTGAATGAATTAACTGACCAATAATTGACAGGGGGAAATATCAACCTAAAATGCCAGTAATTTTCCCTTGTCATAATATCCACATGCATTCTTCATCCATTATTATAATTCATAATTATTATGGGTTGGTACTACACAAAAGTTTCCGTATAAAAGACGACCTTTTAAATCGGCTTTAAATGCTTAGATTTAAATACTATTAGCATTATAAATATTTCACCCTATTTAAAATTTCTATTCACTTCCTTGTGTTAACACTAGTGTCTTTAACCCTAGCATCTAGTTGCTCTATATGTAAAGGGGCAAGAAGGGGAATGATTAAAACCCACCCTAAGGTTTATTAAAATCTTAAGATTCTGACAAAAAACCTACTAGATAGGAACATCTTTTGATTCTCTTTCAGGTTGTCGTTACAGATATTTTTTATAAAGACTAATATAAACAAAAACTGCCTAAACTAGTAAGAAAAAGATGACAACAATAAGAAGATAGCATCCAAGCAAACAAACACACCAAACATGTCAAGTTCAAGTCCCGGCACAAATAACGGCAGATCTACGCCGCCTCCGCCTACAGCCCCAACCAACGGCAACAGTCAAACGCCGGAATCAGCCGTCGTTAATGTATCTACCGGCGGCGAAAAAGAAAAATCCGGCAAAAAGTCATCTGCAATTTCAGAGAAAGTCGGCTTTTTTGAGCAAGTATGGCGTCGCCGCCGTTCTCGGTCGGCCGGTAAAAAGGACAAGGCGGCCAAAAAAGAAGCGGGATTGGCGGCTGATGATCGGCAAAGCCGGATTGAACGCGCTTATTATGGAAAAAGGGATGTAAACTCAAATTTAATTAAACATAATAGCTTAAACTTTTTTGCTTTTCAGTAAAGTATAGGACATAATCCATTTCTTAAAGGTTCAGACGCTTACTACATTACATGTATTTTCTTACCAATATGAAATTTAAGTATGTCGTTTGTAATTTTGTACAAATATTTAATTTACTTATTTAAGCATAAAATTAAAAACTATACACTATTATTAACACAGTTATTGCAATAAGATTTAGATAAAAAATAAACAGTATACTGTTATTCAGTAATAATTTAATGATTTAAGTAAAGCCGATGTCTTTACATATGTCTAATTGCCGTACAACAAACGAACAGACCCTTCTTATAGAAAAGCTTCGCTATTAAACTTGGATTGAATGCAAACTTTCTTCGCGCCATAAATGGAATCTCCAAATATTTGTGCTAAACGCTGCATATTCGCAACCGATTTTTGGCAAGGATTTTTTTTGCAATGCATGAAGTTTAGTTCTATGTAGTGCAACAATAACAAATATGTAATAATAATAAACAAGGACCGTTGTGCCGCCCATGAGGAGCGCAACAATTGCTAATTTTCCAGTATGGCTTCGAAACCGATGAATATCAGCTGGATTAGAACCGGTTATCGGCCATACTAAAAAATTATCGTATAATAGAAAATTTTCCATTAACAATAAAATATAAAAAAACTGGTCTTAATTTTTAATCTTTTTTTTATTCTAATCTCATTTCTATAATAAGATACGATAAATAACTACTCCGATTTAAAAAAAAACACAAAACAGTAGATTACAATACAGTACTTGATTGTCAAATAACTACATCATATTTTTGATAGGATCCAAATGTTTTTTTTTATATAGTATGCAATTTATTCATCAATCTTGCCAATAGACGCTTTGTTAACCATTTAAACTCAAACTTCCTTGTCTAGTTATTAATCACAAGGTGGGAGAGGACAATGTTGGTTAAGTATTTTTCACCCCATATATACTTGCTGAGCTGCAGTCGGTTTTCCATTTCAATATTTATTTATAGTCATCCTGAGTTCATTAAGGGTTCGATATCAAAAGAAATTGTTAAATTCGTAGCTTTCTCATAACTTATCTATGCAAGAATACAATTTTTTCTTCTTCTTGCGTTTAAACTTGTTATAGATATCTGCTATGTAAAGTATCTCATAGTATAAAAAGACAGTAGACTGTTATAAAGTAATAATAGAATAAGTCTTTGTAAATTTGCAAGTCAAGTGGTCTAATAAAGTATACAATCATTTTATGTTACTTGCTTTAAAGACAAAGAGAAAGACCTACATAATATGTCCAACTAGCCTATTTATAACGTAAAAAAGGTTTTCAAAGGTGTTGTATATATTTGTACGCCCACAACAACTATTTCTAAAGTGTATAACTCCCTCCTTTAACTTGTAACTTCTATATTTGGAGATACAGGGATAGCACCTTGGATGGTAAATTAATCTTCCTCCAAAATGCTAAAGCGTGTCTGATTTTGGTGAATATTGAACAAAGATAACAACATTCATAAAAACGAAGCTCTGAAACGGTAGGACAAACGAACATTAACACTTGTAGGATGTCTGAACTGAATAATCATAATGTAAATGTATAAAAGTCGAAACAAAATTGTAAGTAAATTGTTTTAAAAATTGCATAAATACAGGATAATGTTTGAGGACATACTTACATTTTTAGGACTTGATTATAGAGATGCTTCGCTTATATCATAGTACTTTGCTGTCCAAGGAATCAGTATTCCAAATATCAAACCAATCGGATCATTATATCAAATAAAAAAAAATGTTATAGAATTAAAAAAATTAGCATATTTAAGATAAATGTACGGACTTTTTGGTAACTATTATAGAAATAGGTATACATAAATATATTATAGGTTAAAATATCCTATAAATGTATGTATTTCAATCAAGTCCAAGAGGCATACGTATGTTTCTTTTATTCATCCCATATGCCAATTCCTATATTAGTGGGCCTAACAAATTCCTTTTAAGGCCTCCACAAAGCAGAAGTCTGCTGTTAATTTCTTATTAATGCCAAAACAATTATTTCCTTGTTTAAACCATCAAACATTTTCTTTACAAAATATTTTGCCATTTAAAATCTTGTTAAAAACGAAGCTTACTACATATAGGATCGGTCCGTCCGTCCATATGTGTAATTGAGTCCTGAACATATTCACGAAAAAAATTGAGTAGACTTCCAAATGATATTCTTACTTCAAATGCTGACACTCTATAAGCGGTAATGTTCGTTTATTCAACTATCTGATTTCTTGGATATTTTCATCCTTGTTTTATTAGATTTATGGATGTAGTATGCAAAAAATTACTAATTAGTTGAATTGAATTTGGTTAGATCCGTAATTAAATCTAGTTTAAAATATTTAAACCGTAGATGACAAGGGGGGGGGGTCAGGGTTCAGTAATAAACCTAAAAGCCACTCATTTTACGTCCTAAAACATTTATTTTATGATTTTTTGGGTTTATGTTACTACATAGATTTAGATGTCTTATTATGTACTTTCTCATAAGGATGAAAAGACGGTCAAATTAAGATATACTTTCGCTCGTCGTTATAAACAGCATACAAATTTCTTGATATAATTCTCATCCTTTTTTTACACCAATTATGGCGTTGATAGTTTTTGTTCGTTCAACCGTTTGTTCGCTAGCAGCTTTTATTAAAGTTGCCGTAAAAAGACATACCTTTTTATATAAGATTTCATCAATTGATCTTGGATTAATATTTTGAGTTCGATTATTGATATGAATTTTACTTAAAAGTTGGATGCATGGTGTCTATCAATTTTAAAAAGTTACAAATATGGTTTGTCATTTCATAGACTCTCTCTCAAACCTATTTATACGTCGGGTTTTTAGAATTGTATGATGTAGTGTAATAACTTCATATTTTCATGTCCGTTTGTCAGTTAAACTAGCAAATTTACTTTTATTTTCTGAATATGTCAAAAGATTATTAAAGTTTAAATTTAATTTATTGTTGCTGCTCTTTTTATTTGAGTTTTAGTTCTTTGAAAGTCCTAATTATCTATTGTAATTTTCAAGTTAAAAGGACTTTAGAACTCAACTTTAGAATTTGTACCATGTGCATTATGTAAATTGTAACTATACACATAAATAGGCAAGTAATGGTTATATCTGTGGGGAGTTTGAGTAGAGTATTATATACTAGAGTGGATAGACTATTATGTAAACTGTATCTATAAACATAAATAGGCAAGTAATGGTTATATCAGTGGGGAGTTTGAGTAGAGTATTATATACTAGAGTGGATAGACTATTATGTAAACTGTATCTATACACATAAATAGGCAAGTAATGGTTATATCAGTGGGGAGTTTAAGTAGAGTATTATATACTAGAGTGGATAGACTATTATGTAAATTGTAACTATACACATAAATAGGCAAGTAATGGTTATATCAGTGGGGAGTTTAAGTAGAATATTATATACTAGAGAGGCTTATTATGAACATTGTAACATTGTTCTATCAGTGGGGAGGTTGAGTAGAATTTTATATACTAGAGTGGATAGACTATTATGTAAATTGTAACTATATACATGAATAGGCAAGTATATGTTATATCAGTGGGGAGTTTGAGTAGAATATTATATTCTAGAGGGACTATACTATTATCAGTGGGGAGGTTGAGTAGAATTTTATATACTAGCGAGACTAGACTATTATGTAAATTGTAAGAATACACATTAATAGGCAAGTAATGGTTATATCAGTGGGGAGTTTGAGTAGAGTATTATATACTAGAGAGACTTATTCAAAGTGTTATTAATTAAATAACATATATTCACATAAGTACACTGATAGCTATTCAATTTCATCACTGTAAAGTGTATATATAGCACACCTACATAGGGTCTATATGTGTTGTGTAATAACATAAATTAAATAACCAAGAGCCATAGATACTTTTCTTGTTTCATTTTAATGAGATATATACTGTACTATATAAATACAAAATTAGGACTAGAAATAATGCAACATCAATAATAGCGAAGCTATATAATCAGGCGTTAGAACAATTGGACATTAACACTTATAGAGTATCAGAAGTTATGAAGCACATCAACAGTTTCTAGGTCTAAACAAAATTGTTTGTAAATTTTATGAAAATAAAACAAATACTGGATACTTGAATTTTCAGGACTCGATTATAGAGATTCTTTGATTATAAGATTGTACCTTTTTTTCCTAGAAATCATTATGCTACCTTTTGTAATGGTTCTAGATTTGGAAAACAGTAAAAGTGTCTGACTATGACGTCAGAAAAAAATAACGATTAACCAATGAGAAGCCAGTATTCACAATGGTAAAATATATAGCGGCCTCTCATTGGTTAATTGTTAATTTTTTCTGACGTCATAGTCAGACACTTTTACTGTTTTCTAGATTTGCTACACTTTCTAAAATTTACCTAATTTTTAAAGGAATAATGTTAAATTTGAAAATTAAATTGTAACATGCTTTGATTAAGCGTAGGACAATGAATGTACGGACTGATCCTAATTATAGAAAAGCTTTGCTTGGCCACGGTTAAATTTTGGCTGTCAGACGCCAAATTTGTTGTTTCGACTCATAGAAATTGCTGTAATGCATTCAAAAATGATAAAACTAAAAGAAAGATACAATATGTGGGTGAAATTGTAGGAACAGAGGGATGGAACAATCGAAAAAATATCAATTTCTCTCAAGTTCTTTTTAAAATTCTATAATAGGGTTTAAACTAAGTAGGATGAAAGGGTTGTAGATCAATTAAACCATAATCGTTCCCTTTCTCCCTTGTTAAATAGGAAAGAGAAATGGAGAGAGATAGAAAAAGTTATGCTTTAGGTTTGTATGGGCTTGGCTAAAATTGGCTCTAGATTACTTTTAATATAAGTTTTACAGCAAAATTTATGGCTTCGAGATTCCAATAATTTACTGTGATATAATGGCAAGTGGTTGACTTTTGTAGCAACCATTACTTGGTTATATGACATCATGCTTTTTTTTTGTTGATTGAGCATTTGTTTGTCGCTTAACATACAGGGTCATTTTAAAGATACATTTTAACAACGAACACTTAAGAAAAGATCTTATAAGTATCATTTCCTATCAGAATTAAAAAACATTTAAATATAATTTTCAAGAAACTTTAATTGATAATTTTCTATTTCAAAGTAACTGGCTGTCTGTCTGAATTTATATATTTGCTATTTTCTCGTGCGGCTGGACTAATTAATCCACAATTCAGAGGAAAATTTCCTTTGGTATAGGGTAGGTTTTAGGCCTTAAAACAATGACAAATGTGGTGTTTTGTGGGAGGGATGGGGGGAAACAACTCTTGGATAAAGTAGAACCATGTAAAAGGAACAGTAGCAATTTTGGTCACACATTTTTAACTGATTTATTAATATTGAATGTACACAAAATCTTTTATATGATTTATCTTAAAGATTTTCAAATTGGTGATTTGATATTTCTATAAAGGAGATTAGCAAGCTTAATGCATATTGTAATATTTAAATTACAATTGAAATGCACAAAAGTATGTAAAAAGATACTTTAATCCCCTAGCACTTAAACTTTAAGCAAATATAATTTTAACCACTTAACAGATCACAAGTTCTAATCCCCTGAAATCTTATTATACATAGTTGCAAAGGTTATGCATTAAAAATGTCGTGTACCAAAGATTTGTAGAAAGAATAACTTTTATATAACTGTAATATAGTGTACTGTTCTTTTTATTTTAGATTTTACTAAAAAATATTTCTTTTCGTAGTTCTTTGATTTGATTTTGAGCAATACATTTTATAAATCTTTAATTTCTATTGGTTACTTTACTAACATCTTAAACTATTAAAAATACATACTGACAAACAAAATTTAACATAAAAACTTTCTTTTCATTTACCCCCCCCCCAAAAAAAAAAACAAAAAAAACTATCACCTTTTATACTTGATATTCATACAATTTAGCTAATTATTTAAAAATAAAATTGCGAAAGCAACATTGATATTTCAGTGCTTTTGAACTTTAGTTATCAATACAACTTATTTGACATAATAAAAAACTTATAATAAGTTTTTAAGTTTTCAATGTTTATTTTTATGTATCATACTTTCTTGTTCTTTTTCCCATATTTGCGTTACTTATGAACAAAGCGTTCCTTGTTTAAATCATTTTTAATCAATAGCTAGTTTGAATATTTTTGGGTTGTTTTGAAAGCTGTACGCAAATGAATTGAGTTTACCATGTACGCGACTTACGCAGAAGTGACGCACGGGATCGGAGCAGCGAAAATCCGCGAAGGCATCGGATACCACGCGCCAGTCTGTCACCGCCTCGCACACTAGAAACATCTGGACACACTGGGGCGGACGACATGGAGGTACAGACGGACCAGCAGCAGGGCGGTGGTTATCGGACTAAATTAAGGAATGTTATAAGGCTTTTCATATATTTTATATTAAGTGATTTATTTTGTGATTTTGAAACCTCTTTATAAAATGCTATAGTTACAGGGGTAGCTAAATAGGATATAAAAATATTCTTTTTCTCATAGATGTAGAATATACTTAATTCTTCTTAAATATATTAATTTCAGCATTCTCTTAGGCGTAATAATAGTTTTTCAATTAAACCTTTCTGTTTCCAAATTATTATGAAACAATTAAACCAAGTTAATAACTTCATTATCTATCCATAAACCGCAAAGTTATCAATTGGAAAAAGCCATTAACATTAAAAAAACTCAGAGCACTTTCTCGTGAACGTGAAAAGGAACGCCGTGCCTCTCGTGAACGCTCACTAAAGTTGGAGCGTAAAAAGTATCAGAGTGAAGTGCGTAACGATGACATAACGTTGACCCATGACCGCTACACCCGCACATCCCCAATAAAACGGTCACAAAGTGGCCGCATTCTTGACCGCTCAACGTCGCGTGATAAGCCGCGGGCCTTGTCTTTCCGCTATTCCCCGGCGCCCGCCACCCAAAGTGATAATACAAGCGGCAATGCCAATGTGATAACTGCCACCACGCCGGTTTTGGCCGGTAAAACGGCCCGCTACTCGGAAACCCACTTTTCCGCCAGTGAAGTTATACACCACAGCAGTCGGGGTGATGTTGTTGATGACGCTTCAGCGGTGTCCGCCGCTATTTCCGGCCATCCGCCGCCGCTACCAGCCAGGAGGTATCGGCAGCAAAGGACGTCGGAGCCGGTTCTTTATCCGTCCATGCCGTTGGGATCAGCTGACTTACAAAAGAGATCTTTACAAGAAGTAAGTTATTCTGTTAGTATTAAAGCTACTCTATAATAGAATATGTCATGTCAATATGTCTTCACTGTTTGCTGTACAACATTTAGCTGCATTTAAAAAAAAAATATCTTAATTTTATGTATTGCTACTAATGGGCATAATTGTCCTTTTAACGAACCAAGGAAATTATTCATCCTTGTTAAATCAAATATGTATAAATTGGGTCGAAATCAAATATTTTTATTTACACTTTTTCCCCTCAAAATTCCTTTTTCGGTATTTGTATATAATGTCAGTATATTTTTTTAAAAATGCATCTAATGCATAGATAATTGTAGAAAGTTAACGCTGGGTTAATACAATTTTTTTTGAAAATAAATATAATTACAACAGACAAAAAAAATACTCAATAAAAATTATTGTTACTATTACCAAAAATTTATAAATTTGAATATTATCCTATTATACAATTCCCTGAGTAAGGAATGTAGAAAAATAGCCAAACTTAGACATACAACTAAATAGCCTAAAACCATCTAGAGACCTGTAAAAAGCTTCCATAAAATGGATAAATCAATCAGTTCAGTAGTTATCGAAATATTATGCCAAGACAATAAAAACCTTACTACTTTGTATAATAGGATAATAAAGAAACGGGCAATTGTAAAATACTGACTTTGGTAGGATGTTAAGGAATATAATAAGCTACCTGACCAATTATCTATATAAATCCATGATTTATATTTAGTTCGCATGCAATTTTGTCGGTCGGGGCCCTTTACACAACACTTTAAATGATAGCCAATAGTACCGATTTTGGCAATAATTTAGGGATATGCCAATAGATGATAAATTTTCTGCATCGTTATTAAGTTTGAAATTCTGCCTTCAGTAGCTTGTTCGTATAATGGAGTAATGGATTTATTATTACTAGGATCTTACTAGAATATCATGTACTCTAATACAGTGAAACTTGAAGCAGGCTAAGAAACAGCGTATAGTGTAAAATAAAAAATAACGTCAAATAATACAAATGACCAATGATAGCCCAGTATACATTGTAATTGACCAATAATATATTGTATACCGGTCTATCATTGGTCATTTGTATTGCATGAAGTAATTCTTATTGGACACTATACGTTGTTTCGCGGACTAAAATAACAATAAACGACAATTTTTCTCCTGTCATAATATTCATTTTTAGAAAGGATGATTTAACTGCTATTTTTCCCTTTCTCCCCGTGCTTTGATTTATTTCAGATATTTGGCAATTTTAGTGCATTTTTAGCGTATTATAGGTCAGGTACTTCTAGTAGCAAAGCTACATTTCTTTATAAAAGTAACAGAATGTCTGTGATCTTGGCCTGTCTGTTTGTAACGAAGGATCAATCCTCCCTTTGAAATAAACATTTTCTTGACATATTAAAAGGATTCAGCGGTAAGCGAGATCCTTAGTGAAAGACAGACAAACACACAAACATTCTGTTAACTTAAATTAAGAATACGTTGGTAATATACTGATTTGAAAGTTCTTTATGATGCTTTTAGTAAGCAAGTAATTTTAAAGGGGGGGGGGGGGGGTTTAATGCAACCATCTCGTAATCAATGTATAAATGGCACTTAGAATTGGAATTTCGATCTGAAATTTTGCATGAGTAATCCTTGGTAGGTCTATTTTCCCTAAATCGAACAAAAAATTGGAAAAATAACAGCTAACAGCTGGCGGCTCAGCAGTTTAGCCATTTTTTGGACTATTTTCAATGCAAATCATCACGAAACCTATCTCCACATAATACTATTTTCTGCTCCAATATGTTTTCAAACGGTTCTAGCCGGTAGTTGCTGGTACTAGAAATCTAAAAATGTTGTTTTTGTATCATTTCACATGATTTAAAGCAAAAATATGTTTTAAAAAGTTGATTCCTACGTAATTTATGACAGATTTGCCCTAAAAATAGCCAAAATACGGCTAAACGGCTGAGCCGTTAGCCGTTACTTTTTCAACTTTTTTGTTCGATTTAGGGAAAATAGACCTACCAAGGATTACTCATGCAGAATTTTAGATCGAAATTCGAATTCTAAGTGCCATTTATACATTGATTACGAGATGGTTGCATTAAAAAAACCCCCCTTATTCATATCATACTCTTAATTCTGTCATAAAGGCACAGACACCCCCTTTTACTTTACACTCCTGCTGTTACCTTTTATTAGTTATAGCTATAGCTTCGAATAATTGTCCTTGTTATTCAACTGCAACTTGTCTTGCCAAAAGCTAGATTTATAGAACATAGATCAGTTAGGTACACCAATAGATTATTGTGTATTGATAATGTATATTTATCTTGTTTTTATTAAGCTAACTTGATTTTATAATAATTTATATTGCTATTTAAATACAAATTTTATACCTTAAATAATGCTTCAAAACATACTTAGGTTAAGTAATAGTTAGGAAAGCCAAATGGAGGCTAGAAATTCATTTTTCTTTAAAAAAATTTAATGAAAAGCTTTAAACCAAAAAATCTATAATTAAGTTATCTGTTCTAATACACAGAGATATATTTGTGTACCTAATCGTTATGTAGATCTTTGCATTTGTTTCCTTATCTATTTGAAAAGATAAAATAAAAAGTATTGCTGCATAGTAATGGCCCTTGGATAATTTTCATATTTTTTCAGAAGACCCCCCCTCCTCCTTTCATTCTGTTTTATATATGACAAAATAAGAACTGTATTATTTAATTTTGTAATATTAAATGTTGTAATTAAATCATCGACAGATTATTAGCTGTTTTTACAGGGTACTTCGGAAAAAAATAAATTGGGGGGGGGGGGGGGTATTGTTTAATAAATTGGGTACTACCAAATGTTTTAGCCTGGGGGTTTGCAGATTTTGGTTTAAACTAAAATCAAAGAAACAAATCCTAATGCATTGTTAGCAAGACTTTAATACAAAGGACATCCAAAGATTTTATTTGGGAGGGGGGGGTAAAAGATTTTAAAAGGTTTAGGGGAGGGTTTAATCTAATGTATTTTTAAAAATTTTTTTGGGAACCCTAAATTTGTTTGGGGTGGGGGGGGGGGTTGACAACCTTTCCCCTATCCACACTTGAACGTCCTTGCTTTAATATGCCAAAAAATATTCAACAAGCTTCTAATTAGTGTATACTGCAATGCAAATTGTAGGTAGTAATTTTCAAATAAAATATTTTAAAAGTCAGTTTTCTTGTAAATTTGAAATGAAAAAAAATAAGGAGCTTTTCAATCAAACCCATTTCTTAACCACCGAAAAACCACACTTACCTTATTTTTAATCTTTGAAAAACTTATTTTAGTTCCGTGCGGGGAGCTATATCCTAACGGGTTACCATCCCGACGGGACAAACCCCTAAAGAAAATTGAAATCATCAAAATACGTTTTTTTTCAAAAAGTCCGTTTGTGGGGGAAATTTTCAATTCTATCAAGACAAGCCTATCTACACAAAGCCCTAAATGTTTGAAATCTTAATTACAAGGTGAATTAGACACCATAATTAACTTTTTTCAATTTGAAATGATTATTCAAAATTGCATTATTTTGGATCATTACTTGCCGAATACAAGATTATTTCAACCACCCAAAAAAGGAGCTTTAATACATAATATACTGTGGGGTAAGTAGATTTTACTTTGTTATTACTTAAATATACAACTTTCTCATTAAAAATGTTGTATCAAATTCATTACCAAAAAAAAGAAGTAATTAGTATTGCAGTATTGCTTCGAAACCGAATAATATCCTAGGATTAGAACCTTTTTCGAGCCATACTGAAAAATCATTTATCGCATCGTATTGTAGACAGCTTTCCACGAATAATAAAATAACAAGGATGACAACATCCATAAGTAGCGAAGCACAAAAAATTGTGGATGGGATTACGTAGAAGTAGATTTAAAGTGTATTTATTAAAATCAAGAATAGATTTATTGGAGAAAATAAACACGAAACCTTGTTTTATTTTGTATGATGAAGATGGTTAAAGTAAATTACATACTAGATGCACATACCAATGGGGGAAAAAATTTGAAACTGTTAATGCAAAAAAGTTTTTAATTTGGACCAAAAATACCAAAGATATGGGGAAATATATCAAACATATAAAAATAGCCAAAAACCTGCTAAAAGGCAGTTTGGCCGCCATTGTTTCTTTTCTTAAAACACCAGAAATTTAATGTTAATATCTTTAACTGAAAAATTTTTGAAAATTGGACTATAAGCACCAAAGATGTGGGTAAAAATGTGATAAATACAAAAATAGCCAAAAACCTGCAAAAAGGCAGTCTGACAGTCATTGTTGTTTTCTTCAAATGACAGGAAATTTAATTTTGATATCTTTAACTGAAAAAATTTCGAAAATCGGACCATAAACACCAAAGATATGGGGAAAAATGTGAAAAATATAAAAATAGCCAAAAACCTGCAAAAAGGCAGTCTGACCGTCATTGTTGTTTTCTTCAAATGACGGGAAATCTAATTTTGATATCTTTAACTGAAAAAATTTTGAAAATCGGACCATAAACACCAAAGATATGGGGAAAATTTGGAAAATATAAAAAATAGCCTAAAACCTGCTAAAAAGCAGTCCGACCGCCATTGATGTTTTATAGTTAATTGTGCTCCTTAATAATGGGAATGTTGTCAAAAAATTTCAGCTCTCTATCTTTTATAGGAGCCGAGAAAATCACGTTTCCCCAAATTCATTAATTACGGACTGACGGACGGACAGACGGACGGACAGACGGACAGACGGACGGACGGACATTGTGAATTATAGAGTAGCTTCGCTACTAAAAATTATATGATTACTACCAGTTTTTGTCCTTAAAAAAACTCTATTGACGATTCAAATTATAGTTATACAAAATTCTCTAGATTTTTGCTGAGGTTTCTGCATAATGTAATTAACCATGATTCTAAGGTCATGCCTTATAAAATTTTCATGAATGGTAAAATCATAATATGAAAAAAACATGTCCTAATTAGTTGTATTTTTACTATATTTCTAAGAAATACCAAAGTATATAGATGCATATCGTGACTCTAAAATAAATTAGGGACCAATTTAGGATGCGAATTATAAACTTTTTGCAGAATTGGGTTGCAAATCTTTTCTATAAGAAGCACAGTTTGGGTTGTAAAATTTTAAGGTATGAAAAAATCTCTCTTTTGAATTTCAGTAACTATATTTCGTATACATACAATTCTTGTTGTTCAAGAGCTAATAGAACCTTAATTTGTTGGATAGCGTTTGTAAATCCTCATCCTTGTTTTCCAAAAATACCAAAATACTGCTTTCTGTTTGGAATTTAGGGTTGACATTTTGACTTTTAACATTTGAATACTCAAGAATATACATATTGTATTCATGGTAGGGTACTACACACATAAATAGTATGCCCTGCCATGCCTATATATCAGGAATTTTTAGGGATAAGACAATGGACGATACATCCACAATAATGATAAACAAAATTAAGCAAGAATTAAGTTATTGTTTGGAACCCATCCAATCAAAATTAGTACCCAACGTTTTGAAGGCAACAAATTAGATTGGGTGCCAATATAATTTACAGTCCACTGTCACTCTCCCTCCCTGGTACATATGCAACATGAGTACAGTGAGCAAGCAAAAATAAAGAGATGATAAATAGTTGAACAGGGAAGACAAAAATTAAATATGTAAAGTTAAAAGAGTTTAGTTTTTTTTTTGAATTATATTTAGAGTCATCTCTTATGAGTTTTGTGACCCCTCCCCCCATAAAACAACCCAACGTTTCCTTGACCATTGTAAAACTTAACTAAAAATGTGGAACGCTCATTCCTGCCATTTACAAGATGTTAGCGAACATGAAGCTAGTCAGATTGTTACTTTAGTAAGCATGTATGAAAAATAATTTAATACCTTCCTTTTGTCTGTTCGTTTTACTATTTTATTCTCTGTCTGAGTTTAGTTTAAATGCCAAATATGCAATAACGCATAACTCTACATGTCAATATTACAATTTTTAGTTGCAACTTAACTCTTTAACTAGGGTATATCCGTAAGCTACGTTTAACCTAAAAAAATATTTTTCGTATTCATTCGAATCCGGTGGATAGGTTCTAATCCATACGAAAATATCATGTCTAGCATCGTATTATATCCAGTTTTCAACGAATATAAAAATGTACAATCATAAGATTAAAACCAGTTTTTTTAGCCGGTGCCTTCGACACCTCGGGGCTAAAAAAAACTGGTTTTAATATCATAATTGTACATTCTATATCCGCGGAAAGCTGTTTATAATACGATGCGAGAAATAACTATGACTGTATCCTCTTTGTTTATTGAAGGATTTAAAGTTTAAAAACATAAATTGCCTGACTAAATAAATATCGATTGATAACCCTTAACAAAAAATACTTCTTTTTCTTCATATTGTTAGCTTAATGTTGCTTTTTAAATAGATATATTATTATTTTTGAAAATCTTAAAAAGGCCTAAAATCTTTAAAAGGGTGTTTTGATAACCAAATCAATCCTTTTTATGCTTCTAGACATATCCTAAATTTGACCATTTACAGTTTATATACAAGCATTGTAAATGTAAAGATATTCAGGGAGGGAGAGGACATTAGGCTGTTTATTACACTAGTCCCCAAAGTTTTATAACAACGTTTTCTTATTCGTAAGTCCAACAACTTATGCACATTTAGTGAACTTGTTGGTTCATTTATTTAAGTGTCCAAACGTTTCAATTTCTAATTGTAATCTACAGAAGGGGTAATTTTGTATATCATCTTTTGGGATGTCATTGATTTATCCCTTTAGATCCCTGAAAGATAGTAGTAAATGTTCATCAAAATCTTACTTTTAAGGTAGCTAAGAAATATCGTACATGTTTTATTTCTTGTAAACAAGGATGACAACATTCCTAAAAGCAAAGTGTCATTTATTCTTATGTGATAGATCACATTTGGTTCTTACCATGTCCAGAAAAGACTGACAGACTGACGTTCAAAGACATTTATTTGAAAAGCTTTGCTCAAATAACACTAAAATTTGATTTTACTTAATTTTTAGATATAATATTACATTTAAACATATTATGTACGAGATGAAATATGTAATTTAACCCTGAATAAAATTATTTGACCCATGACTACATTAAATTACTTACACCCACTTACCATTACCATTTTTTAATCTTTCTTTTATATTTTATTACTCACTTTATAAACCTTTCTCAGTTTAATAATATCATTTTTTAATACCAAATCCAATTTTCATCCAATATGTTGCATAAAAACAAAATTTTTAGCCATTCGACAATTTAAAAACCTATTATGATGTTGAAATAAAAGTGTTTGCTTAGGCATTTACACTTGTGTTTTTTTTCTTCCTATTTTTAAGCCTCTTATAACCAAATTAAAATCATAGCTGAACAAATAATTCTATGACAAGGAGTAAAGAAAGTAGAGGCAATTTATTACAGTTTCATCAGATTAAAGGATTTGTAAAAGTTCCATTAGATTTTAAGAAAATATTATTGTTCTTTTAGTTTTCCAAATATAGATTTAAAATTTTATGTTGTGGTATCTATTAAATGTCATTAAGTGACTTAATCAGTTTGAATTTTTAGAAAATCAACAATAAATTTAATTAAAGGAATTTAAATCAAAGGATAATATATAAGTATCAATTTTTAACCCATTCACCTATTCCTAATCCACGAACCCCCCTACGCAAAAATTGAATGATTCATAAGATATTCGAGGATTTTTTTTGTTCATGTTCAAGGAAATACAAAGATATAATACTGAGTAGGCTTTTTTTGCAACTTTGCATTTAGAATATTTAAATTTTTTACAATCGCCCTCAAAAAAGTGTGTAAATAACAAGTACAACATCCATAGCTAGCAACGCTTCTTTAAAAACCATGGACGGGCGGCCAAAGTGATTTAAAATTAGATAATCAGTGTTTATTAAAGAGGAATATATTCATTTTAAAAAATGATGAAACTTTTCAAATTTCCCCGACAGCGTTACAGACTTACTGTCGGACAGACAAAGTTTAATATAGAATAGCTTTGCTACTTTAAAAATCTATATTTATGCAGTTTTAAAATAAAACAAGAACAAATTTACATTACAATCCAAGTGAAACAAGCTTACAATAATAATGTTGCAAATTTAAAGTGAAAACTTAATTGGAACTTCGCCAATTTAATTCCATACCAATACATTAATATCTGCCTATAATAAATTGAAAAATGATTCGATAATACTTTTGACAACTTGCGAAAAATCAGAGCCAATATTTGAGTAAGGTTTATAAGAGAAAAAGGCAAATATGGCGTGCAAGCAGCTATGCATATGATAACTAAATTTCGTTTCATAGAAAGTTAAGTTTAAGAAAATATCAAAAAGTTAGAGATATATTCCTTGAATTCTGATTATTGAACGAGCTTTTAAAAATTATTGATGTATAAAAGTTTCATATTTTGGAGTTTGCTGTTCTGTTATTATTGTTTTATTTACTAGTGGCACTTGAGGGGAACTCACCCCCCCTTCCCCACTTTCAATTTTAGTTTTAAAAAGAAGAATTGAAAAGAATTTTTTTGGGTGGTATAATTTTTTCTAAGAGCGATTTTTATTTGGAGGGTTTTGATACCCTCCCCTAAAAGAGTTATAATCTTTTCAAGAACTATGAGCTACCTACAGCTACCCTGTAAAAAAACCATATCGGTTCAGTGGTAAGCGAATTTCTTCGGTACACAAACACAGACACAGATCCTGTTACTGATTCACTTTAACGTGTGAATAATTTTAAAAACATGAATTACATCTAAAATTCTACTCTTCAATATTTTCTCTATGAGTTTGCATCAATTTGTCTGTTGCAATAAATGTATCAAGACCCCAAAGAGAAGGTTTTTGCGTGATTGGACTTTTTAGTGGATTTTCATGATACAATTTAAATTACAAATGTCTGCAATTTATCAGGGAGGGAGAGAACAATGGCAATTAAATTAATCTATTCTTCTTTGTAATTCTATTACAAAGGCATAATTTGGGGGTGGATAAATTAAATTAATCTTCTATTAAACATTTCTTAATTATTTGATAATTTGTATTTATTTTCAGCTCATAGATAACAAGGACACTTGTTTTATCAGTAGAACCTATTTTTAATTGGCAAAACTACGTCATAGCTAAGGAATCTCATCTATATGTCCAATAGAGTTAAAAAGAAATTGAATTTCCTAAATTCATTTTTTTTTCAATGTGTTATTTACTTTTCTTCTTAAGTACAAAATTATGCTTATTTGTAGATGAAATATTAATATTAATAACTTTTAATTTGAAAAATTATACGCTGCAAAAGACCTAATAACAAGGTTATTTAAAGAGAAGCTGCTCCAAAAAGCAACCATACTTATTTTCACGATTTAGGTTTTTATGATCCATACTTTTGCAAAAGTGACAGTCATAGTCTAATGGTGTCTATTATTTATTCTTATTTGGATGGTAGGGATGATTAGGCCTGCAGAAATGTCATTGCGAACTTTTTTGGGGTTCATTTTGCATTTTGAAAGAAGTTTTTTTGCACAATGCTGTGATCTAAATTGCCCTAGGCTTTAGAATTCCCAAATATCCATTAAATTAAATATTCCCTCTTTAAGCCTTATCTTCCCAGCCCCCCTCTTAATTCAAGGAATTCTTTTCAATGCCATTTACATATAACTTCTGTTAACAAAATTAAACCTAAATTTGGTTCAAAGTAGCGTAAATACAGGAAACTGTATATAAGGACATACTTTCATTTTAACCATTTTGTAGATATACTTCGTTGTACTTTATTGACCCATGAATCATTAGTTCAAAATTTGGACATAAAATAGTTGTTGCCAAAAAGTAAAAAATCAGCATTCTTTAAATGGTCAACTTTTTGGTAACGATTGTACGCTTTCTAAATCGTACCAATTTGTTAAAGGATTCAAATTGCAAAGTTTGAAATCAATAGAACAATTTTAACATTCTTAAGTTACAGTAAAGTTACAGACGTACCCTAATTATAGAAAAGCCCCACTTTTAAAGATTATTTAAACGACAAAGAAACTAATTTTGGGGCTTGCATTACTCAGAAATCAGCACCAATTTTACATCAGCGTGGCTAATTTTAGAACATTTTTCATTCCAGCAAAAATTATTGGTGTAATTCATTTTTCAGCCATTTAAGGATATGAAAATTGATCAGTCATTTAAATCAAAACAAAAATTGCCTGTTTTTTTAGTTTTTAATGTATGACTCTTTACAGTTATTTGTTACGATCTAAAATTAACCATCAATTCTTTTTTCATATTTTTTTTCGACTTCTACATTTTTTCCATATCTTTCCCCCTGAAAAAATATTTTCTGTGCATTGTGCAGTTATGGGGAGTGGACACACCCATCTCGAGTCCAATATCTTTACCTCATAGCGCAGCTATAACTGGGGTTACTCCGTACTTCTTTTCTTTATTTGCCAGATCTAATAAACTATTCTGTAATTTTTTTATCTTCCAAAGTTGACACTTTCTCTTTATTTGTTATCGCTGCGATATATTGGCATAAAATTTATTCATGGTTTCTTAAAGAATTAAATTTTTCCCTTTTGCCATTTATTTGATTTCTTCTTTGTGAGTTAATGGAATATTTTCTTTCATAAATATATGTATTTTATGTCTTTAAAAATGAAACAATTATAGAATTATTATTAGAGTTAAATATCTTTTCTTTCTTGTCCAAAATTTCAAGTAATTTTTTTACATTTCTATTAGTAAAATCTAAAATGTAATACATACAATTAATTGCTATACTCTATGAAAACAGTAAAATGTTTATAAAATGATGCACAAAAAATCGAAACAAACTTTGAGGGCTAAATCTATTGTAATTTTAATTCCACATTTAATTACTAGCAGCTGCGCCCTCAGCATCTCTTCAAAGGGAAAGTGCAGAAAAAGTCTAAAACCATCTAAAGTCTTATATAAGAAATAAACAGCCGAAAACCATCTCAGGGCTTATGAAGCTTTCCTACAATTGGAAACTCTATCGGTTCTGTAAGTTTCAGTCATCTTAAGCTACAGACAAAAAAAACCTACTACTTTGATAATGTTTCATCTTATATTTTGTTTCTAGGTAAGTGAGCACTCAAGCCCGCTGACAAGCACCCCCAAGAAACCTTCCACCCCCTTCCAGCTCTGGAGGGAGAACAGAATCAAACAGGAGGAGGACATGGAGATTGCAGGTATTGACATCTAATCATTAATTTTTCTTTGCAACACAGCGAAGCAGCTTATAGTGCCTAATGAAAAATCACTTCATAAAATACAAATGACCAATGATAGGCCAGTATACATTTTACCATTGATTAATTACAATGTATACTGGCCTTTCATTGGTCATTTGTATAGTATCATGTCATTGACATTAGGGACTATTATCTTCTTACAACGCAGCTCATATGTAACTTAGTTTGTCAGTTTGTTTAATTCACTGTCCTTCCTATACGAAGCGCTGGAAAGTGTCATGTTTGACGTCATAAAAGTACGCCTATTATCATATTTCTTTTGGGGTTTCCTTTCCCACTTCTCCTCTCTTCTCTATTTTTTATTACGTCACACATGACCATTTCCAGCACGTCTTCCCATACAGTATGAGTATACAGTCTACAGAATTACCTATAGGCTCTATCCCTTTGCTTAACCTTACCAAACCTTAAAAAGTTTCACGAGTTTGTTTGTAGTTTACTTTAACTAAAGTGTAATTGCTTTCTAGTATTGCAGTTGATTGTTCTTTTTTTGATAGCGGCGCTATTTAATTTCACAATTGTCCATGTCTATTTAACTCATATTAAAATAGGGCCTGAAAAGTGCAAATTTGTTATAAATTATAAAAAAGAAAATTGCAACCCTTTTTTACTTTTTTTATAAGCCTAAAACGGGGTTACAAATTTGGAATTCATTCATACTTTAAACATGGGGCATGCATATAGGTTTTTGTTTGATTTTCATGATTTATTTCACATATTCGTACAGTTCATATTAAAGAAACTATACAATTAATCAAACTTTTATAATATATATGGCTTTGTAAAAGTATAGAGAGTAATAGAATACATTGTAACTACAATTAACCCCAAGCCTCTAGTCAAGAGTAGTCAGGGCAGGAAAATAAACTTAAACCACACTTTACAAAGCTTCCCTAAAAAGTACAACCAATTCGTATCAGCATTTTACGAGATCTTTAGCATCAGACAAAAACATTTCTTCATATTAAGAATATAAAATATTGTTGGCTGTACAAATGTAAAAAAAAGATTACTTGTTAACATTTTATGCAATGTAAAAAACTAAACCATAACAAACGTAACACCAAGAAGGCAAAACTGTGTCCAATTTTACTCAGGGAGAAAAGGGTTTAGGTATTGAGATTTAAAAAAATCAGGATCTTCCTAAGTTTTGTTTGGGACTGGGCAGATAAATTTGTAATTTTTACTTAATCTGTCCTAAGAATGTGCGAACTTCCTAATTTTAAATTGGTTAATCTATAGTAGAATTAAATGTTCTCTTCTCCAACTAAAGTGTAGCTTGTAGCTTGCTGCGCTATTTATTAATTATGGTAATAATTGTCCTTGTTATTTATAAATCCCTTATTTCTGATTTTTATTATTATTTACCATGACTCATGTGCATACACAGACACACACACAAACACACATTCACACAAACATACATACACACATAAACATACACAAACAAACTATGTTAAAAAAACACCCTTACACAAACCAAACATCCAATATGGAAATAAGTCGTTCACTTTTTCTACATCCCTCTCAAACAAATATTTTTGGTAGGCTCGTAAGAAAAACTTGAGAACAAAAAGTTATTCAGAATAAACATATAACAAATATGTAATTTTTTCTCATAAGTTTTTTAGAAGTGCAGCTTCTGTATTATTAAACTATATCTGTACGTCCTACTGTCTCTTTGAACACACAAGGATATTAAGTTAAGTAATATCCAACAGATAACCAACCCTTTGATTGCACTACCCCTGTCTGAAAGTGTTAACTGTGCATCATAATAGGTTGCGCCTGTTTATGGTTAAGACATTCACCCCTTATACTAATAGTGTTACGTGCCAGACATAGCATCAGTAAGTACCATTTTTAACGTCTTTAGTAGGTACTCTATCTTTTAAGCTATACTAATGCCGAGGGTATTAAAGAAAGGCATAACTACATATATATTGATGATTATTTTCTTTCCATAAATAGATGTTATTGCTGCGCTTCTTATGGTCATAATTGTCCTTTTATTTATTTTATAAATAGAAAAAGACACATCCTACACATATTCTTATATTTTTATAACTTCTTTATATCATGACCAAACAAACATAATAAATTTTCAAAGATTACTCCCAAAATTTAAATCACTAGCTACCAAAAATAGAGATATCCTTAACTAACGTCAAACATAAGAAGAACAAGGACCTGAATGTTTAGAAGAAGCGTAGCAATAATAAGAAATTTAGGCGGTTTCCCGGAAAGTGCCTAGTTCAGCAAAGAAAAGGATTTTTTTTTAAAATAAGTTTTTATTGTGTTTTAGTGTTTTAACTTATGTTAGGGTAGGTTATATTGGGTACCGGATAGCCCTAAAGGTTTGGGAACCGCATGGGTTAGGCATAAAGGTAAAAATTAACCCACACCCCGTATGTTCACTTTATTTTTAAAATTATGGGAGGTGTAGCCTTAAATAGTTCATTTAAACCTGACGTTGGGATTGACGTACACACATGCTAAATTATAGAGTAGCTGCGCTACTTATAAAGAATGGATACAGCAGGGGAAAACCCCAAATTAGCCATAGTTGTGAATATTGACTGTAAATTTGGCAAATTTGGGCTGAAACTATATTGTTTTGCCAGGCTTTTTTTGGCCAGTTTTAACAAACCCTGACGTTTCCATTCGTTTTGAGTAGGCGTTGAAATGCCTACATAGTGTATTTTTGAAGATTTTTGTTGTTTATTTTAAAACATTTTTGTCGATATATTTTTATTTAATATTTAAACAAGGATGATTATAAACAAAAATAACTTTCTTTATAAATAACATTACATGTAATATCATAGTGTCATATTGAGTGATTTATTGACACAATGATAATAACTGTATTGCTGGGCCTATTCTGGACATGATTATCCTTGATTTACATCCTTAGATTTTACCCAATGATTTAATAAACAAGGATGACAACATCCAACAGTAGCGAAGCACAACAAATAATGGAAAAGACAAACGGATAAAGTGATATATAGATCAGATGTTCATTTGTTGGAGAAAGAGAGCAAATTTTACAAATATAAGCATTACTGACAGAAAAAAACAATGTATACTGTATGACCTAGTTGCGCAATTAGGATATATAAGTTGGAAGGAATTTTAATGTTAGAGGGAGATTTGAAATCTGCATCAAATTTTAAGGTATAAAATTCGTTTTTTGAATAATTATTTATCTAAAAGCGGAAATAAAATTTAAGTTCATTAATTTTGACCAATAGGATAGGTGGATTGGAAACTACCTGCGCTCTAATTGTTTGAATGATGTGCGACACTTAAGCTTCTCCTATCAGAATTAACGAAGATAATTTTCAATCCACCAATCACAGATGTCAAAATTAATTAACTTAAATTGTATTTCCGCTTTTAGATAAAGAATTATACAATAAACGAATTTTATAAAAAAATCCTTAAAATTTGATGCAGATTTCAAATCTCCCTCTAACATTAAAATTCTTTCCAACTTATATATCTTATTGCGCATATCTTACAGAAATCTTCCCTAAAATTTATCCTGTCTATCTTCAATAGCTGTCAAGAATATCATATTTAGCATTAATTACGGACAGACTGACTGCTGTACAGACAAATTAAATAATAGAGTAACCTCGCTACTAAATAAAAAAAACAAATATGTAAAAACAAGACAAAAATATTTAAGATACTAAGGAAAATCTGTAAGGCGCGCGCACATATTCATAAATTTTATGATAAAATGGGTAATTTGGAAGCAAATAATAATTGCTGCACACCTGTTCTCAACCTTATATACTCAAGCACACATACACACACACTCCAACACACACACAAACACACATATATGCATAATTCTATAAAAGAAACTCCTGAGCTTTAAATTCTCTCTTAAAAACATAATTTTCATACATTTAAACTATCTCTTTTAAAAAACGTAGCTACTCTATATCTAGAGAATGTTTATTCTTCTCACCCAATATAATAAAATGACCACAAATATTTCGTTTGTTATTTGAGTTTATCTTATAGACATAATTGTTTTTACTTTTAATATAAGTAACTGCCTACCTACCGATGACTTAATTATAATTTGTTATAAAATACTGCTTCTTTTTTTTATTTTAAAAATATAATTTTAATTATAATTGTCCTTTTAAGGAAGCACTCATATTTACCAAAAATGTAGACAAACAAACATAAACAAATCCATAGTTCATGATTTACAAATGATTGATTAGCTTTGTTAAGAATTTGGAGCAAAGCAATTCATTAATTTCTTTTTTTTTGTTGACAAAATATTAAACAAAAAGTTTCAGCAAGGATAATTTTGTTTAAAAGAAGCGCAGCAATATCAAGTTTTTGTTATAACAATACTGTAAATCTTAAGCAGGTTTATGTATAATAACTTATTCAATTCAATGAAATTTTGTTCTAAAAACTTTTACCATAATAAACTAGGAAATCATTTTACTTTTTTTCTTTTTTTGCGTCTTTTTTTTCTTTTATTGACTCTATTTAAGGATTTGCAATCAAAATTTTTTATCTAAAATGAAAGAGGGAAGTTTTGCACAGCATTCTTTTGCCAATTTTTGTGCTAATGTGCGAAATTGATGGTGAATGAGAATGTCGGACATTTTTCAACTCTTTCTCGTTTAGATGTCAATCAACTGTTGTAGATTTGAAAAAGTTTGAAAAATAAACAATTTGACACACAAAAATGTAGCTTATGTATCAAAAAAAGTATATTATTGTTGATAGACATAATGCAACAAATATTAAGCCAGTGCCAAAAAATCTTTTTAAAAACTTTTATTGCATATCCTGTTTTAATTTTAACTAGGTAAAATAGAATAGTATTATGAATATTTTATAACTTACTCAGACTTTAGGAAAGACATACTTAGTTTATTGATAGATTTAAATTTTATAATTTCTTTTTTTGTTTTAGGTGTTTATGGAACAGCAAGAAATCTATCCATGGAAACGCAGCCGTTTTCACCAGAAGGCCGCGAGTCTCGATCCATGACCTACAGGGCCACAGCCACTGTAGAACACAAGCAGTACACAAGGTCACGTGATTATTCAGCCCACAGCAAAGAATCACGTGATTACACAACAGCCAATCAGAGAGAGTCGCGTGAATATAGCCAGGAATCACGTGACTTCTCAGCTAATAGCATGGACCGATCAAGAGACTATTCAGCCAATAACAGTATGGACAGGTCACGTGATTATTCTGCCAACAGCAGCATGGAGAGACGAGATGTTACTTCCAGACAGAGTACTGCGAGCTGGGATCGAACCAGAAACGTAAGTGCCAGCCAAAGCCAATACAGACAAACTGAACAGAGAAAGGTGCAAACTGTCGGCTACACTGGTTCCTGGAAGAAAGAATCCGGCTCCTGGAAACAGGATTCCGGGTCTGAACCGGACTATGGGTCTGAGTTACAGCACCTTACTGAAATACAAGAACAAATTCACCGAGTACAACAGGAAGAATTGGCACGAAGCATTGATTATAGATCCAGCATGTACAGCGTCGGTCAACGGTCATCCTATGGTCATGATAAGCGGTCAAGCGGCAATGACACTCAATATACAGTCACTGAAATTCCTATCCAACGAGGAAACAGTGATCTTGGCTCAAAATCTGTGAAATCTGAAGAGAAGAAATCCCGTCCAACCTCGCTGGAAAGAAAAGATGGAACTGTGTCCCGGGAGGCCCATAGCTCAGGTAGAAGTTCCAGAGAGGCCGCTAGCTCCGGCAGGGACAGTACAGGCTCAAGTGAAACTAAACATGACAAGAACAAGAAAGATAAGAAATCTTTCAGCTCAATTTTCAAGATATTCCGCAAAAAGTCAAGCAAAGAGGAGCGGAAAAAGTCATCCCTGTCTGGGATGATTGAAAAGTCTGGCTCTGTAATTAGTCCAGATGTACAGAAGACTATCATAGAAAATACTGAAGATAGAGATACCGTTTCTCCCACAAGGAAATTAAACCTTTAAATTTATGAATATAATGCGGGCCGTATGAAAATACTTTGTTAAGGGTACTCTATAACGTGTTAGTATGTTTGTTTATCAGAATACTTTAGTAAGCACACCTAAAGGTACCTTCCAAAAATTTTTGTAAGCTTACCTAAAGGTACTTTCCAAAATCCAAAATCAAAGGTTACATCTACTAAAAAAAATTTGGAAAATTTATTTTGTTTTTTATTCTTACAATATAATACTCTTTTTTAGTTAACTGTTTTCCTGAGCTAATTGTAGTTATAATTTACAAAATTAGTACCTATAATTGTAATTTTTTCATTTCTAACAAATATTTAAACAAATTAAGAATCAATATGTTTTAAATGTTTAATTTTCTTATCAGGCTTGCTGACCCAACTAACCCCACACAATACCATGAATGGAGACAATATAGGGACAGAACCAGTGGCTCTCATGTGTCACAAACCTTTATAACCCTACAGACCCCCGACACGCCATTAATGGAGCGTGTTGGAGGGTCCGGCGGGGTTGGTAGTCATTGGACTCCGCCCCCAACAATGCACCGGCCTACCAACTGGACGCCGCCGCCCTCAATGCACCGCCTTGGAGTGGGTGGTGTGAGTTTGCCGCGCAGCGGTTTGACCACCCCTGATCCAGATTATGATAATATGTCGCTGGCAAGCCAGAATAGTCCGCGGGCGCCGCGCATCCGTGCGTTCGACCAATCCAGTGATACTAGTTGTGATGAGTATGGTGGAGCCGTGGCGTTGGCCGCTTTTTCATCATCAACGTCGGGCGGCGGTTTCGGCGGTCGGTACACGCCACGAAGCACCGCCTCAGATTTCCGTCCCCCGCCACCGAGACACCGTAACAGCCAGCCTATTGGCATTGGGCGTGGTGTATCACCGTCAGCCTTTTCAGAACCGCCTATGCCGTCGGCAAATCGGCGGGCACCGTCTTCCGAATCGTTTTTCGGCAAAAACGGCGCCAGTTTAGTATCTAGCAACGCTAGCAGCCAGATATGGTATCAGAAGTATAAACATGACTCGTTTTCTCATCACGGCGGCTCGCAGTTTGGCGATCCAATCTATGGAGCTTTTGACGGCAGGATTACTAATATGAGAGGTACAAAGGGGTTTTGAAAATCCTGAAATAAAGACTTTTTCTAATAAATATTAATTCCTTTCCTATTTCTGACTTCCCTTTTATGTTTTCGTTCATGCTTGTTCAACTTTAAAATAACTAGATTTACATGCTAAATAGGTACGCCTCTGAAATAAAATAGGTTAACCTATCTTAGTATGATATGATAACTTATATTTATACTTCGTGATCATATATATTTTTACATTATTATATATTTGGTAGTAAAAGAGTACTTAATTGTATGAAAAATATGTATACTTAAATTAGTATTGTACCGTAATGTATTTTGATTTAAAATGTACAAGAAAGCCTAGACATTTATAAAACTCATTGTTTTAAAAATGGATTACTACAATTTATTTGATAGAAAGTGTTCTATCAATTCCACATCTTGTCAAAACTGCATAAGATTCAATCCTTATATAATAGTATCTTGATGTCTGTTTGTGTGTCTGTTTGTACAGAAGGATCTCGCTAACCGCTGAACTTATATAGTTCTCCTATACAGTAAAGCTGTTTATAGGTCCTAATAAGGTTTATAACTCAACCCTCTTAAGAAAAAACGCCCCTGGAAAAAAATCCATAAACCCCCCCCCCCCAAAAAAAAAAAATGTTTTTTTTTAAAGAAAAAAAGGAAGAGACAGTTTATCATTACCTAATTATTTTCATTTTTAAAGATAATTCGATACAATCTGCGGCAAAGATAGTACACCATTATTGAATAATGATAAAGTCTATTTTGTAATATGAAATTATGGATAAAATCAATTAGAAGATTTTCTTCAATGGCTCGATGGCACAGCAGCTAACCAATTTGAAAATATTTCTTTTGTTGGTGGATTTTCCATTCATTTTTGGTTTAATCATAATTGGCTTTAAAATCAACCATCATGCAATTTTAATTCTTAAAGGATTATTATTTTATGAAAATTGGCTAGAATCACCTAGGTTTAAATGTAAAAACTGCTAATTTTATTCAAAAATATTTCCCAAGCTTTTTTTAGTTCCTATAAAAAAGGGGATTAATTTGAGAACTTTTTGTCGTTATGTCCCAAATGACGTCATATTAGAATTATCCATTATTCTAATATGACGTCATGCGGGATACATTGGCCACAGTTTTATCAATTTATCCCCCTTTTTATATTTAGGTACTTTAAAGACCTTAAAATATGACCAAACAACATAAAAAAATTCAAATTGCTGAAATTGTCGTTCATCCATTGAATTAGTGTTTGCTATAGTCCTGGTCCTAATTAAAGAGTAGCTGCGCTACAAAAAAATTTAAATATTTTTTTATATGTAGAATTATCGCTCCAATTAAATGAGTGGGTTGAAAAGAAGAGTTATTTTTCTAATTCATTTAAAAGGCATTAGGATTTAAGATTTTTAAAACGTACATCTTTAAAAATTACAAGGAATATTAGTGTTTTTCTAATATTATGCTTTCAATTGAATTATATCAATGTTTTAGATTAAAAAGATTAATTTTAATCATGTTCACAAAGATTGTTTGATAATAAAAAGAGGTATGGAAAATAAATACGGTTCATAATAAAGGACGTTCAAACAAAACACAGAAAATAGCAACAAAACATTTTTTTGGGGCATGATCTTGTAACTACTCATGTAGGCTTTTTTATGGCCTTTTTTATTTAATTTATTGGAATAAATACCTATTGAATTAAAACCTTTAGAACTTTTTCATAATATTTTAGTAGATTTTTTTCTATGATTTGAAAGATTTTTAAAAAAATTAAGTTGTTTTGTATGAACAAATAAAGCTAGTTTAGGTCGTGATTCCAATATGCAAACTTTGCCTTTTAAAACATAGAATAATTTTAAATAGAAAATGTTAGTATCCTCAAATTAAATTATATAATGAATTAATTTGAATCAGTAAAAGTTGTATAATTTTTTATTAAAACTATTTTTAAAGCAGTGAAGTGATTTTACAAACATTGATTTAATAGCATAAGTTACTTCTTTATATAATGATTTATAGAAATACCTACCAACTTTACTTGTTCTTGCTCTAGGGATATCTTTTTTTCTTATTGCATCCCTATTTATTGATAAATTTTACATTGAGTTTAGATTTCAATTTAGTAGTTATGAAAAGTAAAATGCAAATTTGCAATTCTATACATGATTATTCTATGGAATGGCATCAAAATTAGTCTGTATATTGAACCATGTGTGGTTGGGGGATGTTGCTTTTATGTTTAGGCTATAATACCAAACATAACATGGTGTGCAATTACTGTCGCATATGATAAGAATTCATCAAATTTTCATTTATTTAATTTACATACTAGCAGCCGAGTTGGCCGGGGGTAGGGAAGGGCAGAAAAATAGCTTTACTGGAACTTATGTAAAGCTTCTCTGAAATAGCAAACTCAATCGGTTCAGTAGTTTTTGTACTCTTAAGCTTCAGACAGATAAACCTTACTACTTTTTGATAAACTTATATTCCGATCATTAAATATTCACTAGGTACTATTCATTAGCTATGTATTTTATGCAAATATGAATCACATTAGAAAATGTATCTTTATGTTAATATGAATGACATATGCGGATGTGAGGACACACCACATAATATGCATGTGTGTGCGTGTTTAGTTAGGCAAGGATAAAGAAATAGGTTATTTGTCCTTTCCCCCCCTAAACTGAAATTTCTATAGTTTAAAATATAATTTAATTTATTCGATCCAGATTTTTAAAAAAATTTGTCAACTCGTTATTTACCTCATATTTCTTCAGTAATTTGCTCTAAAGATTTAAAAAATCAAAGAATAAAACAAAATTTCGACAGGATTTAAAAGTTTTTGTTAGGAAATTGAAGTGGCCATGGTCAACATAATCTATAGAAAGTTTTTCTAATGTAGACTTCAGTATAATTTTGTCATATTACAACTAAGAATTTTAACAAAGCTGTATAAACGATGAAAATAATATTTCTCATTTACTTATCACAATGTCATGTCTTTGAATGTATAAGTAAATATGTGTATTTAGGCTTTTCTGGGCTTTTGACCCTCGCCGAAATTTAGACTATTGTTAGCTTTATTATGATCATGCATGTCAAGAAGTCTGTACAAAGTGTTTTAAAAATAAGTTTCTAAAACAATATTGTTTATTTGTAATAGCCTTTTAGTATCGCAGCTACTCTAGAAATGTAACATTTTGTGATTTATTGACATTACCTGTGAAAAATTGGAAATTTTGTCTTTTTTCAACTTACTTTTCTTTTACTATTGTAAATATCCCTTTAAGATTAAATTATAACTAGATTCATTATTACTGTTTAACACTTTATTTTTCATTATATGCCGAAAATTCTTGCCATTGCTGTTTCTGCACTATCTTTTAACAAGATTGTCCTTGTTTTTTATTTCCATGCAATGTATAGAACCTAAATTTCCAGAATTTGGTAAACAATCTTGAATGCATTTTGTTTTAGCTAGATACATAATAATCAAATAAAGATTGGCGATATTATTTATTCATGTTTGACATGAAAGGGTATTTTTAAACAAATTTTTAAAGATTTTCAATAAAATTAAATTAAAAAACACTGTATATTTTTTACTGAAATTTTTAACATCCATTAATAAACAAGGAATCCACAGTAGTACAATTGCTGTGTTGCAAATAAGTTATAATTAAAATTACAACAACATGCGATTTATAAGTATACATATTATGTTACATTTAAAAATTATATTTTTATAGTACTTCATTGTTCATATAGAATTTGTATAATATTTGTAATGCATTTTTTATGTACCCATATAATATTAAAACAATATTTTATTCAAACCATAAGGAAAAAGGATAAGAGGATGAATACTCACCCCTTTTTCATGGTAAAATACTACTTCCCCATACCTAAATTTAGAAGCAGACGAAAATCAAAAACCGCCCAGGGCTTTTTGTAAGTCAATCATAAATAATAATGTGAATAAAAAGAAAAGCGATATTTAGCAAACAGCCGTGGGCGGTCAGAATCAGCTGAATGTTCATTATGAAAGAAATTTCCCCCTTTTTAGAAATAGAAGGATTCATCTTTCATGAACAAATTTTTTTAAATAAAAATAAAATTCTATGTAATTTTTAATTAAAACATTAAAACGAAAATATCTAATCTAATATTCTTGCCCTAAATATGGAAATAGTAAAAAGTTAAAAAATATTTTTTAAAATAATTTTTAATCCTCCCATTTGAAAAGTAGTGGAATAGCAATAAATTTTAGCGCGGCAACAGCGCTGAGTAGGCCTCTAGGCCCACTGCCTATTTTCGTCTTCTAGTTGCTTCGATTCCTCTCTTTTATTTTTTTCTCTATGATTCAAACCATTATGTAATTGTATGCCGTAAATTTTACATCTATTTTAATTTGTAACGCCTTTCAGCATTTCTTACCTAATTTTTTCGCAAAACATATGTTTATAATTTTTAGTAGTAATATTCTTCTTTTGTTTAAAATACAAGGAATTATTTCCATAAGTAACGCAACTATGACAAACAATAACGCTCAATTTGATAAGTAAAGTGTTTTTTTTCAGTTTTTCAGACAACTTTTTTTTGCTCAACAAATATTTACAGTATCTAAAAAAGCAACAATCTGTTAATTATTACAGAGTTTTATCTATTTTATGACAAGAGAACGTACGGACAGACCATAGCTTTAACTGTAGAGTAACTTCACTAACAATATGAATTATAGATGAACTAACAGGTGTCTCATTTTGAAATATTAACATTATTGTATTATTAGATGAGCAAGAACGTATTCAGATGAAAACTTTTGTAAATTGGATCAATTCATATCTCAGGTAATGTTTCTTGGTATGAAATGTAACGATACAAGTTTCGGGTTCTAGTCCCGCAACACGATATACTAAAGATGTTCAAATCTCGTAGACTGTTAGAAGTAAGAGAAGGGACTTAACTATTACAAGTGTCAACCAACATTTAGTTTTGAATTTATATTACACTTTTTTCTGTTAAAGGTGGTGATATTGAACATCACATCTACTAGATAGTTTAGGCTAGGATACCTGGGTTTATTAAAGTAAAGTTATGTTTGTATTTTTCAAGTGTCTAGGGTTCTGTTATTTGGCAGTATTCCGCAGATTATGCTGTAATATTAGATTGATAACACATACTTTATTTAGAAAACGCAAGCCACCAATGAAGGTGGAGAATCTTATTGATGACTTGAAAGATGGAGTTCGCCTCTTGGCTCTGCTGGAGGTGCTGAGCGGCGAAAAATTGCCAATGGAGCGCGGCCGTGTGCTCAGAAGACCACACTTTCTCAGCAACTGTAACACGGCCCTGGAATTCCTCAAATCTAAAAGGGTAAGGTCTTTTTATAAATGTTTCTTAAAATTTCAAATATTTAACTTTCAATAAATATTTTGAAGCAAATTTAACTCTATTTATTTATACTAGCGGCGTTGGATTTAGCAGCTCTTTATTCGGAGGTTAGAAAAAGCAGAAACATAGCCTAAAACTATCCTAAAACTTTAATCTAAACCAAAAAAAGCCTAGAACAACTGAGACCTATGTAAAACTTTCATAAAATTAAGTACTCAATCGGTTGAGTAGCTATCAAAATTTTAAAATACAGACAAAAAAATCTTTTTGCTTCATATTATATAATAATAATAATAATTTATTTCGGAAAAACAGAAGAATACAATGATTACAATGGAAAATAGCCGTGTGGCTATACGGATAGAGTAAAAACACTGTGCGTGTTGTTAGTCCATCCGTTTACAAGAGTACTATTACAATTTACAGTTAAATTTATAAGTTATATTTAAAGTATAATTGCATCCGTATATCATGCATCTACTGGTTGCCTATAGGGGATGTCGTGGTTGTGATAATATGTCAATATCACACCAATCACTGCTGTGATTATGGTCCATAGGACCGACATGCCATTTGGTTAGTCCACACACCGTGCTGTCCTTATCCTGAAAAAGGCGACGTGCACCAGATCCAAGCGTCAAAGAACACGGTGTGACCATATGACCGTTGGTTTCCCATTGGTGGGTTGACGGGGGGGGGGGGGGGTTGGAGGTGGGGTTCCTAGTGAAATCATTGGTTATGTTTGGCTCGGTCATGTAGAAGTGACCGAGTCATGACCCACAGTGTCAACTAAAATTAATTTGATTAAAATTGTAAATTGTGTAGTGGTGATTCGATCTCTGAATTCAAGGCATCGTTAAGACATTTTTAAAATTATTAGAATATTGAAGTTTTTGTGGAGACTAAAGCAAAGAATGAAGAAAAAATTGACCTTGGGCTAGATTTTTGTAAAACATATTTAAAGAATTGAAAAATATGTGTAGAAAAATTCGTTGAATTTCAATTTAACCTTTATCATTTCCAGGAATTTAGAATATTTTGGGTAGTATGATGATATTAATATTAGTATTGGGGTAGGGCAGGAAACGTGCAAATTGGGGAGGCTAAGGAGCTTTGGGTGACCAGTGAGGCTATCGTATACGCACAAACACAAAAACATACACATAAACATAAACACACGCATTCGTTTTTATACAACAATGTATTTGACGAGCATACGACCCATATGTTATAGGCATGCGTTGTTGTTGTTGCTAGCTTCCCGGGAAATCCGTCCCTAGCATCCCTTCCCCTTTATCCCTTTGACAACAAGACTTAATATTCACTAGAGGTGTCAGTGAGGTCAAAGAAGCCGAAAGTGTCGTCTTGAAAAATGGTTGACCCGGGTGGTAATAATAAAAGGGGGTGGAGAAAAAAAGACCGACATTGGGGGAGGAAGCTGCCTTTGCGCAATTTGATTTTTTGACCCGGCCGGTTTCTGTCTTTGTTTATTATTATTTAATATGAAAAATGGGGGTAAATTAGACCTATTTGTAAAGGCTTGCCGGGACATGTCACGTGACATGATTAATTCCATCTAATTGCGACTTTCTTGTTATCTAATCATTGCTCTTCCGGTGTTCATACGCTTACCATCAAGTTACGTTTAACTTTAAATCTGCCGATAAGTTAAATAATAAGTTTTTCTGTCATGGTTGATCATAGCAACCTGCGACTGTTGATCGACACTGCAGAGGAAGTCTTGGCTCCCTCTCCCGAACCCGATGTCGGCGGCCCCGTTCCCTTTGCAGTTCCAGATCCTCTGCCAGCTCCGCCGATAGTTTACTCGAGTGAAATTGCTGATTGGTATCACTTTGGGAAGGGCCTGCGCACTAGCTTCCGCGATGCGTGCCGGTTAGCTTTTCGCGCAGGTCTGCAAGAGATTCCCAACCGCGAGTCGCTCAGACTTGTCGACGAAGGCATTCGGCTGCACCGCTTGTTAGGCGATGCAATGCCTACTGTCGACCGTTCGCGTGAAGACAACCAGCATGAGTTGTCGGTCCTCGAGGCTCAGTGCAATGATTACAAGGAGGCGGTCTTAATGGCTACCTCTGCGTATGATATTGTGCTGGACCTCGAGTAGACCATTGAGATCAGTGACAGCGAGCCCGGCCTAGATGGCCAGTATGATGACTGGTCCATGGATTCCGAGTCAGAGGCTGGGTCCGCCGGAGCTAGGTCCGACGTTGGCGAAGCTGGAGACGATGCCGCTGGAGACGACGCCGACCCCCGTGCTGAATCCGAGAATTCCGACGGCCCCACCTTCGAAGAGGACTCCGAGTCAGAACACGAGGAGCGACGCGAGCCAAGCGTCGAAATTCTGGACTAGTTTACTTAACATATTAAAGCAAACAAATACACACATTCAACATACTATTATGTACAAGAATGATCAAACCAATTTGAATACTCCCACATGAATAATAATAAAACGAACAATGACACTAATAAAGACTCATTCGGCCAAAGACTAGTCATTCCAAAATATTTATCTTTTTTGGTTAGATAGATCCAAAGCTATTCTATAATTATACTTAGTCCACTGTTATTAAGTGTTTTAGCACCATGGAAGATTCGATTTAATAATTATTAAATTATGGATTGTTTACGTCTGCGACTAAATGAAATTGTTGAACTTAACTTGTTGGATAGATAGATCCAAAGCTGCTCTATAATTAAACTAATTCGTTTGAAAAAAGAAGAGAAAATTTTTGTTTGCTGTTACTAAGTATTTAAATCGGCTGAGTGAGCTTTGACATTACTTAATCTGTTCGACAAAATATAAAGCGTTTGCGTAAAAAAACTTTTAATTGGTAAAAGTGTCGCTGCCGTTAGCAATTTATGAACTGCGGCCTAAGAGTTTAAATAAACTTAACTTGTTAGATAGATAGATCCAAAGCTGCTCTATAATTAATTAATCTTGTTCGTTTGAAAAAAGAAGAGAAAATTTTTGTCTGCTGTTAATAAGTATTTAATTCGGCTGAGTAAACTTTGGCGTTACTTAATCTATTCGACAAAATATAAGGTGTTTGCATAAACAACTTTAAGTTTTAATTGTTAAAAAGTGTCGCTGCCGTTAGCAATTTATGAACTGAAGCCTAAGTGTTTAAATAAACTGTGTAATATATGAGTTAATTGCGATTGCGTCAATTTCCACTGTGTAGATTTAATTTAAATTAAGGAAAAAAGTACACACATATCTATATGATGTCAGTTAATTTTCCATAACAATGCTATTGCTAGACCTTGTAATTATAATTTACAACTAAAAATTAAAATGAAGAATTATATATGCTAAAATTGCGTAGCCATTTTCCTAACTTAATAGTAAATGCAAGAACACTTTCCTGTTAAATTCGTTCTTGTTCTCTACGGATTTGATTTCAGCTGGTAAATTGTTCCAGATTACTGGAAATCGGTAGAGCGGTAATGCTTTCAAATAGGAACGGTTTGTAAATTGAACATGATAATCGTTATCGTTCCTTAACTCTCTATTTCTGATGTCTCTATTTAGTTTCCAGGTATTGTCAAAAGTTGCTGGTACCTTTTTGTTTTTATAAAGGTACATGAATCTGGCAGTGTTATATAGTATTAATTTCTTGAAAGGGAGTATTTGCAAGTCAATAAATAGATCCTTAGTATGAGCCCTATTCTCCTTTCTGCATATTATTCTTACTGCCTTTTTTTGTAGATTCATAATAGGTTTAATATAACTTTCTGGAATTCCTACAAATAATGGGGAACAATAGTCTAATAAAGATTTCAAGTATGCGTTATATATTAAAATTAAATGGCGTTTGTGTAATAAATTTTTCATCATTTTCATTGAGAATATAATTTTACTTATCCTAATCCTTAAGTTGTCGAGGTGATATTTATAAGTCAGCTTATTATCAATTAAAATTCCAAGGTGTCTACAAAATTTTTCATTTTCATTCGGGGTTAATGTTAATTTGGTAATTTTCTCAGGGGAATTTTGCCCTTCATCATTCATATCAAAATAAACCGGGAATTCATTTAAAAGACCTAGGTCTATATTAGTTAAAAAACGATCATTTCTGGGAAGTCCAAAGATTAATATTTTAGTTTTTTTCGGGTGGAGGAGGAGTTTATTCTTACTGTACCAAGCTAATAATTTAGGTAATTCTGTGTTCGCTAAATTAATAAGATTCGTTAAATTATCGCTTTCTAAAAATGCACAATTATCATCTGCAAATAAATAGCTTAATAATGTTTCCGAGCATGCATTAATATCGTTTATATAAATTAAGAAGAGCAAAACGCCCAATATTGACCCCTGTAAAACTCCCCAATCAATCGTTACCGTGTTATTTGAATTTATTCCTTTGTAAAAAACTTTTTGGCGTCTGTCCTTAAAGTAGCTCTCGAACCATTTTAGTGCATGTCCTCTAACCCCCAGATTTTCAAGTTTTTTTAAAAGAATACTACGATCTAACATATCAAAACATTTTCTTACATCTAGAAGAACCACCATGGCGATTCTCCCAGATGCAAGACACGCTGTGATTTTGTTGACTAGATGTAAAATGGCATGATAAGTTGACCTGCCTGGTCGGAATCCATACTGTAATCTATTAAAGAATCTTTGTTGTTGTAGAAAGTCCATTAATTGTATATATACACATTTTTCTTGAATTTTTGAAAAACTATTTATTAATGAGACACCTCGATAGTTATCGAGTAAGAAAAATGGTCCGCTCTTATGGATTAATATAGTCCTTGTGACCTTTTGCTTATCAGGCATCTTGCCTGTTTCAAAGCTAAGGTTTATTATATGCAAAAGTGGTCTAATTATAGTTATTCTTACAAAGTTGACTAGGTATATACTGACATCGTTGTCATCAGAGCTTTTTTTATGCTTCATGTTTCCTATTAGTTCTAATAAAAACCTTTCGGTTATTGGTCTTATAAAAAAACTATTTTCCGACGGGGGAGGTAGGTAATTATGGAAAGTGCTACTATTAATTTTGGGTAGCAGTGGAGTGAGATTACGACCAATATTCGCTAGGTATTCATTAAACTTGTTTGCTATTTCAATGTCTTTATAAATTTTAGTACCCTCGGTTTCAATGTATTCTATCCGTGTATCCTTCTTACTGGTCCCCATTGTATCCTTTAATACGTCCCAAAGTTTTTTAGAATTTCCACCCGCATCGAGTATTCTTTCTCTATAGTGTAACTTTTTTGCCTTCCTATTAGCCCTGTTGAAATTGTTCCTATAACTTCTATATCTTTCTGCGTCTTCTAATGAATTTTTACTTGCTAAAAATAGTTGTCTTTTTTTCAACCTACACTTTCTTAACTCTTTGTCCATATGTTGGTTTATCGGTGTGTTGCGCTCTCTGTTGTTAACTGGTTTTAAAGGAATGTTTTTATTCATAATACTCAAAAATTTTTCAATAAATATTGTGTATGCTCTGTCTACGTCTGTCTTTTCATTCATCACTTCTCTCCAGTCCGTAATCGCTAGCTCTGTCCTAAATTTTTCTAGATTTTCAGCATTGAAAGTTCTTTTTGAGTGAGAAGAAGATTTATGCGAATTCTTTGGAGGGTTTTTTAGTTGGATTAGGTTTACTAACATATAATGATCTGAAATATTGGTTGGTATTATTCCGCATAAATCTACTTTTCCTATGATGTCTTTGCAGGCTATATTATCAATTAATGAAAAGGTATTATTTGTTACCCTGGTGGCCTTACTTATTGTTGGGATAAATGCATTTGATATTAAGCTATTAAATAATGAACTGGCTTCGGAATTAGGTTGGTTTAATTTAAAAAGGTTTACATTAAAATCCGAAAATATAATTATTGGTATATTATTATTACTCAAAAAGTCTAAATGTGCTTCAAGTATTTCCAGAAAATCGTTAATGGCTGCATTCCTAGTTATGCCTGGTGTATTTGGGGGACGGTAAATATTGAGTAATATAAATTTCTGATTACTTATAGTGATGTTTAAGGTTATGCATTCATATATTCGGTCTCTAAAAAATTCTTCATCGTTCATTACTGTAACAGCTATGCCCTTACTTATTAAAAAGCCTACTCCTCCTCCACTTCCTAATGTCCTATTTTTCTTAAAATATTGATATCCGTTAAATGTTAGGTCTTCCGAGTGCCATATTTCTTGCATTGCTAAAATATTTACTTTAGACTTTCCTGAGTTTAAGTTATCTATAAATAATGAAATGTCGTTATACTTGCTCAAGATGGACTGAATATTAATAGAAAAAGTAGACAAATATTTTGTGTTTGTGGAATTCATAAAGTCTTTAATAGATTCTTCGCTATAATAATCGCATGAAGGTAAATTAAAATCCTCGACAAATTCTAAGTAATTGTTGCCGTAAAGAACTTGACATTTCAAATCTAATCTTAAGTCTTCATTAAGTTCAAGAATGCTCCTATCAATTAATTGATGTATGTTTGCTACGTTATTATCGTCGACATTAATGGCCCTAACCTCGGCACGAACCGTTTCTCTCAATACATTAATATCATCATCATTATTGTTATTATTAGCTACTATTTCATCCTCCATCAAATTGTAATGTCTTAAATCTTATTTCGATATCGATTTTGCTACACACCTTAATATTATTGACACCGTGGCCGACCAAACATGTTTCCCATTTGGTCCGCCCCCTCCCCCTCCCACCCGCCCCCGGTCCCCCCCCCAAGGGAACCACTCTGGGTCTGGTAAAATGGTCAAATTGCATCTCAGTCTCCTCGGACTCTACCCTCCCCCCCCCCCCAAGCTGAGTGTGTTCCCCTCTTTCAATCAAAGATTTTTAAAGTTTTAAATTATCCGCTTAGGTACCTAATATATTGGATACAGTCATAATTAATATTATCATATGAAGAAGAAAAATAAACATAGACAATTTAAATCATATCAAATAGAAGTATTGCAAAAGAAGTATATCAGTTTAGATTATAAAGATTTAGATTATTGCTGGGTTTCAAAATCTACGTGATTAAAAGCAAAAAAAGAAAAAGAAAAATATGTTCGAGTAAATATTTTTATATCAATTAGAACTTAGACATTATACGATTTAACAAGATAACAAAATGCAAATCAATACAATAATTATGTCAGCCAAAATTATTCGATTATATAAAGATAAGAAATCACTATATGATTTAGTAAAATACTATTTAATAAATTGATTATGCCGGACAGAAAGTAGTACGATTTGTAAAAAGAAAAGAAAAGAAAAGCGTGAAAAAATATTACTTATTTGCTGGGGTGTATGTAAACAGTGTAAATCATTAGCTCTTAATTCGCTAGAGGCAAAAGAAGTGCCAGTGCAACTAAATATTATAGACGTAAATATTAACACCCTTTATGTAATTTAAGATCTCATTTTTGTTAGCTAGACTTTTGCAAAGTATGCGATATTAATTAATATTCACTATGTCGACCGGTAATAAGAAGATGGAACAAATATTACTGAGTTACATTTAAGTGATATACATTATTAAATACTATAGTTACTAAAGAAACTATGTTATATTTAAGTAAAAACTTGCCGATTGGACCTGCTTGATTATATGGGCCGCAGGTGGACCTAACTCGCCGCAGGTGGCCTAGTGTTCATATGACATAATGCTGCCATGATCGAAACTTGCCGCGGGTGGCCTGGGGTCCTTAGTTTATGATTTATAATTTATAATACCCGCATTACTAATCCGCGGGTGGATATGACTTGCCGCGGGTGGCCTAATGTTATAGAGATTTACCCGCATTTATTTTAACTTAACTTAGCACCAAATGCATGATAATAAAATAGCCGGGTGCTGTTATTTTTAACCGCGGGTGGTTAATCAGATGAGTAGTAACCTGTTAATAAACCGCGGGTGGTTAGTCAGGTATGTATGTGACCTGTTAATAAACCGCGGGTGGTTAGTCAGGTATATAAGTGACCTGTTAGTAAAACCGCGGGTGGTTAATCAGGTAATGTATCGCAGTTCCAACTGTTAGTGAACCGCGAGTGGTTAATCAGTTACCGGTGGTCTGCTGTGAGCTGCGGCATGTTCGCGGCTTCCGCTGCTTCTTCGGTTCCTCGTCTTCGATGGCCTCTGTCGAGGTGTCATTGATCGCTGTATCGGTGGACGGGGATACATTCCTGGAGGTGTTTCTAGTATTCTCTGCAGAGGAAGCTCTCGAATCCTTTTTCTTCTTTAGGTCGGACATTTCACTCTCGATGAGGGTGAGAGCTATCTCACTCACCATAGCATTGTCTACCATCTTGTCCGATAAGCTAGCCGTGTCCGCATTAATCTTCTCCTTCGTCTCGTTAATTCTTTGCTTCAGTGGTCCACCCTGTGGTAGCTGACGTATAATTGAGTCCTCTGCATCCAGCGTAATTTCTGGGGGTAATATTCCGAATCTGTTCTGAAGGGGAGTGTTGAATTTCAGCTGCTTCACGGCTGGGCTTCTGTTGTTTTCATCGAACAGTTTGAGCGGTGTGAACGCATGCTTCCTCTTCTTATTAGCCGCCGTTGCTTTCTTGCTGTTGTCTGTATCCTCGATATTTGTCACTCCATCTATGATGACTTCTTCAGTTAGGTCGTCTTCCTCATCCATTAGCAGGGGGTTCTGTTTCGTTGGGTTCAGCATATCAAGCAGGTGCCTTTCATTAGAACGACCGTTAATGTAGGCTGGCTGTGCAAAAGGGCTCTGTTTGTTCTTGGATCTTATCCACTTCTTCTCATCGATCACCGGGGAGATAAGCTCCTTAAGTGTGCGACCGTATGGGTTCTGAACGGTGAAAAATTGCTGCTGTTTGTTTCTGAGGCTGAATACGATGCGTTGACCTCTCAGGTATGCTCGGTGTACCTCATTGTGACGGCAGAGCCAGGACAGTACATCTCTGTCAAGGGCAGTGGTATCTATACCTATCCTGCATGGATAGAGCTTCCCAGACCGGACTGACTCTGCATATGATTTGCTGGTGGAGAGGTTCTGCTCGTTAAGGCCGTCCACATGAACTCTCTTGTGCTTCAAGATTGCGTCCAGGTAGTATCTTGAGCGTAGTCGGATTATGAAATTGCGTGGAGCTGTTGTGTCCCTGTTATTGCCTAATGGGTGGCCGTATTCTATGCATTGCATCCAGGAATCAGGGACTTCATCTAGTTCTCCGTGCTTGTTAGCATCCATAAGGCAAGGTTTCAGCAGTTTATCAAAAATATGTTGCACTAGCGGCTGGCCAGATGTTGAATAGTCTGCGTAGTTGTGAACCTTGATCGAAAAAGATCGGTCCCTCCGTTCGCGTTCGTTGATCTGAAGGATCTGTAGGGTGGAGAGTTGCTCTAATTTCTCCACTCTATTGTCGTAGTGGATAATCATTTCATCTACCTTGGACTTCAGTGCTAAATCGGACTTTTGGATTGAGCTCTTCAGGTTGTCGATGCTGTCCTGGATTGCTTGGATCTTCTCCTGATTGTCTCCGCCTCCTTGCTTGAATAATTCCAGGTCATCTTCAATCTTCTTGATTCTATCGAGCTGGTCTGAGGTGTTAAAGTTGTTTTCACCTTTCATAATCTTCGATAGGATGTTGACGAGCACTGTGGCTCCAATATTGCCATTGGAGCGGTTGGCATATTGGAAAACTATGTCCTTAATTTTGTCACTTGACTCCGATTCCGCCATTTCGGTGATTGGTTCTGAAAGATAATTGAGATTATGTAAAAAAGGTCAATTTAATTTATTTTCACTTTAATTATAAAATAGAATATACAAAAAAATTGGCCTGTAGCTTGTGAAATTCACTTGTGTGTTTATCGGTAGTATTTAAACTAATGTACTTTATCTTAGTGCACGTGTTCACTTGGTGCACGTGTTCACAATTTTTCGTTCTTATTGTTTAATTGACCAATCACCAGGCTGGAGTTGTCACGTGATTTATTGTTCACTATGGTTGGCTGGACCTATAGCCAATAGTTATCTAGCTCTATGTATCACGTGGTTGTATCTGTTATCCTATTGGTCTGCGATGTATGGTGCTGGCAGGCAAGCTAGGTAAATGTACGGTGAGTACAATTAGGTGCGGTTTGCGGTAAGTTAAGAAAGGGGGTGATTCACGTTCAGCTATATTGGGGGGGTGATGGGGAAGAAAGTAGATTTACGTGGACACTAAAATATGTGTGACCATCACCGATGGAATGCTGAACTGAACTAGTATTTATAAATTTAATAATTTTAAAATGTCCTTTTTTATAGATTAAGCTGGTTAACATCAATGCCAGTGATGTGGTTGATGGTCGTCCTGCTGTGGTTCTAGGACTTATATGGACAATCATTCTATACTTCCAGGTGAACTATTTAAATTCTTATAGTTAATAATCTATAAACGTCTGTAAATAGTGGAATAACAAAAATCTTCTATAATTATTTGTAAAAATCCGCAAAATCAGAGTTACAAAATTCTATGGCAGTGAGAAATAAAGAAAATGATAAGAATTATATTAGGTTATTGATTTGTAAGAAGTAAAGCTTTATTTTTATTTAAGATGGGCATAAGAGTTATGCACATTAGTAGTATAATGAATTAGTGAAAAAAATTTTATTTCTGTGCCATGTTTTGAAACTAAATAGTTACAGGATGAAAATTTAATTAAGAAGCTTTTATTGCTCAAAAACTTTCTGTTAATCAGGATTCTTAAGGGATTTGACAATGGACAATAAATTGATGTGCATCCCCTTAACTATGCTGTAAATTAAATCAGTCGTCGAAAAGTTTGACCACTGCTAGTTTTGAACCAACCAATCAAAAATATTAAGCCAACGAATGAATAACGTAAATATAAAAGAAGAATAATTTATTGTCCAATGTCCCCTTCCTCCCTGCTAATAAGAAGTTATTTTCACCTACACGAGATTCCATCTACAAAATATAATCAGCTGTTAGATATATTAGGCCAGGTTAAGTTAGGTTAGATATTTTATAAGTGGATATGTTAGGGCTAGTTCCATAGATTCAGTTAGGGGTTGGAATCCCGTCTGGGTGCATTTCAAATGTAACTAAAATTAATTACATTTGTAATTACTAACAATGTTTTGTTTGCTTTTCTCACAGCTACGATGTCATAATTTTATTAATTATGACTTGATTCTATGGGTAAGTATACAACCGCCTGTTTTGTAATATTGTGCACAGTTTTTTAGTAGCGAAGCTACTCTAATCGTATTAGTTGTTACTGTTCGTTGGTCTATACTGTAAAGTTTATTTTTACAAATAATTTGGATATTTGACACTTTAATACAGTATTGTAAAAAAAGATATTTATCTTATTCCTCAAAAAAGAAATATGTAGGGGTTGCATTGTTTCAAAAAGCATCATTTAAAAGTGTATTCTAGCATATATAAAACATTTTAACCTATGGCCCTTTAGTTTATTTCCTACATCAACAAGGATTACAATATCCTTAAAGGTTTAGCTGAAAGTTTATAGACTCAGCCACAAAAGAGCATTATTTTTCAATTTTTTAGATTTTTAGCGAAAAGGAAAAATTAAACCCTTTAAAAGTCTAAATAAAAATTTATTGACTTAATGTGAATAAAACTGTTTTAACATCCCTAAGTATTTCCTAACCGTCGGACACAACTTGAATGTAGAATAGCCATGCACAGAAAAAAAAATGAAAGACAAAAATTGTATGTATGAAGTATGTACATCAATTTAATTTGATTTCGTGTTAGTTTTTTTTAGTTTCATACAAGAATGGATTTCTGTGATTTGGGATAGCCATTTTTTTTCTTCAAAATACTGTTATTATAATTACTCCCTTCCATATTTCGAGGAATGAATTAAAAAATATGATCTTTTTTAATAGCATAGTTTTATAAATTTTGAAAACCTCTCCCAATAAATAGTAATCCATTCCCGTATATAACTATTAGATTTGCATGCATTTTCAGTTTTGTCACATTTAATCAAGTTTTTTTTTGCAAAGATGTACAATTATTACATAAAATTTTAATCATGTTTTCATCACAATTTAGATTTTTGATCAAATTTCAAATTCTATCTCATAAATTGCGTAATAGATTTGTAGTAAATAGTTTATTTTAATTTTAAATATCCAATAAAGTTAATTTTCATTTATATACATTAATTTATAACAAATAAGAAAAATTAGATTTTGCAAAATTTTATTCAGCACATTTTTTTCTTTCTTTTTGTATTGTTCTTTTAATTATGTTGTATATATAATATTCAATTATTCAGTAACTTTAGCGATGCATGAAAAAACATCGTTTTTATTATGATTTTGATTTAGTATTTCCAGCTATAACTTGGTTTTATTTCCAAAAAATAGATTTTTTAAAAATCTTTGAATCTTTCGGTGAAAAATCCCTCAAAATAAAATAAAGATAAAACATTGTTTGTTCTTAGATTGAAGAAAATACCCGAGTTTTGGAGAAGCTTGGAACCAGGTTTTCTGGAATGGCTGGGTACGCCAGCGGTACGGATGATGACAGGTAAATTTTTGTTTACTTTTCCGTCCATCCATTCGTTTGTCCGTCCGAAGAAAACAATATTGTTGCCCCCTTATTCATTTTTAGATATTTTTAAAATTTATTTTATTAAAACAAATTTAAATTAGAAAAAAAACAATTATTTGATTTTAATTAAAAATAAAGTAAGTGCAAAAGAAGAAAAAATATATATACTTTCCCTCTTTTTTCTTTTTCTCTCTAACCAATTATCTGTCTACCTAATTAATTATTTATTTATCTACATTTTTTATCGTCCCTGCTTTTTTGTATCTATCTACTATCTGCTTTTTTATATCTATGTATATGTATATATCTATTTAATTACATATCTATTTATCTACCTTATTTTTATCATATCTATCTACCTTATTTTTTATCTATCTATCTACCTAATTACCTATCTATCTATCTACCTAATTACCTATCTATCTATCTACCTAATTACCTATCTATCTATCTACCTAATTACCTATCTATCTATCTACCTAATTACCTATCTACCTAATTACCTATCTATCTATCTACCTAATTATATCTATCTATCTATCTACCTAATTACCTATCTATCTGTCTACCTAATTACCTATCTATCTATCTACCTAATTACCTATATATCTATCTACCTAATTACCTATCTATCTATCTACCTAATTACCTATCTATCTATCTACCTAATTACCTATCTACCTAATTACCTATCTATCTATCTACCTAATTATATCTATCTATCTATCTACCTAATTACCTATCTATCTGTCTACCTCATTACCTATCTATCTATCTACCTAATTACCTATCTATGTATCTAGATCTGCACGAGAGGAAAGTGTGGGTGGAAAGCGTAGTGTCCAAGAGAAATGGAAGGTTGGAGCTAAGAAAGCCCTACTGCAGTGGGTCCAAAGCCAGATTGGAAAACAGATTAATATGGAGGTAAGAAGATATCTTTTTATTTTTGATATGATTATGATTTTGATGACGCATTTTATGTTCTATAATATTCATTTCATTTAAGATTTTACCAAGTTGTTTACAATAAACAAGGATGACAACTTCCATATAAGCTTAGCTCTTAAATCAGATAGTAAGACAAACGGATATTAACACTTGCAGAGTAGCAGAATTTACAAATCTAAACAAAATTATATGTAATTTTTTTATAAAATTGCTTAATTAAAGGAAACTGTTTAAGTACTTAATTGCATTTTTGGATTGATTGTAGAGATTCCAATTCCACTATTCCAATATTAAATTAATAGGAGAATTATATGTTATAAAATTTAGCATACAAAAAAGTTAAATCAACATATTTTTTATGAACGTACTGACTTTCTGGTAACAATTATAGAGTTCCTACGCTTTCTAAATATTCTAATAATTTTTGTGCCAGGTTAATGATTTTGGACCAAGCTGGAGGGATGGAAATGCCTTCATTGCTGTTGTTAACAGCATTCGGCCAGGTACAAATATATCTATATATGAAATGTTACTAAACCTAAGGTTTATGAAATAACAATTAAATACCAGGGACGAGGGATAATGCACCTGAAGAAAAACTATTTTAAACCAGACAAAAGCTACTGAATTGTTATACAAAAACATGCTGTGATTTTTACATAAGCTGTTATTAGTAATTAGATTGGAATAGATTTCCTTCGGTTGCCATATCCCTTTTCCCTAAAGAGTTTTAAGTAAAACAAAGCTTTTTTATAGGCAGATGTTGAACGATTTTAAGTATTCTAGTATTGTATGATACCTTTTGTAGACTTTCTTTAATTCTCCTATTTTTATGTATTAATAACATTTTCCCAAAAATTAAAATAAACCTAAATCGTTGATTATCAGCTTCTAGTTACTAAGATAGATGATATAGAAAATATAATAAAATTAAATTTATTTAACGACTCTTGAATGCATGAATTTTAAAGATACAATAAAATTATGCATCTAAATGGGACAAACAAATATAGTAATAAAATTACTCCAGTATACAACTACTTCTACTAGTTATAAGGTTATATGACCATAGGGATTCAGACATTGAATTAAAAATTATTTATAACAGGGATTATCTACTCAAAGACTAAAAAAATGATGAAATTCAAAGATCTGAACCAAAATAAAGTAGGCATAATGAACTATTAATTAATCTATGAATAGATAATCCTTGAAAATAAATTAACAAGCCACTTTGCTTTTATAAAAGAATATATAATGTAACTAACATGCATTGTTGTTCTGCAGTTCTCTGAGATTAATAAAGCAGCACAACATTTGTAATTTAAGCTACAAAACTTTCTAAGAATGACTATTGACAATTTACAAAATGATTTGCTGTTTTTATTTCTTACTGAAGAGCAGAATGATACTTTAACTAACTCGGTGCTTATTTTGGTTTAGGATACGAGGTTCAAACAGACAGATATCAAGGTATATTTTAATAAAATGCTTTATAATGTACAGTGCATGTTTTTCTATGATTTACTTGGTCTGTCTGTTCAGCAATTATAATTACTTTATTTGGTAAATAACGTCTACTTAGCCAGCAAAGATTGTGTTATAATAAAATAGGTAAAATCAAATTAATTATTACTACTAATTATACTAGTAACTTAACCAATCAGAAATAACAAGGCTAGTAGTTTAAATGGCCCCAAATATGCTTACAAAGTAACTTATGAATATAAAAGTTATACATACGGCAAAAATTAAGCATGTTCTTAAAATTTGGTTGCTTTTTAAAAATGCTTATGGAATAAAGTATTTAACAATAAATCTCTTTTTATTAGTGAAACAAATTTACAACTTATTTGTTTGTTTATGACCAATATGCATCTACTATATAATTGACACCCGTCCGACCGTCCATAATGCTATACAATAGTTTTAATTTTATAGAGAAAATCCATTTACTTTAGTAGTAGCAATACACTATGTATATGCAATAATCTATAGAAAACTTTACAACTTTTTGTTTCGAAATATATGATTACTTATTATTTATTAGGCTTGGTTGATATTGATGCCATGAAACATGTTGAGAATAAAGTAAGGCTTGACACTGCCTTCACTGTTGCTGATAAGGAACTGGGAATTGCAAGGTAAGCACTTTGAGAAATGTATAATTTTTTTGGATAAAACATTAAAATGTGAAAATATATAACATTATGACTACAGTCATAATTTGATATTTTTAATGAAATCTAGTGTCTATTATCAAACTTTTTCACTTTTAAAAGGTACATTCTCAATTAAATTTATGCATTCTTAAAAGTAACAGGATCTGTGTCTGTCTGTCTCACAGGATCTTTCTATCCGCTAGACCGATTTGGTTCTTCTTTTCAGTGTATTTTCCAAAAGGTTTTATAACTACTTTCGTGGAGGGTACCACCAAACTTTCTAGAAGCCTCTAGGGTCATAGCCGCTAGAAATTGACATAGTAGGGAGAAAAAATTTCTTTACAAGTAAATATATTCTGCAAAATATTAGAACACAATGTAAGTGACGTAAAAAGACACATTTTTCCAGGTTACTCGACGCTGAAGATGTGGATGTTGACCGACCAGATGAAAAATCTATAATGACATATGTGGCACAGTTTCTACACAGATACCCAGAAGGGTCGGAGGGAAAGGTAACTTTTAAAAAAAGTATTTCTTTTTAAAAATGAAGTATTAATAGTTAGATTTTCATGTTTTAGAAAAGCTTAGAAAATCAAATTTAATTGTATTTTTACAAAACCATCTATTTGATATTAAGGAACATAAAATCTACCTAAACTTATTAATCTACTTAACTATGTATTCCGTGGAAAATAATTTTTCTTGATAATTTATGATCTTTTTGTTAAGCTATAAAGCAAAGTGATATAATATTTATTTCAAATTTGTATATTTTTTCATTCATAGGAACTATTTCAAATTTAAATTATTATTTGAATTGTAATATTATATTGTAGAACTTATACTTCTTCAATAATCTATATATTTATATGTATAACTTAACTATGCATGTTTCCTCTGCACGTAGTCATTCTTGTTTAACTTTTATCTTTCTTTTCTTTAGTTAATTCATTATGTTATTTTCTCTTGAATACTGAAGAATATGAAAAAGTATTAATTTAGATTATTAGGATTTGCTGTATTATAGTTTACTATTTTACGTCGAAGAGGAAAAAATTAGACGCTTTTTTCTGGGTTATTTGTGGACATAAATTAATACTTTTCTATTCTTTTTTCAATATCTTCTAAATGTGCTCTAAACCTTTAAAGTTTAAATAAGGCAATTTAATTTCAAACTTGTAGCGGCGTAGCTCAGTTCCCAGACAGATAAAGACGGAGGTCAAGCTGAGGCGCTCCAACTCCAAGTCCAGCATCAAGCGGTCAAACTCGGTCAAGTCGCGCGACGGCGGCCCGTCCCGGCGTGCCGAGGGAGTCAAATCGCCACGGCGCGAGTCGTCCGTCCGTTCGCCGTCGCAGAGGCGTGATGGTGGTGGTACCGGTGTTATGTCGCCACAACGGCGGGATAGTGTGGTGGCCACTTCGCCGACTCAGTTCATGGCAAAGGTGATTGTATACATAGAATTTGCTGCTTATAAAATGGCCGTAATTTTATTTGATTGAGATAATCCAACTAAAAGTTAACAAGGATAACAACATGAGAAGTAGCAAAACAACCAATACGTGTATGATTTCCTAGGTTTAAATAATTTTAAAGGTTTATTATAGTTTAAAGGCTAGTTGATTATAAAAGATAGACGGTCTAAAGGAATAAGGCAGCGTTTTTTCATAATTAAAGTATGCATAAAAAAAACATAAAAAGTGGCATGTTACCAAAAAGTTAAGTCATTGTAAAGCAGATGGGTTAAATAAATATATAAATTGCACTACTTGCATGTCAAGGGTGGCCCTGCAGTTTTATTACAGAGTGGTATTTAGACTTTTTTAGAATTATAAACAGGACAATATGTAGATTAGGTAAATGGGAATTAAAGGAAAAATAATCGATTATTGAGATATTGCTTTTTCTATTCTGAAAATTTGATGGCACCCAAAACATATATATGAACCTCTCAGTAATCGAAATATGAGGAAACGAAACTAAAAAATTGCCTAAAAGATACCTCTAAACTGTATAAAAAGGAGCATGCCTTATAAAAATTTGATAAAACAGTCTTTCCAACCCTTTTCCCGGGATGTAGGAATAGAACTTTAAAATTAGTACAATTTCTTTTTTGCAGTGTGCTGTTTTGGTAGCCTTGAAATGAACCTAGTAAAAATGTCTGGCTCTGATTATGACGTAAAAAAATTAGCCAATGAGAGACCAGTATACACTGTAATTGACCAATGGTAAAATTTATAGTGGCCTCTCATTGGTTAATTTTTTTACGTCATAATCAGAGTCAGACACTTTTATTAGGTTCCTTGAAAATTTTATATTCCCCAAATTTTAGAGTTACCTCAGTCAGACTTTCATAAGAAGAATTTATGTGCTATTGTCCTATCCCTGTATCCCTGTTTTTCTCTCCAACTCAGTGTAAGGTCCATCCATGGTCGTCGGTAAAGCCGTTGAAATATTAGAAACGTGCAGCTTTCTTTGCTGATCCTAGGTGACCTGCTGGCAGCAGCGGATTGACCCCAATGCTGAGGTCAGCATTAAGAAGAAGAAACAGCGGCCTGTGTCCATAGCTGGAGAGGCCTCCTGCAGTGAGCTGTACAGCCAGGCGGGGCTCAGGAGGGTGCCCAGCCTCGGCGCCCTCACTCTCCCAGAGAGGGTAATTCATTTACCCCCCTCACACACACATGAGATTTTGTTTTTTAAATATGCTTTCAGGGGTGTCAGGAATGTTTTTGTTGGCCAAAAAAGTTGGTTCAAGAATGGATTACAGTGTTTTAAAATTGCTGAATACTATCCTCCTTCTATAGATTGATTACTATTCTCTCATACAATTTATAAATTAAAATGAATTAAAATTTTATATTCTTCCTACTCAAATACAATCTTTTCCATACCAGTAAACAACGAATAAGTGACTACTCGTAATTGTTGAATTCCTGTCCTAAAGAACTAGATGTTCTTTCTTTTTTCCATCTTTTTTGAATTTCTTAATTGTTAAAAGTTGATATTACAATTTCCCATTACACAAATTTCCCATTACACAAATTTCCCATTACACAGTAATCCATTCTTGCATCTAGCTAATCAAAAATCAAAAATCCTGGCACTTCAATTTGCTTTCTCAATTACTGAGAAATACATCCAGCAAACTATTCAATTATTTTTTTATACATATTTTTGACAAAGTATTATAAGCTTCAAATGCTTTCTTGTTATAATTTAATTATCCCTTACTGGCTTTTTTACCCTTGAGAAATGAAACAAAAATGACAATAAAAGGACATTCTAAAATTTTGTCATGAAAATTATACACAAACATGAACCTTACTGCAAAATATTGTAAATCTTAGACTTAAATATTTTTTTAGGTGAGACTTTGAGAGATCATATTTTCTTTTAGGAAATATATTTTAACAATTAAACTCTTTATTATTGTTTTTAGGTTCTGTTGTTGTTAATGATCATATCTAATATTTGTTTCTTTTTCTTTACTTTTTACTTTTTTCTTGTTTTTTATTTTGATTTTCTTTTAACATTTGTTTTGCATGTTTTTTTTCTGTATGTACTGTATTATAAAAAGATTTTTAAAATAAATTTTGACATTCTACAATTTTAGGGAGAAGACAGATTTTCAAGCATCGAATCAGAATACAGGATCTTACAGGTATAAAGTGATGTAGTGATAATATCTGCTTAATTGTGTCATTATGCATTCCATTATGTTAGCCAAAATTACTTAAGTATTCAGTTTTGTTTTTCTGAAGCTAAGGATCTCAAGATTGCTGGTTCAAGTTGGTTATACTTTTCAGGGAGCTTTATAGGATGGTTTTAGGCTATTTTTAAAATGCTTCACAACGTCCCATAGAGGCTAGAGGACAAGTAACTAGTATAATTTTACAGTAGTAATGATTTTCTTTATTATATATTTTAATACAAATTTGAAATTTCTTTATTCTATATTAATTGAATCTTAAGGTATTAACTAAATTGAAATAAAAACTTATTTTGTACAGGAATGGCTTGTTGATAAAATGCAATGGTTTGAAGGTGTCCATCAAACTAGAGGCCAGCTTCCTGGCGACTACTCAGAATACACAAGGGTAAGTTCCGTGAAAGTACCAATTTAAATGCATTTTTTATTAGCGTATTTTAAAGTCTAAAAAAGGTTATATTTAGTGCAAAGTCTGCAAAAAAGTACTTTAATTTAATTATTATCGAATTATATTTCATATTTTTTTCTCTAATGCTTTAATGTCTTTTACATCTGAAATTTTTTTACTTTTTTATTTACTAGCAGCTACGCCTCTAGAGACCTCTAGGGGCACTTGAGGGGGGTGGGGGAATTTGAAGACCAGTACGCATGTTTTATTTTAGATTTTTAAAGTAAGGGTGAGAAGTAATTTTTTCTAGGGGTGATTTCTTATGGGAGGGTGTTGGAACCCTCCCCTAAAACAGTTATAAACCTTCCCGGGACCTATGAGAAGTTACCCTGTAAAGGAGAACCCGATCGGTTCAGCGGTTATCGAGATCCTTCGGTACAAACATACAGACAAACAGACAGACAGACATTCTGTTACTTTATTGTAAGGATGTTTTTTTTCTATTTAATTTGATAAATTTTTAGGTATTAACCGAATACAAGAATATGGAAAAGATTTATGAAAAACTCAAACAGATTGTTGAAAGCCAAGCCCAGGTAGAATTAATCAATAATTGCTCAAATTTAAAAAAAAAAATTTACGAGAGAGATGCTAGGACACTCGCTTACATTTCTAGTCTTGATAAAGATAAACTCCTGTAATGATTAAGTATAAGTCTAAAACGACCATCTAATATTGCTTGGTGATTCACTTTTTCAAGGGAAATGAATTGAAAATGATTGCTAAAATCGAAATATATCTTCATGTCTAAGAGTATTGTAGTTTTTAAAATAATAAAATTGATAAGTGTAAGTTGACAATACTTCTACTATAGGTATTTTGTATCCAATAATACAAGAGCGCTAGCCATAAATCTGGATTATAAATATTTTACCCGAAAATTTTTTTATTTTGCAGGTTGGAATATCATCTACATCCTGGACTGACTGCGATACTAACTGGCAAAAAGTTGCCACCCAGGTATTGATATGATATACAAAACTGTAATTTATATTATAATTTTTCATTTACTTTTTTTAAAAAGATTCTAATATTAATATTAAAATCATATTTTTGTACTAATGATCATGCTTGAATGGGTATTCTAAATATAGTCGTTTTTAAAGGGAAAATAAATTTTTGTAATCATATTGTAATTAGTACACTATAGTTTAGAATGTGATAAAAAGCTATTCTTTTTACCTAAAAATAATAAAAAAATGTTCCAAACTAAATTTGTAAAATCAGCCATTATTTTCAGGTACGCCACTGGCAGTGGCTGCTGGACACAGGTCTACCTGGAGAGTTTGGACAGATTGGAGAGTGGCTGAACCAAGCTGAGGGTCTGGTGTATGGAGATGACATACCCACCCAGTTGAATGAAGAGGCGGCTGCTGTGCTTAATCAGAAGATTGAGGTAAATTAGTTATATTTTAATGATCATCAATGTATTTAAAACTAGCTGCTTCCTTGAGGCCTTTATGTACATTTGAGTGAAATGGAAGGGGGGGGGGGTGTTAACCCCCCAATTTTAATTTAAAAGTAAGAAGAAGAAGAAAATTATTTTGGGAGTGTAGAGGTACACTCCTCTAAAATATTTATAAACCTTCCCTGGACCTCTGAGAAGCTTCATTGTAAAGGAGAACCATATCGGTTCATAGGTTAGCAAGATCTTAATTTATACTCACACAGACAAACATTTTGTTACTTTTTTTCCAGGGATTAGGTCATAATATATAATTTATATTTAATGGTTTGTTTATTTATATCGCTTTTTTAGGATCATAAATCCTTCTTTGCTGACAGAGCTTCTGTCCAAGAACAGCTGAACAATTTGCTGCGCCGAGGTGGACCAATCCTGCAGCAGATACCACAAGAACAACTTCAGTCCATACAGATCAGACTGGCCGAGATTGGTCCTATTGCTGACAGGAAAGACAGAATTAGATTTATATCAGTTTTTATGTTTTTTTATTCAACATAAAGAATATTTCTGTTTATTTTTTGAGTATGTTAAGTATACCTTTTTATTTATTTCTTTCTAGCTGCTTAAATATAGAAAGTATCTAGAGATAGGACAATGACCTAAAAATATTTTTTTTCCCATTTTACCATTAGTTTAATTTTGCACTCGTAAGCTGTTCAATAGAAAATAATTGTAGATTGACTAAAACAATCACTTTAAAGATGATTTTTGTGTCTTGAAATCTTTATAATTGTACAAAATTAAATTTCGAATTCGGTTTCTTTTCGCCAGACGATCAGTGAAGCTGAAATATTTGGAGCATAAATGTTGTATTGTGGCCTTTATGGTCCTAACTGAATCTAAGATGAAAAATTGGACAGTCAAATACTCAAGCGAAGAAAAGGTAAATATTTATCAAATTTAAGGTCCATTAAAATAAGCAGGTGCTTCTTATGTAGGGTATGTCTGTGAAGTCGTCTTATCAACATAAAGTAACTGAATTTTCCTTGTTTATGGATTTTTAAAACTATCATAGAGAATTTCCATAAATTTATAGATTTTCCTGCTATGTGGAAAATTTTGTGATGATTATTGGAGAAGATTAATTTAACACTCATTGTCGAAACAGCGTATAGTGTCTAATAAAAAATGTCATACAATACAAATTATTGGCCAGTATACATTGTAATTGACCAATGGTAAATTGTATACTGTCCTGTCATTAGTCATTTGTATTGTATGACGTCTTTTTATTAGACATTGTCTAATCCTTCCCTTGTTTTTTAATACTAAACCTTATTTAGGTGAAACACATAATGAATCAATACAGAACTTTTGTGAGCAAAAACAAAATTTTCCAAGAGTTCCAGAAAGCTTACATTGAATTTCAACAGGTAAACATAGAAAGTTTTTATATTTTTTACTTATAATTAGGGTATTTCTTACAGTTTACACAAATTTTCTACAGCTTTTGCGCAGTCTAGGCTTAATAATAGTTAAAAATTATAGCCTATGTAACTGTAATCTATGGAATTGACGAAGTTTTTTTTCTTTATGCAATATGAAGTATCTTTCAAGTTTAACCGTTTCGAAAGATTTTCTTTAGATCATATCATGTTTAAAGTATACTGTTCTATATTTTTATGTTGCTCCGCTACAAATATAGACTTATGACTATCCTTGTTAATTTTATTAACTGGCATTAGTACGTAGGTGTATTGTTTAATAGTTAGTTCCGACAAATTAAAGAAAGGTTTCATAGCATTTAGACTGAGGTTTATCAGTTTTGATAAAAATCTACGGGGTACAAAGATTTAGCTTCGAAAAAAAATTCTTTATATTTAGTAAGTTCCTAAAAATATATCTATACATTAAGTCTAGTGTTCTTTTACGTTTAAAAATGTAATTATAAACTTCTTAATGTTGCACTTAAATAAATATTGTCCTTTCTAAACAATATTTGGGTATAGTCCCTTTCGTGGCAACGCACCTTAAGAGGCGATTCTTCGTATTTTTCACTGTAGCTTTTCTCCTATCTCTAGCCCCTGCATGGGGCTCTAACCCTGCGGGGCCAATTGCCTAACCCTGTGGGGAATCACCTAACCCAATATAACCAAACCTAACCTAAAATAACCTATAAAAACCCATTAGGGGCGTTGCCACGAAAGAGACTATTCCCAAATATTTTGAATCCTTTAAATCCTGATACAAAAAATCTTTGAATTGGGTGGGTCTAGTTTAAAATCATTTACTGCTTATCAGATTGGTTAACAACAAGACCTAAATAGTTTTGTCTTCAACTTTACAATATATAATTAGGCGCTCGATCACTACCCCAAATTAGCACGTTTTAAAAATTTCAAGCCATATGAACTTGAAATTTTCTGTCCATGTTCCCCTACATCAAACGCAACCACCAACACAACATTATTACTCCATATCCCTTGTTTTATCAGTTGTGGTTTTCTGAATGATTAATTTTCATCACCCATGTGAAAGTGATAAAACACCATGTAATTGATAATTTATTAGCGCCTTTTTAAAAGCGAAGCTTTTCTATAATTAGGGTCGGTCCGTCCGTACGTCCGTCCGTCCGTACGTCCGTCCGTACGTCCGTCCGTCCGTCACGGATAGCTTTTTTCGTTAATTTAGACATGTTAGAATTGTCCTATCGATTTCAAATTTTGCATGGTGATTCCTTTAGTAGTTAGGTACGATTTAGAAAGCGTAGCAACTCTATAATCATTACCAAAATGTCCGTACGTCCATTTTAAACATGTTGATTTTTTTACTTTTTTAAATAGCTTTTTTCGTTAATTTAGGCATGTTAGAATTGTCCTATCGATTTCAAATTTTGCGTGGTGATTCCTGTAATAGTTAGGTACGAGTTAGAAAGCGTAGCAACTCTATAATCATTACCAGAATGTCCGTACGTCCATTTTAAACATGTTGATTTTTTTACATTTTTAACAACAAATTTGTATGTGACCTAATTATCCGATTGGTCTGATTTTTGGTATACTGATTCCTGGGACAACAAAGTACAATATTATAAGCGAAGCAACTCTATAATCAAGTCCTAAAAATATAAGTATGTCCATAATCATTATCCTGTAACAAGCAGTTTTTCAACAAATTTACTTACAATTTTGCTTTGACTCTAATACATTCGCATTCTGATTATTCAGTTCTGACATTTTACAAGTGTTAATGTCCGTTTGTCCTACCGTTTCAAAGCTTCGCTTTTATGGATGTTGTCATCCTTGTTAAAACAAATCTTTTGGTTGCTTTAAACTACCGTTGTCTTAACTTTAAAACTAAAAATTTAAATCTAAAAGAAGGGATAAATATGTTTATTATCCTTGGGTATGTTCATTAATCAACGTTACCCATATAAAATATTTTTAGTTGTGAACATTATGAGAAATAACTTTCTAATACAACTTTTGTATTTTATTTTCAGACTCAAATTTTAATAGCGCAGCTACTTACAAATTTGTCTCTGTCTGTCCGTACGTCCCCCTGTCAAAACTACCTTCTGTTAAAGAGTTAAAAAAAAGTTTAATTGACTATAAATTCCTTGTTTAAAAATGATTATTTGGTGAAATTATATTACAAACAATTTTCTATTGTTCTTTTTTATTTTTATATAATTGCTTTGTTACTTTTGGACTCGATAGTTCCTGTTTATCTTTATTTTGTTAAAAGTAATTGGATGCTATCTTGCTTCATATTGACATTATCACAAAAATTTATTTTAGATATTTTCTTTACTTGTAAAAATAAAATAAATCAATATTATTTTATTTTCATTTTATTGGGTTTCTAAATTTATTACCCAGTACAATTTTAATTGCTATTAAAAGAAAGATACAAATATTGAGGTTAAAATTTAAAATTACATAGTAGAGATAAGTTTCAAGCAGTAATATTAGAATATAAGACAATAGACGATAAATTGTGTTGTATATCCCCACCCTAATGATTATAAACACTGTAAGTTTGAACAAACCAATCAAAATTCAACATTAACCAAAGTTCCTAAGCCATCGAATGAGAGAATGTGTTAATAAATCTTTGTGTACTGGCAAAATTTGCAGTCCAATGTCCCCATCCTCACTGAGTAATACTGTATTTTTGAAATAATGTCGATATGAATGTAAGTTAAACACATATCGGTAAAACATCAGCAATAGCCACTCTTAATAAATATCATATAATAAACAAAAAGAGTTTGAATCTTTCCTAAATTCATTTTTTACCTTTCAAATTTTTTTTAAAAAATCCTTTCAAAATTAGATCAAAATTACGCTAATTATTTGCAATATAAACTCAGGGAAGAAAGGATAGAACAATGGACGCGAAATTTATTTTCCCTCAACCCATAAATTAATGTTTGCAAATATCAAAGGTGAGGTTGTGTACTTTAATTCAAGTGATACCCATGGTTGAATTCAACATATCAAAGCTAGGGGTAAGATAAAAATTAAGGGCCATTATCCCCTCCTTCCCTGATGTTAACTAGTTAATTAGATCTTAACCTGCTATTTGTAATAATAACAAGACTAATTAAAGCACTAATTGCTTAACCACTTTTATGCGGGATTTTAGAGCCATAAGACATTATAAATCACAGTATAAGTAAGGATGACTACATCCATGAATAGCAAGCTTGTTGATATAAAAGAATTAAACAGCTTAACATCCATCTATATCTATGATATCAGCCAAGAAAATTGCATTTTCGATTTGACACAATTTAGAAATAGACGAACAGACAAAGTGAGCTATAGAGTAATTATACATTGGCCAAGTGGAATCTTCACGATCAAAAAAAAATTAGAGCAGCCGAGAAATCTATTCTTTTAATCTATTCCTTTAATCTATGTTTATGACAAACGACTGGTCCCTTTGAAACTATAGAACAGCTTCGCTTCTATAAAATAGAACTGTTAATATGTAATTTAAATGACTTTAGATAGCAAATGTTAATGTGCTATGATGAAATCTAACAACTACTTTAACTTCATTACATAGTTACCACGGCTCTAAAGGGATAAGACAATGGCTGATAAATTGATGTGCATCCCCAATAAATGTCAACAAATAAGAAAACGTTATTATAAAACTTTGAGGACTCGTGTAATAAAAAGCCAAATTCGCCATTACTCCCCGATTGTTACAGCAAAATATAAAATAATATCCTTTTATATGCTTTACTGACAAAAAATTAGTACAAAACCCCTTTTATGTTGGAACATTTTAAACTAATTAAAATTAAATTTTCCAAACTCTTCAAGAAAATTATGCTGTCATTTTTACTCTGATAAACGATAGCCTGATATCTAGTTGCCGAATGTGTACGCAGTTTCCTGAGTGTTTCCTCATCCTAGCTCAATATTTACTACTAGCTAAAAAAGCTTCAAACTTCAAAAAAAAAAAATCAAAATTTAAAAAATTCAAATTTATAATGTATATTGTATAAATCGTTTACACATTCAAATTTTGATTTTTTTAAGGGAAGTTTGAAGATTTGTAGCTAGTAGTAAATATTGAGCGAGGATGAGGAAACACCCAGGAAACTGCGTACACATTCGGCAACTAGATATCAGGCTATCTGATAAACATTTTAGATGTTCTCAGTAAACTGCGAAAAAAGTAGTTTTTAAAGCAGCAAAATAATATGATAGAAAGAGGCACATTTTAAGGTTTTATATAAATTGTCCACTGAAATATAAATAAATTTAAAAGATAAATCATACTTTTTAAACATGTAGTATTCTATTTAAACATTTAAACATGTAATATTCTATTTATGTATCCTTAATTGACTATATAACAAAAAAAAATTCATATATTTTTAAAAGCGAAGCTTTTCTATAATTAGGGTCGGTCCGTCCGTACGTCCGTAACGGATAGCTTTTTTCGTTAATTTAGACATGTTAGAATTGTCCTATCGATTTCAAATTTTGCATGGTGATCCCTTTAGTAGTTAGGTACGATTTAGAAAGCGTAGCAACTCTATAATCATTCCAAAATGTCCGTACGTCCATTTTAAACATGTTGATTATTTTTACTTTTTTAATAGCTTTTTTCGTTAATTTAGGCGTGTTAAAATTGTCCTATCGATTTCAAATTTTGCATGTTGATTCCTGTAAAAGTTAGGTACGAGTTAGAAAGCGTAGCAACTCTATAATCATTACCAGAATGTCCGTACGTCCATTTTAAACATGTTGATTTTTTTTACATTTTTAACAACAAATTTGTATGTGACCTAATTATCCGATTGGTCTGATTTTTGCTATACTGATTCCTGGGACAACAAAGTACAATATTATAAGCGAAGCAACTCTATAATCAAGTCCTAAAAATGTAAGTATGTCCATAATCATTATCCTGTATCAAGCAGTTTTTCAACAAATTTACTTAAATTTTGCTTTGACTCTTATACATTATTATTCAGTTCTGACATTATACAAGTGTTAATGTCCGTTTGTCCTACCGTTTCAGAGCTTCGCTTTTATGGATGTTGTCATCCTTGTTTGGCTAATAGATATGGTACTAATTGACTTTAAATGCGCCTTTTTAAAGAAGTTTTTCTTTCGCTCATGGATGTTACTTTTAGAGTTAATGAAACTTTTACTTTTCAATTTACTTATCTGTGGTTTATTGTCTTTAAGACAATAAAAAAAATTTAATAGAAAGTCTATTCATGTATAAAAACCTATTTTTATGTTATGTTATTTGACAAATAATGGGATAAGGACATAAAATATTCAATCATCCATTGTCTTATCCATTTACAATTTGTGATTTATTTTATATCGCCTCAATGTAAGCATAAACATAATTATGTAGTCTTATAGTTGGGAATAATATTTCATTACAAATAAGTTACAAGACGAATACATAAAGTGTAACAATATAGAATGAAGAGTCAAAATAGTTTACCCTTCCCCCCCCCCCCCTCTTTGGAAGTCCATGTGCAGGCATCGTTTGATTTATTTATCAGCAGACCCTTAATATGAAAATTATTTTAGGTTTGTGACGAGTATAGAAAGGAAGGTGGAATAAACCAAACTGAAATTGAAGCTATTGATAGATTTATCAAAGAGATTGGAGAGAAATGGAAGGGCATATCTACTGAATTAAGGTAAAGGCTTTTTCTAAATCTAAAGATCTAAAATTATATAAGTTATGTACTATGATATGCTGTAATTGCAAAGTTAATTTTTGCAATATACACATGCATTTCAACTGACAGAAAACTTGTGAAATTTTTATGGAAAATTATTTTTTTTACCTTTTTAGATGTGTCCAATCCTTACTTGAAGAAGTGCTGCAACATTTTGAGAAATGGGGAGAAGGATATCCAGAATTTGACAACTACTTGGTGGAAGCTTATGCCATGCTAGAAAAGGTAAGATAAAAATCAATAGTATACAAACCCTAAGGTTTATTTTCTGATTCTAAAGATCTCAAAAATTGATGCTCTTAATGGGTTTGACTTTTCAGAGAAGCTCAATAATTGTATCGGGGTGTTTTTTTGGGTTTTTTTCTCACCTCCTGTGCCATTTCCTAGAGGCTAGGGGCGAAGCAACTATATTGTTGATAAAATAATAATACGAAACTAGAAAGAATTTTATCAATAGAAGTATAACATTAAAAAACATAAAAAAGTTCAAATTAAATACTACCTTTTTTAGAGTGAAGACGAGCAATCAGAATTTTTCGCCACAATCTCCAGCTGGAAAGAGAAATACATCAATCTGACCGACACGGTTGCCTTCCTCATGGCCACGTGCGACCAGAATATGGGCGAGGATCTGAATGCCAAAATGGATGATATTATACAGAGATGGGAACAGCTGTTTGCCACAGTTGAAAAGTTTATGGCGGCTGGAGAAATTAGTCGTACCAGGTAATAATATCAGCTGAATAATTTTTCAGTTGAAAGTTTTTCAAAAGGATATTGAAAATAAATATTAATGTAAGTTTATGTCTAGTTTCAAAAGCTTATATTATTCTGTATCAAGATATTATGCATTTTAGCGATTTAAATTTTGTGTGTGCTTCATAGATGTTAAATAACGGATAATTCTAAAAGTTTACATTCAATAAATATTTCTGAAGATTGTTGTAATGCTTTTAGATTGCAAAACTAATGTCAAATTTATTTATAGTATCGTATTATAGACAGCTTTCCGCAGATATCAAAATGAAAAGTTATAAGATAAAAAAAAAACAGTTTTGTTAGCACCGATTTATAATTTTTAGTTTTTTTTTGTTCGAGGACAATTGTGTGTAATATAATTCCATATATGATTTTCATAAGAACCGGTTCTAATCCAGCGGATATTAATCGATTTCGAAGCTATACTGGAAATAATTTTCCTTGTTTAATAAATATTTTATTTTAGACAAGAATATCAGCAAGGCCTAGAACGTCTAGATGGATGGCTGCGCAGCGTTGAAGAGGTTCTAAACCTCAACCAAACCATCGAATCTGACTCCCTACGCCAAATCCTAGAAAAACTGATGAAATTCCACGGCGAGGTTGGTGAAATGGAGGATTTATTCAAAGGAATTTCTAGAAAGTTCCAGAATCTTGTCCAAGAGCTGACTCCAGATGAGGTTGAAGAACTTATGTTTGTACTGAAGAAGGAGAAAGAGAATCTGATTATTGTAAGGTCCTTGATTCCAACGAAAATTCAGCTGTACCACCACATTCTTACACAATTAGATGCTCTGGGTAATATTTTGTTTCATAATTTTTGTAACCTAGCTACTCAACAACTGGAATTATACCGTAAGTCTTTCTCTCCACCCTTAACTCTATGGTGCAAATAAGCTAATTGAGTTAGTTACTTTATTAAAAGGAAGTTTTTCACAAAGATCCTGGGTTGTGTTTAGGTTATTTTTCTGAACCCTCCATACGCATTTGAATACAGCATCCCTAGATGCTACAGGTGAATCCGCGAATATTTCATATTTCTCCTTTTTCCCTATGATATTTATGTACTATTGTACTGAAACATCTTTTCTTTTAGACACAGGAGAAGCTGACCTTCTAGCTTGGTGCAATGAGGCTAATCAAGTACTTTCAAGCCTTACTTGCAAAGGTAATATTAGTTTAAGTCATGAATAGGTAAAAAAACTCGAAATATGAATTACAATTAACTGTTTTTTTACCTGTTCATAAATATTTTTAATTTGATTTTGCTGTTAAGGTACAAGAGACCAGCTGCAAAGTCAAATAGACACGCACAGAAACTTCTTTGTTAAAACAGTCAACATCCAAGCCATGCTTCAAAGCAAGAACAATGTCTTCCAAAACATGATCAAGCACACAGAAGGCAAGGAGGGCATTGACGTCAGAGAGGTGAAAGAACGTATGGCTAAACTTAATGATGTGGTTGCTACAACAATTGATAGCTCAAAGCATACAGAGAAACGTTTGAATGAGGCTCTCAAAGCCTGGACAGATTATCTTAATCTTCAAGCTAAAGTTATGAAATGGATCCAAGATGCACAGATTCTAATTGCTGTTAAGCATATTGAGTCCAAGGAGAATGTTGAAACGCACAAGGCTTTCTTTATTGAGAATAATGATGCACTGATGAATGAGTTTGTACAAGCGGCCAAGTATCTGGAGGCTTTCATTGATGCAGAAGAGAAAAAGAATTTGTCCGCAAGTATTTTGAGGTAAACTGTCTTTTAATATCGCAGCTACTTTATAACTAGGGCATGTTTGTTCATCTATTTATACGTCACTTAAAGATCCTTGTGAAAACAACTAAACAACAATTCTTGTTACTGCTTTGTTTCATGCCTAAATATATTCAATTGACTGAATTAGGTTTGATATCATTGCAATTGACAAATTAGTTTAATTATTTCATCTAACATGTCAGTAATTACTTATATTATCTAATGATTTTTTTTATTTTAAGACTTCAAGAAAAATGGAACGAAATTCAATCCTTTGCGCCACTCCATATGATGAAAGTTGAATTCCGTTTGGACGAAGAAACATTCAATAAATACGTCAAAGATGTTGAGAAAGAATTGACCGCAGAAACGAACAGCTTCCATAGGAACGAAGATGTTGGTGGAATAATGAAACAGCACACACAGTTCTTTACCACAAGTGGTCTGAAGATGAAGATTGAAGAATGTTTAAGAAATCTAAGCAGACTAAGCAAGACTTTTACTGAAAAGATGCCAGAAAATTTGATCCTGCAGGAGAGCTATGCCAAGCACCAGGAGCACTGGGACTCTCTGCTGGCAAGGATTCAGAGCCTTGCCGCTCAGCTCCAGCAAATTCCGGAACAGTGGAAGACCTACGAGGCCAAGTTCTCGAGCATGGTCACCTGGATGGACAGCATTGATGCTTCACTGGCCAAGATGTTCAAGGGAATCAGTTCTGATAAAGACTTTGAGGTAATTATTTGACCTTTTCTAAACAAAAAATATAATACACATTTTAAAATTTTAGCCATCTGAGAAAAATGTTATGAAAATAATTTTACTGATGACAATATCTGCTAGTATTTAAATTTTGCTTTAATACTTATTTTTCATTCAAACTAGCGGCTGCGCCTTTGACTCTACTTTTAATAGCCTAAAATCACTTTTTGGTATGAGTCTTTTCTGAAAGGCATATTCGATGGACCATCCCTAACCGAGGTATTTTGCTTTGTATTTAAAGTTTAAAACTCTACTTGTTTTTTAAGCTTAAAATATATTATTTTCATTAAGGTTGAGAAGCAAAACTTCCAAGAAATCTGCGAGGCCGTAGAAGAGAGGAAGGAGGACATGAAATGGTTGGTGCAACAGCTCGACCATTTGGTCGCCCACAGGGCTGACAATGAAGGCTTGTCTGAACAGAAAAGATTGGAAGGTCTTATTACTAGGTAATTTTAAAATTGTTCGCATGGTTCAGAAAAACTCTATTAAAAAACAGCTCTTCTTAAGGCGCGTTTCGTCGTATTCACAGTAGCTTTTGTCAGGTTATTTTGGTTAGGTTAGGTTAGGTGATTACACCGCAGGGTTGGGCAATTGGCCCCGCAGGGTTAGAGCCTTCCGCAGGGGCTAGAAAATGAGAAGATCTATTGTGAAATTATGACGACTAAAGGGATACCCAAAAACACTACCTTCAATGCTTACTTTAGATTTGTTTGGGTTAAGTAGTACTTTGAAAAATTTTGGGTATAGAGTTGGCAATATAAATAATTTTCAATAATCATATATCTTGAAACAGCATACCTATAGTGTCCAATAAAAAAATACATTTTACAATGCAAATAACCAATGATAGGCCAGTATACAATTTACCATTGGTCAATTACTTGCCTTTTTTATTGGTCATTTGTATTTATGACGTCATTTATATTGGACACTACGAGGTTTCATATATATTTTTATTTTCTTGTTAGATATTGATTTTAAGTTATAATTCACTATTTGGATCTACCAAACACTTTGTTAAATTCAAACTATCAATAATTTTTTTTTATATTTGTAGATACAAGTCTATGATTCCTGTAATAGAAGCTACAATGGTGAAGTTGGATATTTATTCACGCAGCTATGCTTTCAGAGCCCAAGTTAATCAGGTATAATAATTTATGATAATACATTTTTTATAATAAAATTGATTTCAAGGATTTTTGGTCAAGCATGTTTTATTATTATTGGTTTATCAGCACAGCTTCTCTATAACAAGGCTATAATTGTGAGTCATTGAAAATTTTATCAATAACGGCAAATTTTTTGATTTATTTTATTTTTAAATGAAATGTTTTGTATCATTCTAAAATGGCATATTCAGTGATTTATTGACAATGCCATTCTTTTGTTGTTTATTTGTTATTGCTGAGATAATTTAGAGGGTAATTGTGTTTGTTCTTATATAATTAAATAGGGTTGGTAATTTTTATGTTGATAATTATAAATTCAAATTTTTGTTTCTTATATTTAGTTACTTCTCTATTTATTCCTATCTTTTAAGTTATATTTAGTTTTTAATATTTTTAGGAGCGCAAGAATGGGGTAATACTTTATTTTTGTTTTCTTTGTAAAGGTTTTATTTGGTTTTTGTTCTTGATAATGGCATAACAATTTTTAGTTGGAAATTTGTCATTTCCTTTTTATCAGCAATTTGAAAAGTTGTTAGCTTTCAAACGGCTGGCTTAGTTTTCTGCTAACTGCTTGGCTATTAGCTGTCTATAAAATCATTTGAAGATTTTTTTTGTAATTTTGCTTTGATTTTTTTGTTATGCTTTTATCAAGTTAAATTTCATCCCTCTACACATGGATCCTTTCACAATATTTTTAAAACCCCATTTTATACACATCTACATATATCTGTTACTTATTTTGATTTACTTTTTATTTATTTTATCTAATTATAATTCTTCAATTTATAGACTTTTATTTTATTTTGCCATTGTATTTGTATATAAGTTTACACATTTAAGAAAAACACACATTTTATAAAGATCACAAAAATAAGTTTCTTCATATAATGACCGAGAGAGAAAGGACAATGGAAGATATAATTATCTACACCCATAATGTTTAGGATACACCAGTAATTTTGTGTAGATTTATTTAATCGCCCATTGTCCTATCTCTCTTTTTCTTTATGAACAATTTTTTTTCGTTTTGTTCAATATAGACACATTGTAAAAAGACTTTTTTGACACATATTTTTCTGACTTTTACCACTCTTTGACATATCTTGATTATAATTTTAAAAATAATGTTTTTAATGCTTTAGTTTGTCGGGGTTCTTGACCGTATTCACACAGCTGTAAAGCAGGAGGCCTTCCCTAATTCCCACGAAGCTGTGGATTCATTAATTAAAGCTCAGGTAACAAAGTTAAAATTAATCGTTACATTTAAAAATTTATAATTTATCATATATTATCGTCCTAAAGTAGTAAGTTTTTTTTGTCCGCCCCCTTCGATAAAAGTAAAGGTATTTGGAATAAAAAACAAAAATCTTGGAATAGGCTAAATCGATTCCAATGCGCTTTTCATGTAAGCTTTACATCTGTTTTTGGGTACTTTTTATCTAGCCCACTTTTTTACCGTTCAATTTCTAATTAAACAATTATTTGATCTAGGAGAGTATGATTGAAGAATTAGAGAAGCATCGTTCCTCCATTCTAACCCTGCTCCAACGTGGCAAGGAACTCAGCAAGGAGCCAAATGCTCCAGATTTTCTCAAAGAGGATGTCAAGTAAGCAAAACAACATTTGTAGCGTAGCTACTCTATAACTAGGTGATTGTGTGTTCGTTCGTCCTTTCTTATCTCTTCTTCAAAAACGGAAAAAATTTAGGTTTCAAGTAATTTCAATATTAATAGTTGTACAGTTACTCTTCTATTAGTGTATGTCTGAACATCCATAAGCCATTCTATCTACATTATTTTTGTAAGTTAAGGTTCAAAATTAAAAAGTATCTCCTAGTTTCTCTCCTTTACCTTCATATTTGCTGTAATATTATCTTTTTACTTTGTTTTTAATTGTCTTCTATTATTGTTATTAATTTAACATGTTTTTTTTCTCAGGACTCTTGACACAAAATGGAATGAAAGCTATGGTTGTGCGCGAGAGAAGCTCAAGCGTTTGAGAGAAACACAAAAGATTTGGCTGAGCTATAAGGAAAAGAAAGCAGTCATGGTCAAACTACTGGACGATGCCGAGAAAGAATTACAGAAGCTTGTGCCTAAGCATGATCACAAGAAGGTTCAGAGTGACCTGAAGATTAACAAAGAGATGAGAGATGATATTAAGAGAGCTACGGATGATTTGATGGGAAAAATGCGCGAGTTGTCCGAGACTCTTGCCAGTGTTGCCAGCCAGGAGCAACAGGTATAATAATTTCCAGTCTTTCTAAGCAGTAATTGGATGGCTATTTGTCCAATTACAAGGATGTATGTGTTTCTGTTAAAATGGTGTCCTTTTAGGAAATTTTCAATCAGATTTTAAATATATTATAATTATAAAAAAAATACTTTTACTTGTCTGTAAACAAAGGTACAATCATCTTAGTTTTCATGGAAACTAATCTTGAATGTTAATAACACATTATTTGTCAATAAATTTACGTTTATAATATTTTTAATTTTTAATTACAAATTTATTTAACTTTAGGATGCTTTCTCCAAAGAGATGTCCGAGCTAGAAGCTCGTCTCAACGAACTTCTCACTCAATGTGATGACAGAATCAAACATCTAGAAGATCTTAACATCAAGTGGACTAACTTCAACAAGAATCTGAAAGAAATGAAGACCTTTATTGAAAGTGCCAAACGTAATTTGTCGCAGATAACTGGGTTGGAAATGTCACCAGAAGACAGGCTGAAGATGACTAAAGATTTGCAGGCACAGGTCAAAGAGAAGATGAAAACTTTGGAAAATCTAGAAAGAGATGCCCAATATCTTTTCTCAGGTATGATTTTGTAGTTTGTTATTTATTGAATAATTTCTATGTTTCAGTTTCGTTAAATGTTTTTGTTGATAAATCTTTAAAGTTTTGTTTGATTTGCCATTTTATTTAAATCTTTGCTTTTAGATACACATTGTCTTTCCATTCATTGAAAATGAACAGTTTCAATTAGTAGGAGCCCTATAACTCTAGCTTCATCAAAATTTCGACTCGCTATTTTAGCTTATGCCTTCTTTAATGATGAGACTTGAAATTAAATGAAAGTATCTTTGAATTTGCTTGGTAAAACTTTTGCTTTGAAGTTGTTATGTAGCTGTACAGAGAATCTAAAAAAATCAGCTTTGTGACGTCATAAAAATAAGGGCTAATCTATTTATTTTTTTTAAGGTTTTCTTTCCCACTTCGCCTCTTATCTCCCTCATTTTTATGACGTCACACGGCTGATTTTTAAGACACTTTTTCCTGCTACGTTGTTATTGTTTAAGTTTTTTTCTCTTGCATTATGTTTATTTGTATTGAATCAAATAATTATTTTAGGGTCTGCAAATGTGGGTGAAATCCAAGAATTCCAAGCCGAAGTGGAGACAGTTAGAACAGAAGTTGCTAACCTTCATGTTGACGTCGAACAGCAGACTTCCAAGGTAAATCATATATTTGCGTCGCACTAAAAGAAAAGCACATAGTCAGACTTTGGAGTTCAATAAATAGCATATTTGTATTTAGTTGGTAGGTTTAGCTTATTTTATATATAGATAGAATTCTTATAATCAAATAGGTTTGCCTTCTTGCCACAAAGGTTAACTAACCTATTTGAATAAATAGGAATTTCTAAATTTTATGATAAAATAATATATTTGTTTCAACCAACAACTAATAAAACTGGAAAAAAAACACGAAACCTTTACGTGATTTTAGCAATTGTTTCATTGACAATACTTAATAATGATACCGACCTTTTTACCTCCCCCCCCCCAAACAAAAAAAATTAATTTAGATTTATTTTGCTTGTTGGCTATACCTTATTCCTGTATTTGTTTATATTACTTAAAAGTATAAATTTTACTTTTTAAAAATATATTTTTTTCACTTTTTAAAATATTTTGTTTTCTTCATATTTCCATATTTCAGGTAAGCCAGGACCTTGAGAACTGGAATGCATACAAGGACGGCATCAGCAAGGTAAAGCCATGGCTGGAACAAGCTGAGGTCAAAATGGCCGTCGGACTCACCAAACCTATCGGTCTTGACCACGCCAAGAAGATTCTGCTAGAAGTTGAGGCGCTGAATAAAGAGGCAGATGAGGTTGAGGTTCAGATTAGCAATATTGAGAAGATGAGCAAAAAGATTAAGTGCAAGACTAGCGCAGCTAATGAAATGGATGCCCTAAGGTTCTACATTTTTTAGTAGTAAAGCTTTCCTATAATAAGGATTTGCCCGTTGGTGCAAACTCTAAATTTGTCAATATCCATTTATTCCCAATCTCTACCGTCTTTCTTTATAAATTATTGTTTTTTCTGTTTTTTGTCTCTTAATGTCTTTGTAAACATAAATAAGTGTTTCTAGTTAAAAGTTTGTACATTTAATTTTGTTTCAGGTCTAGATGGCAGGCAGCTAAAACCACAGCAACTCAATGGACAACAAAAATGGAAAGTCTTGTAGAATCATGGAACAACTTCAATGTCCTACTTGAAGGCCTCAGAGACTGGATGGAAACTCAAGAAAAGGTTGTCAATAGCAAAGTTGAAGCTAATGGCAATGACATTGGTGCTCTTAACAAAGATTTGGCAGCTATCCAAGAATTACTGCAAGGAGTCTCCAAAAAGCAAGCTGAACTTATTTCACTGACAAGAGAAGGTGACAAGGTTGGTTCAAGCTTGAATCAGGAAGGATCAAGCAGAATTAGGAAAGAAATTGGTGATCTGAAGCAAAGAATTTCTGTCATTGCTGAATCTGCTCAAAACAAGCTTGAACTTCTGTCACAGGCAATCAATGATAAACAAGAAGTTCAGTCTAGATTGGATAATTTTAATGACTGGATTGGTGATATAACACAGAAGATTGATGATCTGAGTGAAATAGAAGTTGATAAAACAGAGGCAGCTCTTGAAACTGCTCATATTATTAGTCAAGAAATCCAGGATAAGAAGCCCATGCTGGATAAAATGAAGATTGAAATTACAAGCAACAGCAACAATGATACAAATCAAGATATTATTATTCAATTCCAAGCTATCACAAGACAGCACCAAGCTGCTCTTGATACAGTTGAAGATAAAAAGGCTACACTGACTAAATGGAGTTCATTCATTAGTTGGCATTCAGAATCTTTAGCCTTACTCAAACATATCCAACAGTATATTTACTCCCATCAAGTTACACCAACAAAATTGGAAACTATTTCTGGTGAAATTGAAAATATTGCTGTTCAATGTCGCACTAGAAAGCTGGAAGGTGCTGATTTTGAGGAAGCAAGCAACAGAAGCAATACTCATATTGTTGACAAGGAAACTAAGAAGCATATGAGCATTCTAATCCTTGTTTCTGATATTCTGCAACAGATTGTTAAGCTCAAGAAATTGCTTGAAGAAAAGAAAGGAAAGCAACAAGATCTTGAATCAAGATGGGAAGATTTCAGACAAGCTGAACAAAAGCTTGCAGAATGGCTGCAAGTACTGCTATCACGTGTTCAGAAAATTAGTGTTAAGGGCAATAGTGTAACATCTCTTGAAGAAGCATCTAGTGCTGTTGCAACTCTTGTTCAAGAAAATGAAGCCAATGCTCATCTAAAGAGTGACTACCATGATCTTGGTAGATTTTTAATGCAACATGATCCTTCTCAGTTGAAATCTATCCAGGATGCTGTTACTGAAGCAGAATCTAAATGGAATAAGATTTCAAACCTATTGATTGAGCAGCAGTCTAAATCCCAGACCTTAATCACAATGTGGAGACAGTGCCAGGACAGTAGAAATATTGTTGTCTCCAGACTTGATGAGGTTGCTGATAACTTAGATGCTCTCAATCAAACTATTCCTCAGAGTGTAGATGAATGTGCCAAAAATGTTGATAAATGCAAGGAATCTTTTAGTATTCTGAAGAAGACTAGACAACCATTTGAGGCTTTCTATAAGAGACAAACTCAACTAATTTCTGAACTTCAAACTGTCCCAGGTTTTGATACCTCTCCACTGAAGAAGGAACTTAGCCAAGTCCAGCAAAAGTTTAGCCATTTAGGAGAAAAGTTGACCAAGAAGCTGAACAGTCTTGATTCACAGCTAGTTTTGTGGAAGCAGGTTGAACAGCAGGCTGATGATATGCTCAACTGGCTTATGGACTCAAAGATGAACATGAAGGAAGCTCTTTCTAACATTACTGACTCTGAATTGGCGACTATGAAAATGAAAAAGTTTAAATCTGAACTGCAAACACAAGTTCAACTTAGAGAAACTTTGCAAACAAAAATAAATCAGATCAAGGAACATAATAGCCAACAAGAAGTTAAGAGTCTTGAAGATATGCTCAAGAAATATGATAATGAAATGAAGGAAACAAAAAGATTTGCATCAGAGCTTGAAAATGCTCTTGGTAACATTGGCGAATCTTCACAAATGATAAGAGATGAAATAAAATCAACCATAGAAGAGATGAATAAAATAAGAGAAGATCTTCTTAAATGTGAGGACAGTACAGGGTCTGATGAACAAATCTATGATAGACTCAAAATTGCCAGAGACCTACAAGAAGAGTTATCTAATTATGAAGATAAAATATCAAGAATCGAGGACAAGATTAAAGCTGTTCAATCTGAATATGGATCAGAAGACAAAGCATTAATTAAAGATTATGCAATGCTTGTAAAGAAGCATGAAAATCTTAACACTCAATGTAATAAGGTTGTTACAATGTTGTACAATGTTCTTGAAAAGCATTATGTTGACAAAGTTAAAGAATTGACAAAATTTAACAATACATTCAAGGATAAGATTTCCTGGTGCCTTCCAGAACCCTCTGGTGATAGATTCAGCACTGAATGTAAACTTGAATCACTCACTGAAGTTGAAAATGCTGTCAACAATATGAAACCAATCCTATACGAATTAGAAATTTGCGGAAAAGTTATTATTAAAATTGTTGATGAAAATAAGAGCAAAGATATCAACAATACTATGTCTCTGCTGAATGATCAGATTAACTTTATTGATGCTGAGGTTAATAAGATCAAAAGTTTATTAAGCAAGAATATCGATACATGGAAGAAATTTGAAGGATCTCATGAAAATTTATCTGGCTGGTTGAAGGAAACTGAAGAAACAATCAGAATGATGACAGCTTCTCAAGTCAGCATGGATAATATTGACAAAGAGAAGCAGAGATTGACCAAGATTCAAAATGAAATAAAGCAGAAGGAAAATATTATATCTAAGCTGACTAATATTGCTAAGGATATAATTCAAGACAGTCCTGAGTCAAAGGTTGATCAACAAGTGCAAGTTATTACAACAAGATATAAAGCTGCAACAAAAAGCTTGACTACATTTATCAAGAAGCTTGATAATGTATTAAAGAATAGAGAAACTCAAAAGGATGCCATTGAAAAATACAAGAAATGGTTAGAAAACTCTAAGAAACAACTACAGCAATTTGAAAACATCAATGAGTCTACAGTTCAAACACAAGCAGGGTTTGATGCTAAAGTTAAGGAGCTTAGGTCAATTCTTGCTGAAAAGGAGGTTGGTCATGAATATCTTGAGAAGGCAATTGAGGAGGGAGAAAATCTGTTCTCTGAAATTGCTCGTGAAGATAGAGAATCAATGAGAACGGAAATAAGAAACTTAAGAGATAGCTGGGAAGCCCATATCGACTACATGAGCAGTGTCAACAAGAAGCTGGAATCAATTATGATCAAACTGTCCAATTATGACGAGAGCTTGGCCAAAACTCAAGCATGGCTGACTCAAATGAAACAAAAGTGTGATAAGCCTTTGATTGGGGCTGATCTTTCTGAAAAGAAATCAATTCAACAAACAATGAAATCCATCAATCAAGAGATTATTTCTCATGGGTCTGTTATTGTTAGCCTTAAAAAACTTGACACTGTGGGAGGTGATGCTGGTCAGGAAAAGCTGAACACTCTCTGTCAAGAATATGAAGCTATTGCCAAGGACACCAAGGCCAAGCTTGATCAAGCACAGAAAAATCTTACAGAACATGAAAAGTACGCCACTGCTGTTGAAAAGACTAAGGATCTGCTAAACAGTGTCAATTTAGAGCTTGCTATTCTTACTGAGGTTCAACTTGATTCTGATGACATGGAAAAGAGAATATTAGCTGTTGATGCTATTCTTAATAAAAGAGATGAAGGCAAAGAGTTGATTGATCAATGTCAAACTGCTCTTACTAATGTTAAAGAAAGTACAACTGCTGAAGGTTTTGAGATTCTACAAGCAGAGCTAAATGAGTTAGAAGGAGACTGGAACACTACTCTTGATTTAGCAACAAAATTCAAAGCAAGTCAAGAAAAGATTGGCGGCAAGTTGAAAGTTTTCAAAGATGACCTTGAAAGCTTTTCCAATTGGCTCAAACAAATGGAAAATCAACTGAAAGATCAGCCAATGCGAAGAGATGTTAAGTCTAAAACTGACCAATACAATTCATTGGTTGAGATGCAGAAAAATATCAATGCTAAAACTACTGATATGACTAACCTAATGAAAGTATCTGACAATCTTGATCTTGAATCCGACATGAGGGTCAAAATGTCTCAAGTCAGCCATAGATTTGAGAACATTAAGGTAAACATGAATGAAGTTCTTAAACGTTATGATTCCTACATCAAAGAACACAAAATATTTGATGAGGAATATGATACTTTTGTTCAATGGGTTGCTGCTGTCAGAGAGGATATTAAGAAGAATACAGAAATTGTTGGTGACTTCAAGATTCTTCAGGAACGTAGAAGCAGTGTTGAAGACTTACAGGAAATGAAAACAAATGAAAGTCTTAAATTTGATTGTCTGATTGAAAAGGGAGAAAAATTGTATCCCCATACTGCTCCTGATGGAAAGGAAAGCATCAGATCTCAACTTAAGGTTTTGAGAAAAGATTGGGAAAGTCTTGGCGAAGAGTTAGAGGAATGTGGTGTCAAGATTGATACTTGTCTTCTAAGATTTTCTGAATTTACCAATTCACAAGAACAGCTGACAAAATGGCTGAAAGATATTGAGAATCATATGCAATCACACACAGAATTAAAAGCATCACTACAAGAAAAGAAAGCTCAATTTCAAAATCATAAGATTGTCCATCAAGAAGTAACTTCTCACAACAGTCTTGTTGAAACTGTTTGTTCTAAAGCTCAAGAATTAGTTGACCAAACTCAAGACAAGTCTCTCAATGTCTACATTGAATCAATTAGAGCTTTGTTCAAGAATATTGGTGTTAAGTCTGGGGACTTAATGGAAAAACTTAAAAACTGTGTTAATGATCATACAACTTATCAGTCAATGATCACTGCCTTCTCTGACTTTACATCAAACCAAGCTGATATTCTTAGCCAGTGTGCTGACACATCCGGCGAGAAATCAGATCTCCAAAGAAAGCATGAGCTTGTTAATGAACTCCGCAATAAGAAGCAGGAGGGTGATGCTAAACTTGCAGAGCTTGAATCCATGTGCCATATGGTCTCCAAGAGTACATCAAAACGTGGCAATGAAAAGCTAAAACGTGAACAGAGTGAAATAAAAGAATCTTGGAGCACACATCTTCAACTTATTGAAGGTGTTGAAATGAATCTTGAGAAAGTGATTGCTCAATGGGAGCAGTTTGATAATGACTTAAAGAAACATCAAGAATGGTTTAAGATTTATGAAGGCATATTTAGAAACCAACAACTTCAAAATAATGGAGAAGAAAAAAGAGCTAAGCTTGAAGAGTATAGGGAGAAAAGAAGTGATATTATCAACTATGAGAAGACAATTGATGACTTTGTAAACAACTCTCATAATCTTTTACATAATTCAGGTAAGAATAAAATAATTTGTTTCTAAGAAACTCATTTCTCGTATTCATTCGAATCCGGTGGATAGGAACCGTTTCTCATCCATACGAAAAAACTATGTCTAGCATCGTATTATATCCAGCTTTCTATGAATATAAAAATGTACAATCATAAGAATAAAACCAGTTTTTTTAGCCCGTGCCTACGGCACCTAGGGGCTAAAAAACTGGTTTTAATCTTATAAATGTACATTCTATATCCGCGGAAAGCCGTTTATAATACGATGCGAGAAATAACTATTAATTCATTTATATCTTTTGAAAAAACTTTTGATTTAAAACATATTTTTTTTGTATGTAATATAATTCTGTAATGTAATCTACAATACAAAGTAGAACGATGTCTGTCTGTTTGTTTGTCTGTCTGTCTGTTTGTTTGTAACGAAGGATCTCGCTAACCGCTGAACCGATCGGGTTCTCCTTAACAAGGTAGCTTCTCATAGGTCCAGGGAAGGTTTGTAACTATTTTGGGGGAGGGTACCACCACCCTCCAGAGAGAAATTACAAAAAATCGAAATCTAGCCGCTAGTAATATTATTATAATAATGTTGTTGTCAAGATGGAGCAACAATTTTTAAATGGGGGGAAGTGTTTCTAAAAGCAAAAAAGACTATAAGAAATACAGACAAACAAATATTTTTTTAAAATCATTTTTTTAAATATTTTAATTTGTCCATAAATCTTAGGATCTGAACGCTTGAAACCCCTGATCACCCAAATCAGCAACAGGTACCAACTACTTCACGTGCTGAGCAAGGAGGTTGTCTCCAAGTGGCAAGGTATCATCGAGGACCACGATAACTTTGACACCCACTATGAAAACACCAAGAAATGGCTGCGTGGCTTGGATGAGGCCATGACCAGCATTCAAAAAGAGCCCAATGTTGAAAAGAAGCTGGTTGAGCTACAGAATGTTTGTGCAGAGCATGAGCAGGGAGCCCTGAAATTGTCTAATCTGGCATCCCTGGGTGAGAGGCTGTTCCCGGATACAGGTTCTCAGGGCAGAGAGGCCATCAGGAATGAAATGAAAATGCTCAGGTAATTTTTTTTCATTTAATTATAATTTATATTTCCTGAATTCAGAATTCTGCAAGTAGTAATTTTGTGACGATTATTAATGGATCTTGAGGCGAGGACAATAGATAATAAATTTATATACATTTCTTTGATGATAAATAAAATACTCTAGATTGATATTATTCGTTGAAAATTAAAACTTTTATAATTTGGAACAATCCAATCAAAATTGAATTAAAATACCTTAAGTTTTTGAGTCCCCAAATATGATAAAAAAGATATAAAACTTTGGGTACTTCATGCGAATTATATTAAATTTTGCTCTTAGAGACCAATGGGATATGATGATGAAAGAGGTAGGCGACGTACAGAAGAAACAGGATGCGCAGCAACAGCACTGGTCCAACTACAAGGACAGTCTGGCCTACATCATGGGCTGGCTGGACAACATGGAGGCGGGGCTTAGTCAGGATCAGGTAGAACAATATACCAATACAAAAATCAAGAACATTTAAGTCCATAAGTATGTAGCTTAGAGAGGCCTATTAGTGGGATGAATTATACTATTTTTATTTTGATTAAGTAAGTAACATATTTAAAATGCAAACAAGGATAATTATGTTCACATTACACAGGGAAAGACAATGGCCAAAAAATTGAAGTACATACCCATTGTGTCACACAAAATTACCCCTTAAGTAGATCACAATTAGTGGTTGAAATGAAGCAGCCAATTAAAATTCACTCCTCAAAATTGTGAAGCCAACGAATAAGAAAACGTTATTACAAAACTTTATAGACTAAAGTAATAAACAGTTCAATATCCTCTACCTCCCTTATAAATAGCACAGCAATACCATATAAAATTATTTACTAAGTATATTTGCGATTACTTTTATTTAATGAAATCTTCCAATTTTTAACATGTACAAAACGGCCTGCTTAATTGCTTCAAGATCCATGTCAGATCTATATAGGAAATAAATGTCTATAAACGAGCTCAAGTTTTCCAAGGAATATATGATTAAAACTCATAGTGCTCCAATAATCCATAATAAACTCTCATTGCCCAGAACGATAAGACCCATTATTTTACTTTATTAAAAATAAATTCATTTTTTTCATTTCATGTTGCTATTTACCTTATATTGATGTATTTAATTTCTAATCATAAAAAAGAAAATTTAAATTTATAATATGATAAATTTAAGAAAACTATGTTTTAAAAGAATTCGATTGTGGCGACATTTTGTGTGTTCAAATATTAAACTAAAATTGTAATCATCATCATTAACCCTTTGGTGATGGTAATGTAAAGAAAAAAATATAATTTAAAAAAATCTTTTAAAAATCATTTAAATTATTAAATATTTACTTTCTTTTAGATAGTAATGCCGGGTGAGGAAAATAGATTTATTGAGAAATAGATATGCATATAGAAAACTAGCCAATAGGGAGATAATTATATCGAGCCAACTCTAGTACAGTTATAACCTAGTCTTCGTTGAAGGCCGGCTTAATAAAATCTCATAGTGTCCATAAGTAGAGCAGCAATAACAGTATTCCATCTAGAATAAAGCTAGATGTTTATATTATATTATTTTTTTCTTGTTAATTTTTTTCTAAAACAAACTACACTATTTTTAATTTTAGGTAAACTGGCTGTCAGTCCAAGAGACAAAATCCAGATTAATGAAACTGAAAGCCGTTGTACAGGACATAAACTCCCAAAAGCGTTACATCGAATCCGTCAACGAGAAGGGAGCCGCGGTCATCAACTCGAATCCTAGCGCTCCCTCCGAGGAGATCCAGGAGAATATTGACAACGTCAACTATAGATATGATGCGCTTCTGGATAATATGAAGGAAAGTATTGTCCAGATGGAGGCTGCTATAGATTTTATCCAGCAGTATCAGGACCTGGTGAGGGAACATCAGGACTGGCAGAAACTTATGTGGGATACGCTGTCTGTTTATACTGATTATACAGGTAGAGTTTATGATTTATATCCATAAGGGGGCGTTTTGTCCAACACCCCCTCACTTAGACCAATATAGAACTTCATGAAAATTGTGGAACGATCAATATAGCCGTTTACGATAAAGTATCGGTCATACAGACAGACGGAGAAAGTTTGAAATTAGAAGTTTTGCGTTATTTTCAAAAAAAATATTTTGTATAAATAATTTTAAAAAGTTCGGGGTAGGGGGGAATTAATATTGTGCTTGCATTCGTACCTCGTTAACATAACAGCCTGTAAGTGATGTTCTTCTTTGAGCAAATAGTTGTATTAGGATTTGTGAGGTTATTGTGTGAGCAAAAAAGGGTAGGTATAGGAATATTTTTGTTAATAATAATTGATTGTTATCTAATATAACATTAGACCTCAAATAAAATGCTTACTTATTAATAAAAAGAAGGTAATTTAATACTACAATAGGACTATAGTTGAGTAGATAATAAGGTTAAAAATAACTAAATTTTTCATTTTAGTCTCAATATCTGCTAAACTTTTTTATCCTTTAAAACTACTTTTACTTAAACTAGCGGTTTCGCCCCTAGCCTCTAGGGGCTTTGCCCCAAGATGTATAATTACATCTTCTATTACTTACCCAGCAGAACGGATCGCAAATTTTCACACCTACCCAGCAGGAAAACATTTTCTCGATTAAATAACGAATTCGCAAAATTCGTAAAAAAATAGTCTAATGTGTTCTCAAGAAAATTACTACTGGTGCTGCTCATAGTATAATTTGTGCTCAAGAAAATTATTTTTTTTTTTTGGGGGGGGGGTAAATTTTCATTTTTGGGGGGGTTGGGGGTGTCCCACTCCCCAAGAAAATAGCTTAAAACCACCACAGGACCGATAGGTAGATACCCTGAAGAGTAGAATTGGATCGGATCAGTGGTTACCGAGATCTTAAGGGACAGACAGACAGACGGACAGACAGACATCGTTCTACTTTGTATTATAGATATATTTAAGTCTATAAAAACTTAATATTTTAGGAAGTAAACATGCTTTGGAAGCAAGACTGGCAAAGATCTCAGAACTGGAAAAGAAAATCCAGGAAGGTTGGAACGCTCTGGAGACACTGCGCAAGCATACAGAAACTATACAGGATAATTCCAAGATGCCACCTAAAGTCAAGGAGGAGCTTCAAAGAGATTTGGCGCATATCAAGTAAGATTCTTGTTATATTGATAGTTAAATATCAATTTTCATTACTTTCGTAAAAACAAGTTACTTTCTAGTCTCTAAGGGAGGGTGGGGGAGACAAGGAAAATAGACTAAAACCACCCTAAGATATCTATAATGCTTATCTGAAAAGTACAACCAATTTTGAGCAATTCGAAATATCTTTATCTGCAGACAAAAAATACCTTATTATTTTATGATACAGTATTTACATGAATATTTAAAATGCTCTTTTAATTTATCAGGTGGATTGTATGAAATGAACTTATGCAATATAAAAATGGGGGAGGGGGGGATCTTATCAACTAGCATAGGGTTTATTGCCAAATTGATATTAAAAAATTTCACCAAACTCATGGGATTAGTCACTTTACGAATATTTTAGTCCACAATTTTCTTCATTTGTACATTAAAACCTTTCACTTTTTCATTTAATTTTCTGTGTAGACATTTTCTTTTTTGATAATTATAATTTTCAGGCTTGACTTTAACAAATTCAAATCAGCTGTGGACGATGTGGTGCAAGGAATTGAAGAGCGGCTGCGTCAATGGGTCGAGTACGAGTCCCTGCATGATAAACTTGTCACCTGGCTCACTGAAACCGAGGCTCAATTAAAGAACTATAGTCACAGGGATAAATATATATAGATAGATATATTAAGTGTTGTATATTGATTTCATTAGTAGCAAAGCTACTCTATAATTTACTTTGTCTGTCCATCCGTCAGACAGTCTGAACCCTATGGGGGAAACGTGATTTTCTTGGCTGCTATTTAAGATAAACTTCTGATTATTTGTTTAAAGAAAATATAAACTTAGTACATAAGTAAGGACAAGACACAAGTGAAAGGTTTTGTGATCTTTCATAAATATATACTTTATTTATGACCACTAAACAGCTGCTATATAATTCACTATGTTCGTGCATTCATCACCTTTTTATGTGTGTTTTGCTACTTAGGGATGTTTTCATCCTTGTTTTGCAGTTTATATAAAAGTTAGACACATATAATCTCATAATAACATTAGCTAAATTACATGAAACTTGGTAATTTATCTATCTATTGAAAATTATAGGAGCTCGCTTGAAGAAAAGATAGAACAACTCAACAAATTCACAGACAGCCGTAGGATTATTGAATCCAAGGGCATGAACATCCAAGAATTTGTAACCCTAGCTGATCAGCTAGAACAAACCCTAGTGCTTACTATGAAGGATGAAAATGGCACAGCTGACCTGGAGAGGTTGAGTGAGAATGGTTCTGATATATCTGGAATGTCTGGCGAGACTAAGATATCTATGCATGTACAGCAAGTTAACTCCAGATATTACAGTGTTCAGTCCACTGTTAAGGTATACATTTTTAATTTATAGTTCATATACTGGCCTACCATTGGTCAATTAAAATGTATACTGGCCTGTCATTGGTAATTTAGTATATGTATCGTCTTATCCCTGGTGAGACAGCGTAAAAATGACGTCATACAATAAAGCTGACCAATGAGAGGCCAGTATACACTGTTATTGACCAATGGTAAAATTATGACGTCATTTTTTGGTGTCACTTTACTCTGTCTCATCCTTGGTCATTTTCAATTTATGACTTCATTTTATTCTAGACACTATAAGAAGCTTTTTTATAGAGCTGCTTCCTTAAAATTTAATTAAACCAATTTAAAATTGTTTTAATTAAGCTTTTTAAACCTAAAGATTAGATTGGTCTTAAACCTAAGTATATTATTATTTCAGGACATTTTAAAGAAGTGTGAGCAATCAGTATCTGTCCATAAAGAATATGATTCCAACTATCAAGCATGTCTACAGTGGCTCACTAACACTGAAGAAAAATACATCAAACACTCAGATGTGCAAGGAAACAGAGATGAAATTAATGACAAGATTAGACTTATGGAAGAGCTACTAAATGAGAAGCCAGATGCCATGCTTTTGCTCAATAAAACCCTGGAGAGTGGCGAGAAGCTCTTTAGTAGTACAGCTCCCGAAGGTAGAGAAGGAATTAGACTGCAAGTCCAAGATCTTCAAAACTCTATGGATGCTCTGTTTGACAAAATGTCTAAGCTTGAAAGAGATTTACAAAACAAGCTTGTCAAATGGACTGGATATGAGGATAGCAGTGCTAGCTTTTTCAGATGGTTGCAAGAAGTACAGGACCAGTTGAAGGGAAGCATCCAGCTTAAAAGTACTTTGGATGAAAAGAAGGCTCAGCTGCAAAGCTACAGAACTTTGCTTCAAGATATTCTTTCACAGCAACCAGTACTTGATGATTTGAAAGAAAAATCTCAATATCTTCCAGAAAAATCTGACAAAATTGAAAGTTTTCTGTCCTCAGCCCAAACTAAGCATGCTGAAGTTCTGCAGAAAGCTAAGCAGACAGTTGAGGATTATGAGAGGATTGTGAATGATCATTATCAGTATACTAAAGCTGTTATGGAGACAACTGAATGGTTGACGGCTACCACTAATACTGTTGAAATGTGGGGAGACAATACTCTGGAAAGATTGAGTCTTCATGCTAATTTGGAGAGGCTTAAAAACTTACAGGTGAAAATTATTGATTTTTAAGACTAAAATATTAGAAAATTTAAAAATCAGTGATTGCACAGATTAAATTGTAACGACAGGTAGCCTTTTTCCATGTTATAAGAATAATTTGTCCTTAAAGAATGATAGTAATTTTGAATTGATAATTCTTTTTGTTAAAATAGACTGACTATTTAAATGTTATTTTCAGTCGTTATATAAATTTTTATATTTATTCAAAAAAGGAACATTTATCAGGGTGTTTAAGCCTCAATTTAATCAACAATTTTTTTACTAATTCAGCTGGATGTCTAAACCTGTGCTTAAAGTGGCTGTGAATTTGCAAATAACGTTATATATATAGGTAGATAACTGGCAATTAGAGATAATTTTTTAAAAATATTGCCTTAAAAAATGACAATTATTCAATTAAATGAAAAAGAATTTTTAAATTTTCTGAACTTTACACTACCGTGAACACCATTTTTAAGAAAACTGAATAATAAATGCATTAAATACGAATAATTGTAGTGATTTGTAGATAATTGCATTCAAAATAGTTAATACGTTATGTTTTTTTTTCAAATGTCATTTAAAAGTAACACACAAGACAGTCATTTTAATGATAAAAATGCAAAAAATAAAAAAAAGTAACAGATCAAAACTTGAAATGTTATTTACTGGCCCGGCTTTTTGCGTTACCTCTCTCTCTCTCCTCTCTCTCTCTCTCCTCTCTCTCTCTCTCTCTCTCTCTCTCTCTCTCTCTCTCTCTCTCCCTCCCTCCCTCTCTCTCTCTCTCTCTCTCTGTTACTCTTCTTTAACTTTGCTATTTCTACCTCTAGGTTAGTTGTTAATTAAATATTATTTAAAGTGTAAAAAGATTAAACCATTCAAATCTATAAAAAGTCATTCTAATCTAAATTTATATTTTCTAATTTCTATTTAATATTCAAAGGGATATAAAAGGGCAGAAAAATAGCTTAAAACCAACGAACGACTTTTTTAATAAAAATAAAATAGCCTAAAACCTTTCCCAAAAACTATAAGAAGCTTCACTGTAAAAGTGAACCATATTGTTTCAGCGGTTAGCGAGATCCTTCTCTACAGATAAAAAAAGCTTACAACTTTATAAAATTGTTAAATCTTTTTATTTAAAACTCACCCTTCAGTATGTGATTGTATGCAGGGAGAAAATGGATATTTGGCTTTTTATTACATTAGTTCCCAAAGTTAATGACATTTTGTTAGTTGGCTAATTAACTTTGGAGACTTTCATAGAATTTTGTGTATATTTTCATTGTGAATATCCATTAATTTAACGGCTCTTGTCTTATGCCTCTAGTTCCCTGGTTAATTATGTAGCAATGGGTGTGCGGGTGGGGCGTTAAGTGTGTGGGTGTGTTAGTGTATACTACGATAGTGTGTGTGCGTGTGTGTGTGTGTGTGTGTGACAAATTGCAATAACTATTCATTTTGGAATAAAAAAAGTAATGTTTATTTTTATGGAAAAACTTTAATAAAATGATTGAATTTTTTGCTGAAGTATATAGCAAATATGATAAATTTTTACTTTTTGAACAATTTAAATCTTAAATATCATTCTTTCTATAGATTTAAGCAATTTTTCTATTGTCTTTATACCGGCTGAAACATACCGAAATTCTGTTAATGATTTTATAAAATAAACCAAACTTTTTCATTACATTTTAAAGAAAGTTCAAAGACAAATATTATTAGAGGTTTATTACAAAATTATTTCCTAAGTATTGATTTTTTAGTTTTTATCTGCAAGCGAAGAAATGGCTTTTTTTCTTATAGTTTAATTGTTGCTCAGACTGTAACGTTAACTTCGTGTTGAATTGAGCATGACATTTTAATCAAATTTTTTTCTAACTTCTTGGAGCTTTTAAGAAATTATTGTACGAAAATTACTTAAAAACAAGGAAAGGTAAATAAAAATGAATTCTGAAAAAAATAATTCGTGATCTCTTTAAACAGACAATTCATCTTTTAAAAATTTACTTTTTGCACACATGTGGGTTTAAATTTGAGGCTTAGGCGCGGCTGCCGAACCCTGGTATTTATACTGTTTTTATATTATATTATATTATATTTACTTTTACATGATAATTATCTTTAAAATATTTCTTTTGTAGGTATCTTTCCCTCAAGAAGAATCCAAGATTGAACATTTGAAAGAATGTGCAGAAAAAGTTTTACCTGGCACCAACGAATTTGGCCAGTCCAATGTCAAATCCCAGGTAGAATCCAGCACTCAGGAGTGGAAGAGTCTCCATGCTACTGTTCAACTTACCATTGAAAATCTAGAATCAAAGATCAAGCAGTGGCAAGAATATGAAAATATAAGGGATAACTGTTTGACTTGGCTCAGAGAAACTGATACTAAGCTACATGCCTTTGATTTGAAATCAACTCTTGATGAAAAGGTTCAGATCTTAGAAGAGATTAAATCTTTGTCAGGAGAAATCAAAGCTAAAGGCCTTGAAATTGATTCTGTAACTGAAAGAGCACAGCAACTTCATAAGGAACATTCTATGAGAAACTCCCAACTAACTGAAATTTCTGTTAAATACCAAAATGTAACAACAAAAATTAAAGATCTTAATGTTAAATGGCAGAAGTATGTTACTGCTCACAGAGAATATGAAGAAATGCTCAATTCTTGCAATAACTGGATTTTGGACATTAGCAACAAGCTAGCTTCTGCTCTTGACATGAGCATGCTAACCCAAGAGGATATTGAGAAGAATATTAGAATCATCAATGAACTTATTCTCTTGAAAGATGATGGATATCAAAATATTCAGACAGCTATTGAGCTGTCACAAAATGTTCTTGCTAATACAGCTCCTGCTGGCCATACAAGAATCTGCAAAGAAATGGATGATCTTCAGACAAGATGGAGTGAACTTGTATCAAAGCTTGGAGAAAGCAGAGTTGCTGTGGATGACTCTATCAGCAAATGGTCTGGATTCCTAGAACAAATTAACCAACTAAAGAACTTTAACCAAAATATTGAAAAAATATTTAAAGATGCTGCCCCAATTAAAGCCCAATCTAATGAGAAGCGTGCTCAAATTGACACTCTCAGAAATGTTGATGAAAAGATCAGAGTTGAGAAAATTGAGGTGGAGAATCTCAGAGTTGTTGCTGAAAAAATGATGTCATCTGGGCAACAAAAGAAATCTGCAGAGGATGCTAAACTTATCATTGATACCTTTGATCGTTTAGACCATGAAGTCAAAACTCTTCTTAATGAAAGAGAGCTGCAATTCAAGGATCATAAAGCATTCAGGATTGCTCAAGAAAATCTGCGCCAATACATCCAACGCTGCAGGGATAAGGTGCACACAATGAGACAAAGATCTCCTAATGATAAAAACTTTGTGGAAGCTGTTACCCAAGCACTTGATCATCTGATCAATAAGGAGGCTCAAGGACAGATTCTAGCCGAACAACTTCAGCAGACTGGTGATGTTTTAGCCGCGGTAACGGCTGAACCTGGAAAATCAGGTATTTTTTTCTGTTTCTAAATCTGCAACTAGATTTATCTGATTGTTCGTCACAGGGGAATTGGGATAACTTGACTGCTACACGAGTTAAGATTTTAAAATTCTGGAAAATATTCCCCAATCAGTATACAACTATTTTTCTCGTATTCATTCGAATCCTGTGGATAAGAACCGGTTCTCATCCATACGAAAAAACTATGTCTAGCATCGTATTATATCCAGCTTTCTGCGATTATAAAAATGTACAATTATAAGATTAAAACTATTTTTTTAGACCGTGCCTTCGGCACCTCGGGGCTAAAAAAAACTGGTTTTCATCTTACAATTGTACATTCTATATCCGCGGAAAGCTGTTTATAATACGATGCGAGAAATAACTATTATCTATCCGTCAGTTTTGCTGTAAAGGTACTTTTGTATGTCACATTTTAAAATTTTATTGAGTATCATGAGGATAAATTGTAACTTAAAATTTAATTGGATTTTTTTGTGTGACATTTTGACAGGTGAAAAAGTTATAGCAGTTATTTAACTTTCATGTTTAACTCTATTTAAGTTATTTATTTTTGTCTGTTTAATTTTAATTTGAAATACAAAGTTTGCTAATTTAACTTTTTAAAATTCAGGTATCAAGAAAGAGGTGATCTCCATGATTGAAAGTTTCAACGTGCTCTACATTGATATCAAGAAACAGAGAGAGCAAATGAACAAAGTGATGAATGTGTTCAGAGAGTTCAAAGAGGAATCAGAAAGATTATCTGACTGGTTGCAACAAGCTGATATTAACATCAAAGCAACCAAAACTTCTCTTTTCTCTAACATTGAGGAGAAAGAGAAGGCAGTTAAAGATATGAATGAGCTTAATGTTAAACTAGTAGCTGGCAAGAAGGAGATTGATAAGTATACTGAAATGGCTAATCATATGAAGGGAACTTGTCTTGAGGCAAATGTTACTTCTCAATTGAAAGATACTCTTAACAAATATGAATCAACATGTGCCTTAGCTGCTGATATTCTCAAGAAATGTGAAACTATTTTCAATCAGCATCATGAGTTTGATGTCAATACTTTAAAAACTAAAGAATGGATTGATAATGCCTGGAAGATAATTAGAGGAAATCAGAATTCCGAAGGCAGAACTAAGGAAGATCTTCATGGGCAGCTTGATAAATTAAGACAACTGATTTCTGACCAAGATGAGGGTCAGAAATATCTACATGCTGCAATTGACTGGGGAGATAAGGCCAACAGAAATACTCGCTCTGACGGCAAGGAAAGAATTAACAGCACTATTCAAGGACTACAAAGTGAATGGGAAAAACTGTTAAAGAAAATGTCTTCTGCTAAAGTTACTATTGAAACTGATTTGCTTCAATGGTCTAACACCCAACAAAATATGACTAAGCTTGAAGAATGGCTGACTGACAGAGAAACAAGGCTGCAACAAGTTTCTCAACAAAGGACTGTTATGATTACAAGAAGATCAACACTTGGAATTACTACTTTGTCTGTTAGTGAAAGACAAGCTAGTCTAAGAAGAACTAATAGTATCCTACAAGACATTCAAGCTTTTGAGCCCATGATTGCAACAGTAGCCCTTCAAAACAAGGAAGCTCCAACAACTGAAATTACATCCAAGTATGCAAGTCTATCTAAGCAAGCTCATGAAATGTATAACAAGGAGAAGGAAATGGTTCATAAACATGAAGTGTTTATTGATGCTGGCAATGACTTTATGACCTGGCTGAAGCTAGCACAGGACAGGTTAGACAGATGTTCTGAAGCAACTGGAGATAGAGAATCCTTGGCTAGCAAATCATCCCAACTTAAAGTTCTTGTTATGGAGAAGAAGGTAGGCGAAGAGAAGCTTGAGAAAGCTTTACATGCTGCTGCTGAGGCTTGCCAAGTTGCCTTTGAAGATGATCAAGTTATCATTGAAGAGGAAGTTGCCTATCTACAAGATGAATTCGATCAATACAATGCTGATCTAACAAGGTGCAAGTCTATCTTGGAAGGAGGTATTGTCAAATGGACAGATTATCAAGAGTTATACCAAGAAGCCTTAGAATGGATTGATAAAACTGAGGTTGCTGTTAAAAGCTTCAACAAACCAAAGAAAACCAGCAAAGAAAAAAGAGCTGTTTATGAAGAATTCCAAGGAAAAGTTCAATCAATCTTTGATTGGCAGAAGGAGCTTGATGTACTAAATAAGAAAGGATTAAAACTGCTTGAAAATTGTGCTGACTCAAGAGTTTCAAACACCATCACCCAACTTACAACCAAATATCAAGCTCTGCAATCACTGTCTAAGGAAGTGTTGAGACGCCTTGAAGTTCAAAGCCAAGAGCACGGTCAGTTTGATACCCTTTCCACTGACTTTAACACATGGATTGAGAAAACTGGAAAATCTCTGGCTGAATTAAGAAATGCTAACAACACACATCAAGAACTTGAGGAGAAACTTAATGGAGTTAAAGAGATCCGAACTTCAATGGAACAAGGACAAAACAAGCTGCGCTACTTGCAAGATCTAAAGGAGAGAGTTATTCTTAACACAGATCATGATAGCACAGCTGATATTGAAAAGTCAATGCAGACAATGAGAACTAGATTTGAAAATCTTATTAATGAAGTCCAAAATGTAAAGAAAAATATCAACAGCAGATTTGACTTGCTTGAAGAGCTAAGCAAGTCTAACAAACTTCTGCTTGAATGGATTGAAGATAATGAAAACAAAATAAAATCTGAAGGAGAACTTCTTAATGATATAGGAGAAAAGAGAGCAAGCCTTGAAAAGTTTAAAACTCTCAAGAAAGATATCAGAGCTTATCAACCAACTGTGGACAAACTTGAAAAGAAGTTGAATGACCATCCAAATATTCCCAAGAATGAATATGCAACTGCAATTGAAAGATTCCATAACATTAGCACCAAGGTTGATAAGAGAATAAAAGCTCTTACTGATCATGTTCAAGCTCATGAATCATACAAAGGAACTTTTACTGAAGCTCTTGAATATATCAAGAATGTTAAAATGACTCTTCAAGAGTGCAGCAGTTCTAGTGGGGATAAATCATCCGCTGTAGAAAAGGAAAGTAAGCTTGCAAAGATTATTGAAGATTTCCCTGAAGGCGACACTCTCCTTAGAAATGTTAGCAGATACAGTGCTGGTGCTATAGATACTAGTGGAGAAGAAGGTAAAGATGCCATCAAACAAGAGGAATATCAGCTTAGATATGATTGGGATCAGACCAGAAATCAAGCAAGACAATACCAGAAGACACTGAAGAAATGTATTGATGCTTGGGAGGATTATGAAAAATGTGAGAGCGCCATGACCTCTTGGATTGCTCAATTCCAGTCTAAAGTAGATTCAGAAAGCAAACAAGGAGATAAATCTGTGCAACATCTTGATAGGCGCAAGACCCTTCTTGCTGAAGCACAAAAGCAAAAGTATGACATGGAAGCAATGAATGATAAGTGTGAAATTCTTATGGAATATTGCTCAAGACCTGATATTAGAGATCAGACAGTCAACACCCAAGCAGCATATACAAATCTACTTACAACTGTTCAAGGTCTTGTAAACAGAACAGAACAATCAATGTCTGATCATACACTGTTTACCAAGGCTAAGGATGAATTCCTTGAATGGTACAGCATTGCTATGGGTACTGTTCAAGATTCAGCCAACCCTGAAGGTTCTGCTGAGGATGTTAAACAGAGAGCTGAATTGATAAAGAATGTTGCTGCCAGAATGACTGAAGGTCAGCATTTCCTCAACTGTACATCTGAAGCTTATAACAAGGTCGTTGCCGGGTTGGATGAAACACAACAGGCAGAGTTCAAAACAGATCTTGCAAAGATTAAGAAGGATTTTGATGGTCTTAATGTGCTGATCAACAATGAGATGAGTATTATGAAGGCTGCTGTCACCAGATGGAATGTCTACAATGAAACCATCAATGACATCAAGTCTTGGATTTCTGATATTGAAAACAACGCTCAGGTACAAAATTTGATTTTAACAGAGCTAATTTTTAACTTTGTTATTTATGTCCGTACGAGCAATAGCGCTGATAATAACTAAATTACTTACAATTTAAAATCAAATAAATTTGTTCTATGGTTTATTAGTTAATTAATGAAAATAGCATATTCTGTTATTGCTAAAATGTGTAAATGTGTTTACTTACTATTTGTTATCTTTAAAAAAAAAATGATATAATCGTAATCGAAACTAAATTATCTTTGTTTCATTATTTAATTTTTCAAATCTTTATATCAAATAGAAATAACATATTCTGATAGTTCCATAAATTTATTTACTCTGATTTAAAAAAGATATTATAAATGTATTTTAGGAAACAAGCACTTCTAGCGGACAGCTAGGCGAAATGAAAACTACTCTTCAGAAGAAGAAATATACTCTTGAAGAAATCAAAAAGAAACAAGCCACCCTTTCAAATCTGAAAACAGAATCAGCTGAGCTGAGCAAAACGGCTGATGATGAATCTATCTACAAAGATTTTACCAACATTGAATCTAAACTGAACAAGTTTGATGATAAATGCAAAGAAGAAATTAAAGAAGTTGAAAAAGAGATTGAAGATTTCAATACATATACTCACAAAATGCAAGAGACAGAGAAATGGCTGCTGCAAATTAGCTTCCAGCTGATGGCACATAACAGCCTATATATCAGCAACAGGTAAACATATTTCATCTAATATTAATAAGGATTACATAAAATTTTGTCTCTTCTATATATTTTAAAGATACTCCTATCTTTATTTGTCTTTTTTAAATGCACATCTTAAATGTATAATTCAAGGTTTATGCCAAGCAATTACTTTTTAAGATTTATTTTTTGTTCATTAGGGAGCAAGCCGAACAGCAGTTGAAGCAGCACCAAGAGCTGTTAGATCAAATTAACAGCTTCCAGGCCAGTTTGGATGCTGTGAGGGGACTTGGTGAGAATCAAGTTTCTAGGTACAAGGATGTTAATCAGGATATTGAGTCCACCATCAGCAAAGCACATCAAAACATCCAGGTATATTATCATAGACTGCTGTATTTATAAAAAAAAAGCAGATAAATACATAAGCTAGCACTATATATGGATTATGAAGCTGCATACTTGTAAAACGTAAAGTCAGACTTATTATACCCTAGTTTTAGAGATGTTGTGCTTCTAAATATCTATTTTAATATTACATTATTTTAGGAAAGTTACAATTCCCTACAGCAAACTGGAGTACAAATTAAGAACAGACTTCTCGGTTCTCTTGAAAAATTCCAGGTATTGTAAAAGTCGTCTTACATTGTTTCCAAACAAAAATTTATTAATATGTTTTCTTATAAGTCAGCCAAATATTTGCCTAAAACAGATGAAATATTTTACTATGCCTGGTTAGGATCTACAGGCAAAAGTTTTCAATCAAATGCTTTTTTGTCTATAGATTTTATAATAATATAATTAATAACAGGTTTTTAAAAAACACTTTATTCTTCTTTAGTCAAAATTATTATTGAAATAGGTTTCTAGAAGTAATTATTATTCAGGAATATGAAGATACCCTGGAATCTATAATGGAGCATATAAAAGAATGGGAGCCAGAAATCCAGGAAGAATTGTCTGTTCCTGTAGCTAACATGGAGGATATTAACACTGAAATGGAGAAACTTAGGGTAAGATAAAATCAGTTTTGTTAGCCACGGGGGGAATGGAATTTTTTTAAAATCATATAAAGCTTAGTATATTTTAGTTTTTTTACACTAATGCCCAAAGTTAAATAATAATAACTTTTAAAATTTTTGAATCAAATCAATTTTGATTCATTGGTTCATTAAGTTGAGTGTCTAAATGTTTTAACCACTAATCGTAATCTATGGAAGGGGTAATTTTGTGTACCATCCTTGGAGATGTACATTAATTTATCAGTCATTGTCTTATCCCTTTAGATTCTTGATATATTTAGCTTTTTAAATATATTAGGGAGAAGTATTATGACTTTAATCAATAATATTGTTTAGGGTATCCACAACCGCTTGGAGAATGAGAAATCTCGTTTGGTGAGTGCCATCCAGGCTTGTGAAGCTGCAACTGCTTGTATTTCCAGGTATAATCAATCAATTTCATTTAAAGTTCGTTTTTTTTCTGATTATTTTGAGTGTTTTTTAACTTATATAATATAACAGAAACCTTAACCGTTCAATTTAATTTTGAAATAAAATAAAAATAAGGGGAGTAAGTAGGTTTTTTTCTGATGTTAGGTTGCTTTAATCTTTCAATTACAATATTTGATTATTTGGCTGTGTGTAGTTTAGAGAACCTTCAAAATAATTAAAAATAAAGGGGGGGGGGGGGGGTGTTCAGTAGGTTTTCAAAGACCCCCACCTTATCCTGTAGGAACTATGGAGATGTTAGCCATTAATATATGATACTGATCTCCCTAATTTTTCTTAAAAGAGGGGGGACACTGCTGCATAGGCGCCTTTAGGGAAAGCAATAACTATTTTATCCAATAAATTTATTTGCAGACCAACCACTCCATTGGAAGACGCCAAGTCAATGAAGGAAACTGAGGCTAAGCAAACTCTTGAAGATCTTATTGACCAGGTAGGGCTTGTGTGCCGTTGTAGTTCGAGATTGGGAAAGTGAAACGTGTGAAAATATGTTAACAAGTCGACGTAAATATAAGGCGAATTAGCGATAATTTTGTAAGGGGAGAAAGTGACGTCATAAAATTGAGGAATATCCATCTCTCTTTTAGTGGTTTTCTTTCCCAGTCCTCCTCTCCTCATCCTTGATTTTTATGAAGTCAGAATTTTTTTGAGCGACTTTCTTCCCTCCCATAATTTTTAGTAAATGTCAATAAGGCCTCCATAAACCCTTATAGGTTTGACAGGCTACTGTACTCCCAATAGGTAAACTTTGTTTTTTTTGTGATATATATTTTCATGTTTTACTCTCTTTGAATATCATTTGTACAGTTTTAGAAGTTTATACACTGTTTAGTTTATAATTCAAAAAATATTAAGTAATTCAAAATAATCATAATATCTTATTATGTCATTATAAAAAAAAGAATCTTTAAAGTTACTAAATGAATGAGATTTTTATTTAAAATTAGATTTTATTTAAGGCACTTTAATTAATCCTTACAATTTAACAAAAAATTAAAATTTTGAAGATTTTTAGAAGAGTTAAAGTGCTTTTAATAAAGTTTGTTATTTCGTGTGTGCGTTTTGTTTTCCAGACTAGAATTAGTTTAGTAAATACCTTAGAAGATAAATTTTACCCAAATTGTAACCAATTTTTCGCCTGTCAAATTTTAACACAAAACAAGTATTTATTGACATTTTGTAGTCGTAAAATTACAATTGTGTCCTTGGGATGCGCTACTCATTTTCCCTGATTTTTCTAAATTGATTGTGTGTGTGTTTTGTTTTGTAATCTATAGATATGCACTACTAACATTGTATTTTAGGAAATAACGTATTCTGACAGAGTGCGACATCTGTTGGAACAGGTTGAAACTAAAAACATCCTAGACACATTTGACACCACACTTACCAAGGTATATCATACACATAAGACACGTGTGATACCATTTCCAAGTAAAAGTCTAGTCTTAAAGTCTAAAGCAGCTATTATATGTTTTATGTGTGTCAGTTAACACCCCATTTACTGCTTCCATAGAAACCAGGGATCTAAAGTGATGAGACAATGGCCTATAGATTGATGTACAAGTACATCCCCAAAAATTAGTGGTTGAAACGTCTGAACACTCAACTTAGTGCACCGACCAATCAAAATTCCATCTAGTCCCCAAAGTTGTTAAGCCAACCAATAGGAAAACGTTATTAAAACTTTGGGGACTCAATAATAATAAACAGCTCATTTTCCCCTCTCACACTTTACTGAAACCCTTTGAATCATTATTGGATACTATATTCAATAGGTTTATCCACTATAGCAACTTTCTAGCTGTGTATAGAACAGGGTATTTTTTTCAGGGTGTTTTTCTTAAAGTTCTTTGTTAGTGTTTAGTCAAATGCGATTATCAAGTCAAATTATTCTTAGTTTTTTACCAAATGTATATCTGAAATGTGCATAATTAAAAACAGTTTGACTTAATAAGTGATTTGGTTAAACGCTACACACTACTTTACGGAAAATACGCGAAAAAAATTAGGATTTATTAATGAGCCATTAATTTTTAAAATATAATATGTGATATTAACTTTGTTAAGACTAGACTTTTACTTATATCTTTTTTGTTATGATTTTTATTTTTACTGCACCTTTTATTTAAATACATTTTTAAAGTTTTGATTTTATCATTTATTTGAAAACTATATTTTTTAAATTAAATTAAAATGCTTATAGGTCCAAACTCGTATGTCTGAACTTGGAGCTAAGAGTAATGAGTATACTGGCATTCAGAAACAAAAGGAGAATCTTATCAGGTAAGATTTCAGATTAATCAACAATGCTTTCTATACTTTATTGTTGTTTGTTTAGCACTAAAGACCTTCAAAAAAGTTTATCTTTGTATTTTATTTGGTTGCTCTGTTTCTGTTAAGTGCCCAGTACCTTTTATTCTGCGTATTATGTCAATCTCATCGAATTTCTAATTTTGTACATCTGCTAAGTTAAGTGTGTCTGTCTATATCAAATTTAAGTATCTTCGCCTTTTTTCTTGGGTTATTATTGTTTTAGGGTTTGAATTTCCACATATAAATTCAAGAATTTCTTTGGGGTTTATGAATTCAATATATGTACACGAGAGGAATGTAAGTTTTTGAAAAAGGCATATATTCCATGCAAGCTAATCTTGTTTTTCGAATTTCTCAGTTGAATACATTCGCGCAACTTCTCCTGGTTGTGTAAGAAGGGAGATTATTGGGTGGTTTGGATACTTAATAGTCACGTACATAATATCTGTACAGCCCTTATCCCAAGCTTCTCTGCGGAGAGCGTCATTCATTACGGTGACTTAATTTGGGACACCTGCCATACTCGGCGAGGGTGAGGTAATAAGGAGTAGCTCCCTTGAGACAGCGGGTCAAGGCATAATGTACTTGAGCGTGAAGCTTGATAGCCCTAGTGGCTATACAAAAGTGTCTCGTCCTTCTCCATGGCTACTTAGGTCCAAACACTAAGAAACAATGGCTACACAAACAAGTAATAAATCAAAATATTTAAATTTCAGATGGATAGAAAGCACTGAGACAAGTGTGGCAGAGTTCCTGACCCGACCCAGCAAACTGCGGGCAGATGCGGCACAAATGGAAATCAATATGATCACGGATATCCAGCAGACTCTGGTGGAAAAACAGGCTGTTCTAGAGGATATCAATTTCAGGTATGACCATTAACATTTCAGCAATACATAGGTTAGACATTATAGGACAGTAAACAACGATATGTTATTACTTGGATGTTGCACCATATTTTCCTGTACTCTAGTAAAGTGATACTAACAGCTGTCTGAAAAAACGATACCTCTATCCAAACCCTTTTACCTAATCCCCGCTCCTCCTATTGAATAAACGAACCGACCAATAAATGAGTCTCATTGTAGCAACCTAAATTGACGATGAATTTTACCCTGATTACATCAATATTTTACCGTATCAAATTAAAAAGTGTTTTTCATGTTTTTGTCTACTCGAAACATATTTACTAGTTAAAAACATACTTAACCTAGCCTAACTATTTTCATAGAATGGAGGAACAGGACATCGATTTGAAGATTTCTCTGGACACCCTGGATCAACACATCAGTATGCTTCTCGAGAAAAGATACAGCCAACAATCCATTGTTGAGGACTTCAGGTATATAATAGTTATTTCACGCATCGTATTATAGACAGCTTTCCGCGGATACTGAAATGAAACATTAAAAGATTAATACCAGATTTTTTTTTAGCCCCGAGAGGCCGAAGTCCGGGTCTAACAAAACTGGTACCTATTAATTTTATGATTTCTTATTTTAAATTTTTTTCGGAGAAAATTGTCTGTAATACAATGTTATAAATGTTTTTTAGTACAACTGAGAACCAGTTCTAATCCAGTGAATATTAATCGGTTTGGAAGCCATACTGAAAACTTTTTTTCTTTCAAAACAAAGAATATGAGTATGTTCTTTTGGAAATCAAACCGGTTTAGAGTCGTGAAGAAAAAGCCTGTCTTGTATGTTAGAAATTGGTGACTAAAAACATTCCTAGTATCTTGACCAGGGAACTCTTTGTTCGCAAAGGCCTGTAAAACATATCATTTATTTATCCGCGGACAAATGTATATAAATTTAATGTCTAAATTGAATTTTAAAAGTAGTTCAAAGGTGAAAATAAAACTAGAATCCATACTTTCTAGAAAGTTTGATTATCAAATCTAAAATGCACACATTTATTTCTTTAAAAATACTATTTCTTTCAAACTTTTCAATTGAAAAAAAGTACATTTCTACCACTCGAATTTTTAAAGTTTTTATTGATGAGTTATATCCACAAATCTTTCATGTTTCTATTTAAATTAAATAAGAAAAAAAGTCTAATAGCTTTTTAGGTTTTAATTGGCCATTTAAGAAATCAAAATTAATTTTTATATTTTTTGTTGTTGAAAAAGGGCATTTAGTTAACACTTCTTTAAATTTTCTATCAAACCACACAACACATGGATTTTCTTTACAGTTTGATATCGGTTCAACAGAATCTTAATCTGAAAAATATATTTTCATAAAATAAAAATAAAATGTGATATTATGAGATTGAGAATGGAACATAAAAAAATTGTTTATTTTTTAGGTTTTACTACCAAGACACAATGGCCTGGTTCGACAAGATTTCTCGGGAAATGCGGGAGCTGGAGGAGAACACAGAGATGAACTCCACCACAAGGTTGGAGAAGGTCACCATGCTCATCAACAACTATGAGGACAACAAGGAGAGGGCCACCAACTTGGAGGAAAAATCTAAGTAAGTTTTTATTTTTTTGTAGTGAAGCTACTCAAGATTCATTTTAGTTTGTCTGTTGGTTATTAACCATTTTAAGTGTGATATATAGAGCCATTTTTCCATTCATATTCTCAAATATAATTATATTATTAACTAATGTATAGGTGGGTTGGCGTTGGAGGTCAGGATAATAGCCTAAAACCACCCTGGTGTATTTATACTTACCTATAAAGTATAACTTATTCGGACCAGCAATTTCAGAGATCTTAAGTTTAAGACAAAAAAACTGCTTTAATTATATGATATGATTCTCAGCTTGTTATTCCTGCAACTGTCATTGACATATTTGATCCTGTTTTTAGGTTTGTGCTACCTGAGATAGGACCTGTTGATGGTGAACAGGTGCAGGAACAAGTGAAGACTGTCATGAGACGTATGCAGGACATCAAGAAGAGGATGGAGAGAAAGAAACAGCTGGTTGAAATGGCACAGGTGAATTTTCATAACCTAGAAACTATTCAAAAATTCAGAATTTAGAATAGTTTGATTTTCAGTTAAGACTTTCTTACAAAGGTTTCACAATTAAATTATTATTTGGATAAAAAAGTGCCACGATATTTTTTTGTTAATGTTATAAAGCATACTATTTTGTGAAGATTAATTTGTAAAAATTCAATAATATTAAGTTTATATTTGCCTTGCATAAACTCAAACTTTATCATTATTTTTTTCAGCTCGGATTTAACAATACCTCAAAGGAGATCAGCGACACCAAGACATGGATGGAGGCCAAAGTGGAGGAACTAAAGACCAACAAATACACCTCTATTGACACCAGAATGTCGGAACTTAAGGTTCTTGTCAAGGAGATTGACAACAAGTCTATGGTGATTGAGACTCTTGAAACCAAGGTTGAAACTATTTCTTCTGATCTAGAATCATCTGAGTATTCTGAATTAAAGAAGAAACTGGAGGAACTTTATGAAGTCCACACCAAACTATCAAGACATGCTGCCAATTCACTCAAAGTTCTATCTGAGAGTGCTGAATTCCACAAAAAGTACGAGGCCGACCTGTCGGAAGCAGAAAACTGGCTTAAGTCCAAAATTTCTGAATTCCAAAAGGCAACCGAGTTCGAGCCCCTGAAGGCCTATGACATTGAACGTAAAATTGCCAAGTTGAAGAAAGATCTTCATGAAATTTCCGACTATGAGGAATCATCAATTTCAAGTCTGAAGCTGTGTATACTTAACATAGAGAAGAACGGTGATGAAAGTATGAAGAAACAAGCTTCGGAGGATAACAAGAATATTGATCAACTTGTCAACCAACTTAAAGATGGCGTCAAGAACAGGTAATTGGGTTGTATCTGTTTTTCAAATAATATAGTACAAAGAATAATTCTATCCCTAATTAGCGCAGCAACAACAAGAAATGATTTTTTAATGAAAGATAAAAAAAAACTGTAAAATGTGAATTTTTTTAGTGCCTATAAAAAATGTCGTATATTGGTCTATAAATGTTCAATTAAAATGTATACTGACCTGCCATTTGTAAAGTAGTCTGTGTATTGGTATATCATTAATCATTAATTATTCAGCAAATGTTTTACTTAAACAAAGATTAGTCTAATCTGAAAGATGTAATGGCTCATTCAATCACAATTTAGATTAGATAAGACCTGCTAGGTAATTTAATACAGATATAGAGAAAATAGATTTGTTTGATAAACCAAAAATTTACAGATTTTAAAATTAAAATATATATTTGTAACTTGATAGGGATTATACACACCCACCGTATATTATTATTTTAAAATAATTTAATTGGAATTACATTTCAATTTTTAATTATATAATTATAAAGGTACAAAAGGAGTTGGTTATTAATGAATTTGATAAGTCTAAAAATTTTGTAATAATAAGAAGTGACGTGTAGACTTCACTAAAGAGTCCTTGAAGACAATGATCTTGTATTTTTATCTATATTTGGTTATTTTACGAATTGTAATTAAAATCAGGGCTCCACAGACTCGCTTTAACCGCCTTTTAGCCTCAGGTAAATCAACCTGTTGCTATTTTTTAAAGCAGCTGGAGGTCCTGACTCAAATATCCCTCTTTAAATATAAAGTCGCGACTGACGCCTGGCTGCCGAACCTCTATTAAAACAAGCACTGGAATAACCTTATTTTTTTCTTACAGGATTCAATACTTGGAAGACACAGTGGAAACTCGACGTACATTTGAAACTGAATTCGAGTCCTGTGTAACAATTCTGGACCAAGCAGACGCCCTTATCAACACTGAAATTCGTGGCTCTATCAACATTGCCATCCTTGATGAACATCTGAATAAGTTCAACAAGCTGCAAAAGGAATCCGAACAAAACAGGGAGAAGGTTGCTGAAGTGTTTGACAAAGCCAATGCTATGATGACCAAGCTATCAGATGCTGATAGAATCTGTCTTCAGTCGCAAATGGATGAAGTTTGTGACAAACAGAATCACGTGGCTGACTCTGTCCAGGCCAAGATTGATAATCTGGTCAAGAATATTGGAATATATAAATTGACCGCTAAGAAGATTGAGGACTGTGTCAATCATTTGACTGAGATCCAACGCCAGATTAGGATGCTGAATAAACCTATTGGTTACAGGTAATTAAATTTTGTTTTAAAAGTATATTATGATGTAAATTTATAAGCAGAGATAAGTTTTTCTATTATTAAGTTAGGTATTCCATATTAATATTCAATTATATCTAAATGGCTGCATTTTGGCCATGATATTAGTTCCCATTAAAATATACACTTTTTTGTCAATTTAATCATTTTTAAGAATTTAAATACGAAATGAGCTTGAAATATTAAAATACAGGAAATTAGTTTATCAAAATTGGCTTTTGACTTTATATATGCAAAAGTTGTCATCACTGTTTTTAAATAACAAATCTTAATTATTTTACTTGCAGAGTTGAAGACGCCGAAGACGTATTGAAAGCCTATGAAGAAATCCTCAACAACCTGAAAGACTTCAAGGTCCAGATGGAGGATCTTCAGGCCACATCCAACACCAATGTAAACGAGCTCGGCGCCCTGCTGAAGCAGCAAGAGGAGCTGATTGGCGCCATCGAGAATCAAATGGTGAAGATCAGAAATTTGATCTCTGTCAGGCATCAGTTTATGACAATGGTCACTGGTATAACAAGCTTTATTATCAAACATACTGAAAGTGTTAAGGAGGTTGAAAGATCTAGCATACCTCCTCTTGAGAAGGTCAACAAGTATGAAACTTCCATTGCTAAGCTGAAGGATTGTGAAACTCAACTGGCACTGGCCTCTGATAAGGGACAACAGATTGCCAACGAAGGTTCCACAGCGGATAGAAATCAAATTACGCAACAACTGCAGTCTTTGAAAACCCAGATTCTGACCCTGAAGAGAGCTATTGAGAAGAAGAGAGATGAACATATCAAATCAGTTGCTGAACATAATAAGGTAATCTACAATTCATTCTTTCCCCCATATCAATCAACTAAAAATGTAAAAGGTTGAAATTCACTCATCAAAATGTGATTATGGATTAAAATTGCATACAGAGTATTATGGGTTAAAAATGTGATTTCTGTAAATTGGTTGTATAAAAGAAATATACAAATATTACCATGATGTCTATTCTATTTAACAAAATTTTAATTTCTAGGTATACATGGAGCTTGAAAAATGTTTGGACTGGATATACGAACATGAGGTCGAGTTCAAATCCCAGCCCTTGCTCAAAACAACAGTAGACGACGTTGAAGAGCATACAATCAAACACATTGAACTATCCAAAGAAGTAATGAAGACTATTGATAAAATAGTTGCCATCAACGAGGCGGCTAGGAAAGAGTCGGAGCTGCAGCCGAAGATCTTTGAAATGCTGAGCAACGCGGCTGCTCTGGCCCAAACTGTTCCTGTTGATCTTGAAAATAGATTGGCTTATCTCAACATGAATAAAGAATACAGGTAGACCTATAAGAAATACTTTATATATAGGATTTTGTCCATAAGTAGCGAAGTAACAATAAGCTTGCAAGTATTTTAGAGTAAAAGAAATAAGTCTACATCTGCAATCCCTCAATTGGACCAATTGGACCAATCCAACTACTTTATTGGTTAGAAAGTGTACAAATTTTTAGTAAGAGAGTATTATTTTCGCAAGGATTATTGTGTCTGATTGTCCATCTAGGATAATAAATCTATTTATTTTAGATTATAATAGGACTGATACTATTTCTAATCCTCAATACACATGCAGTAAATGTATGCTTTAACTACATGAATCTTAACTTTGTCGCATTTATTGTCATTTTTTATGGATACAAGAACGTACGGAATTACTTTAGTTACAGGATCTAAAATAAGATCTGGTCATAGAACTTGCAAAAATAATATAAAGAAAAAAATTGAGGACATGCAATTAAAATTTTAAATGAACAAGTTTGAAATATTGTTTCCTATTTTAGATTGGAGTATGACAGCCTTGTTGAGAGACTCAACAGCTGGGTCGAAGAGGCCCAAGTCAAGCTACGACCCTTCGAATCTGGTGTCGATTACGAGTCATTGGAAACTGACTTGGAATCGCACAAAAAATACTTTAGCGAGGAGACGAGGTTGCGTGAATTGTTGCATAGTATTCATGATACTGCTAATAAGATCTGGGCCTCCCTGTCTCAAGTTGATCAGGATAAGATTACTCATGAACAGGTTAGCTTTACATTTTATTAAAAGTCTAGACGTCCAAGCTTTTGTGGGGCGTAAAATCTGTATAGGTGGGGGTAATTGACGTTAAAATTTAAGCCCCCCCCCCCCCCAAATACATTAACAAGAGGAGGGTAAAAAGACTCCTTAACTCCCACCCCCCCTGGACGTCCATGACTGACACACAAATAAATTAATCATTAGGCAATGTGCTTATAAATATCTACATAAAACCAGCTAAAGACAGTTTAGAATAGCTAGATCGACTTCAAACAAAAAGTTATCGAATTAAAAGGACAAGTTTTGTGAAAAATATAAAAATAGACAAATAGATAAGCATACAAATTATGGAACATTTAGAATGACAAACAGTCTTAAAGGCGGATTATAAGAGAATGATAAACAAACGAATAGATTAACAAAATAGACATACAAAAGCAAATTAATAGATAATATCAAATTAAATATTCAATAATCTTTTCATTTCTAGGAGTTTTTGACACAGCTAATCAAAAACACACTGAACTCTGCCCACCAAAGACAATCAGAATATGAGAAATACATTGCCAAGCGCAAAGAATACGAGGAAAGCTTCGAAAAGGTGAAGGAAATGCTTGACAGCCTCAGATACGAACCTGAACGGCCCACCTCTCTGGCAACTGTTAAAACCAGCATCCAACGTGTTGATCTTCAAATTAAGACAGTTGCCAGCAAAAAGGGAGAATTCGATGCTCTGACATCGGAAGGCAAAGCTTTAGAGTCAACGGCTGATACTATTAACCGTCACAAGATCTCTGATGAGTTGATTATGTGCACCCAACAATGGAAGAACATATTAGCTGAGCTAAAGGAGAGAAAGGAGAATCTTGCTGCGCTTGCACTACAATGGGAAGATTTTGATTCTAAATATAAGGTAGGCTTTGAATTATGTTTTTATAAAAACAAAAACCATAAGAATGACAATGTAAAGTAAATTTACTGTAAAATTGCTTAAATACAGGTTACTGTATTGGTCATAAATACATTTTTAGGAGTTTATTATAGAGATGCTTTGCTTAAAAAATTGTTCCGTTTTGTTCTAGTAATCATTATTGCAAAAATAATGAAATAATAAATAAAAATGTTTTAAATTCATCATTTACGGATTTTCTAGAAAAGAGTTGTTACGCCTCGTAACAACTCTAACATGTCTAAATTAAGGGTAAGAGCTATATTATTCGGACGTACATACAGGCCCAAATTGTAAAGAAACTTCGCTTGAAAAACAGTTTCCTTGTTCAAAAACATTTTCCTTTTTCCAACTTTTGTTTGCAAACCCATAGTGATTAGGAAAACTAGAGTAGATAGAATTTTTATGTTTTTCCTTTTTGGTTGGGTTTCTTAGGTCTTACATTTTACACCAAAAAACATACCTACAGCTTTTTTACAATTTACAATATACCTTTTGGCTACTCATTTTTCTTTATACGCAGTTTAGCTATTTTACAAAAGTTTCCAAAGTTTTAGAATAACGTTTTCTCATTAGTTGGCTATACAACTTTGGGTACACTTATTGATTTTCAATTGGTTGGTTCATTAATTTGAGAGTCAAACCGTTTTAACCACTAATCGTAATCCACAGAAATTGCCATTTTGTAATTATCATGGATATATACATCAATTTATCGGCCATTGTCTTATCCCTCTAGATCCATTTATCATATTTGTTGGTTTCATCTTTTATTTTTCATAGTTATAACTTAAATTTATCGGAAATATGTAAGATATTTAATTAATCATAAATTTATCTAATTAATATTGAAATAAATATTTATGTAAGTTAGTTTAAGTGGCTACTTTCCTTGATACTTGACTTTCCTATAAATCTTCATTATAAGATAATTGTCATACTTCAGTTCTATAAGTTTTACTTTATTAAAATAACTGATAATTTTATGATCATGGCATCATCAAAATGGATGCTTTATTCGATAAAAAAAATAATTGAGCTAGTCTTAGAAAATGGTAAATAATTGATTCATTCACAATTCCTGCCAAATGATTTTTAAACAGCTTTTTCAAAAAAAGTTCAGTTATTGAGATTTTACACACCCACCCCCCCCCCCCCCTTCTTTTAAAGTTGGACTTCATTGTGCATAGTTTTCTTTATTTTATATTCATCTTGACATACTTTATGACTTACTAAGTACAAATTTTACAAAATCCTATAGAACTAAGCTTTTATATTTTAGATAGGATTTTCCATCTTGCATCTTTATAATTAGTTCATCAAACTTCCTTGCATCCCTTTTTAAAACCATAGAAAGAGAGGGATAGAGTTGTAGCCCACTTTATTGTTTGTATGTCCAGTAATACCTCAGAAATCACTGAACAATGAACATAGTGTGAGGAAAACAGTGTCAGCCGTTTGTAAGCCTCAGATCAGGAAAATCAACCTTTTACAAGTTTAAAATCAGATTGAAGTCCAAACCTGACCCAAATGTGGCAAAAAAATTCAAAGCATCCAAGAATAATTTTTATGCTATCCGTGTTACTTTATCCATTGAAGGCTGTCTCCATTTAAAATATTATTATGTGTCATTTTATAACCATGACTAATAGTTTTTTTTTCTATCTTTATTCAAACATAAAAATTAACTCTGTGTTGTCTGTTGTCACTTTCTGCAACTGCCCTAAAGAAAAATCAGTAATGAATATTTCTACGTAGTTCATCTATATTTTATGTTATGTCTTTTCTATTAATTCATAGCTGCTATTTGTATTACCTAATAGAGTACTTTGAATTTCTGATCTAAAAAATGTAAAGAAATATAGTCTAAAATCCCAAGACTCACATAAAAATTAAGAGTTGGAAACTATCCCAGGACTTATGTAATGATTCTCAAAATAAAGAACGAAAGCGCCTTATTGGTTAGCGAGTCCTAATAAACAAACAAACAAACAATAAACCTTACTACTTTATATAATAGAATATTTATATTCAGGCGTTCGACAGTATGCTGGCATCCTACAATCAAAGATACGCGGACGCTGATATGAATTTTACATCTATTGAACAAATGAAGTCAAATCTTACAACATTGAAGGTATATATTTTTTTGCAATATTTAGGTATCAAATAGTAACTTATATGTAAAATTAAATGTGGATATATGCATAGTGTATAACTATCTATAATTTCAGTCATATGATAGATTCATTTTTTGTTTTCATTTGATTCATTTGTACATACATTTTACCTAGAAAATTTAAAAAATATTGATGGTTGTAAATATACAATTAGGCCTTGAAAGTTGAATCTTTGCGTTTTTTTTCTGGCAAAATTCATTGTATATGCATATTCAGAGATATTCATAGACAGACATGTATAGATATTATAAAAATAAATCTGTAAATTCCTTCACGTCCTAAGCTAGAAGTAGAGAAGACGAATGTCTGTTTGACTAGCTAGCTTTGTGGTATAAACTTCTATACACTACAGAGACAACATTAATTTTTGTTTGCATTTCAACTTGTCTAATTCTTCTTTTATGATACAAATTTATATTATAATATGAATCCCTATTTTGTATGCATTGTACCTATTTATACATATTTGTCAAGGAATAAGATATAATGGTGCTTAAATATTTTTTCATCCCTTTATATCTTTAATGATTATTAGCTATAAAATAAAAAAAACATTTTTTAGAAGATTAATTTTTCTTTTTGTTGTCCTATCCCTACAATCCCTGCATATTTATATAATATTTTGCAAAAATATTGCAGGCTTTGTTGGAAGAAATCCGAGGATGCGATTCTAGGTATAGAGATGTCGTGGTCCTGGCTGAAAATGTTATCAGGTAAGATTTAATCAGGGTTATAGGGCTGTGCGAATTTGCTCAAAAATGGGTTTCCCAAGGTCATCAATAGTGCTTTATATCAATGAAAGACTTTAAAACCCTAACTTACAGATTGACCGAGGAAATAGTGTAATTGCTGTTAATAAATATTTTCTTTATGAAGTAATTACGAGGACAATTTTCCCTTAAGATTAAGCAGTGTAGACAAAACGGGCCAAACCTTTTTATGAAAAGTTTCTCCCTCAGCGATTCTTTAGGCAGACGGACTGCTTGTTAATTCTAATTATAAAGAAGCTTCGCTACTAAAAATTGTATTATAATTGACCATCGGCATCATAACATTTCCTTTATTCTTGGTTTCGTCTATAGATAGAAGAGTTTATGGTTATACCCTTAGCTATATGCATTATGCTATCATTTTATGCATCTACATTTTTATGCCATTTCTCGCCGAATTAGAGAATTTGAAACGAACTTATTTTTATGTCTAAAAATACTCTCACAAGAACAAAATTTACATGAGCAATGAAAAGTACTTTGGTCTGATTTGAATTAATTCATTCAGCTTTAAATTCTTTAGATGCCAAATTATCATTGTTGCAATTTTTCTGCCCATTGTTTGCATTTTCTATAGGTCTGCACTGCATTGCACATATATTTTCAAGGGAACAGCAACTCTATAACTAGGGTCGATCTCACGTCCATCCATTTAAACATAACAGGAAATTTAAAATCAATTTAAACAGACTGATTTTTATTCATCAAAATAATATTAATATCTTGTTATTGTTGTGCTAATTATAAACATAATTATCCTTGGTTGTTATTCCTATAATCTAAAAGTATAATGACATCACAAAATCAGGACAAAGGCATAAAATAAAGGTATAACTAAGCGTTAAACAACACTATAAATTATACAGAAAAGCCTATCTAAAACCATTTCATTACCTTTTTTCTAGACACAATAATTGCAAAGTTTTACACATGCATTGTTTCGTCCATTGATGTGTCACTGTATCCCTTTGAATATGTGTAGAGGTGTGCACATGTTATGTGCACAATTTCTAGGTCAGGATTAATAGTGCACAAGTACATTATTTTCACGAATTCAGGTATAGGTAATCAGGAATTGATGGGCTCGGGGAAAGGATTATACATCAACAATTTCATTTTGTTTATTTCTCTCTTAGTTTTGAAGATAATTGAGTGAAACCTTTTTTGAATGAAGCAATTATCATGCCAACTTGCCCTATCTAAACAAAGGTGACAACATCCATAAAAGCGAAGCTCTGAAATTGAAGAACAAACGAACATAATTTGTAGAGTGAAAAAACTGAATAAGCAGATTATCAGTGTATAGATATAAACAAAATTGTAAGAAAATTTGTTGCAAAACTGCATTAATACATGATACTGTTTAAGGACGTATTTTCATTTATGGACTTGATTATAGAGATGCTTCGCTTATAACATTGTACCTTGTTGTAATAGGAATCAGAATTCCAAAAATCAGATGAATGTGATAATTCTAATTAGCCTAAATTAACGAAAAGAGCTAACCGTGACGGACTGACGGACCTACCATAATTATAGAAAAACTTCGCTTTTTAAAACAGCAGTGGATCTACTAAGCTATATTTATTCAGTCATATTTATTTAGAAATAGAATATTTCTTATGGAAATAGTTGTCCTTGATTTAATAAGATATTTACTTTTCTTTATATGGGATTATTTTCATTAAATGTGTGATTTTAATTATGGCTGGATAATCAAGATTTAACATGTATTTATTTAGTTAATGAAGTTTTATAAATTTATTATTTTAAAATCTTTGAGAAATTTTTTTAAAAATCCTTTAAATTATAACTGTTCTTTTGAAGGCATTTATTCATTTGTTTCAAATCAAATCAAATCAAATTTATTATTAACCGCAGATCCACAACATTCCACTGATCTTGGACAATTTTCCGCCATCAGGGCATAAATAAATAAATATCATATATATTATATATTTATAATTACAATTGTTTAAAAAACATGATGGTTTATTTTTATTACCCATCCATATATCATTATAATTGTTAAAAACATTGTTAAATAATCAATTTTGCGAATAATGCCCTGTCAAGATAACCAGGTACAGAAACTTAGCCCTAAGGCTGGTGCACGCCCTTGATGGTGCTAGGGCGCTATCGCTGGCCAATTATCTCAACTATTACTTGATTTGATTGTTCGCTGTTATCAATCAATAAAAAAATCCGCTGTTGTGCCTTTAGCAAGATCCCTACACCCCCAGCTTTCCCGGTCAACCGCCGTCTTCGGATATCCCCCTACCGCCGTGAAACGTCACCAGATGCATACTAAAAGAACAGGTTAATACAATTTATTGGTCCTAAGACCAATAAAAAAAGTTATCAGGAGAAAGAACGATCACCAGGCCGAACGAAACCGTTTTTTATGATATTACAAGCGTAGTTCCGGATAAAAAATTCTAAGAATAAAACTTCTACATAAGAATAATTCATTCCGAAAACTTACAATCAATTTTCAATTTTCCGAGGAGCCCAATAAGAATAATAAACTAGCGCAAGTCTCAGAAAATAAAACATATTGTACTCGTAATCTGACTCATTTAACATTTTCTAATACTAGCTTTCTTCTAGAATATTAGTAAGTAAAGGGAATAAAAGCTAAGTTACTTGCTAAAAATGTTTCTTTAATTTGCAGGGCTCGGCAGTCGACTACTTTTATGGCGGCTTGGCTACAGCTTATGAATATTGGAAAAAGTTGGGGATTATTCAAAATATAGAATCAGCTTTGTCGCATTAAGCACCTGAAATGGCAGATTTTTTTCGTAAAAAATAGTGCTTCACATCTGTGGATTGTTTAATAAATAGCGGCTACAGGTTGTAAAGAAATTTGTAACTCAGTTGCCGAGCCCTGGTAATTTGTTTCTAAATGCATTATAATTGCTTTTTCCTAATTGGGTATAATGTACTTTAAACGTAAAAATTTAAATGTTCAAATTATGATTTTTAGGAATAGAAATTTACTAAGGCAATTTGGATTTAAGAATTATTTTTAAACTTTTGTCTAAAATGTCGTAATTTTCAATTGATTGATTTTCAAATTTCACTTATACATAAACTAAAAGACCTTGTCTTTTTAATCAACTTACTATAGCGAAGTGCGAACGGACGGAAGTACATATATACCTAATTATAGAATAGTCGCATTACTAAACATAATATTTTACATTATTTGCTATTTTAAAAGACCACAAAAGATAAATTTTTTAACCTTTTATTTTATTTACTTAACACTATGCTGTGAAATATTTTTAAAATCATGTCAACTCTTTATGATATTCACAAGCGGCTCCGCCCTCAGCGGCCAAAAGAAGCCCTTGTGGAAAAGGTAGAAGGCATCAATTTTATATCTTATATTATCTTGGGAAGGTGGAGCTACTTACGGTCAAAATAGTGACAAACCTTTCTTAAAGAAGTTTTATTGTAAAAGAGAACCATATCGGTTCAGCAGATAGCAAGATCCTTCGTTACACACATACAGGCATTCTACTTTCCTATAAGGATTATATATATTCTATATATGTATTTATCTATTTTGAGAAATGGATTTTTAAGAATTGATATATATTTATATACTTGGATGTTGCACCATATTTTCGCCTACTCATATAATATGGACCTTCCAGCTGGCTAACGATAACCAATATCAAGCCCTTTTTACACCATCCCCTTTCCTTTCCTACTGGAGTAAAGTACTAAACAATTAATTGACAACAAAATTTCAACAAAAATAACATCCACATAGAGTATATCTATTTTTGTAAGTATGAGTAAAAGATTATTGTTTTAACTCTTTTTACAAGGTCAAGGATAAAATAACAATATACAGGGTGCGCCACATAAAACCGGACTTTTTCTAAATTGTAAACAAATTAACATAAAATCGTCAATTTTAAAGATTTTATTAAATTTTAAAAACTGGGAAGCAAACTAGGTATATGAATATTAGATCATTGAATAAAATCGCCGCCAGCATCAATCACCGCCTCTACCCGCCTACTCAACCGCCGGCAGTCCCAGGTCAAAATGTACCTGTCCAAGCTGGCGAAGTTCTCCGTGATAGTGGCAATGAGGGAGGTCTTTGTGGTATGAGCACGTCTATTGGTGCATGCTTCAAAGTAGCTCTAGGCCCAAAAGACCATTGAATTAAGATCGGGCTGCTGGGAGGCCACATTACCTTAGGATTGTGAGTAACCGCAGGATCCAAATTCACCCAACTTTCAAGCTACCCTTTGACACGAAGACCTTTATTTAGACCACAGTTGAGCTAGAATGACGTTCTATAACTTTTTGGAAATGGCATGAAGATTTAGCTATGGTTGTCAGCGCAATCCATAGTCTAAAATGAGTTTTATAGTTCCATATGGGTCTTTAACGTCGAGAACCGAGAAATTTTCACGATTTTACACGATTTTTTGACGGTTTTGACATCTCTAAATCAGCCACGTTTCACTTTGCCGGAGTACTACAGCCAAACTATTTTAGATATAGAGCTCTAGTCTTTTCAAGTGTCTTACTTATGTATCTAACAGTATCCCCAGCAAGTTGCATAACTCTACCTCATCTACAGATGGGCTGAGGTCCGATTTAGTGGGCCCTAGTCGAGAATCCAGATTATATCACCAGCGCATTTCGAATCTGCCTTGTTGAACATAAGCGCGGCCAGCTCGGAGTACGAGCCCATCTTCGTCCAAAGATTTTTTTGTGCTTAAAGGTCATTACCTAAGCTTTCAATAGTGGGGTCAAACGTCCTGATTGGTCAAGTAGTTTTGACGCTATGACCGTTTTAAAAAAGTCCGGTTTTATGTGGCGCACCCTGTAGATAGATATATTATTTATTTTGTTATACTCACTCCATTAATATTACAATTTAGCATAGCTACTCTAAGACTAATTTTGCCTACCTTATTTAATTTATTCGCTACTTTAGCAAATGACACTTTTTGTGAAAAATGTATTTTAAATAGGTAAATATGTGATTTTGTGTAACTAGGCTTCTGAAATCTCTAGCGAAGATTTTTCTAACCAAGAATTATTTATAATTGATTCAGCTTCGTTAGTTATTAATGCTGTTATCCTTATTTGAGATTTTATGTTTTTTAACTGTTATGTGCTTTATTAAGTTTGACATTTAAGTTCTTAGTTTTATCATGATTCTTCAAAATTTTCTTTATACTTCTTATAATGTTATTAAACTATTTTTTACACAAAGTGTAGTTAGAGATTTTATAAACAATGACGAACCTAGTAATAGTGTCCAACTTTTTATCTTTGTGACGTAACAAAAATCAAAGGATGAGAGGGGAGGTGGGAAAGGAAACCCCTAAAAAAGAGATGGATTTTTGTTACGTCACAAAGATAAAAAGTTAGACACTATTACTAGGTTCAACAATGACATTTAAAAATAAGCAATGTTTAAAGCATTTTAAAATCAGTTTTTTTGTTGGGAGGCTTATTAAAACTTTAGTTTGTCCGTCTGATTATATTTAGCGATTCAAATGAATATCGTATTTAAAATAAATAAAAATTGACTTTGGATAGGTATTATCCTACATTTTAAATTGTTTTATTACTTTTCTGTTTTTTCTTTACCAAGAATATAATGAGCCTGTTTTTGTTTTGCTACTTATAGGCTTTTTATAATATGTTGAAAACCATAACTAGCTTCCTGTTTAGGCATGACAATCTATCAGCAACATTTCATAAAATTGGATAAATTTGAGCAATCATTGTATCATGATTTTGACAATCAAAAATAATACTCAACCAAGGATAACCTTATGGGGTGAGGGATTCAACATTTTGGAAAATTCAACTTAGGGGGGGGGGGGGGATAAATGGCGTGTGAGGGTTTATGGTAAAATCAAAAATAGGGTTATATGAAATGTCAAAATTTACATGATTTGTGAAAACTAAGGGCTTTAAACCATGGAGCGAGGCGCCTAACAATTTTTGGTTGGTCAAATACGTTCTTGTTTTTTGTAAACCTTTTTATTAGCGGAGCTACTCTATTACAAAAGCTGTCCGTTTAGTTGCTTGACTGATCGATTCACTTTTATCTTAATAATATTAAATGTTGAAAATTATATAATTAAGCGACAATACCTGTCAAAAACACTTATTTTGTTGTATTATTTTATTATTTTTTCGCTATTTATGGCTATGATTATTATTGATCTTAAAAATACTTCATATATATTGTATATCCTGTTTTTGGACATCGAAATGATCTTTGTAATTTGCATTTTACAGCCAATAGCTTGTGTATACATATTTATATTATTCCGGGAAGTATTTCTTTAATACCGCCAATTTTAAAGGGTTTTAGATAGTATATATCAATTTTAAATAATGTTGTCGCTGCGTTGTACTGGAAGTTTTGTGTGGTATAATTGATCCAAATTAGTCAGCCCCAGTTATTTTTTTTATTTTTAATCTGCATCAAGGGGCTCTAACCTTTTTCGGTTTCGAAAAGAGGGAAACCGCTTTTTGTGTTTAAATAAGGATAAAAAGGGTAATGTTGACATCATAGCGTTTGGAAACTAGCTATTACTGATACAAATGCAAAGTTTTCCTTATATTTACGTCGGGATTATGACCAACATTAAGTATTACATCTTTAAAGAATTGCTGTTTTACAATTGTATTTAATGTACAAACGTAAAAACGTTGTAATGAGAAGCAATGTCGGCAATTCTTGCGTTAGAAAATGCTTTTCACGTTTTTGATTTATAGGAACCTAAATTTGCATAGAGAATCAGGCATATTTGATTGGGAGTGAGCTACTCTATTATTTCAAATTCTTAGTGAATTAATAACAACTATTAAAACAACAATAAATTGCTACACAGTATGATGATACAAATTTAAAATCATTTTATTTTAACAAGCTATTGTGTCCCTAGCATCTATTGAGTATTGCATTGCAAGTGGGTCGGAGAGGGATAGAAAAAAACACCATTAAGAAAAAGGACTAAAACCTTCGAGGGACCTGTGTGAAGTTTCCCTGTAACAGGAAATTCAATCATTTGGTGGTTAGCGAGATCCTTACTACTTGATATAAAAGGATTTGACAGATATCTATAATACAAAGTAGAACGATGTCTGTCTGTCCGTCTGTCCGTCTGACCGTCTGTCCGTCCGTCTGTCTGTCTGTCCCTTAAGATCTCGGTAACCACTGAACCGATCGGATTCTACTCTTCAGGGTATCTACCTATTGGTCCTGTGGTGGTTTTAAGCTATTTTCTCGGGGGGTGGGACACCCCCAACCCCCCCAAAAACCAAAAAATCCCCCCCCCATTTTTTTTTTTTTTTTTTTTTTTTTTTTGAAGGAGTTTCCATGGTCCTTTATGGTCTCTCGCAATAATTTTTTTTTATCACCTCTTGGGCAAAGCCCCTAGAGGCTAGGGGCGAAGCCGCTAGTTTCCGTAAACAGTAGTTACGCAACTAAAATATGGGTGCAGCGTAACTTAATCAGAATTAAAGAAAGAAATTCATATTTTAGAAATCAAGAAATTTGAATTTCATTACCTTTTTACAGAGTTGAATAACCTCACATTAAAAAGGTTAAGGGAAAACTTTGGAACACCTTAAAGATTTATTCATTCATAAATTGTATTTATAGTCAGAGATTTTTAATTGTAAAAAGCTAACGCTTCTATAATAGGCACTTGAAAGCTTAAGTCTCTAAGGAGTTTTCTCTTTGCAGCCTGTTTAATTGTTTATCTTTATTAAAGTTTACTATTCTTTTTCATTCTTAAATGATGTTAGATTGTTGCGTGCCAGGCAAATACTTGGTCCGATTTGGTACAGTACAAATACTTTACAAATAGGTTTTCTCTCAAGTTTTTCAAATACTGTCAAAAAGATTTATGTAACAAAACGAATATTAATTGTATTTCTTTCAAATAGTCCTTCTTTTTACAAAATTAATAATGTTTTTAATTTTAGTTATCTTGGAACTGTAAACAGTTTGGCCAGACAGGAGCTCGAGATTTGTATCACAAGTATCTCCAACAAATATAAATTGTAAGTACCAATTTCCTTTAGTTTTATAGTTTCACGGATTTTTACTTAATGGTTAGAAAAAGAACAAGATTAAAATACCACATAATTCCTTTCTTATTATAATGTTTCTGTAGTTAATCCAATGGAATTAATATTGTCAATTCAATTTCACACAGATATCATTAAAAATTGCCAATTATGAAATTTAGCAAAAAAATACTTTTGAACAATTTTAAGCTTATATTTTTCCTACCATAAAATAAAAATCCTTTTTTTGTATAAAGTATAAGATATTCAGCAATTTTCTTCGATTTGACTGTGTGTTTTAGCTTTTAAAAATCTGGAATTTTGGTTATTAAAAAAGAGGAGGAGTATATTGAAAGAAATAATTAACCCCCTAAAATTACTGAATATCTTACCCTTACCTGATTTTAAAAATGTTTCAGGATAGTTTTAATATTTTACTTTCACTGAAAAAAGCATTAAAGTTAAGTAGATTCCTAAAAAAGGTTTTAAAGTTGTATAACCTGAGATGGGTTCTTAAAAGATAATGCCGCGTTTTTTCGACATTTTTTACGCTATGAATAACAAGCGCGGCATTCGCGAAATCTAAAAGAGTATACAACGATTTATTTAATTATTTCGCTTTTGTTGGTACGGCCTTCATAGAAGAAAAACAAATTATCTTCAATCCATTTTTGCTGCATATTAATTAATGCATCTTTTTAGAGCTGTGTTAGACATTATAAAAATTGCTAAAAAATAATTTAAAATTCAGTATTCCTAAGTTATATACTCTGTTGAAATTCTATCGTCTTCGTTCAATCAATCAATGTCTAAAAAACGCCGAAAAAACGCGGCATTCGTCTTTTAAAAACCCATCTCTGATTTAAGCCAATTTTTGGAAGCGAAAAAGTTAGTTTTGTGTACAAGTAATCTTTATCTACCTTAAACTTTTAGATGGACACAAATCTTACAAAGTTCAGATTTAGAGGCGAAAAGAATGCTTTTTAGAAAGTTTTTGTTGTAGTTGGAAAATGTGTATTTTTATTGAAAATCGATGGTAATTTTTATTTATACATATTTTTATTACAATAAAATAGAAAGTATAGTAATTAAAAATATTTTTTTTTTAAATACTTTTTTATGGATTCATACTGTAATTCCAATGATAAAGTTAATTTCAAAACCACTCAACAGATGAAAAATCTTAAAATACATTCTTAAAAAGTTCTGAAATTAATTTTTCTTGACTTAAAAATTTTGGATACTTTTATTAAATTTGGATTTGTTGGTTCCAAACTAACATATCCAAACTTTTCAACCAATAATTTTGATATAAAGAAGTGATAATTGTGTTAATCACCCATTGTCTTATCCATTAAGATTATTGATTATCGCGTTGACTTTGGGCATAATTGTCCTTGTTTATAATTAATCTACTATGATAATTTATATTTGATTAATCACGACTTATAATAGTGTGATAGATGTTTTTTTATCAAAACCTTTTCATCATGTAGAAGGGTTCAAAAGGATATCACGTTTTTAAAAAAAAAGTGTTGCTTCTCAAAAATAGATTTTATTAAAACGAAGGAAGTTAGATATAAAGCTTATCCATTTATATAAAGTAGAAGGTTTTTTCTGTCGGAAGGTAAAAATCTCGGAAATTAAAGGTCCGAATGGGCTTTACTTTTCAGGGAAGCGTTATAAATGTCTTGACCTGGTTTTAAGCTATTTTCTAAACAATTCTCCACCTAACCTTAAGGCTAAGGGGAAGCAACTAGTAAGCAATAAAGTATTCTCCTCAGATTGGAAGATTATTTTTTATTGCATATATCTATCCCTGCACTAATATTGTTAAAATATGATAATTATAAAATTATTTACCTTAGTAACTCTTTTAGTAACTCTATTGACGACAGTTAGATACATGAACAAAGTACTATGTATTGGTAAAGTTTTTATTTACAAATTATAATAAGATATATGTTTAGACAAGACGAATGACACTTTAATGAAAAAAGTCCGAAAAAATAAAGTACAACACTCTTCTAATCCACTGTAATCCAAACATGTATCTAACCAAAATATGATTTAATATCTTGATAAGGACTTCTCTATAAATTTACTCAGAGAAAAAAATATTAGATTATTAAAGATTTAATATAACGTGATTAAGTTTTTTTTACAGGATATTAAAAACTTAATTTGAGGTTTTTTATTAGTTTTTCTTTGTCTAAATTAGTCTTGTATTAATTTTTTGTCTCCTAATTCAAATATATTAGGATTTCTGAGAAATTTAGTCTTATAAATATAACTTGATTTTAATATAATATTTTAGAGTTTTTTTTTTATTTTAACATATATAATTTAAATCTTTATAATTTGAATTTTGTATTTAAAAAAATTATATTATAATGTTTTTAGTACGTTGCTAGTCTATATAAACAATATATCTATTATTTTTACTATTGCTTGTCTATATACATTATACATCTAATATTCTGCACTAATTATCTCCTCCAATTTATTTCCGCAGATTTGCGGATGAAAAGCGGAAATTTTGCGGAAGGAACTGGATAGGACGGACTTCCCTTTGAATCATAGATATGCCCAAGAAAATTAGGGATAAGAAATCTTTGGAAAAAAATCCACAAATAAAAAAAGCTTCTATAAATATTACAAGCAGAATTGCACACATAATAATTGGTAAGAGATTAAATCATCATTCATTGGACTAGCCATGGATAAAAAGGGAAGGTTATTTATTGCAATGAAAATGAACTAAAAAACATTAATACAATGAAACAAAACATATTTTTGCCTCTTTAATTACATGGTTCTTATAAAAAGGTTTTTAACATTATTTTTCCAACATTTTTATGCTTAATAAACAAAAAATCTTTTTTTTTATCTCAAATGGCCACTATATTTTATGACACATAAAAATTATAAAATTATATATGACATAAACAGTTCGTGTTTTAAAATTAACAATATACTTGATTTCTACAAGTCATGTCGAGAGACGCACTAAATGATCATAACTGTAGAGTAGTTGTGCTTTTAACAACGATCGGGTTAATTGATAATAAAATTATTGATTTATATAAAACATAATTTAACAGATGTTTAGGAATACTTTTATTTACACAATGAACCACGAATATAGGCTTTTTGGCTTAAACCTTACGACTAGTCGCTTTTTTGCTTTCATACGTTTCAGTTTAACTTATACTATACGCTATCGGGTTTTAGACAAAGGTTGTGCAATAAAGAAATAGTTAAAAATTAAAGATGCCCAATACCTAATATACCTGAAATGTACACTTACACATTGCATTGATTAGTAGTGTCATGACATTTATGTACACCATAGGGAAGTTAATATTAATTAGATATGTAATTATTCAATTTATAATTACCATATAATTATGTGATTTGATTTATTTGGGGTTTGTGAGTTCGAGATTATTATTGATTTTTAAGAGAAAAGCTGATTTTACAAATTAAAACTTTTCTTTTCTAAATCATAAATACTTATAAAACAAGGTCTTCTAAAAGTTGCCTGTCAGTGTGTCCGTATAACTTTTGGCATTCCAAATCCATTTTTCTTCTGATTTTATTTATTTTGAGGTTATAACTAAAGAATTTATACAGAATTCTGTTTTTTTGTATTTGGAGGAAGCTTTTAACAAATTTGATTTATTCTATGACATTTAAATCTTTATCCTGGTATTAAAATTTACATGACTTCTTCCTTGGCTGCGAGTCTTTTAAATGTCATATCCTTGTATTTATTTTGTGTACTACATTTGAATTTGAGTGTTTGTGTATATTTATGTGCGCGCGACGCACACACACACACACAACATATCCGTGATGTGTAAAAGCCCCCCTCCCTATATGTGTTATCGTACTAATACAAAAATCTTACAAATATAAATTAGCTTGAGAGTTAGTTTGAAAGCAGCTTTCCTACAGTGTGCTATACGTTGTTATTTATAGTGATAATATCTCCTTTAACTTTTCTGCAAGGGGAAACTGTTAGTAGCGTAGCTACTCTAAAATTAGGGTTTGTCAAATCTATACGTCACCTAAATTTGTATATTGTCGGATAATGCCAAATGTTTTGTGAGCTATACAACGAAAATTTTATAATAATTCGTGTTAATACCTTAACAAACCTGACTATTAATTTTGTTAATAATACTAGCTTGTTATTGCTGCGCACTTATGGATATACTTTTTCTTGCGATTATTTTCATTTAAAATAATAGCAACTTGAATTTATTTACTTTGATATGATATCAAATTTTGCATGACGGCTCTGCTTTTAGATGTTTTTCAAGCCTTAAAAGTCAAAGGAAATATCCAAATATTATTTAAATGTAATATTTTAGTTTTTGCGTTTAAAGATATTTTTATTCACCTTTGATTTTAAAATTTGAATACATGAAATGATACATCATACAAAATCAAATGAGACAAATGAAATCAATGTCATATTCAGAGATTTATTGACATGCCGTAGGCATGTTAATGCTGCGCATAAATGGATCTAAATAGTTTTACAAACTTATTTTATAATTACAAAGCGGGAAAAATACTAAAATTAAGGTTTCAGCCTACCCCATGTTTTTATATTTGTTAACATCAAATTATCTCACAAAATTAAATTACACCTATATATCTTTATTTTGCCCCAAGGAAAACTTATTTTAGATAAAAATATGAATAAAATGTGAAAATGCCTCGTAGTTCGCCATCAGAGAGCCAGGGTATTACATCATTAAGTTATTATTCACATTTCAACTTTTTTCTTATTATGCCAAATATTAAGTACTATAGGCTACGCCCCTAGAATCCTCTAGGGGCACTTGAGGAAGGAGGGGAAAAAGTCGACCTCATCCCATTTTAAATTTGAGTTTCAAAGGAGTAAAAAAAAAAATTTTGGGGAAGGAGGGGGGTGAAGACACCCTCCTCAAAAATAGTTTAAAACCTTCCCAGGACCAATAAGAAGCTTCACTGTAAATGAGAACAATATCGGTTCAGCGGTTAGCGAGATTATTCGGGACAGACAAAAAACGCTTACTACTTTATATTATAGGATATCTGTTCTTAAGGAAGGCATACATTAGTTTGTTAATAAACATTTACTGTTGTTTGAACCATGTTAATATAGGTACTCCTATATGTATTTAGGTATACTAAATCTAATTTGATTTAATCTAATATAGAATGTACTGAAATTCATTATTTGAAGAATATGCCAAATTTTCTACTAAAAATTTTATCGAATTTCTTTACATTTTACAAATTTACATAACCTCTTTTCTTTTTGACATCTTGTGATGTTTTTTCCCCCACATTTATTTGATTATTGCGATGTTTTTATTTTTATTTTGAATGGCCAAATTATTTCTCTTAATGAATTTGTTTTGTCCTTCAATGTTGTATAGATAAGAAAATTCTTTTCAATCCTATACAAAGGGTCAACTAAGATTTTATTCCGTAGTTTCTTAAACAAAAAGAATAATTTTTAGAAGTAGCACAGCATAAAAAAGGATAACACAAATCTAGAAACAAAACTGTCAACCATTTGATCCAGCGGTTAGCGAGATCTTAAGCTGTAGACATATAGAGTATAGACATCCAGTTACATATATAATGTTATCAAGTTATACCGTATATGTTACTAGTTGTTTCACCCCTATCTTCTAGGAGAGGGTGGTGGAGTTCGGTAAAATAGCCTAAAACCAACCATGACATTTTAAACTTCCCTGAAAATTACAACCAATTCGGAAAATCAATTTCCAAGATCTTTAGCCACAAAAAGTCAATGAAGTATCTTAAATCTAATACTAGTAGTTAAAAAGACATCAAATAATATTATAAATTTTTGAATTCTAATAAATTAAGCAAATAAAGGACTGAATGCTTAATACAGACAAACAAACTTGTAAAGCAGTATCGATACAGAAATATTATTAAAAAAAAACAGAGCATCCTTTTAATTAAGTAGTATATGCATGTTTATTAGCCAATTTTAAGCACTTAAGTACTACTCACGTTTTACCAAGTGGCTTTAATTTTATGCCCAGTGCAAATTTTCTTAGTAGCGCAGCTACTCTATATCTGTGACATGTCTGTACGTCGTAGCATATAACTTATAGGAAGAATTTCAATTTTATTGAAAAATTACCTGATTTAAAACAAAATTTCTGAACACTAATCAACAATGTACCTGTCAAAGTTTATAATTTCTATTAACTGCTAAATATTTTCCTAAAATGATGACACTTTACTCTATAATGCTTAACTGTTATAAGAATAATGTCACAGTCTGTTTTGTGTGATACAAATGGACATATTTTTCCTTTTTTGTTTAGAACTTAAACTTAATTGAACAAAATGATCAAATACTGCAATTGCTGTTTTGCGGAGAATAATTTCCTTTTATATTTTTTTCTAGTGCAAGTGACGTAGATAGTAGAATTATTTCAGAACATTTTCAAAGGCAATTAGGTTTAATAGTTAAAAATGAACAAGGATGACATCATCCATATATAACAAAGCACAAATATCATAAATAAACTGAAGAACAAAAGTGGTTATAAAGCAGATGTTTATTTTAAAAAGAGAGGGAGAAAGACAGAGAACGAGGGATGTGCACGAAAATAAAAAATGGTTCAGACAAACGGACAGAAATACATTGTGACATTTCAAATTAGAGAGAAGATTCGCCTTAAAAAAAATAATGAAGTAAAGAAGTAACCATCAGCTAGCAGCAATTTTTTACTAAAACATACAATTTACTTAGAACACACTATGTTTAAATTGGCTAATATAGTTACGGAGTAGCATCGCTTTTAAATATTATAAATGAAACTTTAAAAAAAATTAAGAATGTCCTTTTTACGGGTTTAGATATTTAATGTTTGTGTTTTGTTACAGGAAAGTAATGCATAATTATTAAATAACTTTCTATTCCAAAACAGAAATAAAGACTGAACTTTACACATTGAGAAAGGCGGGGAAGATTCTTAAATTGTCCATTGTCCCATCTCTGTGTCCCTGGATAAGATGTGCATTTTTATGGGTCATGGCAAACTAACCTTGAAAAAAATATCCTAATGTCTTGTTGTTAGATCCGTAGCATCTCTACAATAAGCCCGAGAAAGCCTAAAAACCGTTTAATATCCGCGCTGGATTAGAACCAATTCTCAGCCATAGTGAGAAAGCATTTATAGCATCGTATTACAGACAATTTTCTACGAATATTAAAAGTAAAATTTTAAAATAAAAGTTTTGTTAGACTAGGCCTTCGGGGCTAACAGAAGAGGTTTTGATCTTATAAGTTTTGATTTTGTTATCTGCAGAAAGCTGTCTATAATACGATGCGATAAATAACACTTACCTTAAAGATGAATTTTTAAAATTGGTCGTGAAAATAAATAATTTTTTTATATCTAGACGAAACTTTTTTGTAAAACTTGTTTATGACTGCAATATTAATGAATTTTTCTCTTTTTTTTTATGCATAATACTTTAATGTTACATTTTCATCAAAAATGTTGTCAGTTTCTTGATTGTTCTTGAGCTAGTTATGGACTTAACTGTCCTGTTTTTTACGTCTATGAATATAATTTTCTCATTTTAGAGCACACTTATGTATGTAAAAAAGTTTTTTCTGTATTCAAGTAATTTAAACCGCGTTAAATACGTTTAAATGAAAAACAGACCTGGTAAAATTATACATAGTAAGAAATTATTTAGATACAACGTATATTCTTTAACATAATAGAATAAATAAAAATGTAGACATACTTTTTGCCTCCTTTTTCAATAACTGCATCAAAGTTAATTTGTTTTAGTTTTTACAAAGCAAGGACTTTTTAAAGGTCGCTCTGGATTAAAACATAATTAATAATTCCTTTTTAAGAACATTTAACAAATTGTTTTAGAGATTAGATAATCAGTGAGTGGGTTATTATTAATTGCTTTTTAGATGATTTATTCTTCCTTATTAGAAGGACTCGGCAGCCGTACAATTTATATTTTTAATCAAATAAAATGAATGGAAATTGTCGAATCAATTGATTGAATTAAGGTCAAATTGTGTAAAATAAACTTATATTTACTTTGTAAATCCTGTTGATCTTTAGTGCTGGTATTAAATCAACCTAAGACTGATAGCATTACTGGATAAATATAGGTCATTAGTAACATGCTTCATGTTAGATATAATATTTAAATATATAACTTATTTTTTATTAATTGGATCTTACACCAGATTATCTTTTACTCTAAAAAAGTAAAATTTGTAGCTGACTAAAATGACGACAACCCCCCCCCCCCCCTCATATTCATCCCATTTACTACATCCTTTAACCTCTAACAGGATTAACGAACTTACTAATAAGTGATCTCCATGTTAGCAGCCTAAATTTACGACAATTTTCCCCTTTCATGTTATCAAGTATGGTCTCATTTGTTAATATACTATATTGTCGAGTGTCGACATAATCATGTTAACTTTCTTCTTCAGACTAAACAGGGAAGGTTCTGGTAAATGTTAAAAAGAAAAATCTAAGTTGTTTCTCCAAGTTAAGAATGAATTTACTTTCTTTGCACACACTCACACGCTGAAATTTAGAATTCATTTGTTTTCATTTAAGGATATATTGTTGCTATATCTTAGATTTAGTCAAATTTTCTTTTACATTTTACAATATAAAAAGGTTTATTTTCTTAACTACTACAATAGTAAAATAGACAAATAGACAGATTAACATTTATAATTAAAGTTAATACAATATCTAACTAGTTGCTTCGCTCCAAGCCTCTTGTTGGGGATGGGAACGGTTATGAAATAGCTAAGATAGTTATAAAGCTTACCTTAAAAGTAGAACCAATTCGGACCTGCAATTTCATAGATATTTAGCATAGGACTAATAAACCTAACTACTTTATATTATGGGATATCACTAAATGTGCAATTGAAATTTAAAAGATAATAATCGTCAAAATTTATATGGCATTACTATTAGAATCATATTTTAAGCTATTATTATAATGATATTATGCAAATTTGACCTACAAAAGGAAAAACCTTTGTTTATGTACTCTTTATAATATTTAAAGACTTGGTTTTTCTTTTTTTTTGGCAAGATTATTGAGTGAAACAAATATGATAGCGAATTCCCTTCAGACTTTCTCCATAATGAATAACTGGCCTTGGGAATAACAAATAATACGAAGAAACATTGTGTGTATATATACAGGATGTTTCATATAAGTTGTCTCTGTTTTTTTAATTCCTCCATTTTAAATCAATAATAAGTTATAATGATTCAGAGTCATGGGTCAAATTAAAGTTACATAAATAAAACTTCACAGTGATAATATAAATCTTTCAGGGCTTAAGGCTTTAAAGGCAGATAATGGCACATAATTTGATTATTTTATTAAATTACTAGCATCTAGGATCGCTGTATTTAAAGAGGTAAGAATGGGACAGAAAAATAGCCTAAAGCTAAAAGCTAAATCAACAAATAAAATAGCCTAAAACCGTATTGGAGCCGATAAGAAAATCCCATAAAAATGAAATTCAATTTATTTAGTAGTTAATGAAATCTTAAGCTTCAGGCAAAAAAACTTACTACTTCATATAATAAATAACTTATTAATGATTCATGAATCATAGGTCTTTAAAATAATATGTTTTTTCTTACATCATATTTTTTTTATTAAATTTTCAAAATTGGAACAAGTTAGTCAAGACACCCTGTAAATATTACACTCCAAATTTGTATATATTGAATACATTGCTTAAATATATGAAATACCTAAGCTTCACTTGCGAATAGATGAGAAATGATGAAAATCTTAAAATATCTCATTTAAAATAAATACTCTGGACAAAACAGAGAGAGTGATATTTAAATAATTTAGGTTATGCAAAAAAATACACAAAGATTCCTAACTCAAATTTTAACTTAAAACTTCTGGGAAGAAATGTTTAAACCAAAAAAAACGCAGAATATTGAACTTATTAATTCTTGACTTTAAAAAAGATGCAACTATTTATATATAAATTCCAGATTTTGGAAATAAATTTCTAAAATTTTAATATTTGTAACAAGTCGAAAATATGAAAGTAGGCATTAAAGATATTGGAAAAGGAAACCACACAGTCTATTTTATAAATTGGAAGAAATAACTGTAATAGCCAAATTGCATTTTCTCTTGAAATGATTGTGAACTGGCTATTCCAAATATATATGCAGTAGTGTAGCCGTTTGGCCGTGAGAAATATTTCGTATAACCGACTTGATCCAAATATTGTATTGTTTTAAAATGAAAGTAAAATATATCTTAAGTGGACAAGATGAGTTAATGTATTTGAAAGGTTAAACAAAAAATGTTGTAATTCTTTTCTAACGGGGTCAGATCTCATTAATAGTAGAACAAGACTTCTTTTGTGGATTAAAAAGTATTCGAGTTAGAAATTGTCATAGAAAAAGTTTTACAAACTGTTAATTGACACATTGGGGTTATATTAATTGTATCAGAGATATATACAAACACAATGACGATTATACTCAAAAAATCTGCTAAAAGGTTACTCGACTTTAGGACATTTTCTTCCTTGATTTAATGAAAGGTTTTCCCCAAATAAAATCAATTAAATTAAGTATTTTAAATCTTTTCCAAGAAAATGAAAGAAAATATTTTCATTAAATTAAAATTTGCATTTTACTGTAATAGTTTGCAGGGTGGGAGTAAACAATGAAAGACAAATAAATTTATCTTTACACCTTTCTTACCCATAGCCAACAAAGGCTAAGTTTAGCATATGAAGATAGAGGGATGAATAATCTATTGTCCATGGTTCAATCCCTGGTAATGTGAGTTCCTTTGTGTTTTTTTTACAAAGATTTCAAAGTAAGATTTTAATGTAACTTATTACATATTTATGAAGCTTTCTTTGTTTGCAGCGCAGTTGCTGTATAAAAATTTTCTTTCAATCGTCCATACAACGTATTAGTTTAAATTTTTATAAGCTAAAGTCATTTTGATTGATTTATGGACAGATCAAATGCGCAAGCTTGTAAATATAGTAATATTTTACTTTAATCATAACACTTATAAATTTTGTAAAAGCTTTTTTTTTCTCTCATGAAATACTGTCAAATTGATATAGATAGATGCGTTCCTTATGAACCTTTGTGTCCTTGCATTTGTGTAAAAGCTTTTTTAATAAATATCAAAGCCATAATAAATAATTAAAAACCTTAAAAAGTTGAAAAAAAGAGAATGATAATTTAATGATGTATAATAAGGTTGGACCCGATTCTTTTCAAAATCAGAAATAAATTTAGCTGATATTTTGTACAGGGGTGTATATTTTCTTTTTTTTATGTAAAAAATATTGAAACGATTTTATTCAGTTATGTTATATGATTGTTTACCTATCAATAGTCAAACTATGGGAAATGCCTGGGCTCCTAAACAGGCACAATTCCTAATTATGAAAATATACACCCATGACAATGTGCTATAGAGATATTTTTGAAACTGGTGAATATTTTGAAAAAACCTATGTTGAAACTACTAGCTGTGATAATGAAGGCAGGGATTGGGGCATACGTGAATGCAGGATAGAGTCTTAAAATTTCCTATTTAATGTTTTACGGTTCTACCCACACGGGATTTAATCCAATAGTCACTAACTTCACATAAACCCAGGTATATATAGGGATAATAATGGCCGCTGATCCCAAATGATGATACCCAAACTTGACCCATCTTTAGATTATAATTAGTTGCTGAAGCAATTGGACAATCAATTTATTAAACAAACCAATCAAAACTAAATGAAAGTTCCCGATGTTAGTATAAAACTTTGGGAACTAATTTAAAAAACAGCCCAATGTCCCCTCCCTTCCTACATAAACCCCCTTCTAAGCTATCATATGCTAAATCATAATAAACCCAATTAAACCTGGCAAATAAATATTTCTAGACTACTGTGTAAATCAATTGGGATGCATTTCTATATTTATATTTTTTACACTTTTTCTTGCATTTACCTATCCCCACATTCTTGGGAAGGTATTAAGGATAGTTCTGGTGGGGAGGGTAGTTCAAGCACCTCCTCCTCGTGTTGTAATGATTCAGACACAGCTCAGCATTTAGAAGAAGATGAGGGATTTGAGGTACATTAACATTCATAATTTCGCGCATTTTTGGATCCATACTTCGCGCTTTTTTGCACATTTAATTTTATGATCATTTATAATTAAGCAAACTAATTTTTTTACCCCTATTTCATGAAAAATAACAAATCTGTGGTAATTGATTTAATTCAAACCAATTTTTAAGATTTTTCTCTTGAAATTCAATTGAAACTTAATATTAAAATTAACCTATAATTTTTGTAGTCTCGATTTTATAAAAATATTTGTCTGCTAGGATGGAAGTTCAGAAACACGACCGTATGTTAAAATGCTCAATCTTAATGTCCAAGAGTACCTACAGGAGTTAGACCAGTAAGATTATTCATTATTTTTATGTCAAGATATTTTAAAACATATTATAGTACAATAAAAGTAAGGGTAAAAAGTAAGTTATAGTAACGCATCTACTGTATGATCAAGGCTTGTCTGTATGTCTAAACATGTTTTACTTCAACAGCTAGAATATAGTCTTTATATAATCTCTATTAGTAAATATAATATTTCTATAATTATGGTTTTTTAAAGTTACAGTGTTTTTTTAAAGTACAAAAGTATTTCTTCATTTAACCCACTTACCATTGACAGAAGTTATTCTTTATTTTATATCAGAAAAAAAAACATTTCATGGGCTTTAACAAATTATGCCTTAAAAACCTTTTTTTTCAAAATGCCTAATTTTTGAAGATTAGAATAGAACATTAATGTTATGCATACCGTTAGAATTAGAAAAAAACACACTGTATATAACACAATTAACTTTATATAAAAGATATTTATGCAGCAACTGATGAAAGTTAATATGGTCTGCATTTATTCCTCTGCAACTAATTGATGTCTGGTAGAAAATAATGATCATATTTCATAAATATGTTGATAAAAAATATAACATCATTTAGCAGTTAGGTAAACTGATAAATTAATCTGTATTAGAAAAAAAGAGTTTCATATTGAAACAAAATTCTTTAAAAAATTCATTTGATGAGACTTTTAGAGACAACTGTATATTAGCCCTTTCAATAGACAATGGTATATTACCCCCTCCAATACAGAGTAATACAATTGTGCATCTAACTTTATTAGATACACCACAGACTTTATTATTACATATTTTAGTATAGCCAATGAAACCCATGTTATTATAATTATATAATATAATTGTAGAGGAATATTTTATTGTATTTTTTATTTTATGCATTTATGTATTTTTGTTTGCTATTTACTCTCTTTCTTAATCTATTTTATCTTTTACTTTAACAATGCATTTTCAAACCTTAAAAATTATAAATTAAAAAAAAACATGTTTATTTAATACTTTCTTAAAGACAATTCAAATTGATTAAAGGATCAAGAGTATAGAATAAATATTTATTATAGAATGACTTCATAGAGAAAACTTATATTATATCAATTGATCATATTAGTTCCAAATAGTATTTATTCTCTTAGCATATTAAGCTATAACAAAAAAAAAATATTTTCCTCTAATTAAATTACAAAACAGCTTTGTTTGTTTTATGACTAAAATATATACATAAACGTATAAAAACTTTACAGGGTGCTTACCTAGTCTGAATTTTTAAAACCTTAAGCTGTAAAGCTGAGTGCCCTACTCTCTTCCTTAATTTAAAAAAATGTGGGTTGAGGAGTATTTTTTGCCTCTTATTTTGTTCTATTTTAGTAGGAGGGGAGGGGGGGTTATATAGTGCTCAACTTGCTGCTTTGAGGAAATGCTCTCTTTTAGTTATTAATATTTAGAGTATATAAACATAAGAATCCTAAAATGTTTTGGCGGTTCTATTTTAAAATACATGGATCTTTTTAGAAAATTTTTATATTTCATCGAAGTATGGCATAATAATTTAAAAGTTTTTGAATAATTTTGGTATATGCCCTGTATTATGTATATAGACAAGCAAACCTATACTCAATAATTATATTTATTCCTTTTGTTACTGTATTTATTTACATATATTTTTACTTATCATATCAAACATAATGTTTTTTACGCATTTTCATATTGAATATATGTTTCAATATGCAAAATATTATACTAAAATGTACATTTTTATATTCAAAATGCGTTCTATAAGGCTTTGTGTTACTTATATATGTAAAATTTTTAATGTTTGAAAAAAAAATATCTAATATAAAATCTTCGGGTTTAGTCCCTTTCGTGGCAACGCTCCTTAAGGGGCGATTCTTTGTTTTTTTACAGTAGCTTTTCTCCAATTTCTAGCCCCTGCGGGGGGCTCTAACCCTGCGGGGCCAATTGCATAACCCTGTGGGGCAATCACCTAACCCAACCTTAAATAACCTATCAAAAGCCATTTTAAAAATACGACGAATCGCCTCTTAAGGGGCGTTGCCACGAAAGGGACTATTCCCAAATCTTGGAATCTATTTGATAATAAATCTACCAAAAACCTTTTGGTGTTATAGCTGAGTTTTCCCAACGAAGAATTAAATGCATTTTTAGCAAGGATACTGGGGATATGACAATTGACAATAAATTAGTATTTTCCCAAATTTTTGTATTTTTTTTTTTTCATTTTTGTGTTTCATAATTATTGGAGAAAAAAGGAGTGTAGAATAATTTACCGCCATTGTCACCTACTTTCCTGATTTTTATGCATAAAACTTGGAATGAAATCATTCTTGAATACCGTCAATTTTTAATCATAAGGTTTAAAAATGCGTATATTAGTAATAAATATTTTGTAACAAGGACTATTATGTATGTAATAATCGTGGCTATAAATAGATAATATAATTAAACATTTTATAAAAGATTTCAAAATAAGGTGAAATTAAGTTTATGTAACTTATTTAGACAAACTAACTTAAAGAGTAGCTTTGTTTTTAACTAAATAGAATCAGACTTTTACATACATTTATATATATTTTTCTTTTAACTTGGTACAAATAGGATTACAATTTTATAAAGGAACTTTTTTAATTCAACATAATTAGGCTTTAATAATATGCAACTTGGTTTTTATTCTGGATATGCAGCCGCTAACCAACTGCTGATTTACTGCTGTTTGGCTGCTTAAAAGTATTAATTGGGAAATAGTCTCTTATATTTTCAACAAAACTAGCATCAATGTTAAAAATTTATTAGCGGTTAATGTTAGCTGTTTGGCGGCTGACATTCTTTTGTTTAAACATTAAAATTTCTTAAAATTTGATATAATTTTTGTTGTAAGAAATGTTATTACTTTACTTTGTTTGTTTGTTCCCGCTGGCTCAAGAAAGGATTACTGTAAAGTAAAACTAAATGAAAAAGGTTTTCATACCAGGAGAAAAATTGGTAGAATTCTTCGATTGAAAGTGGAGCATCTTAAACCCCCTAAATTTTGATAAGGTGAATTTATATTGGTAATGTATTTTTTGGTTATATAAGGTAAAGCTAGGGGTTTGAAAGTCCCGCAGGGATAGAGCTACCCACATGGGGCTAGACACATATTTACAAAGAAAAATATCTATTAAAATGAGGGGAGGGGTTGTGCTATCTCCTTTTCAAATGATAGGATTATACCACATTTTTCTAAACCTTGTTTGCTAACTTTATTGGAGGATTTACTAGATTTCACACTAAACAGACTGAGAAAATAATTTTTAGATCTTTAACATCAAAAAGTAAGAATTGTTTTTACAATTTTAAGTATCGCAGCTATTCTTTAAATAGGGGGGTGACGTTCAACTGAATTGACGCGCAATTATTGGTTTACGAATTCTTTAAATGATGATGGATTTCAAAAAAATATTCTTAATTTGATTAAATAGACTATTCAAAAGTAATATTCAGTGATTAATTAACAAATTTTTTATTCACTCTAATCTAATTTCTAATATCCTTTTTTATTGTGTAGCTACTTATAGACAAATTCTCCTTGTTAAATAAACAGTCCAAAATAAGAGGACTTAATACATTGACAAAATTTTAAAGGCAAACAAAATATTATTTTAAAAATATTTTACATCAAAGAAAAAAAATAGGTTTACTGAAGATTTTTTGGGGATTTGAGCAAAGTATATTTTCTATGAATCTAAATCTTGTTTCACTTTGAAGAAAATGGAAAATATTTTGAGAAAAAAATGTTAAAATTATTTGGCTTTAGCTTAACCTGCACACTGTACTTCTGGAAAAACAAAGTTGTTGCCACATAAAAACGCCAGTGGGTGTAGAATAATAATAATTAGCACAGAAAATCTTAACTTGTTCTTCATGTGAAATATTTTCTTCCAAAAATAGAAATTATACTTAAGTTTTAAAGAATTTTAATAACACTGTAATTCTACGGAAATATTTCCAGTATGAAACCGATTAATATCCTCTGGATAAGAACCTGTTCTCAGCCATACTGAAAAATCATATATCGTATCGTTTTAAAACCAATTTTCCATGAATATTAAAATAAAAATTATAAGAATAATACCTGTGCTAACAAAACTGGTTTTAAACCTATAATTATACATGTTAATATCCACGGAAGATAATCTATCTGTAATGTAAATGCTTCCTTGGAAGAAGATATAAACAGGATTTTGATTTTATTAGACAATCATTTGCACTTTTTTGTACAAACTACCTTAAACTTTGTTTGTCCAGAAGTACACAGTGTTTTACTCATTTTCCATCTACAAGATACTTTTACATATGAAATTAGAAAGCTTAAAAGGAAGTTAACTGGTAATATGTTTTTCAACCAAATTTTCTGATTCTTGGTTTTCACTTGGTTCCACTTCTAGATTGGGATAGGTCTGAAAAAAAACAATCTTTATTAAAATATATCAAATTATGGCCATTGGTCATTATTGATTGAAAAGTTTGGGCACTACCAATTCAGAACAAGCTAATCATAGTTATCCAATGTGCGAGTGTGTTTATAAAACTTTGGTAACCTGTGTAATTTACAGTCCAATGTCACCTCCCACCCTGGATAACATAGGATGTTAGGTAAACTGGTGTATATTCACTTCCGCATATTATCATATTTACACTGTGTTTCATATTCGCAAAAAAAAGCTAAAAATACATTATACGGGTGGTTAAAGGATAAGAGCAAAGGAGAAAAGAAAGTATTGAAAGTATTTGCAGTTTGAATCATCTGATATTTATTTGAAAAATTATTCAAAACTTTTTTTTAAATTTTGTTTTATTTTTTTAAAGAAACCCTTCCCTAGAATTCTTGAATTTGATAGCTTGTTTTTTTTCTAATTTTGAAACTTTAATGAATGTAAACTACAAGTGGTTAAATTTAATCAGATTTTTACATACAAGGCAACTGAAGCCTAAACCACATAGTTTTTCATGGTTATGCATGAAGGTAGCGCAGCAATAACTTTTAAAATTAAAAAAAATTAATATATCAAGGATAAAACTTTTTTTAAGATGCCAAAACCATGAAAAGATTTTTTTAATTTAACGTATTAACATACAAGTTGTAAAAAAGAATCACTACAAAAATATGGATTGAAAATTAAACTTTTTACACTATTCTTTTATTTGTAGTTAATACGAATAAATTGTATTAGTTATACTGAAGGGTTTTCATACTGTTTTATTTTGTTCACTTGTCCCCTTTATACATAACCACATAACCATATATTATATCCCTACTCTCTCTTTTTTTCTGACCAACGGCCATGTAACTAACTTCCTTTCCTATATTAGTTTTCTTTTTTCAGAAGCGAAGCTACTAAGTATTATGATATGTCCGTACGTCAATCTGAGCAAATAACTATCTTGTTTATTGGGAATCAGAATTTGAGCACAAACTAATATTTTTATTGGGTAATACTTTACTGTTTTTATTTTAATTTCGTGTTATTACTCTTCTACTTGAGGATTTTTCATTACTTGGATCTTATATCAGATTATCAAGTACTCTAATAAAGTGAAACTTGTAGTTGGCTAAAATGATGATTTACCATCTAAACACCCCTTCTTCCCCATTCCCTCCCCTTCTACTGTATAAACGAACTGATCATTGAATGATGTCCATGTTAATTGACGACAATTTATCCCCTGTCATAATATCCACACGTATATTCTATATCCATTATTACTTAAATGTATATAATTATCCTTGCTTTTCTTTATGTATTTCGTGTCTATTGTCTGTATGTGTGTGCGTGTATGTTTATGTGTGTTTGTGTGTGTGTGTGTGTGTGTGTGTGTGTGTGTATGTGTTAGTCTCCATCTAATTGATAAATTAGATTACACCAAGCATTAATAACATTATGCTTATCGGCACTTTCAACAATTAACTTTTTATGTAAATAAGCTGGGACATTTACATCCATTAAAAGCGCAGGAATAAAAATGTAACCTGTTTTTTTATTTGAAAAAGACATATAGGGATGATGTCAATAAATCACTGAGAACGATAATTTACAAACTGACAGACGGACGGACATCTTTATTTATAAATTTGCTACGCTCAACAAAAAAAATATCCCATTGCTGTCTTAGCATTTGGAAAGAAATATTGTTTTATAATTCTACTTCCTTCAATAAATCCTAATATAATATAAGAAAGGTTAATTATAAAGGGCAGAGACAAAATTCAAATAAAATTAAACGCAGATTACCACCCCAAAATTTTGGAATTTTTAATTTTTACCCCCCCCCCAAATAAAAAAATGCCTATATAAAATAAAGATTACCCCCCCCAAAAAAAAAATTTTTCAAAAAAAATTTACCCCCCCCCTGCTGTAGTGCCTATATAAAAGGGGATAAATGAAAATATTTTTTTTGGCTGAAGTATCCTGAATGACGTCATAATAGAAAAGTCCTCCTTAATTGCTTTTTAGAGTAAGAGTTGTATTATAATATGACGTCATATAGGATACTTCAGCCAAAAGTTTTTTTTAATTTATCCCTTTTTTTATAGGAAATATAAAGAGCTTCTTAATGTATAGTTTGTTATACTAGTCCCTGTCCTCTAAAAATATAAAAAGTTCTCACCCAATAGTTCTTGTTGATAGTGGATGCTTTAATCTATCCAGACTGAAATAAAAGAAATAAGATTAAATTATTTAATATATAAAATAGGTCATGAACAAGTTCTTAGAACTAGATATAGATTCTTTTTTTCTTCACTTGTAATTTATTAAATAACCAGCGACTACGCCTTAATAAACCTCTAGGGGCACTTAAGGTGGGAGGGGAAAAAGACGCCCTCCCCTTTTCAATGTGAGTTTTAAAAAGAAGAACCAAATAAAATTTTGGGGGGATACCCTCCCTAAAAACAGTTAAACAACCATCCCTGAACTTATTAAAAGCTTCCCTGTATTTAAGAACCTTATTGGTTTAGCGGTTAGCGAGATCCTTCGCTACAGAAAAAAAGCTTACTACTTTATACATGAAATTATAGCAAAAGGAGTTTGAAAAAATAAATATAAAGTCAATCCTTTTGTGCAAGACTTTGCGGAAGGGGAGTGTCGATACCACCCTCTTGCAAATCGTTGTGTACGCCACTATTTCAAAAGTAGAATTATAACTATATTAATATGCGAACATCCTTTTTAGTAATTACTATTAAATCATATGAACAAAACAAAATTGAAAATAATAGAATGGTTTTACAATATCCCACTTGAGAAATTAAAAAATCAAGCTGGGAAAGAAATTGATTTTATATAAAGTGTAATTATTTTCCTTTATTTTGTGCAAGTATTGTTATATATCCCCTGTGAAAGTTAGGTACTTAAATGCATTATTGTGTATTAGTAGAGCGTATGTACTATCATATGCTAAGTGTACACGCCATATGAAGCTAAGAACTAAGTTCAAATTCTATAACTTTACGACACTCAATTTTTCATAATAAACAAATCTTGAAATAAAAGTAAGCAAATTCTCAGAGCAAGTAACATTCTTTTAGGGTCAGAATTATGTTTTTAGTTAAAATTGTAATTATATATTTACTCATTCTAGCTTTATGTATTCATGTACCTAACCATGTATTGTATGAAAAGGAAAGTAATTAAGAGTAATTAGATTAGCTTATTTAATAGCTTTACTTAATGACAAAAAAGTGTAATGGATAAACAGCAAAAACAGTGAGTACTGCTTGCAAAAATTCGACACAAACTCATATTATTGTTAGTTTTGTAGCTTATCTAAAACTTTCTTGTGTCCGTCTGTTCAAGTCACTTTATTTTCAATTGTCGACCTAGTTCTTAGGTGGACTTTTAATTTAAATTATCTGCAAAATTTCTACATTCTCTTTGCAAAACTCTTTTTTGTTCTTTTTTCATTAGTAATGTTGTTGGATTGTTTTATCAATTATGGCTTGTTAATTTAGAACAGCTGTATAATTATGAAATAAAATGAAATAAATAGCATCGTATTACAGACAATTTTCGACAATTAATAAAATAAAAATCATAAAATTAATTTCAGTTTTTTTATCCAGGGCATACGGCCCCTAGAGGCTGACAAACAGTTTTGTAATTTACAATTTTTTATTTTGATATCCGCAGAAACCTGTCTATAATACGAATCGATAAAATAAACTATTCTTATAAACTATAATTGTCCTTTCAGAATTTCTAAAATAGAAGTGTTAAAATACAAATGACTTATATCAGATTGAAATTGACAAAGATAACAAAATATTTGTCACTATTATTGGGGTGTAACAAACATTTGACTTTGAAAGTTTGATGTGTGATTCACGCAAACTTTTCAACTAGCTCAAATTTTCCTTTGCAAATATTCCTCAATTTGCATGTTAAGTTTTTGTAACCCTACATTCCCCCTATCAAATTTATTTATGGATGAATGAATTTATAGTATAGATGCATAACCAGACAACTAACTGTTAAGGACCTTTTTCGTGTGCTAGCAAATTGCTTTCTGCTCTTTTGTAGCGACTTGGCTGTGTTAATATTTCTAACGTTATTTGTTAATTTCAAAGACCCAATTGAAAGTCGTCACAAGGTAAGGGGTTATCACATATTTAACCCCTTCCCACTCTATTGTTTTACTCTATTTGTGGAAGAATGCTTATTTTAGATGCTTCTTTTATACTATTGATGTAGTCAGTACCCTTTGCAATTAGGAAGGGAAAGAAATAAGCTTTTATTATAAAAATTAAAAATAAAATGGAGGTGTGTGACGGGGGGGGGGGGGGTATTAAAATATAAGTAGGATTCTACCTTTTATGTTTGTATATTGCACATTCGGAAAAGCAAAGCAAAGAATTTTTATATTATATCAAATAATAAAATTCAATAATGAAAAATAAATATTTATGAATACAAAATTTTTTTCTAAAAACGAAATAAGATGCATATTACTTTGGACTAACTGATCTAAATATCAAGATTTCCTTGTTTATTTGAAGATTTTAAAACGTGAATTGCTTTTAGAATATCATAAACTAATAAATACATCTGCTGATAATTGATATATTGCTGCGCTACTTAGAGATACAATTTACCTTTTTTCTTTTTGCATTTCCTATTTGTTCAAAGACTTAAGTTAATGCACATTTGTTTGACAAAAATCTAACTTAATTTCACTTGTATTTCTTTATTCCTATTTTCTGTAAGTTTTATGTAAGTTGTTTTGACACCAAATTTGAATCAATTGAGACTTAATAAAGAGTTTTTTTTAATGATGTTGTAAGTTCAGCATTTATTTAGTACCTTTGTATTAAAAACATTCTGCATATTAGGTAATTTTGCTGATTGTTGAGCTTCGCTTTTATGGAAAACGTCATCCTTGTTTTTGCATTAAATAGTTTGTATAAAAATTACCTTCGTGGTGAAACAGATATTTGTGTGTGTACCATACCGTTGTCGGCTCTACATAATTTTGTATATGCTTTAATTTATGTCAATAAATAACTGAGTATGACATTTTAACAGTATAGTGTAGATGAGCAAGTTTAAAATAATGCTTTTGATACACTTTCTATTATGTGTAATAAATCATGGTTTAGAGTATCTAATGTTATTAAAACCACACACACACACACACATACACGAACACATGCACACACACACACACGGACCATTATTCTTTCAACTGTAGGGAGAGAATAATTGCGCTCAAATTATCTACAAACCTCCTTCTCTAAATAATAATATGCCACCAGAATATAACACTGAATATGTTTTTGTAAGAACATGTTTTTCTTCATTATACTATCAATATATCCTTGATTGTTTAAAGTAAATATTGACACCTCTTTTCTTGATAAAAAGAAAAATGGAAAAACGGATATATTTAGTATTTACCTCAGGATTTACAATATATTTATTTGTCATTCAGTAACAACAAGTTCACATATGGTCACAACATTCTTATTTTTTCCCATTACAAACTGTTTTTCTGGCTAAATACTTGTAGAAATAAATGAACATTTAATGGCCCATCAAAACTCAGATATATTTAGAATATTTGCATTTTCTTGGTTTAACACGATGTACTGAATATTTATAATTTAGCTAGATTTTACTTAAACATTTTGCCTTACATAAAAATACATTGTTAGGGAAGCTAAGCATTATAGAACATGCTATTTACTAAATAGAATGAATAATGTGTGTTTTCTTTCTTTTTATGACGAAACACATGATAATTCTAGGTAATGAATATAACACAGATTATATTAATGTTTACCCTTAACCTTACCAAATTTGATAAATGGTCGGAATGTTTAGAATTTAATTTAAATGTGTGTGTGTGTGTTTGTGTGTGTGAGTGTGTGTGTGTGTGTGTATAGTTTACAAGCGGATATTATAGCAAACTTGTTTGCATTAGGATTTACATTCTAGCTTTACATTCATGTATTGTTTCCAGTTGCTAATTTAAACCTTTTAATTTTATACACTTTGATTTAAGCAAAGCTTTTGATTGATATCATAGGAATAAATAAGAAAATTAAATGATGGAAAGATTTTATTTTATAAAAAAAATATGAGAAAAAAAATCAAACAACATGAAATATGTTTTGAGGTATAATTCTATGGAAATTTATGTTTTCATGGTGATATCTTTTTGATCTTTATTCTTTAGAATCATACCTATTCAACAAATATATTTGCTAAAAAAAACTTTAAATAAGAGTATTTGGATCATGGAAAAAAACCGAAGTAACGGGTTTCGTCATATTTTCACAATAGATTTCCTTCATCTTTTAGCACCTGCGGGGGGCTCTAACGTACGGGGCCTATTTCTTAACCCTGCGAGGCAATCATTAACATTTACCTAACCTAACCTAAAAAAACCTATCAAAAGCTACTGTGAAAATACGACGAAACCCACTACTTTTCATTCCACGATCCAAACATTTTTGTCAGACTGTCACTTGACGATAAGGATGTCGTTGATTTCTCTTAATATGTTTAGTTTAAAGTTGTAAAGATTTGCAGTAACTTATTTATATAGTTTTAAGAATATTGTTGTTCATCTTAAAGCTGCGCTTTCATTTGACATGATTATATTCCTTGTTGTTTTTTAAATACTTCCTTTTGAATAAAGCATATTCCTGTGATATATATTATGATGAATTCCTTCAAATGCCTGCACTCCACCCCTGCATTCTTTCACTAGGTTGTGTGTAGGTCCATGATTGTTGTAATTTTTCCTTGAAAAAATATATAAAAATCAACTCTAAGTCACAATAATTTTGGTAATTAAATTGTAAGTTAGATTTAAAACATTTAATCTTGTGTATTTTTTTCCCGATCAAAAATAACATTTTCTCTTTTTTAAGACATTCTTTTCTTTATTAATAACAATTATAGCATTCTTTCGTAAGGTGTAGGAAAACATACCATTTTAATTAATGAAAAGTTTAATTTGAGAGATAATTAGCGAAATAGTTTTTCTCTGGTTGCTCAGTGCCATCTCTCCTTGATTTTGGCTGAACTAACATACATTTAAGTCATAAAATGCGAACATTTTACCTTAAAGGAGGCATAGAAGCCGGTTTTCTGTCTTGATATGTAATATTGATACCCCCATTATTCTCACAGCTAGCCCCCTGTCCCCCCTGCTTCTTGTTGCACGTACACTCCAACTCCTCATTACTCAACAGCTCAGCTTTGCTCTCTTTAGACAGAGTCCTGCAAATGGTGGATATCATGCTGAATTTGAAAATGGCCAATAAATATATAAAATTAAATAAGGCTTACTAACACTTGTAAAATTCCTTTTAAAAAATAGATTTTGAATTTAGCAATGACAAACCTCAAAAAGAAAAATTGTAGAGTAGCTTAGCCTTCAATATTGACTTTTAATTACCCTATTTAATTTTATGTACAATTCAATTTAGTTAAAAATATTATCACCTTAAATCACAACTCTTAATGTCCATTTGTCCCCTAAATTTAAATTAATTTGCTTTAGAAACATAAAATTAGGTAGGTACATCTATCTCTACATAGGTATACCTTAATTTTTCTACGATTTTTCTGATTGTTTTAGGAGATTAAACATTTGAAATATTGAGATTTATGTTTGGTATAAGTTGTGTGTACTTGAAGACTGTGCTTAACTCTCTTCCTGTGGCAATATCCCTCCATACGGAGGTGGACCATCTATAGTGCCCCTTTCTACCATTCTAATCTTCTAATAGAGTATTTTTATGCTTCTTTTGAGTTAGGTTAATTAAAGTCCTAAAGAACCCTACAGGGTTAGACCTTTCAGCTGGGACAAAAAGCAAGTTTATGAATTATTGATTACAGGGGGTTTAAAGTGGTCCACCATCAATTAAAGGGATTTAACCATTTCTATTGTAAAGCCTTTGATGTTTGCTTTTGCTTACTTGAAGAGAGATCTAAGCGTTTATGTGTTTGTCACAATATTACATTGGTAGCAATCAAACAAAACAACTGAAAACTTTTTTGTAAAGTTTTTAGCAAGTATTGTTTGCAAATCAATGTAATTACTAGATATCTTATTTATTTTTAAAAAATCTTTAAAAAATTATTAATCTACATTTTACGTTTTTAAAATGGTGGACGTACGGACATGCATACCCTAGTTGTAAGGTAGATATCCTAATCTTTGTGATAATCAAAAAATTCAACTGAATAAGCAAATTTGCTTTCAATAACAGATCTATAGTATAGATGTATATACAGATGACTACCTCCCCCCTTTTTTCAATGACTTTTTTCGTCTGCTTTTAAATTGTTTTCTGCTACTTGGCTGTGCTAATATTCCTAACCCAATTAGTTGATTTTCAATGAACCAATTGAGAGTCAGCACTAGGTCATTGCGATAGGGAAATACATTTAACCCTTTTTCCCTCTAGTGCTTTACTCTAATCTTTCTCAATGTCAAAAAGTTGTTTTATATTTGCACCACCCAACCAAATATGAAGTGACAATACTATGTAAGTCTCAGATGAGGGAATTCTACAATATGCTAGCGAGGAGATTAGGGTTATTCCTGTTAATCCATGGACCTACAATTGTATCGACATTATTATTAGCATTATTTTGGGTAGTAGTAATAATGTATTACTTATAAAAGTCAAGGATCTAAAACAATAAGACAATGGCTGATAAATTGATGTACATCCCCAATAATGATAACCAACACAACCCCTTCTGTAGATTTTAATTAGTGGTTGAAACGTTTGAACACTCAACTTAATGAACCAACAAATCAAAATTCAATTAAAGTACCCAAAGTTGTTCAGCCCACGAATAAGAAAAGTTATCCCTTATCATAAAACTTTTGGGACAAGTGTAATAAAAAGTCCAATGTCCCTCCCCCTCTTTCTGTATTAAAGTTTTACTTTTTGATTAATCGAAAGAATGTCAATAGATTGCTTCTTAGTATAACAGGGAACAAGAGAATTAATCAATAGAACAAATATTCTTTTATGTCCAGCAAATAAAAAAAACTTTAGAATTTGTTTTGTTAAATATTTTTTGGGTTATGATAAAAGAACCAGGATTTAAATATCATCAAAATATTTAATTTTATTGTAGTTTATTTTCTTTCAACAACTTATCAAATAATATTTTTTTTACTTAATTCAGATATTGTTTAAATTCTAAAGATTAATTTAGGTCTGAATCAAAATTGTTTGCAAGTTACTATTTTAAAAAATAATCTTCAATTCTTTTTCTCCCCATTAGACATATAAATTAGGTGGAATACAATATTTTTATCCATTATTCTTCCACTACTGTATTCCTTAGTCTATATACATTATACATACATATAGAGACATAGAGTGATAAAACAATAATTGATTTGCTTTGTCTCAATGTGTACACTGTATAAACTTTCATTTCAAAATTTGTATGTATTACAAATATAATATAAAAATCAAAAATGCCAAACTGTCAGAAATTACGTAGAAATTAAAGTATAAAAGCATTTTTTCTTAAAGCATAAACTGTAATAGATAGTTTATGTTTAGGATTAAAATACTTATAGTGTATATTTATTCTGTCTACATGTACGTACTCTTTTTATGGGCCTTAATAATACTTAACTTTTTACGCACACGCATTCTCAATAACAACTTTATTTTGCCCTTTTTTTTGATTTTAAGTTTCTTAAGTTAAAAATAAATAAAATGCAACCTAAAGTGAAAAATAGATAATACAATGCCTAAACTATTTTCAAGCATAGCTACTATTAAAGTTTCTTTGTTGGTAGGTCTGTCGGTAATGTGTAAGTAATTCGCCTTTAATGTACTACGTTATCAGTGGAATGCCCAGCAATTAATCAGGCAGGGCTACCAATTCAATTTAAAGAATATGTTGACACACCCTTCGTCCCTATACCACAGGCCACTGATTATAAAAGGTTTTCAAGAAGTTTTAAAAAAACATTAAAGCAATTCTTGTTTACTTGTTATTGCTGCGCAACTTATAAACACGAATTTCCTTGCTTGAGTATTAATTGATTAGAAAGGGCCAGCATATTGCACTTCACGAGTTTTGCACCACAGATTCAATAAACTTTTTTTTATTCTTTTTATCCATTAGCAATTCGGGGATATTTAGGATATGTATTCTTCAATTCTTTGTTTTTCATCTGATATATAAATACAATAATGAAAAAGATGCTTTACAGTTTTTGTTCCATTTAATCAACTAGGGAGGCCAAGAAAGGTCAGGCAAATAGCTTAAAACCACTTTGAGACATTTATGAAGCTTTCCTGAAAAGTAGCTTCAGACAAATATAACATAAATGATTGAATTTGATAATGACGTAATTTTATATGACTTTGTTTTAGTATTTCTTTTAAATTTTTATTTTCAACTAATTAGACCCCTGGGATAGATGGTTAGGACAGGGAAATATATAATAAAGCTTTCCCCCAATTATGATAAACAAAATTCCTTTTTTGTAACCTAACATTTCTGATGGATTATATAAAGTATGGGATAGATTCATTTATAGTCTATTGTCATCCTTTTTCTGATTAATCTCAGGGATCTAATGGTACAATGGCCGATACATTAATGTTCAACTAAAATGATTATACACAAAATTATCCATACTATAAATTAGAGTTAGTGGTTGAATACTCAACTTAGTAAACAGACCAATAAAATTTACTATAGTCCCCAAAGTTGTTAATGCAACGAATAAGAAAATTTTATTATAAATCTTTTGGGACTTTTGTAATAAAGATCTCTTCATCATTTGTTCCATCTCTCTCTCACGGCATAAATCCTGTTTGGGGAAATAAATTGTTTATATGACCATATAGAAAAAAGGGTGGCTATAGCTGCCAATTAGCTAAAGAAGAAGAATAGAAAATGTTTGGTGGGCGCTGAATGCAATGTTGAACTAATCCTGGTAATGGATTTGCGACCACATTAACTTGATGCCAAACTATTCTCCATTCTTTCTTCTATAGTTTCTTTATAAGTTAGATGCATATATGGATTTCTATAAATTGGGAGAGCCAATTTACAACATTCAGGTGCTAAACTGATTTGAATAGTTCTTTTACAAATTAGATATACGGATAGATTTATGATTTTTAGGAGGGCGAATGCTAAAGGTGTATCTTTTATAGGTTTTTGATTGATAAATTTAAATTAGATACAACAATAGATTTCTGATTTTTGGGAGGGCTAATACTGACATGAGTATCTTATATAGTTTTTGATTGGTAAATTTATAAGTACAAAAGCTATAATGTGCAGTAGGTATAACTTCATATATTATTTGTTGTTCAATGTCAAAAAAATAACGTTTAATTATTATTTTCACAAACCCAAAGCTAATGAATAAAAAATTTAATATACCCAAAACACTGAAATGAATCCATGTATCGAACTCTCTTGTAGTTCCTCTGTATATTGAGATTTTGATTAAATATGGGTTCTGTAGTTGAGCAATTTGTTAGTATTACATCAAAATTGTAGGGTAGTTTAATTTAAGTTTCAAAACTACAATACAAATTAGATTGAGTTGGTTATGATATAAACATTTTAGAAGAATTTTTTAAAAACTTTTTTAGGAGACTGTAATTCAATTAAAAAAAGCAATGAAAAATATTAAACAGAAAATGAATAATTTTCAATGTAACATAAATCTATGATATAAAAAAACCTATCATATTGATTTTTTGTGACTTTATTACTATGAACATTTTTCTAATTTAAGAGAAACATTTCTACTTGAAATTAAATGAAAACAGAAGAGTATTGAAATGAGTATCATATTTAATTTCCTTTTCTTAATAGAAAAGGAATTTCCATAGAAATTAAGGGGTTCAAGACTTTGATATGAATCTTGACTTTAACCCAGCCCCTCCCCTGACCACGGAGGAACGTATTTACCAATATCTTAGGACTATATTAGCAACCTAAAGTGATGACAAAATATCCCCTGTCAAAATATCCACGTATTCTATATCCATTAGATTAATTTAGCCGACATTGAAGAATATCAACATACACCAAAGAATGTAAAATATAGAGTATCTGCTCTACAATTCAGCAGCGCAACTATTCTATGATAATGTTTACCTGTAACTATTCCAAACCGCCCGTAGCTCCATACAGCAAATAAACACAGTGGCCACAGATGATGCAATCAAAAATACAACTGAAATAGATATTTTAAAATCGGTTCTGATCCATAATAAAAAATCACGTAATGTTCCATATTATAGAAAATTTTTCACGGACAATAAAATAAAAATCATTAATTAATACCATTTTGGCCAAAAAACTAGAATTATTTTAAAATTTTATTATCTACGGAAAGCTGTCTATAATACTATGCGATAAATAACTATTAAAATATAAATTTGCGATGTGCTATGGGAGGGGGGGGGGGGGGATCTAAATAGTTTAGACAGAAATAATATTAGTTGTATTAATAAGTTTGTAAGAAAACAAATTATTTTTGACCTTTGTTTTGTTTTTATAACAATCATGAATATAAATATACAAAACTTTACACTTAACATTAATATTATAATGAGAGTAATGTTTTTGTTCATAAATAGCTCAGCAACGACTTTTAGAAATGAAAATAATCAAAATTTAATATTTTTGTTTATTGGCTGGTATTTGTTAGTCTGAATTTTGCTTTATATACATAGATTACTGTCATTTTTAGACGGGTGAACGATGGACGTACATTGTTTTAGGGTGGCTTTGGTAAAGGGACAAATGTATAACTATTTTATTTTCTATCTTATTTGTTGGTTATTTGAAAACTCAATTAAAAGTTAAAAAGTATTATAGAAGAGGAGAAGCGATACAAAGTTTTGTTGAAAATCTCTAGAAAATTTTGTAAAGTTTGAAAAGTGACATCTGGATTAGTAGAGAGATATAGATCATTAAATCCTTCTTAAAATACCATTAAAATAAGAAGTAACATATCCACATGTAGCGCAGCATCAACCAAAAAAGTTTTTGTTAAAAGTATTGTCAATAAATCACTGAATATGTAATCGCTTTTATTTGTTGGTTTTAAGCAACTTAGATCTTATTACTTAAAATTTATCCCAAAAAAACTTAATATGACATACAGACAGACGGACAAACACTAGTTTCCGAGTAGCTGCGCCACTAAAAATTTAGACATAAGTACACACTTGATATTAATACTTGAAAATATTATTTTACAAGCTTTATATATTAAATTGATAAGATCATACTTATACAATAAACATCAATATTAAGCGTGTTTTATGTTATTATCGCGATGGCGGTTTCTCTCAAAGTGCCTTATCGAGCACAGAAACCCCCCACCCATCTTATTTTGATATAAATTGAAAACAAGGAGTTTTTCATTGGTTTGTTTATGACTAAGGTGAAGTTTTTCATTGTATGTAAACTCCACAGGGTTATGTCACAACGTAGTGGATAGACATAAGAAAAAAACTACCCCAAACTATTTTTATTTATTTCAATATTAAAGGGAGGTGGTGTTCAGTGCTCGGTAGGCACTTAGAGGGAAAGCACCATAGCGAGGCTACTTTACAATAATTTATTGTGCTTTTTTTGTACTTACCTAGAAATATTGCTACTTCTGAGTCCATGCTCTTACAAACTGAATGATACTTCAATCATCTATTTATATTATTTCCTTAATTATTCTATTTGTTTCTTATTATACTACTCCTTTTTATTTTGATTTAGGATTTTTTAACACATTTAAATAACTTAAAACTAAACACAAGAACAAAATTGTTTATTGGCGTGTAGCAAGAAAAAGAGTTAATCTTCTTTTTGCTATGACAACATAGAGACTCACATCACAAAAACACACGTTCATCTGTGTATATACATATACGCCAGTTCATTAGTTATAGAGTAGCCATGTTTCTAAAATAAATAATTTTTCTTTAAAAATTTTAAGAAAATGTGTGCTAATAAAATGAGGTTTACAGGGATGGGGCAATTGACAATTTATTAATATTTTCCTCATTTTTTTATATTTTAAATGCTGCCCTCATAAGTTTTTTTTTTTGGGGGGGGGGGGAGTGTAAATTGCACTCTCCCTGTAAATTAAAAAAAAACTAGATAATCTGCAGCATCCCTTCTGTTCACATATCAAAACTCTTCTTCTTTCTAATTGACATTTTCAACCTGAAATTTGCGCAAAAACACTCACATACAACTACTAGTTACATTTCTTTACAGTTTTTTTCACTATAATTCTTCAGGGATCTAAAGGGATAGGACAATGGCCGATAAATTCTTGTACTTCCGTAATGATGATACACACAATCACCCCTTCTGTAAATTACAATTAGTGGTTGAAAACGTTTGGACACTCAACTCAATGAACCAACCAATCAAAAATCAATAAAAGTCCCCAAAATTATGAAGTCAACGAATAAGAAACGTTATTTTAAAACTTTGGGGGATAGTGTAATAATCACGCCAATGCCCCCTCCCTGACTGATAATCACAGGCCAAAGATATCCCCTTCTTCCATCATAATTGTTACTTTTTCCTTCATTCATTTCTTTTTATGTTTTTCAGATTTAAAGGTAATTTAATTCATGATGTATGTACGTTAATTGGTATCAATATCTAGTTTTAGTAATGAAAAGTGTGTTTGTGATCAAACATGGCATAGTTTTTTATAGCTAAAAAATTGGCTTCGCTTTTTTTATGGATTTTTCCGTCCTAGTTGAATTATAGGTCTAGAATAAACTAAAAATTAGAATTAATCTAAAATTAATTCTATTTACTCAAGAATGACAAATGAATATTGAAAGTTGAATAATGGTTATTAGAAACATGATATATTAGGAAATCAATTATTCTTATATATGTTATTACATTTTGTTATGTAAATGACATCTTTAAATAAAGAATATAAATGAAAAAGTTCTAAAATAATCTAATTCTGTAAAGATAGAAAATATAAATATAAAAAATAAAGTAAACTAACGGATAGACGGATTGATATTTTTAAAGAGAAGCTGCATTATCTAAAAAAGCATACTAAGCTATGTAAGAATTGAGTTATAGACCATATTTTGGTAAATGTCTTACCAAATCACCCAATAAATAATAAGAAATATTGGCAATTTCGCACAAAATGCCTTGTTGTACACTGATAACCCCTCTTCCTTTTATCCCTTAAAAAATACCAATAAGGGGTGGGGGGTTATTACTTTAGATCAGGTCAGGTTAGGTAAGGTTTATGTCTCCAACAGGGATTAGGCATTGAGAAAATATTTTAATTTATTTCAAAAGTAAAGAGGGTAGGGGGTGAACATGCTTTTGTTTGAAAGTACCGAAATATTTCCATATGAAAAAGTTGACTAGTCTAGCTTATATATGAAAGAGATATATTTTAAAATAAACTTTATCCAAAGCCAGGATTTTATTAAAAGACACAGCCCAAAAAAGAATTATTATGTATCTTCATTCACAATAAAAGTAAAACAATGCCTGTCTGAAAGTAAGTTGTATTCTGGGTTTTATTTTAAAATGCCTTCTATCTTTAACAACTTAGTAAATCCCATTTCCTCCATGGCGTTCGTACAAATTATAGAGAGGTTCTGCTACTAAAAACTTTTGAAAGCTCTAATACATTATAAACATGAATGGTAAACGGTTTAAGATAAAGCGAAACTAATTAATTCTGAATTGGCTTCGGGTTAAGGGTGAAACTGCCCACATAATTCTAATTTGCCAAGCACAGATTTCTATGTATGTGTGTGTGTATGTGTGTACGTGTGTGTGTGTGTGTGTGTGTGTGTGTGTGTGTGTGTGTGTGTATGTGCTTTGCTCAAAGGATATGAATGTGTTTGAAGCAACACAAATTAAATCAGAATTTCACCAACCAATATCCTGTAACAGTACACAGTTCAAATGTTTCCTTCCGTTTCAATAATGGTTACTAATTGATTTTTGCTGCAAGAAAAGTTCAGGAAATATTGCATTTTAAAGGCTTTTCCTGCCACTAAAGGATGCTCAAGTACTCGAAGGAAATAAAAAAGCATTCTAGTCATGTATGTAATACTTACATGAAGCAGTACTTTTTAAAAAAAATTTCCTATAGGTCCAAGGATGGTTTTAAACTATTTTAATGCACTGTCTTACCTACATGTTGTGGGCTTAAAAATAGGTCCCAAAAGTTATTTTTAAGGGTCATTCAAATGAATTGAGATGCTACCTCTTTATACATTCATGTAGACACAAAGGGAAACAAATTGGAGGATTAGAGAAAACCTTTTCATCCTAAACTCTCTTTCATCAATCTAAGGCTAAAAAATCTGAAAAATTACACTTAAAGACCAAAGTTTACATGTTGGACTTTTATTTGTCTCGTTTTTTGGACAAAGCCCAAATTGTGTTAATACTGTGTCAAAAGTGATCCATGTGACGTAATGAAATGAGGGAGATAAGAGGAGAAGTGGGAAAGAAAACCACTATAAAAGGGATGGATAATCCTTCATTTTTATTACGTCACATGGATCATTTTTGACGCAGTTTTAACACAATTTGGGCTTTGTCTCGTTTTTGTAACACAATTCAGAGAAAAGGGAACAATAAGCTGTTTATTACACTAGTCCCCAAAATTTTATATTAACGTTTTCTTACTTGTTTGCCTAACAACTTTGGAGAATTTTACTTAATTTTTATTGGTTGTTTTATCAAGTTGAATGTTCAAACGTGTCAACGACTAATTTCAATCTACAGAAAGGTTAATGTTGTGTGTCATCATTGGGGATGTAAATCAATTAATCAGCCATTGTCTTATCCCTTTGGTGCATTATTTGCCAAATGTACCACTTTTCTGCACTACCTCTCCGATTTTTTATATGACAGTTTTAAGTAACTTAAAAATAGAAAAAAAAATTAAAAAAAAACAAAAAATTTTTTTCTCTTTTTTTGAAAATACAGGGTGTCCAAAAAATATGAAAATATTGATCTGGTCAGAAAACACTATGGCCAAACATACTAAGACACATATTAGAGTAATTTGAAAAAAATAGCCAATTTGGACCAAGTTTTAGCTCTACAGACGCAAAAATCACATTTACAGGGTGTCCCAAAGTGAAATTTGACAACCTTATAGTCCCGGGTGGTCCGAACCGTTATATACCACATATGCACACAGATAAAACACAGGATTTAAGCCAAAAAAAATGATTTTTTTCGGACAGGTATTTTGGGTATTACGCTAGATATCCAAAATACACTTTTTGTTGGACACTCTGTAAAATTAGAGTTTTGGCCAAAATAGCATTATGTGCGCTTTTTACATGAATAAACGATCATTTTGGTGTATAAAATGTATAGATTGGATGTAAGATTGATGAAAAAATTAATTTTTAAAATTGTGAAAAAATGGGTGTTTTTTACATTTTTGTTACCTACCTTCATAGATAGCTAGATATCTAGACATCCAGGGACTCTGAAACTTTTTTTTGGCCATCCAGCATCCTTGAATGACCCAACAGACCAAAATATAGAGTATTAACAAAATCGGAGAGGTAGTGCAGAAAAGTGGTACATTTGGCAAATAATGCACCCTTTACATCCCTGATTATAATTTTAGAACAGATTTTTACACAGATATTTTTTTTACAAAAGGATTCCCTAAATTAAATTTGAAATTAACATTTTCTCTACATAAAGATGTTCTAGAGTAAGAAATATGTCTCTAATGTTAATTTTAGTAATTAGGACAATACAACCGCAACAATTGAAAAATTGTTGGAAAATTTCAGACGGGCTTTTTGTAACCCTAAAAATCGCAGCAGTACTACTTCCAATAAATTGCAGCCAAATTTGCCAAACTGACAGCTTGGATGGATACCATGAGCTTTTTTCAGCCGCCTTTATTTCCATTTTTCCCGCATTTTCCGTAAAGTTGTGTGTAACCTTTCAATCAAATGTTCTAATTAAGAACAGCTTGACTTAATAAGAGCATTTGACTAAAAGCATCCAACTTTACTGAAAATACGCGGAAAAATGACTCCATTTTATTAAACCGCGGCCGAGAAGCACTTAAAATATGCGGCTGACGAATTCCCATGTTAGTAGATGAGTCAGGGATTTAAAGGAATAAGACAATGGCCGATAAATTGATGTACATCCCCAATGATAACACACAACATTACCCCTTCTGTAGAATATAATTAATGGTTTAAACCCTTGGACACTTAACGAAATGAACCAACCAATCATAAACGTCCCCACGGTTGTTTAAGCCAAAGAATAAGAAGAAAGCGTTGTTAAAATACTTTGGGAACTAGTGTAGTCAACAGTCCATTGTCCCCTCCCTCCCTGAGATGAGTACATGAAACTTGCATAATGGATTCTAATGAATAATTAATAAACCTGGGTCCAAAACAATAACCCAAACTTTCAAAAGCATTAACATAAATTAGTAAAAGTATGTAAAATTATATAATATATATTTAAAGAAAATAATAATTAAATAGATTTTTTCCATAAGTAGCCAATACATAACAAACCTTTTTGATCATATGCTTTTCTTAGAGCACTTTTGCCAAAGGAATAAGACAATGGCCGATATATCTATGTACGTCCACAATGATGATGGGCAAAATTACCCCCTCTGTAGCCCATTGTACCTTCAATTTCTTTCCATAAATAGTTTTTTATATTAAGCAAATAAATAACAAAGCCCTTTGAACAAATGCTTTTCATAGAGCACAAATGCTTATTAGAATAGCCTCACCTATAACAATATCCAAAATAAATATTATCGTAAAGTTTGTTATATAGTGAATAGTAAAAAGATGGTAAGCTTACAAACTTTTAGTCTCCATTATAATACACTATGCAAAATAATGGACAAAATATTAATACTTAATTTAAAAGTTTTACTTATTTTGATATAACAAAGACAATTATGTTTTATATATTGGAATTCATTTATAAAAAAAAACACCATGAAACTCTATAATTTTTAAAGAGAATCAAGCAACCTAGCATTTATTTTACGAAGTTTGGCAGTCGGGCGGTCAATCGCTATTGTAAAGTAGCTTTGCCTAAAGCAAAAAAGAAATAACAATTTAATTCTTTTGTTGATTGTAGGTCAGTGTGAAAAAGTTGTTGATAAGAATTGTGTCAATATTACTACAAAATTACTTCCACATTAATTGACATAATTATCATAGATATTACCTAACTTAAACTTAATGTTGATCATTTTGTATACAATGTATAGAAAAATGTTACTATTGTAGTGTGTGTATAATTAAAATAATTTTATCATACATTTTCATTAGAGATTGTATTCAACCAATTCTACAAAATAACTTCCCTTAAAGTGCCATGTGATTTCAGAACCCCCCTCCCAAACATAAAGTAAAACACAAGAAAAACTTTTCTTTAACTTTCCCATTATTTTTATTTATTTGTTTTAAATTAAGTAGGTGGGGTTCTGTGCTTGTATAGGGGTAGATGAGGGAAGCCCCAAGCGAAGCAGCTTATAGACCAACAAAAAAATGAAGCAATTCAATATAAATGACCAATTATTTAATTGACCAATTTTAGGCCAGTATTGCGTCATTTTGATAGGCAGAAACTGTTTCACTCAAAGGTTCCTTTTCTTTTGACTCTACTTTTATCAGAAAACACTTTTGCAATCTAATCTGTTATTTTGCAATTTGCGAATATGAGACACTTTGTTGCATATTTTTTTGCAAGACCCCATAAAAACTCTGGCTCCACAGTTATTGCAGTTATGATAACGCGGAACTGATTGCACACCAGTGGGGATGAATAGAAACAGTCCCATAATTAAGCACCCAACTTATTATTTATAATTAGGAATTTGAATTTTATTTTGTCTGTAAATATTTTATAAAAAACAACAATGACACGTCAGAAAATGACGAAAGACATGAGAAAAGAACAATTTAAAGCAACTAAAGAATTGTTCTATTCCAGCGTAATTGGTTGGATAAAATGTTTTTATGATGAAGTACTTTGTTGCAACTTGTTCAAAATTGTTTCAACAATTATTTCTCACTCACCGCAACTTCTCGGCTTTTCATGGATGTAGGAGTTGCTCATTATTAGTATAGCAGTTTTATTTACTTCATAAAAAAGAATCTATGTTTCATTGTCGACAAAAACTAATAAAAGTTCGACTATTGGCTATAAAATTTTTATATCTACAAAGAAGGGTAAAAGCTACCATTTACTGATAATCTTTGCATAAAATATTTGCGTGAAATGCAATTATTTTTAATACAAAAGTACTTTAGTTAGGTATAAAAATACATTCTTTTAACTTATCTATGGTATGATAATATTTTTACCACTAAGCAATAACTCCAAAACAATTTTCTACAATATATTTTTATAGGAAATGATATAATATAAGCATTCTTTTAAGTATGATGTTTATAACAATAGTGACAATATTTCTTTATTTATTGATAAACTTATTTTAGTATGTTTTGCTTTGTTTTAATTACTTTTTTTTAAACATTAGAAGTAATATTATATTTTACATAGGTTGGGAAAAGCAGAAATATAACATAAATACTATGTCAATAATAAGATTTAAAAAAAATAGATAGCCTTTAACCAATCCTGGGACATATATGAAGTTTCTCAAAAATGGAGAACTTAATTGGTTCATAAATAATTGAAATCTTGAGCTTAAAAAAACGTACTACTTTATATAAAACAATTGTAGTTATTGTCATTTACAATATTTAAAATGTTAAAGATAAAGTTTTAGAAAGGTATACTTTCAAAAACAAGAAGAAATGAACCAAGAAAACTAAGCACAACGCACCAAGGTTAGGTTAAAACTACACATAATCAGGGTTAAGCGTTTTCTCCGACCATTTTACACAGAGTAACAGAGACAAAGAGGGAGAGAGAGAGGGAAGGGGTGGGGAGTAAACTTCCTCTCGGAGACATTTATACAGGGAGGAGTGGTGTGCACTCTCTTGGAGAATTTCAACTTTTTTTGGGGTGGTTTTGTGTTCGTATACAAGATACGGTAAAATATAATAGGAATAAATATGTACGAAACCTTATTTATATATCATTAAATAAAAAACTTTATTGAAAACTTATAACGCTTTTAAGTTATATTTTTGTATTTTGTATTATATTAGTAGGTATTTATGCCATCGATTTTCATAAAAATACACGAACAAAAAAATTTAAAAATATACTTCAGTAATTAATTTGTATGTTATAGTTACACACGCGAATGGATTAATCTGTAATGGAAGAGCTATTGTCTTAAGGATATCTTAGATTTTAAATTTGAAAAACTGGTTTAAAATAATGGACTAAACCAAATCATGATAAACTTTTTTAAGCTTTACCAATTCACAGTAATCTATTCATATATCTAACTATAACAAATAAACTATACCAAAAAAAATTAAATTTGATTGTATATACCCTGTACAGGTCTATTTACTCTGTCAATGAACTTGGTCAAAGGTTCAAAAAGTGAGTCTAAATGTTATACATATGTTCATTTTTTGGTAGATGTAGATTTTTCCCCTACATCTTTTTATTATTGTTACTTTTTAACTTTTTAAATACCTAGATTTTTAATTTTTAATATTTATGTATATAAATTTAACTAACATAAGTTGTTTTCCTTAATATTTAGTAGTTTTTAATACTTTTAAATATTTAACTTTCATTCTATTTTAACTAACCAATACCCCCCTCCCCTTAATTGTACAAAATGCATGTATGTATATTTTATCCTGAAATTTAAGCATTTAAATAATAATATACTTTTTGTAATGTTTTTCCTAATAAAGTTCTATTTTCGAGTTAATTATTTATACTAGAATTCGTTATAATTACAGTTTTATTTATTTTTTTCATAAATTATGTTTTTTGCTGCGCTACCTATGAACATATATGTTTTTGTGAACTTTTTGCAAATTTTTAAAACTAATTATTTTTATTTTATTTTAGATTACTGACTCAAATAGAAGACAGAGTTGAAATAATCAGTGGAGAGATCTCAAATCTTGAGGGAGTTGATAGGAAATCTGCGGAAATTTTAGACAAGTGAGTTTTATTTTATTTTTTTGGGGGGAAACCTAAAATCATTTTTAAAATATCTACGAAAATACTTTCCTGTTCATATTTTACTTATCGATTTATTATTACTTGGATCCCTCCCCTTTCTTCCTAATCGAAGAGCGAATTGACCAATAATTGACAAGGGAAATAGCATCCTAAATTGACGACAATTTTTCTCCTGTCAAAATATCCACGTATATTCTACAATTACATTTATTATAGCAAAACAACCTTTTTTAGTTGAGAGGTTGAGTGATTATAACTTTTAATTATTTGTTTCACAAAAAAAATGTCTTTTTATTGACAGTACCTACTAAAAAACTATAAATCATGCATAATAATAACGATTTACAAATGTTACTGATGTCATTATTTCTCTAATAGCCTTTGTTTTTACTTTGTAAAAAGATTCTGTACAATTTCTTTTACTTGAATTTCAATTATTTTAGTTTATTGTTGTTGCAATGGATATAGAATATACGTGGATATTATGACAGGGAAATTTTAGGTCGCTGTTTCCCCTGTAATTTATTGGCCATTTCGTATATCCAGTAGAAGAGGAGGGATGGGGGAGATTATTATGTTAGCCCGCTACAAGTCACACTTCATTAGAGTTCATGGTAATCTGGCGTAAGATCCAAGTAATAATAAAACCATTGTTGCTGCGCTAATTTAATAAAATATATTTTACTTCTAGATTAAACAAACTTGGACGACTCGTAAGCCTATTATCAGTATGGCACGGCGACCATCAAGAAACAGAACAGAAACTAATGGACCTCCGCGAACAGCTGGAAACTGCCTGTTCAGCCGCCAGAGAGCTCCACACAACCACCAGAAAACAGCTGTCAGACATGGGACAAATGCTGCCGCCCAGCTGTCAAACGCAGCTGTCTAACACTGAGCTGACAGCTGAAAAGCTGTTGCAACAGCTTGAGGAATTGGAGAGTGAACATAAACGGGCAAAGACTGTTCGCTACGAATTCCAGGTATAGTTAAAAGTTTTCCAGTATGGCTTCGAAACTGATTAATATCCGCTGGATTAAAACTGATTCTCAGCCATACTGAAAAATAATGTATAGCATACGATGCAATAAATAGCTATTCTTGCTTTATTTGTACACTTTTGTCCGCGGATACATAAATAGAAAAGTTATTAATAACATCATATTATAGACATCTTTCCGCGGATAGTAAAATGAAAGAAAAGTAAGATTAACGCTCCATGAAACATTATAAGATTAGAACCTGTTTTGTTAGCCCTTAGGGACCGAAGACCCGGGCTATCAAAACTGGTATTAATTTAATAATTTGTATTATCTGCAATACGATGCTATACATGATTTTTTAGTATAGATAAGAATCGTTTCCAACGGATATTAATTGGTTTGAATATAACCATTCTTGTCTGGGACATTGCAAGGGGTAAAATTTAATTTTATTTATGTTTCTTTGGACAACTTGCTTCCAACCGCACTGGTAGCTTATATTAAAGTTCTTATCACTGAAATCAAATTATCTACGGTTAATTTTGTACAAAATTAAGTTTTTTTAAAAATACAATAAAGACATATGTAAATGTTTAAAATACATTTTGGTTTTAAATTTCTGTATTTCCGCTAAAGTAATTAAAGATCTAAATCTAAAGTCTGTGCATGTCCTTCTTTCTAGAATAAAGAGATAGGACAACAGACGATAAATTAATTTTCCCCAAATTAAATTTAATGTGTTAATTTACTCCTTAACTATTTTATATTTTACTAGCAGCTTCGCTCCTAGCATCTTAGAGCTTGTATTCGAAGGAGTATGGAAAAAGCCTAAAACCAAACTTTGATATAAGAATTAAATAGCCTAAAACCACCCAGAGAAACTATAAGAAGCTTCCTTAAAAGTCAGTGATAGGATGCAGCAATTATTAAAAAGAAATTATGCAACAATCTCATATTGCTCAAATATTTTAATAATGTAAAGAAATGGCCGTAGATTAATTAAGCAGCATTGCCCTATCCCTCCCTGTGTGGATATGTCCTACTTACCACCTACATTTAACTTTTCAGACTATGAGAACAACTTTATCTTAAAACTCTGCATATTTATATACCTTCTAAAAAGCGTTGCTATTCTATAGTAAAGGCGAATGGTTTGAACTATACATTCTTTTTTGATATGATCGCTACAACGCACATAAGAGATTTTAAGGAAACTTTAAAGGGCGGTGGGGGGGGGGGGGGGGAGGGACCCTTTTTTTATTTCATTATTTGGGGGAATAATATTTTTTTCTGTTCTATTCTCTTGGAAGGAATAAAAACCTACACATGATCTTCACTGTATAGGGGAACCATATAGGTTCAGTGGTTATGGACAAAATTCTTTTATTTAATGCATGTATACTTAATTAAGTATAAATAGTCATAGAACACTTTTCAGTAATTTTCTAAACTTTTTAATATATTGTCTTTGCATTTAAGTTTGATTTAGGAAAAAGGAACGTCTTATTTAATTAAAACTTCTTTGTTGGAAAAAGTGTAAAAGTAAAAATAAATCAGAAAAAAAAATTTTATGAGTTATTTATCTTTAGAGGTTGAGCCAACGAATAAGATAACATGGTCATAAAACTTTGGCTACCAGTGTAACTTACATTCCAATGTCTCATCCATCTCTGCGTACAAAGAGACCCTAATTATTGGAGTCACACTCCCCAAAATTAGTTAAAAACCTTTCCAGGATCTATAAGAAAAAATAAAATAATTTTCTATTTTCTTTTCCTTTCTATATATACTATTTAAACTAGAACTATTTACTTTTTCAACGAATTATATTAGTTTGTAACTAATATAATTTGATATTAAGTATTTCATGAAACTTTGCGTGTTCTTGAAAACATTGTTCTAGTAAATAATTAATTTTAGTAAATTGGCTTCAGATTGTTAAAACTAAAGGGTCAGTAGCAATGCAATTTACTGAGTTTTTTTTGCAGCTGAAGGATATAATAGACTAAACAGCGGCTAAAAGAGCCGCAGCTGCAAAAACTTAGTGATAAGTATTGCTAATTTTATTGTTCAACCATAATTGACTTATGATTATATATATTGCATATGTAACTCTAAAAGCATTACAATGATCTTTTTTTTCCTATCTGATTTACATAATGTATTTTAAACTGTTGGCTACGACCTTAGAGGCCTCTAGTGGCACTTGAGGGGTGATGTGGGTTTAATTCGACAAACCAATATTAAAGATTAAAAAAGAAAAAGGAAAAAAAAAAATTTTGGGTAGGTGTTTTAGAACAATCCCCAAGACACAGAACGTATTACTTTTATATAAGGTTTATGTCGTAGTTGGGTATACTTATAGGTAAGATTTCAACTACTTAGTAAGATAGTATACATAGTTATATAAAATAGATATTGTAAAATAAGATACAAAAACACAATACAACACTCATTAACTTGCTTGAAAGTGAATGAGAATTATCTTCATGCAAACACTTCATAAACTTCTCTGTATAGTTAGATGCATTTATGGATTTTAGTCTAAACTGAATAAAAGAAACGAGTTTTTAAACTTTTGGAATCGGTATAATTTACAGTCCAATGTCAATATCTCCTTGATTGTTGAAATATGTAGATCTTTGCTTTACAATAATTAGCTACATAATACACTGTCAGCCATACATGTATTTGACTAATGAAATTCTAAGTAAAACACTATTATCCAAACATGTATCTAACTAGTGTAAGTGTAAGTCGATTTAAAGTGTCTCTTTTAAAACACTAACATCCATACATGTATCTTTCCATTGTATGTGATTCCAATACCAAGTCCACATAAAGTAAAATTTCATCAACTTCTCTAAAACACAATCATCCATACATGTATCTTTCCAATACCAAGGCCACATAAAGTAAAATTTCATCAACTTCTCAAAAACACAATCATCCATACATGTATCTCTCCACTGTATTTGATTCCAATACCAAGTCCAGATAAAGTGAAATTTTATCAACTCCTCTAAAACACTAACTTCCATACATGTATCTTTTCAATGTATGTGATTCCAATACCTTGTCCATACAAAGTGAAATTGAATCAACTAATCTAAAATACAATCATCCATACATGTATCTTTCCACTGTATGTGATTCCAATACCAAGCCCACATAAAGTTAAATTTCATCAACTCCTCTAAAACACAATCATCCATACAAGTATCTTTCCAGTGTAAGTGTGTACATTACTAAGTCCATCTGAAGTAAAATTATAACAACTCTTCTAAAACACTAACATCCAATCATGTATCTAACCAGTGTAATTATGTACATTACTAGTCCATTTGAAGCAAAATTATATCAACTCTCTCTAAAACACTAAGATCCAAACATGTATCTAAGTGTGTACATTACTAAGTCCATCTGAAAGTTGAGTTAGTAGTAATCCTTATTATAAGATTATCTGTCTACCAAAGTGATGCTAAACACACATACAAAAACTTATTGTCGGGAGCGCAGCGACATTATGATGAGGCTCTGCAAGTATGTTCGTCTGTTAAAATATTTTGCCTTTTAACTTTTACTTCAATGACAGAAGATATAAATCCCAATATATAGATAAGCTAACGCTTTATAGTTTTGTCTATATAGCAAATACTGCCTAAAATATTGTTTCTTTTTCTTTGAAATTTTGTTTTTTTGCAGTGATTCTTGTGGATTTAATTGTTCTCGTTTTTAAGTACAAAGATATTAAATCTTTCTTTGATGAAATCCAAACATTTATAAATGAAAAATACTTTTCCAACCCAAATTCATTCAATTCAACAGGAGCAAAATCAATTTCCTTTTAGCATGTTTAAGTTTAAAACAAAAGACATTTAAAATTCATTTTAATGGAGAATTGAAATTTTAAATCAAGGATAGAAAGTTTTACGGGTAAAACAAAATACAAATTATATCAAGAGGGTAATTTTTACGCGAATTTTCCGTAAAGTTGTGTGTTAGTCAAATGCGCTTGTTAAGTCAAACTGTTTACTAAACGCTACCATATAACTTTACAGAAAATGCGCGAAAAAAATTGCCCTCTTTGTCAATGTATTCATACTATTTTTATATATTTTTGAAAATCCGAATAGCTTCAATATATACTGCATACATAGAGCATCATAAATATGGACATAATAAATTAAAGATCTGCTTTGCACTATACAAATACAAATGTATTCACTTAAACACTCTTACACGCACAAACACACAATTTGCCCCTCTAAAAGGTACATTGTCAAATTAAATTGGTGAAAATTTAATTTTCTCAAAGCAAATGAAAATTTCATTTAACTGAAATTTCTAAAGATAGCATATTTTTAATTTTGAGTAAAATACTTAGAGTGGATTACGAAAATTACTCTGGAAAAAACTTTAAACGTTTATAATTGAAAAATTAAGTTTAATATACATATAGTATGCAGCAAAAAAAAACTAAGGTTATGTTTTGACTATATGATTGAAAACTAGAATTTCAAGATAGCAAAAATAGATTCCAATTTAAAGTGTTTCTATGTTAATAGACAACAAGTGGCTTCATCAAGGAGCTCTATTTTTGAACATATAAAGGGAAAAATAATAAACTAAGACCATCCCAAAATCTAAATTTAGAAAACTTCATGGTTCTGTGGTTAACGAGATCTTAACTGACAAATCAAAAATCTTACTACTCTTAAACGGGAGGAATCTTGGCAAAATATTTTCACTCCGTTTGAAAGCTTGTTATTCTATATAACCTTTTCAACTCATTTTAATATTTTTTTTCAGACCGACGTTGAGGAAGTACAATTCTGGATCAGTGCCTCGGAGACCAAGATCCAGGACAGGGAGTTGAGCCCGTACCAGCTCAAGGACAACCTCAGCTACATCCAGAGCGAGGTGTCGGGCATCTCGGAGCAGCTCGTCAACCTGCTGGCCAATGGCAAGGTTATTGGAGAGAAGACGGATAGTCAACAGGTAGAATATTTATATTATATAGCAGCTGTGCTTACAACAGTTTCTAACAGCGAACTAATGTGAATTTTAGATGCTGATTTATTTTAAAGCAATTTTAGTTCAAATTTTTAAGATCTATTTTAATAAGGACTTTTTGGAAATTCGTATATACTCTGTCAGACGGACAAATATACAATAATTTCATAACGGTTTCCCTCAAAATGCATAGTAGAGCACACACACACAACCTCCCCCCCCCCCTTCTTCTTTACTTTTTGGGGTTAGGTTATATTGAGTACTGGGTAGCTACTAATGGTTTAATCCGCCTGGATGTGTGATGGATATGGGAAAATTTCCCACTTCCTATATTTTCAGCGTTCGATAGATCCTCTTAGGGAAAGTACTCATGTTATAAAGAGGTTGGCATTTTATATATTATGAATTTGTATTGATAAAATACATATTTTTAGGAAAGAGAACTGGTACATTCAACAACAAGCAACCTTACAGAACAACTCTCCACACTCAAACAGCTGATCGACGACAAGAAAAACGCGGCTAACGATGCTATCGACGCCTGGCAGAAATTCCAGCAACTACACAGCGCCGTCAAGGCCTGGTGCCAAGAAAAGGATGAATTCTTGAATCAACCCCTGACATTTACAAGCCTGAGCTCGGCTAAGCTACGTGTCCAGGATTACGCCACTGCCATCAAATCCATCAAGAATGTGAACAAAAGTTTGACGGAAATGTCGAGTTTACTGGTGAAAATCACTGGTGTGGGAAGTGCGGGCGACCTGTTTGACCAGAAAAGTGATGCTGAGAAGAACAAAGCAGAGATTGAGAGTAATCTGGTGGAAAGAAATGCTTTGCTTCAGGTTTGATTTTTATTTATTTGATTTAGATTTATTCTACTTATTACTTACGGCTAGGCCACTAGAGGCTACTAGGGGCAAAACGGTGGAAGGGAAGGGTCGACTCCCCGAGTTTTCAATTTTTGGTTGAGAAGGGTAATTATTTTGGTCTATTTCTCTTGGGAGGTTGGTGGTACCCTTCCCAAAAATAGTTATAAACCATCCCAGGATCTATAAGAAGCTACATTGTAAAGGAGAACCACACAGATTATTGGACTAGCGATAAAATGCACTTAAGATAAAAGGTAGAGTGAGTCGAACCTCCACCCTCAATCTTAGTATTTTTTAGGGGCGATTTATCTTACTTGAATTAAAGAACTGAATATAGCTCTTCTGCAACTGTGTTTGTTCGGAACTAGTTCTAGAAGTGACTTAAAAGTCAAGGTTTCGTGATTTTTAAATTATAAAAAAGTTTCATATTAATTTTTACTTTACTATATAATGAAATATATATGTCTATTATATTTTATTACCTTATCTACAATAATAAATCAATTCTATTTTTAACGAGGTCAATACTCAATATATTGTTAACACACACACACGCACAATACAACTGCAATACGTGTTATTTATTGTCTTTTTGATATAAACAAAGCGTTGGTTCTTATTTTATACAATACTGCATTGTAGTGTCATAAAGTAAATTAATTTTGAGCTAGTTTACATTAGAATAGTATTTCCACTACCGCTTCGAAACCAAATAAAACTGGTTTTCAGCTCTACTGAAAAATAATGTGTAGCATCGTATCATATTCATTTTTCTACGAATATAAAACTGTGCAATTATAAGAATAAATTAGTTTTGTTAGACCCGCGATGCCAGAAAGTTGTTTGTAATACGATGCGATAAATAAATATTCTTCTATTAGATTTTAATATATATCCATCCCTCTTTTTTTCAATGGGCTCAGCAAGTAGTACGATAAATTTACCTTAATACTAGTAATTTTAGATTTTTAATAATCAAACTAAAAGAATATATTTTTCTTCAGGAGTTGAGCGAAGAGTGGGAGCAATGTGAGCGCAAGCTGAAGGAGACCCAATCCTGGGCCTCCAAGTCACGTGACAGCCTCGACAGCCTCCAGAACAAGAAGCGTACGCTAAAGGATCAGCTGAACCTGCGCGAGAAGATGATCAATGACATCACCATCCAGCGAAAGCGGGCCGTCATGGCGCTGGAAAAGCTGCAGGTTCATTTCACCGAGGAGATGGAGGGAGACAAGGATGTGTTTGTGCTGGGCAGAGAGATTGATACAGATCTCTCAGCCCTGGACACAGAGGTCAAGGAGCAGGCCCAGGTTCTGGAGGCCTGCCTTGGACAGCTGGACAGATATCAACAGGTAAAAAGATGCTTCAAATATAATTGCATATTTTAAATTGAATTGCTAGCTCTTGGATTAGGGTCACAATAATATCCTCTTCGTTCATTATTTTTATAAAATTCCAATCTAAAACCTTAAGTTTATAAAAATTATTTCTGTTTAATACCTGTTGGTTTTAATAAAAAATGTTCTCATGTTTCATTAATTATACTATTTAGTTACTAAACTTATTAATGACATTTACTTGCATTTGATTTTTCCATTAACAATTTTATCTATTTCAGGAGATTGGCTCTCTTCGTCAGAAGATATTGAGCTGCGAAGGAGAGCTGCGCGCAGTCTCTAGTCCCGCCTACACGGCCAGGGACAAGGACAAGGCCGTAGCACAACAATCGGTAGGATTATTTTCTTTAGCCGCTTGGCTTATGATTAAATTTATTAATTTTATTAAATATTATTGTTGTTTGCATGAAATTGTTGAAAATTGTTGCAAATTTAGTATTTAGAATATCAAAATAGGTATATCCATCTTCTAAACTCTGTAGAGGATAGGCATACATATTTCTCAGAGGTTAGGTATACCTATTATTTACAGATTTATTAATTATGGTAAATAAAACTTTTTTTGTGCACTTAGGCTTGTAGGGAGAGAATTAGAGGTCTCCAATCCAAAATTACAGCATTTACACAGCGCATCAATCTCATTCAACAAAGAGGAACTCCAGACACAGACGACATTACATCATCAGCTGATTAAACAGAAATCAGCTGATTTCAAGAAAGAAAAAAAAACGCGAATTTATTACCAAAAATATTATTTTTTATTCCATAATTTTTATATGGAGATATTTTTACAGTTCATATAAAAGAAGAAAAATTCCATATTAGAATAAATGAAAAAAATCCAAATTGTAACAATTGAAATTGTCCAAAAATCCTTTAAATTTTGGGGAATTACAAAAAAAACTCCATCATCCAATCATTAATAAAAGAAGTCTGAGATATAAATTGATCCAATAAAAAATATGTATTCTACTAGTTAAAAATTCTTTTAAAAATCTTGTGATAAAATTATTAAAAGCTGCTAAATCTACATAAATGTGATGTTGTGCCCTAAAAGAATTGTGAGAAGCTAAATTTTTACCATCCAAATTATAGAAAATATCATTGCTAAAATATTTGCTGCCAATTAATATTTTAGTTGTGTTTTTATAGTTTGATTTTATAGCTAACCACTGCTGCAAACTTATTGATTAATTTTACAATTGTGCCAAAAATCTTGTATATTTATTTAACTAAAAATCTACCAAAAAAAAACACTAACTTTGACTAGTTTTATATTTTTTGTAACCAAAAATGCAATTTTTTCACTATAGAACAATCTAGTCATGTTTTAAATTTTATGAAAATTGTTACACTCTGTGTTTAATAAATATTAAAATTATTGTCTTTACTTTTAAAGTAACTTAATTTCTTGTTTGTTTTTTTATTTAGGAATAGTGGAGGACGACTTTTCAGAAAGTAAACGTATTCATTTGAATATTTGAATATCTGTTCTTCTATCTAACTTTTCAGATTAAAAAATACAAGTATAGACAATTGAACTATTTGTAACCCTAATAAAATATGAGCTACATCAGTATATATGAAATATCTTCTTCTCAGTTATTAAAAGGTCTTGAAAATAAGAATAATAATATATTTTTTTAATATACATGTAAGTCTCTTTTTTATGCTAAGTAATTTAGAGTATGGGTTAGAAATCATAAAAATAAGTTATTTTTAAAATTTGGGAGGATGGGGAAGGAGTTCTACCGTTGGTTTGCTGGTTTTTTCATCTAAGATTTTTTTTAATTTGTACTTTTATTGTAAGAATTTGGATTAGGTTGCAAAAAGCATTTTTCATAGAATTTTATAGACACTTTAAGTACAAGTTAATTTGCATTACAAATCTCAACTATTTTCATCTGTATGTAAAAGTAACACAATGTGTTTATGTACCAAAGTATCTCGATAACCGCTAAACCGATATTATTTACTAGGAAGCTTCTCATATGTCCTGGGAAGGTTTAAAAGTTGAGGTGTAGGTCAACTTACTCTCCCTCCCTTAAGTGCTCCTCCAGGCCTCTAGGGGCTTAGCCGCTAGTATATGAATAAATTACTAAGATAAAAAAATACGTCAGAAAATTGTCTAAAAAATGTTCTTTGATTATTCTGCAAACCTAGTGATTGATAGACAGACAAGTAAAGTTATTTATCTGTCTACTGTCTCTTATGTATGATTATATAACACTCCTTAGCTAATAATTTAGCATCTTAGCTCAGCATCTCTATAACTGGGATTCATCTGTGCGTCTGATTTTTCAACAGTGTATCCTGGGAGGTAGGTGACACTGGGCACAAATTTACGCCTATTGTAGATTACAATTAGCGGTTGAAACGTTGCAACACTAATGAACCAACCGATCAAAGTTCATCAGAAGTCTCCATAGTTGTTAAATCAACGAACAAGAAAACTTTAGGGTCTAGTGTAATAAACAGGCTAATGTCCCCTCACTTCCTATGTAAAATAAGAAATAATACCTTTTTTTAAATTTTATTTTTAACTTCAAAGATCACGAAATCTTTACGTGAAAAAATAAAATAAAAAGATTTTTTAAATTCGTATTTTATAGTACAATTAAAAAAGGAATTTGGCATTAAACTATTTAGCTATCTTTATTTAACATCTAAATTATTTAATTATACTGTCTAGCATCTAGCTAAGACACATTTTATCTTAATTTTGGATTAAATATAAAGTCTGTAAACGTAAAAAATCCCAAATTAATGTTACTTATCTATTTCTGTTACAAACGGAGAGTCCCAAACTCTAAGTCTATAGAGCCAATTTCAATCAACCTTCTTTCTTTGTAACTGGGAACCATAGAATAAGGAGGAATAGAAGTGAAAACCCTAAATATTTCTGGGAAATTTGAAGGAATCTTTGACTTGCGCAGTAAAGACAATATTACTGAAGTACAAATCACAATGACTAGTTGGACAAAATTAAAAAAGTTTAATTTGTATCAAAGTCCAATAGATACTGTAAAATATTTGTTTTAAGCCTTTGAAATTTAGTTTGATATTGTGTTCTATAAGATTTATCTTTGAAAAAATGCTATCATTAACTGTGGTAAGTAGGTATTCTATAACCCTTCAAGATATTTGTCTCGTAGACAGAAACCCACCAATGTAACACACCTCATGTGGAGATGGTTCCAGCATTAGATGCTTGGTCGTTTTAGACAAAGATGAAAAGTTACTTTTAATGTACACCTTGTTTGGATAAGTATAATTGACCACGTTTATAATTTTAAGGGTTAGCTAAATGGGTCCAACCCCTCCCCCCCCCCCTACCCTACCTCAAGTTCATGTTTGGATGTAGTTGCTAGTATGTATAATCAGCTGTTTGAAAACACCATAGGAGCGAAACCTATCATATAAATGCTGAGACCAATAATTTTGGTACATTTTTGAAGAGTAAGTTGCTTACTTTAATTAAAATTTTTAAGGCTTTGCACATAAAATTCGATTTTAATCCATTGTGAATAGGGAAGAGAAAGGTCGAGGCTTGGCTACAAGGCTTTTAGTAAATTATTGCAAACGGAATTTATTTTGAATATTTTTTCAGAATAATTACTTAAATCATGTGATTTACTAACAGCCTTGTAGCCGTTTTGGTCTTTCAAATGGTCCAATTTTAATTCAGGCTAGCCAGGCAGAATCTTCTACCTGGATTCTATTCTATACTTTATCTTCTTTGCTGGGAACTTTATAAATAAAGATGGGGGGGTTAACTTCCTACCCTCCCTAACTTCATGTTCAGTTGTAAATTTTTCCGTCGCTAGTTCTCTTAGGCTGTTATCATCCACTCCCTTCTACTATATAGTCTAAAACAACTGCTATAAAGATGCTCTAAAAAATAAAGGTATTGGTCTAGGGATTATTAGTGTTTTACATTAAAACCTGACATCAGTATTTTTAATTGATCACTATTAGAAATTATTTTACCCCTTTGCTAGCAGCTTAAATAGATGACAGATGATTAAAACCTAATACATATTAGGTAACAAAACAACAAATTGAAGGTCTCCTTTTTGTTGTAGATTTACCCTCTAAAGCTTAAGTATCTTTTTTTGCTTTTGAAAAATAAGCTGTCTCTAGAATAGTAAAAAGAGCATGGTTATATAAGAGAATAGCAAAGAGAAAAAAGATGACTTTTCTTACAAGAAAAAATTCATATAATCTAAACTGACCGCTGAGCCGAAAGGCAGTAAGATGCACGGATAGCTTACTGTGTATTGTATTTGGTTTATACTTGTATTTTTACCAGATTATAGCTATGTAAAAATACTATTATGTAAAAAAAAAATCCTAACACTTGTAAATTGTCTATTCCAAAACACAGAAATCTATTTATGCACAAACATTAAAAAATCTTTCAGCTATGCAATAGTAATCTCTGAATACGTTCTTAACTTCACATTTTAGTTGTATCTGAGATTTTATTTTAAACAGGAGATTTAAATACTTGAAGAATTACAAATACAAAATAGTGACCAATTACTTAAAGTAATTTGTTGAATTTTAAGTAAATTTAATTAATGACATTAAATGAAAATATTTTCTTTTAAATTAGATTATTTGATTATCCAAGGAGAGAAGTACAATAGCGCTTATTTTAATCTACGACCCTTTCTATCACTTGACAGAATTAGAATATCTTAAAATACAAAGTATTATGTCTTTTTTTGTCTGTAGCTAAAGACCATTTGCATTGCAGGTCGGAAGCTTTGAGTATAGCTTAAGATTTTGATAACCACTAAACTGATTGAGTTCTCCAATTTAGGGAATTTTGAAATAGGTCCTGCGATGGTTTTAGGCTATTTACCCATACCTGCCCTATACCTTCGAATACATAGCCACTAGATGCTACGAGCGCAGCTGCTAGTTCTAGAAAATGTATTGGAACATATATTTATTCAATTTTATATGACTAGTTTTATCCCTATATCCCTGCATATTATTGTAAATGCACTTCACAAGATCAATACTGATTAAATATATGACTTTGATGATTAGCATCAAAATATTTTACTACAAATTTTACTCTAAGAAGCGTAACTACACTATGATTTGCCACAAGGATTGAAGCAATGGATGTAGAATATACGTGGATACTATGACAGGAGAAAAATTGTTGTCAATATAGTTTGCTATTTTACCTATCATTTAATGGTCAGTTTGTTTTTCCAGTAGGAAGGGTTAAGGTAAAGGTAACTTGAAAATCTGGTTTAAGATCCAAGCAATAATAAATCCATTATTGAGGAACAATTAAGTTCCTGTGTTGCTTGATGCCACAATCAACTTTATTCCTTAATTTAAACTCTTCTTTAAATTTATTAATTATATTTTAATGCAACTTTATATGAAAGGAAACCTTAAACATTTCAGAAACTTAAGCTATAAAATTTTATGAAGGACCTTAAGGCAAATTCTTGATTATTTAATTCTTAAATTAAGTCATTCTCAAATCATTCTTAAATTAAGTCATTCTCAATTTTTTTCTTATTTTTTTTCACTTTAAATCTATTTTTAGTTTAGGTAATCTTTAAACAAAACACGAGAAACATTCCAATAATTCTTTTATTTAAACTATGCAAGAAAAATCACTAAAAAATTCTTGAATTAGTTAGATTCATGTTTGTTGAACTTTGTATTAAGAGGGCAAATGTACTATTATATTTCAGCGGCTTAAGTTCTTTTTAAACAATTTTTTTGTGGGCACAAATTTTTCAAAAAATATTTTTATATATTGTTTATCAAATACAAAACTTTCATTTCAAATGTAGAACATCCCTTATTCTACATCACAGTTTTATTAAACATATGTTTACAAAAGACAATATTACATAAGCTCTCCAATTTACAGTAATCAATTTATGTACTCAACTGTAACAGTTAGGGAGTTGAATCCATTTTTATAGAAGCAGAAATATAATCTATGATTATGGTTTAGACCCTCTAAAACTGTAATCTACCTTTCCACTTTCCCCTCTCTTGGTGAAGATATCTTCATCGCCGATACGATTTTTGAAATGTAAGATTCTACTTTCCCTTCTCTTGGTGAAGATATCTTCAACGCCGATACGATTTTTGAAATGTAAGATTCCACTTTCCCCTCTCTTGGTGAAGATATCTTCAACGCCGATACGATTTTTGAAATTTAAGATTCCACTTTTGCCTCTCTTGGTGAAGATATCTTCAACAAGAGAGACAAAAGTGGAATCTTATATTTCAAAAATCGTATCGGCGTTGAAGATATCTTCACCAAGAGAGGGGAAAGTGGAAGGGTAGATTACAGTTTTAGAGGGTCCAAACCATAATCATAGATTATATTTCTGCTTCTATAAAAATGGATTCAACTCCCTAACTGTGTAATATAGAAAAAAAGAGTGAAGAAAAGGGGCGGAGTAGTGAGGATTGAGTTAATACAGACTTAAATCTTGGACATTTATTTTAAATAAATATGGACATTGGGATAAGAAAATTTATGCTAAAGGTAAAGCAAAATGAATCCAGAGTTCTATTTCATGAAATTTAAATAATATTAAAATAATTAGATTGTAATAATTTCCTTTCAAATCCCTGGAAAAAGGTTCTTATTTATATTTATGTTTTATCGCAGCTGATAAACTAATCTTAATTGAAATTTTAAAAAAAAATTCTAAAGCCTTAGGAAAACTAATCCTAAAAAATCAAACCAATAATATTCTTTTTTTGAAAAAAATTAAATAAAATAAAGCAGGAAACTTTATTGATTATTGACGTTTACATACGGGAGAACGGACAAACCCTAATTATACAATAGCTACGCTACTAAATAATCTTTACGTACATTTAATTGTCATTAGTTTTAAGTGGCACCGTGCCAAAAGATTTTTGTTACCATGTCTTAACCGCTTTTTTCTGCCTAATTTTTGCTTGTCAATTACAGGTACTGGGGACGGATATTAAGCAATTTTATACTTAACAAGGATGACAACATCCATAAAAGCGAAGCTCTGAAATGGTAGGACAAACGAACATTAATAATATAGTAGTAAGAACTGAACTGAAAAATCAGAACATAAATGTCGAATCAAAATTTTAATCAGTATTCCAAAAATCAAATCAATCGGATAATTTTATCACATACAATTTTGTTACAGAAATGTTCAAAATGGACGTAAGGACATTCTGATAACGATTATAGAGTTGCTACGCTTTCTAAATCGAACCTAAGTACATGCAAAGTTTGAAATCGATAGGACAATTCTAATATGCCTAAATTAACTAAAAAAGCTATCCGTTCCAGACGTACGGACCGATCCTAATTATATAAAAGCTTCGCTGTTAGAAATCGTGTAATCTTGCTCCACCCAACTTATTTTATCTTGTAAACATTATTCTATTATATGTCAGCAATAAACACTTTTATTAAACTAAAATTGTATATTGATATAATGCTTCCGTGATTAACTGGGTTTATTTTACCCTTATGCAATAGATTATAAATAATTCGGGTAATGTGCGAGCAATCTAATTAAAAATTTTAAACATTTTTCAACAAAAAGCACTCTTTTTATCTTGAATTTCTAATATTGTGCAATGTTAATTAAATCGCAGAATATGTTTAATTTTAAACCAAATAAACAAGATTACATAATGATATTAGGCCTTAAAAGCAAAATGAATCAGAGACTGTGTTTTATACTTAAATAAGCTTTATTGACTCATTAGGATAAAATGTTCTTGTGTGCCTACTTTTTAATATTCATCAACCATTGACAATCAAAGTAATGATGTTCAAAAGTAGTGAGCAATAACAAGCTAAAATCATGTTGGATTAAATAATTTTCAAGGAAAGCTGTCTATAATACGATGCGATAAATACCTATTATATATGTTAGAGTCAGAATGGAAATTGTGATTTTTAAGTAATATAAAATTTTTTATTTTAGTGTTTAATATTTAACCTTTAACTTCAAGACTAAAAAAGTAAATGATTATCTTCAAACATATCTTGTTAAAATATTATGATAAAATCAAACTCTTTTTGTGAAACTCATCATATGACGTAATAATTCTAATTTTAATAAATTTCCTTAAAATATGAAAATAATAAGCCCACTAAAGCTAAAAATAAAACTTTATAATTGTAAGGTAAGTTTCTGTTTTTATGAGCGAAGAATCTCTATAATTCCAAATGCCCTACTAACCCGTTTGTTTGTTGAAACTTTCGGGAATTCAATTCTCTGATAGCCTGTAATGCCCTTGAAAACATAAAATTTCCCTAGGGAAAATGTATTTTTTTCAGAGTTGAATAGGTACCGAATTAAACACGTATGTATGATTTATATTTTTTTTTTATGAATATTATCATCCTTAATAATCTAAACATATACTAACGTGAATTATTGAAGTGGCTTTGCTACAAAACTCATTTATTTTCATGTTCCTGCACATTTTCATAATGAAAAACTTTTTGCAAAATAATGAATTATCATAAAATATATAAACAAGGAAGACAATATCTAGAAGTGTTTAGCTAAAATAATTGAAATGAATAAGATAAGGTCTTGAACTAATGTGTTGCATAAGTATATATTATTTTTTTTGTTATTATTGAAGTATAATCAAATCATCTCAAAAAAATTATTATGATTGTTATCAAAAAAGGATAAAAAGTGCGAGATTTGACGAAGCCCAATCTGCACCACTTTTGGACCACTTTTGATTCCTGTGACGTCATAAAATGAGGGATTCTCCATCACATTTTTAGGGATTTTCTTTCCCACTTTTCCTATCATCTCCCTCATTTTTATGACGTCACAGGAATCAAAAGTGGTGCAGATTGGGCTTCGTCCGATATTTATTAGGGACACGCCTATGTAAAGTAGTTGCGCTCAAAAAATGTACACTAAACTAATATTTGACGTACCTACGAACATCTACAAGCAAAAAGAAAAAGCTTCGCTGTTCAAAATTGATGATGCATACAATTGTATAATACTGTTTAACTTGAGTGACGTAATAGTTAAGGCATGCAAAATATAAATACTAAGTGAGCACCCAGCATTCAATTTGGATTTCTCTCAAATTCGCAAGGAAAAACGTACGCACAGGTTTTAAATTAGCGAGCGAACTGTTCAAAATCTCAAAAGTTCTAATCAGTATGATTGTTTGTTTGTTTGTCCGTTGAGATCTCACCACTGAACCCTTTGAGTTTTATATTTTAGGCCATATTGCTTTTTCTTTAAGTCTTGGATAGGTTTTAGGCTATTTTCTTATACCTCCTTCCCCCTATAATTACCAAGCCCTTAGTTACTAAAGACTAGGCCACTAGTGCTTATTTTAGAACTAAATATCAGACACCTTTAGTTATATAAAACGACATGTTTATATTTAAGTCATAAACAGAAAAAATAGGAGAAAGATCCTTTCAATTTCAAAACTTGAGTAAAAGAATCCATGCAATCGCTAATTTATTCTGACCCTAAGTAACAAACAAAATTTACAACAAGATAAAAAATTGCATAGACAGTGCATGTAGCTTAACATATATATTGCAAATTATTGTTGTTTTCTTAATCTACATGGTCTAAACAATTATCTAAGTATTTTATTTTCACAAATTATTACTGTATTACAGTTCACTTATCTTTTATAATCTTAAATATTGCTTGCTTGTTTTTGCTGCTTTACTTAAAAAAAAACTTTTTATTGCTCTCACACTTAAAAATTGTAAGTTAGGGCCTAGGAGTGAGGGGAAAAGGAGGGTTAAATAAATTTACATCCCTTTAATCACCCCTAAAATTTACCAAGTAACAATAATTAATTATCTTTCTTTGGCCTATCCCTAGTTCACATATGTAAGTAAAAGGGGTAAAATAAAAGAAATTTAAGTACAAAAACTATTTGTAACAAAATCCCCCCGCCACCCCCTTTCCTCTCTAATCTATGTAATTAAATTTAAATAATGAACTAGATGAAATCTAACGAGGGAAAGCACTAAGATGTTATAAGATCTTTAAATTTGAAAATTCAAGGCCAGCAAATTTATTTGAGCTTCATTCAGTGCTTGAAAAAATCTAAATCTGACATAATTTTTTATTTGGGGATTTTTTGTATTTTATTGTCCGCGCATTTACTTCATAATTTATTTATTTCATTGTTTTGAATTTTCTAAATTATGCAATTTATATCAAAGGAGATTTATCAGCTATTGTGAAATGGCTCCGGAGCAAAAACAATTTTGCCTCAAACATATTTAAATTGGTTTTGATTAGCTCATACTACGTTACAAGTAAAACTGTTCGTTCACTACTGACCAATCAAAAGTCGTACAAACCCGTTTTATTTATAGGGTATCATCGCTATCTATAATCAAATTAAAATCTTTAAACATGTATTGTATTTTAATATTATTTCTCGTATTCATTCGAATCTGGTGGATTAGAACAAGTTCTAATTAATACAAAAAACTATGTTTAAGCATTGTATCATATCCAGTTTTCTACGAATATAAAAATGTACAATCATAAGATTAAAACCAGTTTTTTAGCCCGTGCCTTCGGCATAACTGTACATTTTATATCCGCGGAAAGCTGTTTATAATACGATGCGAGAAATAACTATTACATACATTTTTGTTGCATAACATGTCTATTAGGCTATACTACAAATATATGTTGAAGTAATAAAACCGTACCATTTGCTTTTTTTTATTTGCTTTTAACGTTAGTCAATTGAGTATAAGATGAAACTAAAAATGATTATTAATTTTTTAATTATAAATCTCAGAAACTGGAACCATTTAAATTTGGGTTTTTGTTCGAACGAAAGGGTAAAAATAAAAGCTCTAGTCCGGATTTTGTATTTCAGCATGGACAAATCTATGGATACCCTAACGTCTAAAGAGAATGTATGTTTAGAATCATGAATATTTATTTAATGTTGTAAGCAAAAGGTTAACATAGTCTAAACTTAAAGAAACATTCATTGTTTTTTATAATTTAATGATTCCTCATTTGTAAGTTTTAACTTTATATGACAAGTTTATCACTTATAAAATCAACGTAATAATAGAAAAATTCATTAGTAAGAAAAGAAAAATATCCGAAAAATTCCTGAATTTTACCTTATAACTAAGACTAATTAACTATGCGTAACATTTTAAATTACCATGGATTTTAAGGGATAAGACAATGGACGATAAATTGACACATCTCCAAGGTTAATCTCCTCCTTTGCAGATTAAAATGTTTGGTTGAAAAGTTTGGCCACTTCTAGTTTTTAACCAACCAATCAAAATTCAATTAAAAATTACTGTTAATACGGTTTTGGTTCCAGAAAGTCTAATGTCCCCTCCCTCCCTGTAAAATTACACAACTAATCTAAGCCATAAAGAAAACCTTAAACAAAAAATAAGTGCATTTCCTAAAAATATTGCAAATTCAATACAAATACTTTTTTTGCTATCTAATTAAAAATACTTCCGCAAATATATTGGGTTTACCCGCAGGGAAACAGGAACAAGTCTTCTCAAGAATATATGATAGAACAAAGTAAACAAAAATATAGTAAATTACTTGAAATTAAAGGCATAATACTCTTATCTTTCGATAAGAAATTGAAAATTAAATTTATTCTTTCTGTAAAACACTTTAATTTTCTAAATAAAAAAGTTTCTAGCTGTTGGCTTTTTATTTATTGACTATTTTCTTAGTAACACTTGTCCGCTACAGTGTCAATGGATAATGGATATATTATTACTTGGATCTTACACCAGATTTTCATGTTCTCTGATAAAGTGAAACTCGCAGCGGGCTAAAAAGCGGATACCCCCAGACCATCCCCTTTACCACATCCTCTCCCCTCCTATAGAATGAACAAACTGAACAATAAACGATGAAAGCAACCTAAATTGATGACAATTTTTCTCCTGTATAATATCCACGTATATTCTACATCCATTACAGTGACCCGCAGTAATTATCAACTTTGCTAAATAAAACTTTGTTCTATTTTTAGTAGCATAATATCAAATTATTATGTTGCTTAATTTGTCTTTTCTGTCTAAAACTGTTACTTTTTTATACCTTTTTAAAAGCGAAGCTTTTCTATAATTAGGGTCGGTCCGTACGTCCGTCCGTACGTCCGTCCGAGATAGATAGCTTTTATTCGTTAATTTAGGCATGTTAGAATTGTCCTATCGATTTCAAACTTTGCATGATGATTCCTCTAGTAGTTGGGTACGATTTAGAAAGCGTAGCAACTATATAATCATTACCAGAATGTCCGTACGTCCATTTTAAACATGTTGATTTTTTTACTTTTTTAACAACAAATTTTCAAGTGTTCTATTTATCCGTTTGGTCCGATTTTTGGTATATTGATTCCTGGGACAACAAAGAACAATATCATAAGCGAAGCAACTCTATAATCAAGTCCAAAATGTAAGTATGTCAATAAACATCATCCTGTTTTTAAGCAGTTTTTCAACAAAGAAGTTGTATCAACTTTTTTTTTTTATAGCTAGCCGGTCCTTTTAGTAAGTAGTAGATGTAAAATTTTTCATAGAATTCAGATATGCAATCGTTTTTTTTTGTAGACCTCTTATTTTTTAAGTAATTTAAGTTTTAAAAAAAAATTAAGTCGATTTTAAGGTACTAAAATGCAACAAAAAAAATAAAGAAAATGGCCATTATGAACAAAAATAGTAAGATCTTTAATTTGACACCTTACTTTTTCAATTCTGTCAGGTAATTATTGAAAAAATCGATTTTTTTAAACCCACAAGAATAAAAACTTTGAACTCAATTTTATCATTTCACAAGTAAAAAAATATGGGTTCATATATACCTTTAGAATCAGAAAAATATTATGAATCCATTGTAAGCAAAATTGAAAAAAAAAGTTTACAATATAGTATATAAACTACAATAAAAGGAATTATATGAAAATATCATATTATATTGTACAGGCAACGTCTTAACTCTTCAATTGAGTATGAAAATGGGAAGGGGGTATAGAGGGGGTAAAAAAGGGAAGACGATAGTGTTACCAGAACAAAAAATACAATTGGCTATTTTTTTTTTTTTTTTATTTTTTACTTTTTTTCAATTTTGCTTACAATGGATTCGTAATATTTTTCTGATTCTAAAGGTATATATGAACCCATGTTTTTTATGTCTGTTTGAGAAAATATTTAGGTCTAAAGTTTTTATTAAACTGAGGTTAAAAAATAGATTTTTTCAATAATTACTCAACAGAATTTTAAAAGTAAGGTGTCAAATTAAAGATCTTACTATTTTTGTTCTTACTGGCCATTTTCTTCTTTTATTTTGTTGCGTTTTAGTACCTTAAAACCGACTTAATTATTTTTTTAAAAAACTTAAATTACTTAAAAAATAAGAGGTCTACAAAAAAAACGATTGCATATCTGAATTCTATGAAAAATTTTACATCTACTACTTACTAAAAGAACCGGCTAGCTATAAAAAAAAAAGTTGATACACCTTCTTTACTTACAATTTTGATTCGACATTTATACATTTATGTTCCGATTTTTCAGTTCAGATACTATACAAGTGTTAATGTCCGTTTGTCCTACCGTTTCAGTGCTTCGCTTTTATGGATGTTGTCATCCTTGTTTTTGTGAAAAAGTAATGTCTAAATACAAGTTGAATCAAAATACTGTTATTTAAGAAGGGGATTTTTATTTTTTATAAATATACCCTTTTCTGCTATTTGAATCATTTCTTTTAATCAAAATTAAAATAGTTACAATTAAATATTATACAGCAATTATTTTGACATTCAATTTTCAACAAAATTGATGACAACACAGCTACCTGTGAATTTTCTTAGGCCAGCCTAGAAAATTTTATATGTGCCTTTACTTGCATTTTAAATGCAAAAACTGTAAAAAGAAAGTAGATTACGTAGAGAATGTACGTTGAATGGAAGATATATTCTAGTTAAATAGTAGCTGTGCTACTTAAATTAATTTGAATTTACAACTTGATATAAGTTGTTATTGCATAAATTTAGTATTTAATCCAGGGAGGGAGGGATCATTGAACATTAAATTACAGAGTTACCCAAAGTTTCGAAAAGGTTACTTTGAGTTTCGATCGGTAGGTTTAAAACTTTTTGTAATAAAACTTTTCAAATACAAATTTTGATCTACAAAAGGGTAGGTTTGTTAATTTATTGGAGATGTATATAAATTTATCGTCAATTGACCTATCTCTTAAATTCCCTGATTAAATACTATGTTAAAACTACACTTGCAGTATAAAGTAAGGCTTCCTTATCATCAGGGATATGCCAATAGGATTTGTTTTAATCTTTCTTCAATAAATTGTGAAACTTTTGATTTGGTAGCTAGTAAGTAAAATAAACGACATTTTCCCCTCCCTCCCTGCTTATCATACCAACAATATGCCACTGTATCAAAGCACGTATTGTATAACGACAAACAAGACATATAGAGAAGCTTAAAATTTAAAACAAGGATGACTACGTCTATGAAAACCCACCACTAAAACAAACATTAACACTTGCAGAGTGTCGAAATTTAACAAGCAGAATATAAGTCTTAAAAAATGTTATATAAAACTTGTTGCAAAATTGCGTAATAATGCAGGATATTGTTTCAGGACATACTTACAATTTTAGAACTTGATTATAGATATGTTTCGCTCAAATATTGTACCTAACTTTGCTCTCCTTGGAATCATTGTTGAAATTTATAGGAATGAGGGACGGCCGTAAAGACATACAAACCCTAAATATAAAAAAAATGCTTTTAATAATTTTTTTTGCCATGATAAGCAACCTAATCATTATTTTTGATGTGTTTTTTATCAAGGAAGTACAAAATTATCATGATAATAAAATTTTATATAGTATTATATATATATACTAGCGGCTACGCCCCTAGAGGCCTCTAGTGGCACTTTAAATGTTTTTGTTTGATAAAGTCTCTACTATATTTTTTTACGTACGATACCTCTTCATTTGACGTTGAAGTCTCCTAAACGTTTTTTAAAATTTTGATTTTTTTGTCATTTCTCTTGGGAGGGTGGTGGTACCCTCCCCCAAAATAGTTAAAAACCTTCCTGGGACTTATGAGAAGCTACCCTGTTAAGGAGAACCCGATCGGTTCAGCGGTTAGCGAGATCCTTCGGTACACACAGACAGACACACAGACAGACAGACAAACATCCTGTTACTTTAGTATAAGGATATATATATATGTGATTGATTACAAGATATGGAGTATATCCAAAACAGGGTTGGAGGGGGGCAATAGCAAAAACAAAAATTTCAATCAATAATTCGGTATATTTAAGAATTAATCTTTTATATATGTATGTTCAGTAATATCTCATTAATATGAGGACCGAACTCTCAAAAAATTTAGGAGAAACTGCCACATAACGTAGAACATAATGTATTGCCCATTGTCATATCTCTGTATTCCTCAGTTAATTTTAGAAATCAATGTTTTACCATAAAAGGAGAAAAAGCAAATTGATACATATTTTTAACCCCAAGAAATATACAAGAATATTCTAATTTTCTTTCTGTTATAAATATTTTTTATATGTTTGTAAATTGTACCAAAAATGCAATAGCTTTTACTTTATAATATACTAGCGGTTTCGACCCTAGCCTCTAGGGGCTTTGACCCAAGAGGTGATAAAAAATTTTTTGGGCGAAATTCGTAAAAGGACTCAGGAAATCTTCAGCAAAAAAATTAGGGTTTTTTTTTTGTTTTTTGAGGGGTTGGGGGTGTCCCACCCCCACGAAAATAGCCTAAAACCACCACAGGACCAGTAGGTATATTCCCTGAAGAGTAGAATCCAATCGGTTCAGTGGTTACCGAGATCTTAAGGGACGGACAGGCGGACAGACAGACGGACAGACAGACAGACAGACAGACAGACAGACAGACAGACAGACAGACAGACAGACAGACAGACAGACAGACAGACAGACAGACAGACAGACAGACAGACGGACAGACAGACAGACGGACGGACGGACAGACATCATTCTACTTTGTATTATAGATTAGGTTAAATATTTGGGTAACTTAACTTTTGGCTTAGGATATCTAAAATCAGTGCCACCTATTTAGAATTGAAGGTGTGTTTTCTCTGAGTGTGAGAGAGTATCTAAAAAGGGTAGATAATTGATTTAAATTTAAATACAAACTTTTACAATTTCTGGTCGTGAAAGAAAATCTAAATTTTAAGATAATTTCAAAAAAAATATGATTTGATGTAACTCACTAATATAATAATATTGAAATTATGTCATAAGCTTTAACAAACGTCCAAAGAATGGATTTATTATTACTTGGATTGACATTAGATTATTATGTACTCTAAGAAAGTGAAACTTGCAGCTGACTAAAATAACGCATTCCTTTAACCCCCTCCCCTCCCCATCTACTGCAAGAACGAACTGACCAATAAATTATGCTCATGCCTTTTTTACTAACTCTTTAACAAATTACACTTATTTGACGGATACTCGCTACAAGTCCCAATATACCTGAATTAAATCAATTTCAAACAGCGACTAATTCTTCTTTGACCAAAGTCGTGAAATTCTACTCATCTGTCAATTCTTTTCTAACCCCCCCCCCCCCCCCTTTTCAAGTCAATATTGTTATGCATAAGTCTGCCATTAATACAGGTTGTTCTTTTAATTTATTTGTACTAAATGAGAATTTTATCATATAGAATATTTACATTCCAAGGTAATTAATGATCGAGCGATAGCTCATCATTTAATACAGTTTTAAAACACTAATGATAAACAAATTTAACTATTCTAAAGATCAAAAATATTGGTAGGTCAAACCAACCAATCAAGCTTAAATAAAAGTAACTATAGATTTAAGCCATTAAATAAGATAATTTGGTGAGGATACTTTAGTTACCATATAAATTAATTCTAACGTCTGGATAAAAATTAGACAATTAAGGTCTTTAAAAGCATGTGAGTTGTACATAAGCCAACATACAGAGTCGATATAAACCTTCTGAAATTTTATAAAAAATTATAAAAAGCTTAAAATGCCTCTTATTTGCCTGTACTTAAAATAGTGGTTCTTGTTTTTAGATGTCTACTTTATGCTATGACTTTGTAAGGCCTAAGTACAAAATGTCCAGAAAACAACTTAAAGAAGAATGAGTGCCTGATCAGGGATAGGGGATAGGACAGTTGACTATAAGTTATTCTTCCGCAAGTTCTTACAGGTGTTGTTCAAAAATAGGAATTTTGATAAATAGATAATTTTTTTCTGTTATTTTATCTACCTGGTGTTAAGTTGAAGTTTTGTTTGTTGTCAGAGAGAAAGGGGACTTTGGGCTGTTTATTACACTAGTCCCCTAAGTTTTAGAATAACGTTTTCTTATGCTGGCCTAAAAACTTTGGGGACTTAGCGAATTTTGATTGGTTGATTCATTGAGTATTCAAACGTTTCAACCACTAATTCTAATCTACATAGGGGTAATTTTGTGTATCATAATTTGGGATGTAAATAAATTTATAGGGCTTTCTCTTATCCCTTTAGATTCCTGGTTTGTTGTCTATTTCTAATTCATGAATAATAAATGATCAAATTTAAAAACATTTATTCTGTCTTTTTTTAGCAGCGGAGCTACTCTATAACTAGAGTATGTCAGTCACTTCATCACTTGGATTTATTGTCTTTAACTCTCTTGTTTATTGTCTTATCTTGAAATATTGGACTACATATTTAAAAATTGGTGAATTAAGTTAACATTTACCAATTTAAAAACCATTCACCTTTTAAAATCCAAAGTGAGCATAAAATATTAATTGATATTAAATTATTTACAATTTATTGGGTTCAATATGCCTTGGAAATATTAGATCAAGGAAATCCAACCGACCAACTCCCCAGGGATATCAAGGGATAAGACAATAGACGATAAATTGACGTACATCCCCGATGAGAATACACAAAATTACCCCTTCATTAGATTATAAGTGTGGTTGAAACGTTTGAACACTCAACTCAATTATGCAACCAATCAAAATTAACAAAAGTCCCCAAAGTTGAAAAGCCAACGAATAAAAAAACGAAATTATAAAACTTTGGGGAGTTGTGGAATAAACAGACCATTGCCCCCCCCCCCCCCCCCCTAACAACTTTAGTTGAAAATGTTACATCAATAATGCTAAACAACTAATCCCAAAAATTCTAGAGATTACGCTAAAAATAACTGGCGTATCATAAAAAGTAGTTGTAATAATACTTTGTTTACTCAATACGACGATGTGATAAGTTCCAACGGATATAAAGTACGTGGATATTATGACAGGGGAAATTTGTCATCAATTTAGATTGTTTCTTTTGTCCTAATTTATTGGTCAATACTTTCCTCCAGTAGGGGTGTAGGGGATGGGATAAAAGAATTGTATGGGGGATATCGTAATATAAGCCAGCTAGCTGGAAGGACCATTTTATTGGAGTATACAATAATATGGTACAATATCCAAATATTTTTAAATCCATTTAAGTTTCATGTGTTTACCTTTTTTTGTCATCAACGTATATTTATCAGAATATTTTTTTAATGTTGTTAAGCTGCTCTATAAATAAGGGTTTATCCTTCAATTTATATGTATTGTGAACGTACATAAATGAAACTTGTCTATATCTTTCTTGATTGGCGGATTAAAGAAAAAAAGTTATTTAATCATTAAAAATTGTCGGCTTGTTATTACTGCGCTATATAATTGTCCTATTTTGTAATGCCTTATCTTCAAAATAACTCTGCATTCATTATTGAGAGAAAATTTAGTCATTGATTTTATTTCGTGTTATTTACATTCTTAATTAGTTAATTCTTAAAGTGAAAATGTAGGGAATAAGAATGAAGGAATTTAAAAAAAATAACTATAAACTGTTTTACATGAATAAATAAAATCTTATACATATCGACAGTGGTAATAAATTTTGAAATGCATCTTTGTCAGTTTGAATAAGTGTAATATTGTTGAAATTACTAGTGACGGACTAACGGAATGACGGTCAGACATATACTAGAGTAATTGCGCTACAAAAAAAATACTTTAATGGTGCCAAATATATCAAGCTTTAAAAGAATAAAAATGCAGAAAAGAATTATATGTTTTATGCAGAGAAAATTTTAATGAATATTATGTAAGATTTGTTTTAAATATCTAGTAGGAAAAGGATTTCTTTCAGTAAAATCCTTTAAATCTAAAATTGGGCAACCAACACACGCCCCCTTCTTTAATTTCAGTTTTTTTCTCAAACCACTTTCTACCTACTTTTTGGCTATAGTCCTGCGGTGCCACAACTTTATCGGTCTAGCAACAAAAAAGACATTTAAATTCAATTTTTTAATCGATGTGGGAGGGGAGTTCTGTATGTTCTTCTGCAGTTTGAGGGGATATTGCACATTACATTCAGCAGGGGGGCAACGTAGTATACGCAAGAGTAATACATTTTATACTTTGCCTAAATCTTTAAAATCTTTTTAAGTAGTTTGTAGCTACTCTATATCTAGAGAATGTTGCTTTCTTGCATATTTGCCATAATCAAAGGGTTTACTATCTAAATTGCCCACAAATATTCTTTATTGTACTTTACTTTTCTTTGCCGTCTAATTATATGCTTCTTTGAAATATGATTATCCTTGTCATTTTAAAAATAAATCTATCCTTGATTTTTTTGTCTGTTTTTATTGCACTTTTTACTGATGAATATTTATATTAATGTTTACATATTTTGAAATCAGATGATAAAAACTTGAAATGACTATTGATGTTTATTTATATATTGCTTATTTTTACCAGTATTTCTAGCATAACTAGTAACTGTTTTTCAAAATTGATTATTTAAAAATAAAAAATTTAATTGATTTGGGCGAAAAAATCTTCAATTTTGTTGTAAGTACGTATCTATATATGATATTAATATATCAAGAAATTTATAATTGCAGATATTTTAAGGGCTAATACAATTGGGGAGAAATTGAGATACATCCCCATTGATTATAACGGTAGACTAAAATTATGGGTTGAAATGTTTGAACACAAAATTTTATAAACCATCCCATTAAAATTAAGTAAAATTTTTAGACCAGCGAATAACAAAACGCGATTGTAAAACTTTGGTTACCTGTGTAATTAACAGTCTAATGTACCCTCCCTCCGGCTAAAATTGTGAAGGGGAGAAAGGTCTGTCATAACCCAAAAATTTCGAATGCAACTATATTGCCAATTGTCCGTGTCCGTCCGACCTTTATGAATGAACTTTACTCAGAATTAGTGAACTCTGCTGAACCTGAATCCAAAAATGACTCATATTTTTTATGTCTCCTGTCGAAAACGCCACGATACATAATAAAAGTGGCCGTAAACCAATTTGTGGAGCATAAAAATGTAGAATATGCAAGTTTCTTTTTATTAGAGAAAATAAAAAACTAGCGAAAGATCCAAGCAACAATTTATCCATTAATATAAAATAGTGATTTTGGTCTTATGTCGAACTAATATCAGCACCGTAGATTAACAGGATTAATATACCTAGTGTCTAAATGCACTTTACCTGACTTTGTCGTTCTTTCCATTGTGTGGGTGTTTTATGTGTGTGTGTGTGTGTCTGTGGGGAGTGCACTAATTTTAGACAGAAATTTTTGGTTTTAAGTAATACTAGATAAATTGTCGTATTATCAAATGTCAATTGCCAAGAAATAGGCCAAACATACAATTTCACAATATAGTATCCTATTTCATAAAGCATTTTTGTCTGAAGCTAAAGATTGCATTAACTAGTGAACTGATTGATTTCTTCATTTTTGGGAAGCTTAAAGTAGGTCCTACTCCTAAGATGGATTTAGGCTATTCTTTTGAAAATTTAAGTCTTAGAATGTTTTAGGCTATAGTTTTGCTCACTCCTAAACCCTATTACTTTAGGGTTCCTAGATGATATTGTAATAAGTGTGTTAATGTAGTGGGAGAAAGTCACTCAAAAATCAGAAATGTGACGTCATAAAAATGAGGGATTATCCAATCCATCTCTTTTTTATGAATTTTCTTTCCCACTTCCCCTCTCATTTTTATGACGTCCATGGCTGATTTTTGGGTTACTTTGTCTTACTTCTTTTTAATGCATATACCTTAGAGAAACAGATATGATAATAGTAGAAATATTTTTGAAATATATTGTTAAGATTTTGAACTAATTTAGAAATGCTAAAATTAATAAGATGAAATTTTTAGCATTCAATTGCCTGACAAATTGAAATAATCAATAAGATTTAAAAAGGTCATTGAATAATTGACCGCTAACTTCTCAACTATTGAAAAATTCGCAATTTTCAAAATATCCGGTCAAAAATCCGGGAAAACTTTAAAAATGTTTGTCCCGTGCCCTACAAGTGGGTGTTCCAATGGTTCCATTGCGTCAGTCAAAATTTTGGGTAGGCAAATAAATAATTTAACCATTAGAAAGTTTTGTACATGAAAGAAATCTAATTTTATCAAACAGGTGAACATTCTGTCATAATTTTTATTTAAAGCTTCCCTATAAAGATAAACTCATTTCAGAGATCCTTTGCTTCAAACAAGTGCTACTAAAATGTTCAAAATAATGAAGGTGCATTTTTGACAGCATTTGGTTGTATGAATAAGACCTTATCTTCTTTGGGAATGCAAAAAATAGTAATTTCTGCGGAAGTGATAGACATCTTTTAGTCTGGGAGAAATAAATTATGGCAGTGAAAGGGGGAGGGGGGGTGCAGGCAGTAAATAATGTGCATTCCCATTTTTCTCTCTCCCTAGAGAGTCTGAGTGAAGAGGATGGGGTTAAAGGGGGGGGGGCTTCATACCTATAAACCCCACCTAACTTCCCCCTTTTTCATTCATAAGCCATTGATAGACCCCCAAAACTTTTGATTTTCTTTTTTCTCTTTCTTTATTTCTTCTTTACCCCCGTTTTGATTTCATTTGCTTTGTGCATTATGTAAGAAAAGTTTTATAGAGAGTCTTTACAACTTTACAATTTGTGCTACAGTAGAAAGAGAGATAGAGAAGAAAAGGAATGAAAGAGAGAGAGAGAGAAAGAGAAAGAGAGAGAGAGAGAGAGAGAGAGAGAGAGAGAGAGAGAGAGAGAGAGAGAGAGAAGAGAGAGAGAGAGAAGAGAGAGAGAGAGAGAGAGAGAGAGAGAGAGACACTCCTTACTTGGATTTTGCTTAGCAGCAGTCATTCTGTTTTCTGTTCAGTTTGTTAAGTATCTGTGCGTAGTCAAACTATAGTTAATCTATTAAAATATAAATATATATGTGCGTGTGATATTCTGCTTTCTAAACATTCTAAAAAGTGAACCATGTGACTCTCAATTACGTGAAAATCTTGCTGCCCGTTCTTTTTTTCTAAAGCTCTCAGCTGTGTTATGCAAGAGAAAGCATTTACAAATTTTTGGGGAACGGGTTGGGAGAGGGTATGGGTGTTATGGGGGGCAAAGCATGGCAATTGTTTGTTATATTAGTTTAGTTTATAAGTTTAATTTGAATGGTGATTATTAATGTGCAGTTTTTTTAATACTTCATGCTTTAAAGAATTCAAGCTACTCTAAAATTAATGTTTATCCGACTGTCATAAACGCTCGTTAAGAGAATTTACTTTGAAATGGATGGATGATAGAAATTTGAAAACCTACATTCAAATTGATTTAAATCAAATTGGTTAATCAGTAATTTATGGATTATAATTGCCAAAAACAAAAATAAGAATATTTTATCTTTAAGTCAATATTATTCCTTTTTCATATGATACTTAAATGAACTCTTTTCAGCATTTCATCACACCTATCATGGACCTTATTGTTCTTGTTATCAATTATAAATTATTAGATTTTTAAAAACTATAAGGTGTGGTTTATATTCATATAAGGACACCTAGCATACTTGATTTTGATTTAGAATATTAATTACTTCTGCTTACTAATTAATAGCTTTAAATGCAAGATAAATGTAGTTTATAGCACACATTTTAAAATTATATATGAAGGAAAATGCTACATTTCAAGAGTTTTAGGCCATTTTATTCATTAGGATTTTTTCCATTCTGTAACAATGCTTGCGATTTAGATTTACACAATTGAAAATTAGGAAAAAACCTATTTGAATTAAATTGCACAGAACTAGAATGAAAATATTCATAAAAACACAGATAAAAAAAGATTTAGGTACAATAAATAGAATTGCAACCCATCATTTTTAAAGTTTGAAGAAAAAAAATATTCTCTGGGAGATTGAACAATAATCTATTTTTCTCTTGATGTTAAAAATATATGGACAAACCCAAAGTGTTAAAAAATTTTGCAATGTAAGAGATAGGTCCATTTAAGATAGTGAGCATAGTGTTACACAACAAATTAAAAAGAACAATTCACTTCATGAAATGCGTAGAAATACATTTTTCTGTTAAATTACAGGATGAATATTCTATTAAAATGAGTAGTGTAAAATTAATTACTTTTAAACATAAAAGAACCAAAAAAAATAAAATTTTTCCAGGCATTATCATTAAGCAATCATTTTTAACTTATAACAACATTTTGTCAAATGTTTAAAAATCGGTTAATAAACAAGAATGTAAAATATCGTTCTTGGTCAATCCATTCTATAGAATAATTATCAATTTTAAAGCTAAAGACCTAAAATGACATTTACATTAGGCTGCATTTTTAACCTTCTAGACATTCATTCCTCTTGCCAATTTTTTTTCGCAGATTTTTTGTTGCAAATACAGTATGTTTTTCTTACATATTGTCTAAATGCTAAAGGCCTATCAATCATGTTAAAAAAATATTGCAAGCTGCTAAAATGTATGACTTCACGGGAAAAAGGGGTAGAAATTTTGCATGATAAGTGCAAAAACACGTACAAAAAGCGTTATTTTTTCGGACTGGATTAAAAGTTAGATTAGAATAGTTATTCTTCAGATAATATATCCCCTAACAAATAAAATTGAAATACTTACAGTAATATAATTAAGATAAAATGAGTAAAATGAATTAATGTAAATTTTCTAGACATATAGAGGTGCAAAACCAAAAGATCTTTGCATTGAAATTGTAAATTTAATCTTATTACAAGGCTTAATTTGAATACAGTGTATTTCAAAGTGGATTTCCTAGGATTAGTCTAGTAAATCAAATAGATAACCAAATTAGTGTTACTGCAAATAAATAAAACGAAGCCATCTTCTAAATTTTTTTTTATAGATTTTAGAAATTTATAACTGTTGAAAAGGAAAATACCAAAGCAATTTAAAAATACAATTTATAAACCTCCAAATGTCTTTTTTTAGATATCATAAATTCTCTTAATCTTTATTAGTGTAGTTTCTTAAGAGGCATATTATAGTTATTAAAATTAGCTAAGGATTGCAACAGTTTAATATACTTGAATCTCGTTAGAAAGAAGAGAAATTGTTGATATTCTGAGTTAAGCATTACTTTTAGGTAGGGTGGGGACATTAGTGCTTATTTTAATAGTTACCCATCCCCCCCCCCACATAATTATAAAATAAAAGACATAATTTTCCATTAATGAATTGAAGTTTTTAAAATCTAGTTTACATTGGAACACAGTAATAGTGTCTGACTGATTATGACGTAACAAAAAATATTAGCCAATGAGAGGCCACTATAAATTTTACCATTGGTCAATAACGGCCTCTCATTGGCTATTTTTTTTTTGTTACGTCATAATCAGTCAGACACTATTACTGTGTTCTTACATTGTCTTTTCCCTAATCCCTGGTATTACTTTAGATGATGTCATCAAAATATTACAGACAGTCAGGGATACAGGGATATATTTCTTGAAGAGATACCAAGAGAAACCCTTAATTATTCTCTCATTTCATAATATAAAAAAGAATGGATGGGAAAAATTTTATATTAAAATCTTATTTTTTTTAAAGATCAACTAGAGCCTTAATTGTACTATAAAATTATTGATATGATATCAATTTCAAAAAGTAATATTTACAATTTTTCAAGGTTAGCTTAGATTTTGAATGGATTAAAATTTTTTGACGCATTTCAGAATTTAGATCTCATAGTTAATACAAAAAGCATATATGTATGTAGAACTTTTATGTATCCATCCATTTTTTGCACAGCAACAAAAAAAAGTGCGTCTGCCACATTTTCAGCCATTTTTCGGCACCACAAGAGAGAGAGAGAGAAATGGAGAGAGAAAGAGATGGAGTAATCTTAAATATTTTGACATGAGTTGAATTTTCATTAGCTTAGGTCCATACTTTTTCTTAGAAGCGCAGCTACTCTATAATGTACGAGTCCTACGGTCTGTCGTGAACCTTTAGCTTTACATTATCTGGGCAACTTCAACTTTCCACAACACAAACTGTTTTTTCTGGTTAAATTTTTTTCGTATTATTACTGTATTAAAGTTTACTTTTGTCCCATATTTAAAATATTATAAGCTGCAATGTTGCTACCTAAATACATGACCTTGGTAGTCATGTTTTAAAAATGAAGTTCCTTAAATAATTATCTTGTTTTCTAAAACACAGGGAGTTAAAGGATTATCGCAATTAAATTAATTTAACCTATATTTTTCTTCAAATAATCAAATTAGTACAATGTTAACTTTTACTTTATTTTAGTGAGAAGGATTATTACAATTGTATACCCTGTAATGTATAAATGAGAATTATTCAAAGTCCATTGTTCCATCCCTTCATCCTTAGAAAAGTATAATTGAGAATGACACTAAGTTAGGCCTAATTACATTGCTTAAATTGAAACTAAATTCATGTCTTGTACAACGAAACAACATTTTTCCTCAAAAATTGTATTTCAACTTAATATAGCATCAAAGTTCTAGTTGTTTTTGGTGCTTCTCTTAGGGAATTCATCTATTGGAGACGGGGGTGTCACACATTCTAAGTAAATAGCTAATTACCAACTGTTCACGGGATCTTAAGAGACAGACAGACGAGAGACGAAATAAGAAGGTATCGTTTACTAGATTGCAAAAATGTTTATATTATTCTTGTAAATACATATTACAAAATTATTTTATTTAATTATTTAATAAAGGATATTTTATTTTATCTGATGTAGCTCATATAAAATTACAAATGGACCTGATTGTCTTTTTCTATTTGTTTAATTACTATTTTTGTTTACCTAGTGTGTATTCTCTTTTTTTTTAGAAGATATAATGTTGATGCAACTTTCTTAGAATAAAAACAGAAAATTACATCCAACTTTAAAATAGAAAATCCACAAAAACCCAAATAAAAAAAGATGGAGGAGGCTGAGCGAACGGAAAAGGTTCAGCGGAAATCCTATTCCCATGTTGTGTCGGGGCTACCCCCACAGCACCCACCCACCACCACCACCACACAGCTACCTAACCCTAACCCCGCAGGACTCCCGCCACTCCAGCGAAGGAGTACGGGGAGTACACCACATGGCGTTAACGGCCTCGCCGCCGGTCAAATGGCGGCTGGCGGCAACGAAGCATCGTCACGCGAAGTAGATAGTTTGAGCTTAGAAACGACAAATTTTCAACGAAACAGAAATACATTGCCCAAGGCAAGACAAAGACAGGAAAGATTTTAAATATTATAAAAAATAGCAAAACTTTTTTGTTTATTACTTTAGGTTATGTTATATAGCCCCGCAGGGTTAGGGCTCTCGTTGGGATTATGCATAGGAAAAAACGACCCCCCCCCCCCACATCTTTTTTACAGTTTTTTTTAAATAAGGTAGTGAGGGTTCGGTAATCGGTGCTAGATTTTCCTGTGTGTGTCTAAATTGCTTTAAAACAACTTAATTATGACAAATATTCATTAAAATAAGGCCTTGATAAGTAAAAGTAAAAAAACTGTATTGTTTTATAAGTTGTCAACATTTAGATTATTTATTGCTCACTCTAGAAATATTTATTATAGCTACAGTATAATCAATATAAACTTATATAACAAATTTATTTTCACATTAATTTATAATTTTACTTAATGCAAGACAGCAAATGTGCAAAATTATGTAAATGCATAAATAAATATAAAATTTGATTATATTTAACAAATTTTTGTTGGGATCCTTCTTATATTGCACTCGGATCAAAAAACAAACCATTTAAAAAAATTATTTAATACATATATTAGTTTCGGTTAGGTTAAGTAAAGATAATAGAGCCTCGTAGGGATAGATAATTCTGTGGGGGAAAGGACCCAGAATGGATAGAGCCCCCTGTAAGTGTCAGAAATAATTTGTTTTAATAACTATGAAATGAGAGGGGGGGGGGGAAGGGATTAACAGATCAGTTCCCAATTTTAGGGAAATTTATTTTGTATTGATTATGGAATATCATAAAATAAATATTTATATAAATAATATTTAAAATGTATAAAAACAGGGAGCACCGAATATACAAATAGAAGATGTCCAATATTCAACCAGAATAATCACAAACAGGCATATTTTACATGGATTTTTAAATAACAGTCCAGGATAAATAAAAGAGGTATCAAGTAATAAAACACTATCTGACAACAGGAATCTAAAGGGATAAGACAATGACCGATAAATAGATGTACATTGTACATCCTTAATGATGATATATAAAATTACTCTTTTTGTAAATTACAATTAGTGGTTGAAACGTTTGGACACTTAACATAATAAACCAACCAATCAAAATTCAATAAGAGACCCAAAAGTTGTTAAGACAATGAATACGAAAACTTTATAATAAAACTTTGTGGACTAGTGTAATAAACAGCCCAATGTCCCCTCCCTCCCTTATCTGACAACCAGTACTTTAATTGGACGACCTTATTATAGAATCAATTTTTGTCTAATAATATAAAGTAATTATAATTATAATGTGCAATCAGTCTTGCAAGCAATAAAAGCTTTTTTTTTTACTTTGTCTGTAGATAATAAATTAGCTTTCTATCGTGTGATAATGGTTGACAAAATATAGAAAATGTTAGGGCTCGGCGGCCGCGCGTCAACCGCCTGTAAGCCTCAGGGAAATCAAACTTTTACAATTTTGAAAATCAGGTGAACGTCTAAACCTGACCCAATTAGGACAATCCCTCTTATCAAATGAATTTTTAAAGCACCCAAACAGTTTTAAATTTGAGGTTTAGTCGCCGCTGACGCGCGGCTATCAAGCCATGTAAAATATGACAATTTTGTGCATAAGTAGTGCTGCGAAATCTTTATTTATAGAATATCTATGCTCATAAGAAGTTCACAAATATTCTTATTTTATAATTTATGTTAATTCTAATTTATGCCGCTTTTGAATGATATTTATGAAAGTTCATGAATTTAAAATTTAATGTTTATACATAATTTTACCAGTTTTAAGTTGTAATTTAAATACATAGTACAAAATTGGGAAAAAATAGCTTTCCTAAAAAGCGATCAGTAAAAGTTTATATATGTGTGCCTTATATGGTCTCAATAACGACTTAACCTATAGGTCAACAGTGCAAGTGACGTTTTAAGTCTCAGGCGGATTTTAAGCTACCGTAAGGGGGTGGCATCTAGAGACTATGGCACAGTTACTTTATATTAAGCAGAAATTGTACAAGAAATCTCCCAAAATCTTTTCATTTGAATGTTTAATTGCGTAGGAGTTTGGTTCAATGAGTTCGGTGTGCCTTCACATTCGCATATTAACACATGTCCAATCCATAGCGTTTTATAATATCAACTAGCGGCTTCGCCCCTAGCCTCTAGGGGCTTTGCCCCATGAGGTAATAAAAAAAATTGATATTTTTGTTTTTGTTTTGTAGGGGTGTTGGGGGTGTCCAATCCCCCAAGAAAATAGCCTAAAACCACCACAGGACCAGTAGGTATAGTCCCTGAAGAGTATAATCCGATCGGTTCAGTGGTTACCAAGATCTTAAGGGACAGACGGACGGACGGACAGACTGACAGACATCGTTCTACTTTGTACTATAGATAAGGAAAGCAACAACGTCCATAAGCAGTGATGCACAGTAAAATCATAAATTGAACAAACGGACAAAGTAAGTTATAAAGTAGATATTCATTGCTCATAAAAAGAAAGAACGAGAAAGAAATTTGGAATAAATCATAAGAATAAAGAAACTTTCTATATTTTTTTGTAGTACAGAAGGCTAGACATTGAATTTATTTTCTGGGGTATCTACATAGCAGAAATCCGCAGTTTATGCTAACTAGCAGCCGGGGAAAATAAATTTTCCCCATTGCATCAGGACTGACGTACAGACAACATGGATTATAGAGTAGCTTAGCAAAGAAATAACAGGAGGTGTTTAATAATGATAATAGATCTTAAAAAAAAATAAGGGCTGTTAAAAATTTTGAATGAAATTTAATATACGCGCAGAAATAAATGCACACCAGGTTCATGACTCAAAAAACTTAACAATTTGTATGTTAAACAATCATTTAAGCAAATATAAAGCATTTTAAAAGGTGTAAGAATAAGATTTTTTGCAGAGAACAATTATGTCAAAATATTTTTTTGAAGGTATAGGACAATGAACGATAATTGATGTACATCCACAATAATCATAATAATAAACAAAACTACCCCATCTTTAGATTAACATTTTTATTAAAAAATTGTAACACTGCTTATTTATATCATCATAATATATAAAATATATACATAATTTCATAAAGTACCCAAAGTTTTTTAAGCAAAGCTATAAAACTATGGGTACCATAAAATGAGTTCGCAGTAAATCTTGTTTTGGATCTTATTCTTAGAATGTTTGAATGATGGTTATTCATTTATTGTTGACCATCTCTTGAGAGATGCAAATCACTGTAAGTTTTTAAGTAAATATAAGCAAAGAAAACAAATTGTCAAGCCTTATATTTTGTTCATTATTGATTTTTTTCATGGATAAATAGAAAATTATATATAGCATAATTTAAAAACCTAATTTATTTATTTCAAGCTTCATATAGGTCCTAGGGTGGTTTTTAGGCTTTTTCTTTTTAAATTTAACTTTATTTTTCTCTTGTTTTTCTCGAATACAGTAGCTTTTGGACTGCTTTTAATCAATGTAAAATAGGATATTTTTTAGATATTATTAAATTTGTCTATTGATTTTGATTCCTGCATGTTTGTTTAAAAATGAATGATGTCATTTTTAAGCAAAACGAATTCAACTAATTATGAAATGATTTTCTTTTGTGAATATTTAAGAAAAAGATTAATTTTATCAAAAATAAAAATGGAAAACCTTTTAACCGCTGATCCCATTGGGCTCTACTCTTCAGAGAATATACCCCTTGGTCTTGTTGTGGTTTTGATAAAGGAAAATTGACCCCCAAAGATCATATATATGAAGGTTTTGATGGTAACTTTGTGCTGCCTTATTTTAAAATTTTTACAAAATCAGGATAATTTTTTCTATGAAATTCTAAACCATGTGAAATATGATTAATATTAGTTCCCGCCGTGGTAGCCAGCGCGGCGGACAAAGTTACAGAGGTCACTCACACGGATCTTATGAACAAATCCGCGGATCACAGGACAATGTCCAACATAGATTTAGATCTCAGGAATGGCATTTTACCAGTTGAAGAATGAAATATATCCATTGATAGTAAAAGAAGCAGTAATGACGTCATATAATAGAAATGACCAATGGTAGGCCATATACTTTTTACCATTGGTTAATTACAATCTGACCTGTCATTGGTGATTTGTATTGTATGACGCCATTTTTTATTAGGCACTGTAAGCTGCTTCATTGTAAAATTAGTTCTCACTCATCGGTTACCTTGCTTAATCTAATAGGTTAGGGTAACATAAATAAATAAAGTACATGATTACGTGGCAGAAAGGTCCCACATACAACCAACGCTTTGTATGCACAACCTTTGTCTAGAAGTCCTAATTGTGCATAGTAATGAGCTGCACCTTTAATCTTGAATTTGCTTTGCATGGAGTCTTTTTTATTCTTCAATTGGTAATCTTTCAACAGGAACAGCTGAGAGGTCAAAGGTCATATGATAATGTTGGCACTGGTGGTGAATATAATCAGCCTGCCAGAAGCTTCAGTCATTCTCGAGGAGGAGGAGGAGGGCAGGGGTATTACCAGAATGATAGACAAAATTCAAGGAAATTATTGTCACAAAATTGTTTTATTTTAAAACAATTTTACTTTTTATTCTCATTCATTTGTTTCATGCCTAAATTGTTTACATAACCGTTATTCGATTGGATTTATAATGGTTGAATAAAAAATAAACATTAAACTGTAAAGAATTATACCTAGGTATTAATTATATGCATTCTTAAATCATTGTAACTAAATGAATTTCTGAAATTTCCTTGTAATGAGTAAAAAGTTATAGTAAGAAAACAGTTTTTACAAGAATTTTATAAATTAATTAGCCCTTTCAAAAAATGTTTACACATAAGCCAAAATCAATTAAAAGTTTTAAGTCATGCACATTGGTTAATTGGTACATCTATCTTGCTAATAAGAAAGCCTTTTTTAATTAGATTTCCTTAATTTTACTAGTTTTTCTCTATAAATTAACAATTTTGTGACATAAATTGTGTACAGGGAGCAAATCTACCATTCACAAGGGCACCTACCACCAACAGGCAGAAGATTTAGATCCAGGTCACGACATGGCGGCCAATCTGGTTCCAAGAGCCGGGGACAAACCGGTTCTGGGGAGAGAAAGCAAGATAATAAGCCTAGCACCCTGCCAAGACCCAAAAGATCTTATGACAGAGAACCTATATACAATTATAACAACAATAGCAGACCAGGTAAATTATTTTTAAAATTATGATTCAATTGGGATTTTTTAAAGGGTTGTTTATGTTAGGTAAGATTTCTGCTGAGATAAAAAAAATAATTATTAATTTCTAATTATAACGCTTATCTTTTTTCGTAAATATTCAATTAATTTTTAGTATTAAGTAATATGAAGTACTCTTAAAAATTATTATTATTGAAAATTCCTATTATTCATATTTATTTAGGAACATTACCAAGAAACTATAGAGAGCGTTCAGGCGGTGATAGAAAGATATCAAGAGAGAACCAGGGTAGTGGCAGCCTCAGGAGAATATATCAAGCTCCAAGCCAGCGAAGAATTTCCAAGCAGCGAGAGGCCAGCAGCCGCAAAGATAGTCTTGACCGCCACCAGCGGGCTAGATCGCTGCCGAAACAGCTGATTGAGCCGCAGACAATTTTTCCAATGTCGTTGTCTTCCAACACAATATGGCGGCCGGACGGCAAGTGTCCCTCATTTGCGGATATGCTCAAGAATAAAAAGAATTCCGGCGCCTCTGAAATCGATTTGAAAGGTATTTAAATTCACTATTAAAAAATGAATTTGGGTGAGGGTTTATTTTGGCTGACAAAAAAACAGAATGCAATTGCTATTGCTTTTATTCAAAATAAATGTGTATGTCCTAATTTACATTTTTTGAAATTCAATTATTACAAAGGAGAAAAAATTATTACTCAAAATCAAATAGCAAAGTAAAAGAAAATGTAGACGTCTTGAATTTTGAAATGGGCATACACACAAAACAAATACAAATATATAGAAAATTCATTAGATTTTAAAAATTGAAAATGCATCATTTCCTTTTAAATATTTCCATCATTTCTGCATTTACTTCATCTTTGTTGTAGGGTTGTGCACAATATGTTTGATTTAACATTTTCATAGTAAATATGTGAAAAAAGCACATTTGTAAAAAAAAACGGGCGAATGAGTAAATATTTTTTTTTCTAGAATGACTTCGAAAACCGATCAATGTCCACTGGATTAGAACCGGTTCTCAGCTATACTGAAAAATCATATATAGCATTGTATTATAGACAATTTCCACCTATAGTAAAATAAAAATCATGGAATTTATACCAGCTTCGTTAGCCCGGGCCTTCAGCACCTTAGGGCTAACAAAACATCTTTTAATCTTTTAGTTTTTCATTTTAATATCAGCGGAAAGCTGTCTATAATACGATGCGATAAATAACCATTAATACATTCCAAATAATAGTACACTGTAAAATCATATTTTCATTTTTTAAACTTTTATTACAATTTTTGAATTGCAATTTGTTTTGGATCATAATTCTTTACAGCTTTTTTAGATATAAAAATGTAATTTTTGAAATTTTATTTTACAGGGTACTAACTCATTATTATTTGTACTTAAAAATTAACTAATTCTTATCTTTTCCTTCAAGGTCATGAAGAAGAAATATTGGAATCTGGCCAACAACACAAGTCTGAGATTAATCTGCACCAGACTAAAAGCGTCACACCCCATGCTGCCCAGGAAGGGGCAATGCATCAATCCCAAAGAAATATTTCACCTCCAAGTGATGAAAATGTCATCCCTGACAGGTCCGCACAAATACAACAGGATGTATCCTATTACGTGGAACATCAAAGTTCACAAGAATTTGTACATCTCCACTCTACTCCTGCTCCACATAGAGATGCTACACTAGAAAATGTTGATGAAGGGAGTGAGTGTAAGTCACCTGATGTTGCTCTGCAATGGGAAGTTGTACAAACATCAGATGTTCCTGATATCACTTTCGATGATCAGTCTAGGAAAGCCATTTTGTCTTTTTCACAGAATGTATAAAACTGAAATAGATTAAAATAAAAAAATATTTTCTCCTATCATTAAACTATATATTTTTCTAAAATTGTTAATGGATAGATTCAATGCATTTTTAAGCTAACGTTCTTCTAGTATCATTCATTTTTCAAAAAGATAAAAAATGTTGTGACATGTTCTTTTTTTATTCAATTCTTTTTTGTGAATTTTTTACATTAATAATTATAAATTGAATTATAAGATAGCTTTTTTTTATCTCCAGGACTACATTTAATACTGAAGAAGAGACTCAACCAGATAACACTGAAGGCTCACTCAACATTATGAACTTTCAATCAAACTCTACCTCATACTTTTCTGAACAGATAGTTACCCAAACTTTTGTACAGGATACTAACTTGGCTACTTCTAACCATTCAGAAAGGGTCCTAAATGTAGAACAGGTTATTAGAAAAAATTCTGAAAATGCTCCTTCTGGCATGGGGTATGTTGAAGACACTACAACTGAAACAGTTGTTGAAACTCCCAAATCTCCAAAGGTTTCAAGCAAATCAGCAAAAACAAAAGTTGTTGTAACACCGCCAATGGACAATTCATCAGGAAAGGAAGATAGTTCTGAAACTAAATTCTGGCAAGTTAAGTCATATGCAAATATTCTTTCTGAAGGGCTTTCAAAAGTTAAGGGTGTGTTCAAAAAATCAAGAGAAAATCTCAAGTCTTCAGATGAAAGTGAGAAAAAACAATCAAAATTAACCACTCCTGCTCAATTTAATACTGTACCTACAACACAAACAAAATCAGCTCCCCCAACACCCAAAGTTTCCAGAATTCACACTGAAATAAAACTAAGATCTACTCCAAATCCACATCCTGATATACCAGGTCTTCTTTTTAAACGTGAAATTGAAAGAAAAAATTCCAAAAAGAAAAGACGCTCCAAGATTTTTGAAGCTGAAAAAGTTTCTGAGGAACTTTCAAAAGTTTCAAATAGTGAAAATGATATTTTCCAACAAGAAGCAATAAAAGAAAATGTAATTAAAGTTGAAAAAGAAGTATCTATTGATAATTATACAGCATCTCAACAAATTACTTCTGTTGATAATGTGAAAGTTATCATTAACAAAGACATTAAACTAGAAAAATCTCTTCCAAGGGAATTTACAAAAGCCAGTTCAACCTCTGGATCCACAAACAATACTCTCAGAAAAAGAAGCAAAAAGAAACTCTCCAAAGAAATTCATGAAGTCAAGAAGTTTAATGATGAGGTTGATCAAGCACTGTATGAAATTCAGTTAATGGAGGAAGAAAAGGCTAAAAGAAAAAGCTTTCATGGAGGAGAAGTGTCAATTCAAACACTTATAAAGGCAACCACAATCAAGCCAAAGAGAGGATCTAAAAAATCTAGGAAATTGGGAAGAGCTTTGCCATATCAAAGCTCTCTTGATGAAGGAAATGCAGCTGATGATGAATTGGAAAAAGATGCTGACTTAGAAGCTCAGCCCACACAAGATGCAGAAAAATCAGATGAAGTGACAATGGATGACATCAAAGAGTCACAGGTTGACATTGAAAGGTGTGATGAAGTGATAAGTTTCAAATCTGATGAAATTATGTGCTTACCAGAAGATGATAACACACCAAGATCATCACCATTAGATGTTATTTCCCCATTAGGAATTACTGAACATCTTAGTAGTGGTATTGAGGTGATGAATGTTGACAATAATCGTCAGGAAACTGTAGAATCTCCTGATGTTAGTCTTAATCAGTCAATTGATACAATTGAAGAAATGTCATCTGAGGAGGAAAAAGAATTAAAAGAAATGAATAAATCACAAATTGATAATGAATTAACAAAACAGGAAACTGTTACTAAAGCTGAAATTAAAGATGACAAACAAGGTTTACAATATTCCCAAGACTGGATGATTGATGATGTTGGTGCTATTGAGGATTCTGATGAAGAACAGGAATCACCAGTAAAAGAAACAGAACAAAATGTTATAAAATCTGAAGCTGTAGAGGAAAAGAAAGGCCTTGAATATTCTCAGGATTGGATGATTGATGATGTTGGAGCTATTGAAGATTCTGATGATGAACAGGAATCACCAGCAAAACTTACAGAACAAAATGTTGAAAAATCTGAAATTCCTGTAACAGAAACATCAAACAATATTTCTGATCTTAAAGAGGAAGAAAAGAAGGGCCTTGAATATTCTCAAGATTGGATGATTGATGATGTTGGAGCTATTGAAGATTCCGATGAAGAACAGGAAGCCCCAGTAAAAGTGAAAGAACACAAAGTTGAACAACCTCAAGTTTTGGTAACTGAAAAGTCAACCACTGTTTCTGAACCTCAAGAAGATCAAAAGAAAGGTCTTGAGTATTCTCAAGATTGGATGATTGATGATGTTGGAGCTATTGAAGATTCTGATGATGAACAGGAAGCACCAGTGAAGGAAACAGAAAAAAATGTTGTAAAATTTGATGATATATCAACTGTAACACCAACTACTGTTTTGGAGGAAAAGAAAGGCCTGGAATATTCTCAGGACTGGATGATTGATGATGTTGGAGCTATTGAAGATTCTGATGATGAACAGGAATCACCAGTGAAAGTGACAGAACTTGTAGTTGAACAATCTGAAGTTTTAATAACTGAAAAGTCAACTACAGTTTCTGATCCAAAAGTTGACCAAAAGAAAGTTCTTGAATATTCTCAGGACTGGATGATTGATGATGTTGGTGCAATTGAAGATTCTGATGAAGAACAGGAAGCACCAGCAAAAATAACAGACCAAAATGTAGTAAAATCTGAAGTTATGTCAATTGCACCATCATCTACTGTTGTAGAGGAAAAGAAAGGTCTTGATTATTCTCAGGATTGGATGATTGATGATGTTGGAGCTATTGAAGATTCTGATGAAGAACAGGAAGCACCAGTGAAAGAAGCATCTGAAGTTCCTGTAATGGAAACATCAACAAAAGTTTCTGATCTTAAAAATGAAGAAAAGAAAGGTCTTGAGTATTCTCAGGACTGGATGATTGATGATGTTGGAGCTCTTGAAGATTCTGATGAAGAACAAGAAGCACCAGCAAAAGTGACAGAGGAGATTGTTGTAAAATCTGAAGATATATCAACTGTAAAACAATCTACTGTTGTTGAGGAAAAGAAAGGCCTTGAGTATTCTCAAGACTGGATGATTGATGATGTTGGCGCTATTGAAGATTCTGAAGATGAATCAGAAGCAACAAAGCAAAATGAAAGAGCTGAAATAAAAACTGCTTTGGAAGAGGTAAAAATTGAAGAAAAGAAAGGTCTTGAGTACTCACAGGATTGGATGATTGATGATGTTGGTGCAATTGAAGATTCTGATGACGAAGAAGTAGCAGATAACAAAAATAATAAGTTAAATAAATCTGAAGAAAAGAAGCAGGGTGTTACTTATTCTGAATACTGGATGATGGATGATGTTGGTACAATTGAATCATCTGATGAGGAATGGGCTAAAGAAACATCCATAAATAAAAAGGAAAAAATTGACAAGAGTAAAGATTCTAATCCACTTGCTCTTCCAGCCCCAAAATATTCAGACATTGCATCCAAGCTTCCTAAAGTTAAAGCCACTGAAGAGGAACAAAAACCTGCATCAGAAGTAATTGCTGTGGGAAGTCACTACAAGCCAATAATCTACACAGAAGAAAAGATTGAGAGCAATAAGATTTATGATCCCGAGGGTTACACATCTGTGATTAGAAAGAGGAAAAAGTCATCTAGGGTTTCTATAAATGAGGATACTCTAGAAAAATATGAATTTGAGGACACAAAAGAAAAAAATACTGAGACAAATCACCTATCTGAAAGTGAAGATGAGATTGAAATAATTGATCTTTCTAATGAGATCTGTGATAAGCAGCCTGAAATGGACTTAAACCTCAAATGCTATTCAGCATCTTGTAGATCTGGAGGACAGTGTTACAGTAGTTCCTGTCCAGCAAATATTATTAAAGCTGTTTCTCCTTTGATGGAAGGCAGAATATCAGCCATGGAACTTGCACAAAGATTTTCTATGGATGAAGAAGAATTTGAGGACCTAAAAGGAGAATGTACTAAAGAAGAGAATGAAGAAGCAGAGGAAACATCCTGGTCATATGTTTTACCTGGAAAATCTTCTACTAATTTAGATGTCCAAGAGAAAACAATTGTTGAAAAATCATCAAAGAAAAAATATATAAAAAATGCTTCAGATGACAAGCATTACATGATTGATGTTAAAGTTACAACTAAAGAAACTATTCTTGGTCATAAGTTGCATCAGCAAGATAGTCCTGAATGGAAGATGGATGTTCAATGTGTTCAGCATGATTCATGCCCAGATATCATTGAAAAGTCTACAAATGTTGTAAACACAAACCAAAAACAGGATGATTCAATTGTTCTTGCCCCCTCATGGATGAGAAAGGCTGTCACTGAAAATGAAAGAAAGAAAAATGAGCAGCCTTCAGTGGTTGCTCCAAGACACAGACCAGTAATCAAACAAAAGCCCATTGAAACTGCAGATGAAAAAGACAATGAGAACAAAGATGAAAATGAAGAAGTCTACTGGCGAATTAAATATAAAGTCAAAAAGAAGAAGAAACGAAACAGGTCTTCAACAAGTCAGACAAGTGATCTAAGCTTGTCTGGGGGTGAGAGTGTAACTAATTCATTAAAGAAATCTGACAGACCGTCTTATCTGGCATCTAGAAGTGACACTATTGATGTTGAAGTTGGAAGTAATGCTTCCTCTTTTGATCACAGAGATATTGATATTGATGAACATTTAAATTCATCAGAACCCTCAGTTTATATAAATCATCCTGATTCTATTTGTATTGAAGAAGAAAGGAGAGGCTCCGTGACACAAGATCTTTCAAGTGATGCAATAGAATCAGCAAATGCTTCTGAAAGGATTGAATTTGTTAATAAAAAGTTATCTTCTTGCTCTGAAGTTAGCATCATTGAAAATGAAACCACAATTAAAAATGATATTCATGAGGAACATGTTGCTGCTGAAAAGTATGAAGAGAATAAGACGGCTACTATTGAGATTTTTGCTGATGTGCAAGAGTCTTTGGAAAGTATAAACAGTGTTGAAATGGCACATGAAGACTCTGCAAAAATCAGGCTTGAAAGACCTGAAAGAAAAATATCATCCTGTAGTAATGTTGATGTAAATGAGTTGGAAGTTGACTTTGAAAATACTAATGTTGAACAACAAAATGCAATAGAAGAGGTTATTGAAATCACAGCAGCAGTTGTTGAAGATTGTGTTGATGTTCATCATTCATTGCAAAGGATGAAGAGCATAACAATTGAAAATGAAAACGCTGTAAACATTGTTGTTGAACAAGATTTGGAAGACAATCATGTCATATCCTCAGAAGTAAATGTGAATAATAATTCTATGTCTGAAACAAAAATGTTAGAAGCAACAAATATGATTAGAAGTGTAAGTCCTCAGAATAGAAAACAAAAGCTTGAAAGGCAAGTTTCTAATGAAATGCTGGATGCCACTCAAGTACCAAGATGTCCAAGTCCTAAGAATCCAGTTTCTTATTCAAGGCAAACTTCTCGTGAGATGGAAAAAGCTACAGAAGTTTTGAGACCAATTAGAAAACTCTCACAAAATTATGACTCAGATCAACAAGAATCAGTAATCATCAAATCTGAAATTGTTGAAGTTGTCAAGAGTCACGTTGATGATGAGCTTAAAATTGACACAGCAGACATTGACAAAGATAATAATGAAGATTTCTCTACCCTCCCAGCTTTGGAAGAAGTTCTGTCTGCTGAAGCCCAAGCTTCATCCTATGATATGCAGAAATTAGAGCTAGCTGAAGCAGCTTACTTTGAAAGACTTGAAAAAGAGAGACAATTAGAAATACAAAATAATTCTAATGCTGCCAGTTTAGATACCATAAGGGAAGAGTCTGTTATAGCACAAAAGGAAACAACTCCCCAAGTAAAGTCAAAGAAATCCAAAAAAGTTTATGTTCCTGTTGAAAGTGATAAGAAAACTGAACCAAATTTGTCAATTCAAAATATTATTAATCAATTTGAAGCAAGCACCGCTGTTTATGACATATCAAAACTTATTGAAGCTGAAGTTAAATATTTTGAATACTTAGAAAGAGAAGCTAAATCAATGAAAGACACTAAAATAACTGCAGAACAGGATAGTATCAAAATTTTAGAAAAGAAAACTGAAAAAATAACAGTCAAACAAAATACCTCTAATAACCTTGCCAAAGATAACTTCAACCTTGAAACAATATCAAGACAAGTAAGTGAAACACAATTCTTTTCTGTTGATAACAAGAAAGTTAAATCAAAAAACACTTCTGTTGATGAAGATTATACTTGGTCAGATGAAACAACACTTCTGGGAGGTGAAACATTAGATACAGTTGATGGGGAAGAAGACCTTGCTGCATCTCTTCCTGTTCTCGCTAAACAGAGGAAAGATTCACCAGAGTTTGAATCAGAGGAGAAAATTGTCAGTAAAATTAAGGTTACTTTTTAAAAAAAAATAATTAAATTTCTTTTCAGTAAGTATTTTTATTCTTTGTTGCATGAAATTTATTATTTGTTGTTTGTTGATTTATTGTTGTCAATTGTTGTATTCTTTCTACTTTACTTTACCTAAACTCTTACTCATCTCTCTCTCTCTCTATCTATCTATCTTTTCTCGTTTTTCATTAATTTTTCTAATACAATTAATATACTTTTTAAGTAGAGTAGCAATGTAAACTTTGAAAGATTTTTTTTAGTTTAAAGGTTTAAAAAATTAGATGAGGTGACTGGCGGGGGGGGGGCATATTTGTTTATTGGTGATTCTTATGACAATTGAAGAAATAAATTACTATAATGAAATCAAGACATTTAACTTTATATTTAATTTTCAGGTAAGATTGTTTGACCTGATTGCATCCGTGAGTGAACTGGAGGTACAGATGAAAGAGTTGGAGGATTTACAGGGACAACTCAGCGTTGTTGAGGTAAGCTTAGTCAAAGTTTGGAGAAAGAGGAAATTAAATTTTTGCTAATTTCAATATCATAATATGAAAGGAGAAGACTGTCTGTGTGTTTTTTATATATGCATTAAGAACCCTTTAACTTCATGGACAATAGATTCTTCTCTCCAGTACATGAGTTTAGGTCAGGGTCTTATTTATTCCTGTGGACGGTAGCAAATTTGATATTTTTTAAATCCATAATTTTTGTTACCTTTTGAAAGAATTTATTAATAAGAGGGCATCCCAGCATAGAACCAACAGGCAAATGACGATTGATTTTATATTGTTGGCGATTGTTCATTAGTCAAATGTTTTGCTTAGTTCAAACTTCCATTAATTTAAAATGTATAATTTTATATATAGCAGTTCAGAAATTTACGTTTCTCCCTGACGGTTTCTTACAAAAGGTCATACAGACAGACATTTCGAATAATAGAGAAGCTTTACTACGAAAAAAATGTCAAAGATTTGAATAAATCTATTAATCTTGGCCATTAAAATTTACCTGAAAATTGTCACGTTCCTGTTTGCATCAAATTTCATTCATTTATTTGTTGTCTCTCAAGAATAAATGTATAAGTATAAATGTATAACCCAGACAACTTCATAGCTCCAGTGGTGGGGACATTTTTTGTCTTTTTAAAAATTGCTTTCTGTTCTTTCCTAACAACTTGGCTGTTTTAATTTCCGACGCTTTTAGCTGATATTCAAAGACCCAATTGAGAGTCCCCACATGCAGTTATTTATCCCCTGCCCCATCTATTATTTTACTTGTATTCTCAGAGACATCAGATAATATGCCAACTTTGGCATTTTTACAATTCAAGCAAAAAGAGAACAATTATATCAATACAGAATATGCTACAAATTAACAAAAGGGAAAAACAACAATAAAGTATTGTACAGTAAAAAAATATACCTAGTAAATCAAAAGAAATTAAGCACAATTATTGGCAGTATTGCAAGGAAAAAATGACTTAGAGTTGTAAGAAAGTGGTGGACGGATATGACATAGTTTTTGTGTTGCTTCGCTCCTGACAAGAACTATAAACACAAAGTAAGCCCTGAAGTAAAGTTAAAACTTTAGAATTGCTACAAAAAATAATCATTCCTTTAAATAAAAGAAAAAATACATATGCTTTTAATGTTTTGATTGTGCAATCTATGAGATAAAATTAAATTAGGCAGGACTAACTTTCAAAACTTTCATATCCCCCCCCCCCACCATCAACAAAATTTGTTATTGTTGTAAAGTAAAATTGGTCTTTAAATAAACTGATAACTCATAGTGTTTTAAAATTTTCAAAAAGAACATAGCATTTACTTTAGGTATAGTGTATTTTGTGGCTATACATGTTTCATAATAAAAAATGCTATATTAGTCAATACAGGAGGTTTACGAATATAAAAAAAAAACATTTGCTGTGAACAACCTTATAGATGAATAGCTTGGATAATTTTGAGTATGTCTTTTTCGAGGGGTTTAGGGTCCGATAAAAAATCGCAACCCTTAGAGGAAATTGCTAATTTTCTGCAAATTTTTAACAGCTGAGGAGAAAGAATTAGGTAGTTTTGCACCAGGGATACAGGGATAGAACAATAAATTATAACAAAATATCCCCCCAAAATATTATGGTTATAATCCTATATTATGTAGCTTGTAAAAATTAGGGGGGGGGGGTGGTAAGGGGTGTAGAATAAATTAACAGCCATTGTCCTTTGCTTTCCTGAATGATGTAGCAAAATGGGCAAAACACAACATTTTTATCAGTCTAAACTGATCTATGTGCCTATTAATAAGTATTTTGTCATAAAGGTGAGCTTCATAGTGACTTTGGTGTAATAGATAACGAGGAAAATTATGTTTATCAGTAGCACAGCAACAACAAGATAATCTTAAATAAATTTTGAAGAAAATATGTACATAATCTCATCTCTTGAGACATTACCAAAGAAGAAGCTATTCTTATTGATTAAAGCCAGGGTTCTAAAGGGATAAAACAATGGCTGTTTGGACTCTCAATTTAGTGAACCAACCAATCAGATTCAATAAAAATCAAAGCCAATGAATAAGAAAACCTTATTATTTCTTTAAGAATTGTAATTATTTCAGTTTCTTCTTGGTAAAATTGATGATCTGGTTACTGAAACAAAGAACATTGAAACAAGCATTGAGGTAATTATTATTTTTTACTTACTAACTACCAAACTTAACCTAACCTAAATCTAACTAAAGGAATTCAAATAAATGAAGATGATTAAAGTCCATCCACAGATTATGACGTCAAACGATAGAATAGCCAATGAGAGGCCAGTATACACTGTAATTGACAAATGGTAAAATTCATGCTGGCCTCTCATTGGTTATTCCATCGTTTGACGACATAATCTGTGGAGGGACTTTAATCATTTTCCAAATAAATGAAAATTTTTGCTTGCAGTTCGCTTCTATATTACCCAGGGATCTTAAATGATAACACATTGGCCGATAAATGTAAGAACATTCTAAATACTCCTATTGTAGTTTTGAATTATTGGTTGAAAAGTGGAAGCATTGCTAAGTTGAATCATCAAATTATTATTTGATAAAAGTACACGAAGTATTTAAACAAACGAATGGGAGAACTTGTTTTACCAAAACTTTGGGCACCAGATGGAAAAATTAATGTCAGACCCTCACTCTTTTCTCGAGCATAGTCAAACAATGAGGGAAGTATACTGGTACCCAAAGTTTTATGCTCTAATGTCGTTTTAATTGTCAACATGTTTTAATAATTATGTATAATCTAGGAGTTATCCTCAGAAAGGCAGACAGACAAGCAGAACCTGTTAGTGGAGCTGTCACGCGCCAGAACCTCGCTGATTAAGCTGGAGGGCGAGGCTAAGCATAAGAGGACAGAGATGGAGGCATTCATGAAGCACAGGAGGAGGAGAGTCGAGGATATCAAAATGTATCAGGTGACGAATAAATCAACTTCATTTTTGGGGGAAAATAAAAAGAATAAAATGCTTACTTTGTATTAATTCTAATGCTATTGTTAAGTCATTGCATTAAAAGAGATGAAGTGAATAATTATATGAGAAGGGGGGTGTATCCTCCCCTTAGGTAAAATTATGGTAGGTGGATACACCCCTGTTGGTGTGCGCCCCCCTGATACAACGCCCTAAAACAGCCATACACACCACACCCCTGGCAAAGCTTCTTTTACGCAACTGAGTGAAACTATAGCATGAATCTTGATTTGTATTTTTCTATCTAAAAACTTTGAGAATAGTCCGTTTCGTGGCAATGCCCCTTAAGGGTCATTTCGTCCTATTTTCATAGTAGCTTTTGATAGGTTATTTTAGGTTAGGTTAGGGTTGGGTTAGTTGATTGCCCCGCAGGGTTAGAGCCTCCCGCAGGTGCTAGAAATAGAGGAAGAGCTATTGTGAAAATACGACAAAGGGACTATACCCAAAACCCAAATCTTAATAATCTGATCAATAGTCCAAAGAATGATAAAACAGAATACAAATTTTAAAAATATTTAATTTAGGGTATTCTGGTTGATCTGGAGGTTTGGTTGGAGGATGTTTTGAGGCAGCTGAACGCGGACCTGAGGCTAACAGACCTTAGAGTTGTCAAGGATCAAATCAGAGGTTGTCAGGTAAACTTTTTTTTCTCACAGATTTCTATAAATCTTGATGGCTAAAATTATATGCACAGCACATATAAGAGGATAATTTGTTGTTTCCTACATAGTCCAGAGAACTACAATGAAAATTTTCAGCCATCGTCCAGAGTTTAAAATATGTTTTATAATATTCAGATATACCTAAAGATGATTTAGATTTATGACAGCTGACGAATTTTTTTATATCAATTATCTTATTGGAAGTATTGAAACAACTCTATTTTTACGATGCTGTGAGTATTGGTGCAAAAAAAATGACGTAACAAAAAAAATTAGCCAATGAGAGGCCACTATAAATTTTACCATTGGTCAATAATGGCCTCTCATTGGCTAATTTCTTTTGTTACGTCATATTTTTTGCACCAATACTCACAGCATCTATTTTTACTGGTAAATAATAAACTGAGGAGTTAAAATTAAAATCATCAAAAAACCTCATAATAATGTGTGCTTATCTCCATGTCTAGCGAGCACAAAACCACTACACCGCTACCCTTCTATTTTTAATTAGATTAAATATATCCGATATATAAGTATAATAAAAGAACATAAAAGTATCCAATGTAACCTAACCTAACCTGATCCAAAGTTAAGCACAAACACACAAAAATTTTGAAATTAATTCAAAATTTATTTTACTCGACAAAGCACAAATAATCTTATTATTTTTTAACAGGTTTTAGAGGAAGATTTGCGTCAACGTGTGGACCAACTATCCGTACTTTCCGGCAATATTTCCGGCCTAGCCGGAGCGCCGGACGTATCCGGCCTGGCTGAGGATATGACCGGCCGGCTGGCGCTGTTGCGCGAGGCAATGGCGCGCACACAAACCGGTCTCAAATCACGTCTCAGTAGGCTACAGGTATAGGATTAAAACAACAGCTTTTTGGGGGTTAATGTGGCTAGGGTTTTGGGTTCGGTTTTTTATATATTTCCATTTAAACCCACAAAAATTTGACACTTTTAGATTAGATTTTATTTGTATTGTCCTAGGGTAAAAAAATCCTTTAAATTTGAAACAGGTGAAGTATAAACATTAGCTGTAATAAAACCTTACTTCTTTGTATGTGCTATTATATGGTGATGGTGTTAATAAGTGGAATCACATAAAAATATATATATACCTAAGTTATAGGTACACTTATATGAAACAGGTTTTCCTATACATTTTCATGTGATTTCAACTTATGTAGCATTAGAAACAAATATTATTCCTTCCATATTCTATCTGGTTATGGTGTTATTTTATACAAAAAAAAAAGAACATTTTCAATTTTCAAAAACTTTGCATTTCTTTCATATTAATTAAATTTTAAAATTTAAAGACACAATAAGATAATAGAATTGAAATTGTTCTGAAATTAATGTTGCCTTGTATGTAAAGTTAATTGGTGATGGTTAATATTAAAAATTGTATTCTTTGATCATATTTTATAACTCTTTCATTTCATTTTTCCCTTAAAACAGTCCTAAAGCACAAAAATTTAATAATATCATGTAGTGTAAATTTTAAAAATCCGATCATGAGCTGATCATAAAATTTTTGTATATTTATAAAATTGATATAAAATGCAGTAAAATAAGTAATATAATTCTAAAAATTTTCACATAAAGTTACCGAAATGACATATTTTGCTGCATGATAATATCAAAATGCCTATTGTTAGTTAGATACATGGATAGATTATTGTGTATAGGGAAGCTCTTTTGCTGTCTTACTAAATGGGAGACTCGCTCGGTAATTTCAATATCATATAAAGAACTGTTCTTTCATGAGAATAATATTTTTTTTAATTCTCCCAATGCACAGTAATCCAAATGTGTACCTAACTGATTGGTGATGGTTACCATAAGCATCTTTTCCTACCTAAACCTCTGATAGTTAACCAGTGATATTATGAGAGAAAAATCCGGTAAATGCCTTCACAAAAACCGGTTTATATTACCAGAAACTTTAAAATATTGTAATAATTTAACAATTAAATGTTAAATTAAAATTACTTGTACCAAACTTTTGACAGTAAAGGCTGCATGCGCGATGTATGATAGTTTTTATTACTTCTTTTTATTCTATTCTTTTTAAATGGCATTTTTATCCTATATTCTTTTAAAATGTTTTTGAAATTTATCCGTTCAAATTTTAAATGTTTTCCTTAATTTTACTTTAACTTTTTGTTAAACCTGTCTTTTTTTCTATGAAAATTGTTATAAGTCTCTTAGGGCTATCTTGAAGCGTACTTAATTTTATTAAAATTTATGAGATTGGTTAGAATTTTTAAAAGATTTCCAATGATTTATTCCCTTAAAGATCAAATTTTACGAAAAAACTATGCAAATAATTCAAAAAGTCGTCGTACATTGAAATAAAAATGAAAGACCAATAAAAATACATAAATCCAACATTTCCATCCAAAGTAAACAATTTTTTACGCAAACTATTTTGTGGATTTTTTTGTGAGGAATATTATTCAGTCAGTGTCAGACAATTATGACTTCAACACTACTCATAAAAAACTGTAAAAAATGCATTAAAATGTGAAAAATAAGGAAATCTAAAAAGAAGGTAAAATAATAAGAATGATATTGTTAATATTTCGTGATATTAGTGTAGGGAAAATGTATTGTTAAGCTTCTTAGTTGGTTTGACAATCTTTTCATTTACGTTTGCTTTTTGCTACACCACATTCAACCTTTTTTTGCAATTTGAATAATAAGTGACCAAATATCAACTATCATAAACAAGGTTATTTACTTTCTAAAAGAGAATAAAAAGATAGATTATAGCATAAGTGTACGCTTATTTAAGGGAATGCATTATTTTTGTAGGTTTTTTCAAAAAAATTTAGATAGAAAATTTTATTTTCAGCAATTTTTGTTTTTAAAAATGTAAAAAATGAGAAAAATATTAAATAAGAACGTAGCCATAGAGTAGCTTCACTTCTCATAAGGAAAGTCACCTTTAAAAAAGTAATCTATTAAATCTATAAAAGTTTCATGATAATGTCTTTGATTCGCCTTGATGTTTGTTGTTATACAGCTTTGTTTTCCAATATTAGGGTAATCATCGACGGAAACTTATTGTAAGTTTCGACAGAATCCTTTAAATTGACGAGTTGACCCTAGATTCCCCCCCCCCTTGTTTCTAACTCATGCAGGACACTATTAAATCCTTCTTTACCTAATCTAAATAATCCAAAAATACTTTTATTTACAAAGATTTATTGTGGTCCATTTTTGTTGTCAGTAAAACTGCCTAAATTTCCCTTTTTCTGACCAAAATCACTAACAATTCTTGACGTCATTCTTCTGAAAAAAAATAATAATTTTCTTCGGAACTTTGTTTGTAGCGCAGATACTCTTTAGATTAGGTTAGTTTGTAAGTTCGGTTTTCAATAATATCATTACCTTCTAACATGAGTGTCTATAAATTGTCTCAATTCTTTATTTTGCAAAACAATATAATGGAGGTTTTGTTATTGCTGCGCTACTTATAGACCATACTGTCCTTGTTGTCTGTAGACGTTATTTCCCTCGCTTTCAATATTTACCAATGCTAAAGTTTATTTGAATTAATTAAATGCAAAGCTGAAGAATCCCTTCATTTTCTTAATATATTTCTAGATATGAAAGGATTAAATATTCTATGAAAATCATTTATTTTCATCCTTTTGCCGTTAATTTTCAAATACTTCACCTGACCTGTATAAAATCAACTAATCGATACATCCTTTTTTATAGACAGTTTTAAAACATGAATTGTCATAATTAAGGCATAACAAAATATTGTTTTTTATTACTTTTGAGAACTTGCTTTTACTGACATAAATTCTCATTAAACCTGTTATTGCTGTGCCACTTAAGGATATAAATGTCCTTGGTTTTAAATCAGTCTAAATATAAAATTACTTCGGTCTATTAACATTGATAATTCAAAGACGCTAGGAGGGGATATTAATTTTATTCAAACCTTGAATAACATACTTTTCTTCAGACATATATTAGAGCTATTCAATGTAGTATAAAAATGTTCCAATTTATAAAGAAAAATCTATCAAAAATGCAATAAACACAAATCTTAAAAGTGCCTCTACGAATTATACATCGCGCTATGCTGCCTTAGGACAATTTAACAACTTTTATTCTTGTTTTTTTGTTCGTTAGAATTCATCTATTTGCTGAAAAAATAAAACGACAGGAAAAAAGTTGTTAAATTGTTTATAAATATATATATTTTAATGTTCAATTTGCACTGTCCTGTTAATAAGACAAATAAAGCAAACTTTAGGTATTGCTAACATAATAATTATTCTTAATATAAAAAAATAAGTTATTTAAAAAGAATAAAACAATACACTAAAAAAGCTCTCTTTGTCTTTTTAACACAAAATTAAGATTTAGTTTCACCTTGTCTTGTTATAGGGATTGTAAATTTATCATTTAAATATATGTATTTATTTATTATCAATAAATATTATTTGCATTATTTTCTTTAATACTTTTACTGTTTAATACTTTACTAACATATTCAATATCATTCTTTTAATTTAGTATTAACATTTTAGAATAAATAATAAACTAACCCTTTTCTTCTCTTTCATTCTGTTTTATTAATATTTTTTTCTAAAAATACTGATAGCCAAGTTAAGCTAGGTAGCCGCACATGTTAAGACTTCTGGTAGTGCCTGCTGATTGTTAATTTATAAGCGGCTGGTTGCGGCTCATTATCTTATTGTTGGTTAAAAACTTCAGCGTGGACTATGGCTGAGCAAAAGTCTTGTAAGGTCAAGGCAGACGGCCTGCCGCTGGGGCTAATCTTAAGAAAATAACAGATTGCTGTTATCTCGTATCTTTTAACGGTTGACTATCAGGACAGTTTTACTGGCTGGTGTCAGTGGATTTTATTTGTAACATTTGCTGAATATTGGTGGCTGGCATGGTTGCAGTTGCCGAGCCCTACAATTACCCTACCTGTAAAAATCTAGACTCTATAATTTATAACAATTAATAACAAACTAAAGGCACTTATTAACCCAATTAGATCTGATTATTTGTGATTTTCTTTAAAATCAATCAAGGATTTTAATAACCATGAGTAGCACAAATAAAGGTAAGATGAATGTTGCAAAAAAATCTTAGTACTGCGTCATAAACAAGGGAAGGCTATAATGACATTCAAATTACTATTATGGAGTTGCTACGCTTTGTAAATCGTACATAACTACTACGGGAATCACCATGGCAAGTTTTTAATCGATTGGACAATTCTAACATGCCTAAATTAACGAAAAGTACTATCCTTTACGAGCTGACGGATAGAAAAGCTTCACTTTCAAAAATGCTTAGAATCGTATTTACTACTACTATTACAACACTTTTATGCAATAGTATTTACCAATAAACTTGGAACATCTTTGCAAAATTGAATACCTGTCAAATTGAATATCTTAAATAAACAAACTGGTAAATATCATTTTTACTTCTGTTGATAGGGATAAGTAAGTAAATAAAAAACGAATAAGCATATATTTGGCCCTAAAAGACAAAATTAGCTTAACATAAAGAAATATGAATTAGCCTATTCTTTTCCCTTCCAAATAGTCTTATGGGTTTAAAATTATCTAAAATTGCCATGTGCACCTCTGCATTTTATCACAAACGCAAAGTATTTTTTACATACGTATATGATTATAGATATCCATCCACTCCCCTTCTTCTGGATGAACAAACTGACCGACAAATGAGTTCCATGTTAGCAAACTAATTTGTCGTCAATTTTTCCCATGTCATAACATAATATCCACGTATATTCTACATCCATTCAAATAAGACACAATTGCAAATAAAATTTTGAGGATTATATGATGCGATTAGTTCAAAGGGGAAGGGAAATTTGTGCTGTTTTAGTAATGATTATCTAATTAAGTAACGTAAAATGTAAATAATTTTTATTTAACTTTATAGCAGGGCTCGGCAGCCTCTCGCAAACTATTTTAAACTTGTTTTTAATTAGACAATCCATAATTTCGGAATTTATTTTTTTTTGCAAACAAGCGGGTTTTAATTTTAGGCTTATGCGCGGCTGAGTCGCGCCGGTGAGCCCTGCTTTATATGAACTTTACAAGAAGCTTATTTACCTATAGAGTAGCTATGCAAATAAATTGCAAATTCTAAACAAAATTATGCTTATAAATTATCATATGATTAATCATAATTCTGAAAAGAAGTGATGTCACATTTCTATAACTATGAATATGTACATTGAGCATAAGATAAGATATAAGTTTTCTAAAAAACATTGACAATAACAGACAATGGGGAAAAAAGTGGAGGCAAAGCGGGTTTACAATTGTTATTTGTCGGTTAGTTACTGTAACAAACTCTTCAAAAGGTTTATCTCATCGTATCGCACAGATGCTATTTTTTGTTTGGGTTGGGGCTACCCTCCCCCCAAAAAAGTCTTAAAAATGGTCGATAATAATAAAAACAGAACCTTATTGGTTTGACGGTTTATGAAATCACGAAAGGGACTATACCCCAATTTTTTTCGAAATACAAGTCACTTGAATAAGTATTTATTACATAAGCTGTCAGTAGTAAAATTCAAAGAGAGTTTCCTTTTTGCAGATTTCAGATTAGTTTGGACTCGCTTCTAAGGCAAACAAGGTGTGATAAATAGATAAGATAATTTCCATCAAGAATAGGGGTGGACATTTTGGGATTTTATTTCCTTTTAATCATGGAATATTTGTGTGAAACTAAATAAAAGTGTTACTAAAACAAGGACAATTTTGAACAAAGTATTGCTGCAATAACAAACTTAGATCATAGGTAAAGAAAAATGTAATGATCATAGTTATTTTGTTTCAGATATCGTTAACAAATCACAGAATATGAAACTTGCATTATATTGTTCTAGCTATTGCTAATTTAATTATTAAAGTTATTATAGAGTAGCTGCGTTATCAAAGCAGGATAGTAGAGGCAGAAATTAGATGAGCAGTAGCTACAAAAAAGTTTTAATAACTATTAATTTATGCATATAAACATAATCAAATCAAATATATGAATAAAGGTCCATGTACCTAGTTAAAAGGAGTGGCTTTTTAACAAAGAAATGGATATAAATTCTAAATTTTAATTTATAAAACTTAGCAGTTAGAAACTGAACCTCAGATGTTATTTTAAAGAACTTAGTTATATATTTATGTAAACTAAAAGCTTGAAATTTAATAGAAGTGAGTTTATATCTTGTAAATTAAGAATTTTCAGAATAACTGAAAACTCTAGGTATTGTGTAAGGATGATTCAAATTTTTCTAAGAGCAATAATTACAAAGAAAACTTTTTTTAAACGTATTTGTATGTTTATTCTAGGTTAGGGTAGGTTAAGAAATATGTTAAAATAAGCCAGAAGGGGCTAGAAATAATAAAAATAAAAAATTTTACTTCGGGAGGGGTCAATAAATAGGTTTGAGGGAAGTACCATAAAAATTATTTTAACATATTTTTTCTTTAAGCTTACAATAGAAAGATTGGTGTTATTTCCGTGCCATGGGGTTATTCAACCAATTAACAACTACAGTTTGTTTTTTTATGAGAACTTTTTTGAAAGCAATTTTACCCCACTTATAGTTATCAGAATTTAATGATTAATGGCTTATTTTCTTCGTTTTTTAAAGCAATTAATAGAACAACAAAAAAATATTTCAGTTTTTATTTAAAAAGTACAGTAAAATCTAAAATTCAAAACTTAGGTGTCAACATCTAAAAATGGTTTTAGCGCATTTTTCTTATGCTCAAATAATCAACCTTTTGCAAGAATGGCTGGTAAACACTTCAAAGTTGAGATATAGAGCTAAAAATGTATACAGATACTATTAGGGACATGTACTAAAACATATCAAAGTTTGAAGGTCATATCCCAACCAGGGAGGGAGTACTGGCCCCCCAAAGTCGACTACAGAAAATCCATTTTTTTAGAAAAATGCGCTAAAACCATTTTTATATGTTGACACCTAAGTTTTGAAATTTAGATTTTACTGTACTTTTTAAATAAAAACTGAAATATTTTTTTGCTGTTCTATTAATTGCCTTAAAAAACAAAGAAAATAAGCCATTAATCATTAAATTCTGATAACTATAAGTGGGGTAAAATTGCTTTCAAAAAAGTTCTCATAAAAAAAAACACACTGTATTTTGAGCCATTCCAAACAAAAAAAAACTCTAATGAATATCAAAATTTTCATTCTGGTTATTTAAAACAGCAAGCTATTGTTAGAATGATAAAGACTTTGCTGCAATTTAGGTTTTAACTGACGTCAAAAAATATGTAGACGGCTTCAAAAAGACAAGAAGTGAAATGCGGGTTGCGATGCGGCTGCCGAGCCCTTATTTCTGCATATTCAATATATAAGCTTAATGATTGTTGAAAATCATTAGCAACATATTAAATCAATTTATATAAAAACGGTCATTCTTCAAAGAACAAAATGTAGGTCCTTTACCTCAAAGTCCCTAGCGAGCACAGATCCCCCCCCCCCTCCTCCTTCTTTAAGAAAAGTAAATTAAAATGGATTTTATCTATATGCTAATCTTGCGTGGCTAACATGTAATCATTATAACGTAAAGTAAAACACAAAAAAACTACGCCTTCCTCTTGTTTTATTATAAATCAATTTTAAATTAAGGTTGGGGGAGTTTCTGTGCTTAACTAGACACTTCAGGTACACCGCCAAAATGTACAAATACAATCATTGTTTGGTTTATACTACAACCTAATCATAATCAATAAAAAAAAACTTTAAGCTTTCTTCTTTTTACAATATTCTTTCATTTTTAATACCATTCCGTAACTTTTATAGCTTTTTATAGTGCCTATAAAAAAAGCCGTCATACTGACCTACCATGAGTCAATTAAAATGTAAATCATTGGTAATTTAGTCTATGTATTTGTTAGTTTTATTGTATGACTTCATTTTTAAAGGCACTATAAGGAGCTCCGTAACTTTGTTTTCATATTTGTGCATGTCAAGTGATTTCTACTAATTTTTATAGCTTTTTTATTATTAGGGTGTGTACAGGGAGGGAGGGGCATTGGACTGTAAATTACACTGGTATAGTGTATAGTCGTTTTATCTTATTTGTTGGATAAAATACATCTTGGTACACTTTGATGAAGTTCTCTTATAAAAAAAATTGTGTCAACTTTTTTCAACCAATGATTTAATTTGTAGAAGGGAAACTATTCTCAATATTCAGCAATATATTTGCAAAAAACGGATTGTACGTCCATTTCAAGTCTTCCACTTTAAATTATGATTATGTTTGTACTTGTTTTTAACATTTTTCGGCATGGTTGTTATTGCCAAATTATTTTACTTATCCCATTATATAAAGTAGTTAGGTTTTTTTTTGCCTAAACTTAATGCTTAAGATTTTAGTAACTACTAACTAATTAAGTTATCCTTTTTAGAGAAGCTCACATAGGGCCTTAGATGGTTAAGGCTATTTTATTTTTGGATCTAACTAAACCTTTTGATGGGTTTAGGCTATTTTCTTCCCCTTCCTAACCCCTTTGAACACAGAAGCTAGTTTATTACAAATTACAATCATAGGCAACGCTTTTTGTTTGTACTTAATAGTTTATAATGAGTTTTTTTTTATTTCAGGAGGCTCTAAAACAACTTGAGGAAGAAGAAAGGCTGAAAGAACAAGAAAAACTTGAAAAAATACTTCAACAAGAACGAGAATCATCACAGCAAGAGGAATCTGAGAAACAAACAACAGAAGTGTCTGTATCTGAAGATAGTTTACCATCCGAGGAAAGTAAAACAGTTGTCGAAAATACATCTATTACAACATCGAGTCAAATTAAACAAGAAACAATTTTGGTAAAACAAGAACAGCCGGAACCAAAGATGGAGGAACAGCAAGGAGTCCAGCGTATAGAACCAGCTGATAGAGAGCTAGAGGGTGCAACACTTGCTACTGATGACAGTGATTGGAATAAAATCCCTGAAAGTTTGCAAACAGCACCTGTTGAACGTACCTTAGAACATCAACTTACCTCTCAAAGTACTTTCCAAGGTATAGTGTTTTGAATTTCAGTAAGGAAGGGGACAATAGTCTGTTTATTAGTCTAGTCCTTAAAGTTTTTATTAACGTTTTCTTATTCGTTGACTTTTGGGACTTTTTTGAATTTTGATTAGTTGAATTTTATATTAAGTGTCCAAACATTTAAACCAATAATCCTTTAGATCCCCATTTGAATTTAGTTTAAGTTGAAAGTTTTATAGAAAGATTTTTAGAATTTTCCGTTTCACAATTTTTATTCGAAAGCTTTGTCGCCAATCTAAAAGAACATTTTAGCTATTTCTTTTTTTTAAGTAGATGACAAATTGGTTTTTCTTGCTATGAAATACATTCTGATGTGTTTAAAGGACTAATAATTAGAGATATTTATGAAATATAAAATATAAAATTTATTAAAAAAATATTTTATAAAATTATTACCACAATTCGGCATTAAGGACCTGTTTTAACATTCTGCTAAAATATGAATAAATAAAAAGTGAAATTATTTTATTTTGTAGGAATTGAGTCAATTAGTGAGACCATGTCAGCAGCATTTACAGACAAAACAAACAAACCCAGTGAATCCATCAACAAACACACTCATCAAGATAAAACAATATTTGAGGGTAAAGCTACTCTCAAAGTTGTCAGAGCTAAAGAGTTGGAGAAGAAAGATTTGATTGGAAAATCTGATCCTTATGTGGTTATAAAATATAGAGGTAAGTTTTGAAATTATATCTAGCAAAGCTTCTCTATAACTAGGGTATGTTGGTACGTCAGTTGTTAAAAATAAATCATTTTTTTCAAAAAAGTTTTTTAAAAAAAAACATTTAAACTATTGAATTATCATTTACTACTGTTTGTTATAGATTTTTAAAAGTTATAATTTGCTTTCATTATCCTATTATACAAAGAAGTAAGCTTTTTTGTCTTTAGCGAAGGATCTCGCTAACAGCTGAACCTCCCATACAGTAAAGCTTCTTATAGGTCCAGGGAAGGTTTTTACCTATTTTTGAGGAGGATATCTTTAACTTTCCATTATGGAATTTCCCTAATCCCCCCCCCCAAAAAAAATAAATTACCTAATTTGCTTTTGCTTTTAAAAATTCAAATTGTAAATATGGTGTCAACTTTTCCCCCTCCCTTCTTAATTGCCCCCAGAGGCTTCTAGAGGGCGTTGCCGCTAGTTTTAAATAAGACAGATAATCATTTTAGATGAAGAATACAAGACTGAAGTTATAAAGAACACGCTAACGCCAAGTTGGGAAGTGGAATACCCTCTCAACTTAACCAGCAAAGATTCAAACATAAACATCAATCTATACGACTGGGATAAATTCAGCAAGCATGAATCTTTAGGCAATGTATCTATAAATGTTTCTGAATTGATAAGCAAAACTTCAAATGGGCCCAAATGGTTTGAATTGAAGGATTGTAAGTCAGGAAGCATTTTGCTGTCCTTGAGGATGGATGGTGATATGCTAGCAAGCCAAGAACCTAAGTCTTCTTTGAAAGGTATTTTCTACTCATAGAAATTTTTTTAGTGCAATGCATTGTAAAAATTCTTATTACGCTTTAAAAATGTTTTTTTTTCATTATTGGCAAAAAACATTTTCTATTCATTGTTAAAAAATATATTCATGGTTAAATTAAATTATGTATGGTTTTCATTAAAGAGGAACTGCACCTTTACTATTTTTTTCATATATAAAAAGTGGCAGCAATTTGTAGAACAGTTTCTCTATGATTAAGCCATGTCTGTCTGTATGTCTGAGTACTTTAACTAAATTTATGGTAACCCTCTTGGTTATTGACGGATTTTAACATTTCAAAAACTTTATTCCTTGTAATACATAAGTTATAAATCAAGAAAGGTAATTTTTAGTTACAGATTTACTCTTATTATAATATAATAGTAATTTATCGCATTGTATTATAGACTACTTTCCGCGGATATTAATATTTTAATATTCATAGAAAATTATCTGTATCACGTTGCTCTACAAGATTTTTCGTTATGACTGAAAACCGACTTAAATCCAGTGGATATTAATCAGTTTCATATCAGTACTGAAAAGTTTTTTATTGCTGCGCTTCTAGAGAATCTTATTGATGTTATAATTTGTCAATTATTCTATATTTTTAGAAGAAGAGCTTGGAGTATTCCAGCCAGATTCTTTGGACAATATTGAATCAATAGACAGAGACAGTTACTTGTCTATAGACAGAGACAGAGAAAGTTATATGTCTATGTCTCTAGAAGACCAGATGGGTGTAGAACCAACATCCTACACCCCTGACTCGTTGGATATTAGAAAACAAAGTTTGTTTCATAAAGAAGGAAGGGTTATATGATAAATGGCATAAATAAAAGAAAATAATTTTTAATTTTGTTTCTTTATTTACTTTTTCTTACTCATTTATCCTTCTCTCTCTCTCCTTTTATCCTATTATCTTTATCTCTTTTTGTTTATCTTTTATATTATATACCATTTGTCTGTCAAATGTATTATGAAATCTTTTTAGATATTTCAAATTCTTAATTATATAATTCCTGTTCAAATAGAAGCTGCAGCAATTTCTCCATCCATGCAATCCGACTCTCTGGACGCTCCTGACAAGCTTGCTGTAACACCCTCGCCTTTCGATGATTCTATTGAACAGAAACATGGCAAAGAAGATGATTCTGTTATCATATCTGATTCTCTAGAGAAAGAAGTTAATGATAAATCTACAACTGTTAATACTGAAAGCAGAGTTGTTGAGATGGCTAAATCAGATGGCACTAAAGAAGAAACAGTGTCTATTGAACAATCCGTTGAAACACCTGTTTCAGTAGATGTAGAAATTATTGGTACAATTGATGATGATTCAAGCAAAACCAGTCTTGAAATCTCTGTTGACCAAGATGAATCTTTGGAAAAATCTAAAGTTATTCCAATTACAATTAAGGGCTCTGGAAGTAAATCAGTTGATATTCCTATTACAATTGAAAGAACATCTGAAGAAAATGAAGCTGCTGGGGATGATTCTAAAATCATTGAATCCGTGGAAACACCAGTTTCTGTTGATGACTTTGAAGCAGGGATGTATAATTTAATAACAAAGTGTCGACAAAAAGTTCACAAATTTAACCCTTCTATAAATTAAAATTATTAGGTAAACGTCTATACACAACTATTTTGAAACCAATTAATCAAAATTTAATGAAAGTAGCCAATACTTTGGGTACCGGTGTATTTTACAGACCATTCTCCCTCCCTCCCTGTCATTTCACTTATTTAACGGTTAATATTTCCTTAACTTTTATTTAACTTCATTTATATATTATTAAATTATACAAAAACCTATCAGAAAACGTTGAGCCTGTGAAGAGAATTGTAGAAAAGGTGACGAGAAAAACGACAAAGAAAACTATCACCAAGAGTATGATAATAAATGGTGTTGAACATATGATTGAACAAGTAGTTGAAGATGCACCTACTACTGATACAGGAATGTGTAACAATTGTCAATAGCTTAGCTGCTATAAAAGTCTAGGATTTAAACTTTAGATAACAATTAAAAAATTACAATTATCATTTATTCGAGATAGTTTTAATTAGCGCTATTTTTCTAAACTACTACATATAAAAAAGGCTTAGTTGTATTAGTCATACTTGATTTTTTCATTAAAATTTAACCATGTTCCTTTTTTGTTATACATAAATTTCTTAGATTCAGATAATGAACACATCGAAGAAATCATTCGCCCTCAAACACCAGATCCTGTCAAAGACGACTGGGTACAAATCCCCATCATCAGGCTTGACAAGATTGAAGCTATGGAGTCACATTCTCCTGGTGTGACCATCACAGAACTGTCAGATGACGAGGAGCCTTTAGACTTGACTGTTAAAGCTATTGAAGTGAGTGCTCAAGATGAACCTCTTGATTTGACTGTTAAAGCTGAAGAAGAACCTGTAGTTGCTACTCCAGATTCTGATAGATCAACAAGTCCAATGCCTGTTGAAATAACAAAAACAATTGATGTTGACGCTGAAAATATTTCAATTACTGAGGACACATCTGAGGAATTGCAGCAAGAAGTAACATATGTCAACATTCCTATCCAAAGAGTTTTAACCAAACAGGACAATGTTGTTGAGGACATTACTGATGTTACTGTTATTGGAGGAGCAGAAGCAACCAAAGCAGCTGAAGAAATCACTAAAGAAAAATTAGAGGATCAATCCATAAAGGAGGCAAGTCCACCACCAGTCTTAAGAAAGCCTCCAACCCCTCCATCAACAGGCAAGATGAGGAAATCACCACCATCAAGATCCCAAAGCTTGAACTTGGAACAGGACAAGCTAGTGAAAGCCGAAGCAATGCAGTTCCAAGAAGCTTTGGCCAAGAAAAGTGACTCAGATCAACCACAAAGATGGTCTGTCAATATTCCAATCATCAGAGGAGATAGTAAGCCAACAGTTGAAGACAAATCAGCTGATTCTAATGATAATGCCAATACTCAATCAAATTATGAAGATAATGCTCAAGTGACTAAAGTACCTGAAGACTTAGTTATGAACAACAAGGATATGACTACCTCAGAACAACCAACTGAAATAGCAAATCCTAGCGCTGATCAACCAGGTTTTGTTAACATTCCTATTAAGATGGAGATAAGTGAAGAAACTACTAATGCAACTGCTAGTGATTCTAAAGACATTCCAACTACTAAACAATCTACTGTTGAATTATCAAAGGAAACTAAAGCAATCCCAACAAATGAAACTACTGCAAAGAATGATAAAGTTATTTCACTCAATATTGAGAGAGATATTGATAACTCATCAAGTGAGCTTGACAAAATTAAACATCTTCCAGTATCTAAGACAGTAGAAACAGGAGATGATGTAAAAGATTCCAACAAAGCTGTTGAATTATCAAAGGATGCTACTGCCTTACCTATTGCCACAACCAATATCATGGAGGGTACAGCAAATATTACATCAAATGCTGCAGTGTTAAAATCCTCAGATATCAAATTAAAAGAACAGGTTATAACAACACAATCTCAAAGAGGAGCCGACCAAATATACCTAACTATCCATTCAGCAAAAAATCTTCCAAAAATGGATGTGGCTAGTGCAAATGATCCTTATGTTATCATCAAGTATGGCAACACTCAGTTTAGATCTGTCACCAAGAACAACACCAAAAACCCTGAATGGAATTTTGAGGTTGATTTGAAACTAAACAAAACTGACAAAGTTATTACAATTACACTGTATGACGAGGATAAATATACAAAAGATGATATTATTGGCGAAATTAAACTTAATGTTGATGATATCATAAAAGAAGAGACTGTATTGAACCGAAGTGCCAAATTATCCAAGAAAGGAGAGGTTATCTATTCAGCAACAGTGCTGAAACAATTCAGTGGTCACAGAGACTTGGAATTATCAGTGGATGGATCTGTTCTTAATATTCCAACATCCTATAATCTTCCTTCTGGAGAGAATATTACTATTGCTCATGCTATTCAATTCCCTAAAGGTATTTGTTAAAATTTTTATGAATTTGCTAACTACGTACTTTGCGTGTTCTATAAAGCTTTAGGTCCTTTAGATGCTATCGTTCTTGTTTTTATTCTTGCAATCAATTAAATTGAATTATTTTTTGGGGGTATAGTTCCTTTCGTGGCAACGTCGTATTTTCACAGTAGCTTTTTCCCTAGGCCAATTGCCTAACCCTGCGGGCAATCAACCACCCAACTTAATCTAACCTAACCTATCAAAAGCTACTGTAAAAATACGACGAAACGCCCCTTAAGAAATGTTGCCACAAAATGGATTATACTCTTTTTTTTTTATCAAAAATGGCAATTACTAGAAAATTAATTACGTGATAACAATCAAATTAGTTTAGTTAAAATTTAAAATTTGGTACATGAAATTTTTTCAATAATAATAATCATATATGTAAAATTTTAGGATTTGAACTGGAGTCAGTAACAACCACCCAGAATGTGTACAAACAGACCCTGACAACCAAGACTCATATTGAGTCAGTGGCTGCTGAAATTATTTCTATTGATAGTGATAAAGATCATAAAGCTGCTGTCACCAGAGAAATTGTTCTCCCAGAGTTGTTTGAGACTGGCATCAAGTATCCTGTTTCACAGTATAAGGTATTAGTTATTTACCGCATCGTTTTATAGGCAGCTTTCCGCGGATAGTAAATATAAAAATTCTAAGATTAATTCCAGTTTTGTTGGCCCACAAAATTTAAATATTTTTTGTTATTCATATGATATGATACATGATTTTTAACCATGGCTCTGAATTGGTTCTAATCCAGAGGATATTAATCAGTTTTGAAGCCATACTGGAAAAGAATTTTTCTAATATTATTCCTGTCATACCGTTGCTAAAATGTCTAATATAGTATTTCTATCTGAACATTGTTTTTTAACAATAAATAAAACATTATTATATTCTTTCTCTTCATTAGTAATCTTTTTGTTGCCACTCTTTTATGAAACAGATTGTCCTTGTTCAATTCAAAATACTTTTCAAATAAGAAGCTCTTTATATATAGTACCTATTGAAAATCTGATAAGTTTGATTTAATGCAATTCTTGTTTTAATTATAAATTACTAGGAAACAAATAGATGTTTAATATTTGTGCTTTTAGGATGCTGAGAGCAAGTTTGAAGAGAAACGTGCTTCTGAAGACTCATCAAAGGACAAAGAAACTGGAAAGAAAGATAAATCCAAACAAAAATCTGTAGAAAAATCTGAATCAGAAAAAGATAATCCTAAAGTTACTGAATCTGAAAAGCAAAAGCCTAAAGAATCTGAATCAGAAATGCAGAAATCTAAAGTTTCTGAAGCAGCAAAAGATACTGAAGAAAGCAATACAGAAACTGAAAGGAAAATATCAACTGCTGAAATCAAGCTGAAGAAAGAGATAGAAATGGTGCTTAGAGATGATGAACAAACTCAACAAACATCTGATCAAATAATAAATGAAAGAACTAAAGAATCTGAATCTGAAAAGCAGACGCCTAAAGAAACTGAATCAGAAGGTCAGAAGCCTAAAGAAACTGAATCAGAAGGTCAGAAGCCTAAAGAATCTGAATTAGAAATGCAGAAGCCTATGTTTTCTCAAGCAGCAAAAGATGCTGAAGAAAGCAATACAGAAGCTGAAAGGAAAATATCAACTGCTGAAATCAAGTCAAAGAAAGAGATTGAAATGGTGCTTAGAGATGATGAACAAACTCAACAAACATCTGATCAAATAATAAATGAAAATACTAAAGAATCAGAATCAGAAATGCAGAAGCCTATGGTTTCTCAAGCAGCAAATGATACTGAAGAAAGCAATACAGAAGCTGAAAGAAAGATATCAACTGCTGAAATCAAGCTGAAAAAAGAAATAGAAATGGTGCTTAATAGTGATGAGCAAACTCAACAAACAACTGATCAAATAACAAAGGAAAAAACTAAAGTAAGCAAGGAAACACCAAAGGAAGCAGACATGACAGCCTTAGAACTTGAAGTGAACAAAGATGATGTTTCAACTACTAATGTTTCAACGGAGATAACTGCAGAAGAATTGAAATTAAAGGACGAAATTGTCAAAACTCTCACAGAGACAACTGATGATGTTAAAGCTGACATTGAAACACAAAAATCTAAAGAGGTCAAGGATAAATCAACAAAATCTGTTGAAGAAACATCAAAAGAAAAACCAACAACAGATGAATTTGTCAAAGAACAGCAAATATATGAAGGAAAAGCAATCCTTAAAGTTGCTAGAGCGAAAGAATTGGAAAAGAAAGATATGTTTAATAAATCAGATCCTTATGTTATCATAAAATACAATGATGAAGAGTTTAAAACAGCTGTTGTTAAGAAAACTTTGAACCCAAACTGGGAACAAGACATTGAATTAGATCTTTCAAGAGCGCACAACACTATAAGATTTGTACTTTATGATTGGGAACGTATTGGCAAAGATAATCCCCTTGGTGAGGTTGACATCAGCATATCTGATCTTGTTCAGAAAACAGCCAATGGACCCAAATGGTACAAACTACAAAATTGTAAATCAGGAAGTATTCTTCTATCATTAAAACTACTTGCTGACACTAACAAAAATCTTCCAAAAGACATAAAGGACGTTCCAGAAGAAGTATCTGATGATGAGTTTGTTCTTGTCAGCAAAGATGAGATCTCTGACAAAGATACTTATGAGCCGCCGGTCAAAACTGTTGAACCTGCTGACACAGCAGCAATTGAAACATCCAAAGATGAGAAAACAATAGAAAGCAAAGAACAAAAATCCACAGATTCTATTGAAATTGTAGAGTTTGCTGATAATACTCCTTCTGAGACTAATGATTGTTCAAAACGTCCCACTGAAGAGAAGATTGAACAAAAATTTACAGATGTAATTGAAAAAGAACAAGTAAATGGTGCTCCTTTTGAAATCACTGATAGTCCAGAGCATGTTACAGCTGAAGAGTCAGTTGAACAAGTAAAATCCGAAAGTCCATCTGAGAGAACTGATGAATTAGTACAAGATACCATTAAACAACAATCAATTGACAAGGAAATCATTAAAGGAGAACCATCTGAAAGTAAATCTTCGGTTGAAGAAGTGTTTGAAAAAATTGAGATTGAAATTCCCTCTGATAATGACAATAGTTCAGACTCTTCTGCTCAAGCAGATGTTGTTGAAAAAGAACCTCAAAAATCTACATCAGAAACTATTGAAAAGATAGAAATTGAGACAAATGAAACAACCGTTGAAATTGCATCTACCATAGAGTTTTATCCTGGTCTGTCTGATTCTGTAATTAGCTATCCTCTATCTAAAATACAGGTAAGGTTAAAGTTCTAATTAAATTGGGCAAAAAGAAGTCTTATAATATGATTTGTTAATAGTTTTAACAAGGGTATAACCGTATGTCGTTTGTACTAAATTAAAGATCATTAACAGAGTTACAAGCCTCACTACTAATAAATCATAATGCCCTTGTTTTATCTATATTCCCTAAAGATAAACTAGTGGGCTATTTATTTGAAGGAAAATGACAAAAAAAAGCCTAAAGCCATAGCAAGACTTTAATTTAGATCTAAAATATCTTTAATCCAGCACACGACCTATGTAGAGCTTCCTTGAAATAAAGAACTCAATCGGTAAAGTGGTAAGTGAGATCTTAACGGACAGACAACAAAAACCTTACTACTTCATACGATGGCATGATTTAAAATTTTCTTTTAGGATGCTGAAAAGAAATTTGCAGAAAAAAATGCTGAAGAGCAAAAGAACACAGGAATTGAAACACAAAAGACTGATGGTATTATTCCTGAAGTTTATGAAACAGCTGCTAATTATAACATCTCTCAAATACAGGTATGAACTTTTTTTAATCTTGTGAACTTGGGTTAGATTTTCTATTTTGTTTCCAAATAATTGGATTTTTTAGGTTTTTTTTGGATGTTACCCTTTTTGTAACCAGTCCTAAAACACAAAGGAACTCAACCAAAAACAGTTTTAGCAGTTAAACAGTTAAATCCACATTAAGTCAATTTAAGTGCTACTCTGTTAATTAAGTGTTACTTTGTATTTTAAATTTGCTTACAAAAAGCGGTTTCCCTCCCCCCCCCCCCAAAAAAAAAAAGACACACACAAAAGATAGTTTTATATATAAAAATTTTATATGAAATTAAAATAAAATATTATTTTTAGACTGCTGAAAAAATCCACGAGGAACGAAAATCAGCTGTTCAAGATACCACCAAACAGCCTACAGAAAATAACAATGAAGTTGTTACTGAATTAAAAACAGAGCAAGACTCACTGCTTCAATTTATTCCAACTGATCTTATGAACAACCTCCCACCAGAGCTTGCAGCTACTCTTAGACTCACTATAGCTGATGAAAGATCCAAGCTAGTGGCTACTACAACTACAGAAACTACTTCTCAAGTTGTTGAGGAAAAACAAGCTCAGAGTAAGGTTGAAGTAAAAGAGAAGATTGTTGAAGGTAATAATTAAAATATTTGTATGTAAATTAATTATATGCTGATAAATCATTAATTTAAACTTGGTTGTGTCCATTAGTCCGTCTAACGGTCATAAATTCTTTTTTTTGGCGAATTTATAAGTCAAAAAAGATCCTAAAGATTGCTAAACATTTAGTAATTTATTCCAAAAAATGTCACTTATAGTGATTTATTTACAGTCAATGGTCTAGCCATATTTCTCTTTTATCACTGCATACTTTTTTTATACTGAGTTGCTTAAAGCAAAAATTAACCATCTTCATTATAGAAATACTTTTTGACACTTATCCAAAAGTTATTCCTTATTTAGGAGAGCAAGAGAAATTGATCAGCGAGATATTTGCCCTGGTGGATGGTCTAGATGAACCTACATCTAAATATATCTACGAGGAGATGCAAAAGATTTTGAAAGAGGAAGAAGAAAAGAGTAAAAGATTTGAAGCTCTGAAAGCTGAAATTATGAAGCTTAAAGGTAAACATATTTCCATTAAAGCTTCGAACAAGTTCTCTGCAATACTGAAAATCATGTATAGCATCGTATTATAGACAATTTTCCACCAATATTAAAATAAAAATCATAACAAATCAGGGCTTCGCTAAATTGATTTTAATCTTATATTTTTTAATATCCCTGGAAAGCTGTCTATAATAAGATGGTATAAATAACCATTACTGTATTAGAAAAGCTATGTCAGTCTGTCGGCAACGCTAACTTAGCTGAATTTTGTAATTTTTTAAATCTATTTTCGTTGCTGTCTATAGTGCCCTAGCAAAATAAGGATAGATGTTACCACTTTTGACGTGCCTATTCTATTGTCGTCATAAAATACCCTATAGCCCATCTCTTTTCTAGGGGTTTCTTTCCCCTTTCTCTTTCCCTATACTATGACGTCAAAGAGACGTAAACCAAACGCGGTATTATCTATCTCAATTTTGCTAAAGCACTAAAGACAGCTACCTATTTTTTCCAGCGTTTTTTTTTATTTCTTCAAACATCTTGAGAATTTAGTTCATTTAAATTTTGAGATTTACATTCATTAATACATTTTTTAACATCAAATATTTTTTTTGTGTTTAGAAGAGCAGAACAAACTGTTGCCCTGCCTACCAGCTGAGCTCTTATCCTCTTTGCCCCTAGAATTGTCAGCCGTTCTGCAAAAAGAAATGCGGGACGCATTTTTGAATTTGGCACAAAGTCAAACAATATCAACAACTCATATTGAGACATCAAATGCATCTATTGCAGCATCTAATGAGAAAGAGATTGTTGATACTATTTCTGAAAACAAAGAGGATGCCAAAGCAGAAAAGACTGCAACATCTGAGCAAGGAATGTATTATGTGTTTTTATATTTTATGATTTTTTTTAAAAAGCTAGTAAATCTACAGCCTAGGTCACCTCATCTTATCGGATATGAAATTTAACTTGTTCATATTCAAAGTGTTTAAATTCTATAAACTTTCTTTCTCGTATTCATTCGAATCCGGTGGATAGCAACCGGTTCTCATCCTTACGAAAAAACTATGTCTAGCATCGTATTATATCCAGCTTTCTACAAATATAAAAATGTACAATCATAAGATTAAAACCAGTTTTTTTAGCCCGTGCCTTCGGCACCTCGGGGCAAAGAAAACTGGTTTTAATCCTGTAATTGTACAATCTAATACTTTTTAATACGATGCGAGAAATAACTATTAAATTATTTAATTGAAAAAAATACATAATACAATAAATAACAGAAACTCCAAAAGATAAAAAGTATGAAGAACTACTTGACCTACAAATGGAACAATTCAGTCTTCTTGACAACATACCAGCTGAGCTACTAGAAAATCTTCCACCAGAAATTATGGAAAGTATTAAAACAGAAATTCGGGAAGGAATAAGAAGCATTGTGTCCTCAGAACATGACACACGACAGACAACTCCCCGACCGTCAATTAAGCTTGACATACGGAAAGCTTCACTGGTAGAGGATGATGATAATGATGACGTCACTCTCCCGCCTACTCCGGCTGCTAGAACTCCTTACTCTGTCATTTTACAGGTAAAACATTTTTTTTCTTAAAAATTATTTTGTTTATTGAGAATTTTTAAAATTATTTTGATATATATTTTTAGTATTAAAGTTTATGTTTGTTTTGATTTATTTAACAGTTTATCATAGCATTCAGGCATATATTTCATTGTGTACTTTATTCCTCTATAATTTTTATTCCTTTTTATAGGTTCCAGAAAGACCTCATGGTCCTACACCTCTTGATGCTGACACCTACAGTCTTGACAGTCCTGCAGCAGAAGAACCTTCTGTTAAAACAGAACTATTTCCTGAAGATGATAATGAAACAGCTATCAATGGTCTTCAAGTCAACAGAGATGATTATAGATCTGTAAGTCCTGATATTCCAACATCAATTGCTAATAGGACAATTGAGGAAGCTAAATCTAAAGTTAGTCATCTTCAAGATTATTTAGAGGATAAATCAGATGATGAAACAATGCAGACTGAACGTATGAAAAGCATCTCAGAAAAGAGAGTTTCCTTTAGCCTGGCTGAAAATGAAATAATTCCTCAAGAAATACAAGCTATTGTAGCTCTTAAGCAACATATAAGCCAAGAAGACTTATTAACTGAAACAGCTGACCAAGATGCTTCTAAAGAAACTACAACACAACAAAGATTGCCACCAGTAACAGAAGAGCTTGAAATTCCTAAATCTCCTGAAAAAAATACAGCATCAGGCAATAATCCAGAAGACAAAATTGAACCTGAAAAAATGCCAACTGTTTACATTACCATTCATTCAGCTAAAGACCTGCCCAAAATGGATGTTAAGGATTATGGTGATCCTTATGTTGTTGTCAACCATGGTAATGATACATATAAATCAGAAATAGTTAAAAATTCATCTTATCCAACCTGGAACTTTGCTGTTAAACTGGATCCTAAAAAATCTAGAACTGTAAACATCACAGTAATGGATCATGATAAGTTTACCAAAGATGATTTATATGGTCAATTTGATGTCAATCTGGAAAGTATTATTTTAAAGAAAGAAGTTTTGCGAGAGTCTCATGAGCTTAACAGTGGTGGTAATATAATACTCTCTGCTTCAATTAATGGCCCAATTAAAGACATTGAGGAGTTAGATATTGAGCCAGAAAAAGAAAAATCCAAGTCTGTGAAATTAGTCGAACCAGTAACTCAAACACCTGAAGTTACACCTGAGCTAGTCAATACAGCAGCACAAAGTGTTCAAAATATTATTGTTGAAGCTGAAAACATTGCTAGTTCAATAATCAAAACTGACACAGAACAACCAACAAAAGACGAGCCAATTTCTCCCAAAATATCAGTTGAAAAGACAATTACTAAAGATCTTATACTGGCAGCTAAAGAGACTGTACAAAATGTTGTTAGTCAAGCAGAAACCATCACTAATGTAATTCTGCCTTCTAAATCTACTATTAGAGAAGATTCTGCAGAAGATATAGAAACCAGTAATTCTAATGATAATATTTCTACTAAAGAGACATCTATTGTTGATGACACCAAATCAGATACTGATACAAAAGTATATTTAATTGTGCCTTCTACAGCAGATATTCCAGAAAAAGATGAATCATCTGTGGTCTCTGAAGTTACAACCAAGGAAGCATCTGATCAAATAACATCAGAAATTTCTGATGATGCTTCACTGGATCATAGTTTAGAATCTGAAGTTAATACATCTAAAATATTAGAAAGTGAAACTGATGATTCTTCTCAAATACCATCACAATCTATCAATGATTCTATTTCAACTGTGACAAAAGATGAAAGTAAACCATCTTCAGTTGATTTAAGTGCCAGCAATTCTTCCAAAAATAGTTTTACTAATCTCACTTCAGTTGACAAAGATAATAGTAAAGATGCATCACTTTCAATACCTTCACAAGCAACTGAAACTGAAATATCTAAAGGTAATGAGCAATCTCATACAGTTGATGATAGTAGCATAAAGATGCCTGAATCTTATAACAAACAAGCTGTTACTGAAACTTCATTTGAAATCAGTGAAATTGAAGATGAAAGCAAGATTTATGTTTCAGAAGCTACAGAACCATCCACAGTGATTTCTGAAAATAGCAAATCTCAAATATCTCACACAAATGTTTCATCAAATATTTCTTCAGAATCAGGTGTATCTACATCAGTAAGTGAACAAGAGTCAACTATGCCTGTTAGTACAACGTCAGTAGAACTTTCACATCATGATGTTACAAGAGATTCTTCCTTCCAAACATCAGAAGATTTTTCATGTGTAACCAATGATGACACAAAGGAGGATGTTGACTCAGAAACTGACACAATAAGGGATGAATCAATTACAGATACTTCATATAAAAATGAAACTTCAGAAATAAAATTGATAGCACCAACAGAACAACTATCACCAGAGTTGATTGCTGCTGCCTATAAAACAGTTGAAACTGTTGTGCAGCAAGCAGAAACTATAGCAACAAAAATAATAGTTCCTGAGCAGGGCAAACCATCAACAAAGGCAATTGAAGAGGAAAATCAGGAAACTAGTTTAGCTAGTGAACAATCTTCTCAAATTGAACCTTTGAGTGTAGAAACAAGTGACAATGTAATTAAACCTGCTGCTCTATCACCAGCCATAGTGTCTGTAGCAGCCAAAACTGTTGACAACATTGTTTCATCAGCTGAAACAATAGCTGCTTCAATAATGACACAAAAACCAAGTCCAGAACAGGTATCTATTACTGAAAAGGAGGCTCAGGATAATAAGAACCTTTCAACACCACAGATTATTCTTAGTGTACAGAATACAACAGCAACCTTGACTAAAGAACCACCCAAAGTTCAAATTGATGAAGCTTATGACAATGTTCAGGTTACACCAGAGCTTGTTATATCTGCTAAGACATCTGTTGCTGATGTGGTTGCTAAAGCTGAATCTATTGCTAAACATATTGTCAAACCAGAAGCAACTATTAAATCTGATGTTGAAAAGAAAGTTCTACCTGAAACTCAATCTGATCAACTTCCTTTTGTTTATCTTACTATCCATTCAGCCACCAACCTACCAAAAATGGATATCAACAACAAACAAGGAGACCCATATGTTAAAGTTCAACATGGCAAAGATTCATACAAATCAGAAATTGTAAAAAATACCAACAATGCAGTTTGGAACTTTAATACAAAGCTAGATCCTAATAAGGACAGTCTAGTAAAAATAATTATTATGGACCATGATAAGTTTACTAAAGATGATAAATATGGAGAAATTGAACTTGATTTAAAATCATTAGTCTTTGAAAAAGATGCCATCAAAAGATACATTCCTCTACACAGTGGTGGAAATGTTTGCTTTTCTGCTTCCACACAAGGTCCCGTTGTTATCAAGGGTGACTCTTTAAACATGGAAAGTGCTCTTATTGCTGATGATCAAGTTCAAAAATATAATGTTAAGTCTAGTGATGCTACTGTATTATCTCTTGTTGGTGATAGTGATGTGGTCAAACAAGAACCATCTGACCATGTGATCGAGAAAGAACTGCCGGAACAAGTGACTTCTGGAGAAGACTCTTCTATACCTTGTACAGAGACTGCTTCAATCCCTGAAGTTCCTATTTTAGATTTGCAAGAATCAACGTCTAAAGTTGATCAAGTAGATGAGATTAAAGAGGTACTTGATGATCTTCCTTCTGATGCTGAAGAAGTTGAATTCTACAGGGAAGGGGAAGAAGAGGAATCAATGTTAAGAATCAATATGCTCAAAGACAAGATTAGTGGTAAAACTGGCGGCACCTCAAAATCTGGATATCAAAACTTCTATTTCCAGTCAGAACAATCATTTGAAAAAACTGAAGAGATTAAAACTAGCATAAATGAAGGACTCATCAATGCAAGAAATCAGATTAAAACCAAGAGGGTTATAACTGTTCAAAAGACAATTATAACTATTGTTGAAACTGTTTCCAAGTGGTTAGATAATGTTGAGTACAAAATCCTCAAAGTAAAACAGATTAGCTCTACTCAAAAGAAGAAGCAAGAGCTACAAAACATCAAGAATGAAATTGAAATCATTGAGGAGACAGTTGACGAGTTGGTTGAAGTTACTGAACTTGCAATAGAAGTATTTAATGATGAAACCATTGTGACAGTATCAACCTGTGTTCATTCTCTACAGGACAAGTTTAAAGTTGTTAAATTATTCCACCAGAAGAGTGAGGAAGAGCTAGAAGGAGATGAAGAAGGATGGGATGAGTTCCTGGAAGGAATAAAGATGGTAGAATATCTGTTGGATGATCTCAACAAGAAAGTTAATGAGATCAAAGTCAAGGATAAAGCTTCTGAATCTTCTGTTGAAGAACTTTCAGAGCTAGATGTTTCAAACAAAGGTCACAGAAACAAAGTATCTTACTTGTTGATGACTGGCGAAGGTCTAAAGCAGAGTTTAGTAGACAATGAGATCCCAGATAGTTTGTATGATCTCTTGGATAAATCCAGAAAGCTTGAGTCTGGAATTGCCCAAGACAAGGAGAAGTATATTGGCCTTATTCTTTCCAAACAAGAATATGAGGATACTCTAAAGGAGTTCTCTGATATCTTTGCTATTGCTGACTCTTTTATGGTATCAAGAATATCAGTTCTTAACTTGAAACATCTGAATGAAGAACTGGGAAGAAGGAAGAAGTTTTTCTTGAATCTTAGCCAATGTCTGCAAATCTTAAACAGCAACAAAGAGAAGTTGGCAGATGAACTGAAAAATTTCTACAAACCAGACCATGATGAAATTAATGAGAGAGGAGAACAAATTTTAGTTAAAGGTAGTGATCATATTCACCAACTGGATACTGTCATTAGCAATTGGTCTAATATCATCAAGAGACATGCAAACATCACTAATTCTGTTGAGAAAATTAAAGATGATCTAAAAGCGTTTGATAGTGTTGATTCAAACGACATCCTCAAAACCCATGCTTTGTTTGCAAGAAACAAGAACATTTTGCAAAACTACAATCATGATCTTATTACTCTTATCAATGAATTTGAGAGTGTAAGACAAAATGTTGACTCTCCTGATTTCAAGAATGAGCTAGAAACATCTCACAGAGCCATAACAACCCTCCTCATGGAATACAACCAGAAATTAGATCAAATTGAGAGATTCCTAACATTATGGCAGAATTATGAGAACATAGTAACAACTTTACAAAACTGGTTGGCATTTGCTGAGGATCAAGACTTGAACACAGAAAGTCAAGTTCAACTAATGAAAGCAGAATATGACACCCACAAAGCTTTGGAGGAACATGCCAATGTTCTGTTTTTCAAGGCTCTTGAACTGCTTAGAATAGAGGATGAAGATCTACAAAGAAATCTTCACAATCAACTGCAACATAGACTTGATAATTTCAAGATCAAACTTGAAAACCCTAGAGACAAATCTAGCGCAAACATTGATAACATTGAAAATAAACTTGCTAACATAAGAACAAGTATTCAAAACATGGAGCCAACGCAAAATGGAGAAGAAATGATTAGTTCTATCAGCAAAATTAATTACATTGAAGAAATGTTGAATACATCAGCAGATAATATGGAGGAGATGTCTAAGGACAGTGAAGATATTGAGAGGATTGGAGATTTGACCAAGGAAATAAGATTCTTGCAGTATTCTGCTCAACAGGTAAAAATAAGCTTTCAATTTTATGAATATTGAAATAGATTTTAATCAATACAATGCAATGATACCAAATGTTGCAACTAAAACTATGATTAAACTTGAAAAAAAAAATTACGAATTCACGAAAAGTATTGAAATAGAATTACTTCTCATATTTGAATTGTCGCAAAACACCCTAGAAAATTTTTAAATTTCTAATCAAAATCTTACTCTTACTACAACATATTATTTTTTAGGTGAAACAAAATCTGCAGCAATCTTTAGAAGTATTTAGAGAACATGAGGAAGCACTAAAGCAACTTAATGATAAAATTAGAAATGTTGATGCCAGAGCTGATTCTGCTCTTCCGAATGTAGACAAAGATTTTGTTACTGTTCTTCAAACTAAACTTGTAACAAAGGTAATATTTAGGATCTTAACCATATTCCGAGAGAAGGGGCGTTTAACACCAATCTCCACCCCCGTTAAAGTTTTTACCTCTCATTTTAATTGTGTGAAGGATGAAGTTACAAAAATATTTGGCTTTTCAAATTGCACGAGAAAAAAAAACATATTAATCATTAAATTTTTACTTTTTATCTTTAATCAACCTATGCTACTTACTGTAATAATAATCCTTGTTTAATAATAAATCTAATATATTTTTGTAGGATCTTTTGATTGAATTAGAAAACGTGCGAAGCTTAATACAGCTGCTAGCCACAAACACGCATACATCAGAAGCTACATCTAAGCTAGCAGCTATGGAGCAAAGTGTTAATACTATTGAGGAAAAGATATCTCTGCTTGAAGTTGAAGTTCAAGACAGGGAAAGGCAATGGAAACTTTTCCTTGAAAATCTACAGGTAATACAATTATAAATTAAAATCATATATAAAACAGCCTATGGTAGCTGTTAAGAATAAAATAAGTGTTTAATCTGATAGGCTACCTCTTTTTAAACTAATGTATGTAGCAAAGCATCTCTACAAGTTAATTTGCTTGTACTCCTCTAGTTTTTACAAAGAAAAATCCACTCTTATTCCTTTCATTTATTTTTTCTTTACTCGCTTTTTTCTAACCCTTCTATTTCAAAGAAATTAACCTTACTACATCTTTACACGCTTTTTAATTAATCCATATACCTGTTCAGTGAATAACAACTTTAATTTATTTATGAACAGATGTAGCTTTTTAGCTTGTTTTGTTTAGCTTTTTATTGTATTAGCATTAACGCATCTAGAATCTAGGGGCTTTCTAATTTGAAGAGGAAACAATGAAAAGAAAAATAGTCGAAAACCAACCCAAGAATTAATTCTAAATAATAAGATAGCATAAATCATCCCAGGACCTATGTTGAGTTTCCCTTAAATGAATGGCTCAATCGGTTCAGGAGTTATTAAAATTTTAAGCTTCAGACAAAAAAAATCATACTACTTTACAATATAATACAACATAAAAATATTTAAGTGATATGCGTCTTTTAGGAATTGCGACGAATCAACGGCATGAACAGTTTCCGACTAGAGCTGTGTAGCGCACATGGTCATGTGGACCTGCAGAGAATTAAAGCTGCCCTTGATCATATTCAGGTTGGTCAAAATATACTAAATATTAAATACAAATTTATTCTCTTTAAAATCACGAAACCTTTTAAATTTAGATTACTTCCTATAAAGTTTTAAAAAGCAGGAATAGACATTTTTCCAAATAAAAAAGTTATCACTTTTATAAAAAAAAAAAGTTGTGGATGGATTTATTCTTACTCCTGCAAACATGTCTCCCCAAAAATAGTAACAAACCTTCCCAGGACATATGAGAAGCTAAACTTTAAAAGATAACCATTGTATATTCAGTGGTTAGCGAGATTCTGTAAATACAGACAGAAACACATAAATATTATATATATACATATTTATATATAAAGATGGGCCTTGCAAAAGACCTCATGCTTGAAAAGCCTAATCCTACACAAGACCTCATCCTACAAAAGACCTAATCTTACAACAGATCTTAATTACCTAAAACCTAAGATCTTTTGTAATGTAGGTCTTTTGTAGTGTTACTTCTTTTGTAAGATTAAGTCTTTTGCAATTTAGATCTTTTGTAGGGTTAGGTCTTTTGTAATTAGGTCTTTTGTAAATTAAGACCTTTTGTAGGTGTTTTTTTAATTTAGGTATTTTGTAGCAACGCCATATATTATTTAGGATCTTGAGGAATCGCACCTTGGAGTGGAACACCAGATTGACCTGGTAAAAGAATCTGGCACCAGGCTCAGTCAAGTTGTGGATACACAAAACAACATTGAAATTTCTGCACAGGTAAGCAAAACTTTGGGTACTTTTATTGAATTTTAACTGGTTGATTCCAAAATTGTAGTGTTCAAACTTTAATCAATAATTTCAATTTACAGAAGAGGTAATTTTGCTTATCATAATTTGGGATATCCTTCAATTTATTTTTCATTGTCTTATCCCTTAAGACCCCTGATAATGAAATTCATCTTTTAAGCTCCAAGTGGATACAGTAGGAGGACAAATTGTCTCAAAAAAATCAGCCATGTGACGTCATAAAAAAGAGTTAATATCCATCTCTTTTTTAGGTTTTTTTCCCCACTTCTCCTCTCATCTCCCTCATTTTTATGACGTCACAAGGCTAATTTTGGAGACACTTTGTACCAGTACTTAGTTATTAGCTGATTGTTCTATTTTCTCCATGTAGTAAGCTTTTTTGTCTGTAGCGAAGGATCTCGCTAACCGCTGAACCGATATTGTTTTCCTGTAAAGCAAAGCTTGCTATAGATTCCGAGTTTGTTTTAGGCCAATTTATTTTTATAAATAAGTCTGGGCATCGTTTTAGGCTATTATTTTGCCCTTTCATATCACTTATAATCTAGAGCCCCTAGACGCTAGGGGCGCAGCCGCTAGTTTGTAATATAGTAGCTGAGATATTAAACAGACAAGCATACAACATGGTTGAATTAGATTAATAATTATTTTGTATTCAGATTGACACAGCCATAGGGCAGTACAACACTGTGTGCTCTGCCTTTGTGGACGCCAAGACACGCTACTCCAGCTCCATCCTGCTTTGGGACAGGTTCCAGCTTCTGGCCGCTCAAGTCAGGCACAACATTCTAGACGCTGAACAACGCTTAAGGTATTTTTTTTCTATTTCTGGTAAAATTTTGTGGGATACTTTATCCTTACATAAAAGTAACAGGATCATTGTCTTCCTGTCTGTACAGAAGGATCTCGATAACCATTGAACCGATATAGTTCTCCTTTACATGGTAGCTTCTTATAGCTCATAACCATACATAAGAATCTTTTTATTACTACTAGAGGCCTCTAGGGGCGTAGCCAGTAGTTAGATAAAAATTATTTCCATACTTAACAGAATAAACCCATTTTTAACCCCCTTAAAATAAAATAAATTTTAATTCTCAAAAACCTACAAATTATTAAAAACTATATAAATAAATATTCACCAAATAGAAATAATATATAATTCTAAATAACCAAAAAAGGGAAAAATGATGCCAAGAGAAAAAAGAAAATAATCAACTTCAGTTTCACACTTGACTCAAGCTAAATTTGGGTTTTTGAGAATAATGATAAAGTATTTTTAATGAAAAGAAAGTTTTCCAAAGATTTAGTCTTTAACATTTCAATGTAATAAAAATTTTATTTTAGGTATGCTTTCAAATTAATTTTTAATTATGTGTCTAGAAAAACTGGATTTCAGTTCAGCCAAGAGTGTTTTGGGGGTGAGGTATAATTTTGTCAATTTTAGAATTATCGAGAGTCGCCTGGATAAATGGCAGGATTTGGAGCCAATTTTCAAGGAACTACAGGTCAGATTTATCTTTATTTAGGTAGTGCTGCTACTGTATAACTAAGGTGTATTATTTCGGATGAATGGATGGTTGTTCAACAATTAAATATAATTAGGATAACTGAACTTAGATAAATTACATAAACACAATATTCAAAAAAATATCCTATGTTAAATTGACCAGATTTTCTTAGAATTCTTATTATCTTTGTGTATCTCGTTCCAGGAAATACGAAAACTGTCATGTGTCAAGTGTGACGTCATAAAAATACTTCTTTTTAGACGTATTATTATTACGTCGCACATGACACTTTCAGTATCTCCATCATTCCATCAATATGTTGTAGCTGCGCTACTTATAGATATTTGTCATAATAGTTCTTGTTATTTTGTTCAATATTTCATTTAACATAAAAAAAGAACTTTAAGATTTTGTAAAACGTTGAATGATGAAAACAAAATTTCAAAGAAAAGTTTTAAATGGTTTTAAAAATAGGATTCATTTATGTTTTTAAGTAAAAATATAAAATTTAATACAATGACGTGCATAAAATATAAAACTATTTATCAAAATAAGCGAAAATTTAATAAAGACAAATGAATAAATTGTTTATTCTGTTTATGGTTGGTCTTAATGTGCTGCTTAAGATCTCTGTCAACTAATTTCAAATTATGTACTATGTATTTCAAATATTATGGATATATATAAAAAAAGACTTTTATATGCAAAAATAAGTTAATTATTAGCTTGAAAAAGAACAAATTGAATTAGATTTAGCAAATCTATTAAAGACTTATATGTGATAAATAAGCGTTTATATTAGTTGGAAATAGGTATACAAACATGAATTGTCCTTCTTAATAAATAGATGCTTAACATTTGTTTAACTTGTTTTACCTGTAGCTGCTCTACTTATAAAACTGTACAAAACTAGGAAATTGTTGTTGTAGTCTTTTTAAAATATTTAAAATGGGTGAGAGAACAATACATTTTAATGTTTGCTAACCAAACTCTAAACTAAACTAAACGGTTCTGAACAAAAGAATTCACAACTCATATTTCATCAAAAGCAGTTATGTCCAGTCCACCATAAGTAGCGCAGCAAAAACAAGGAGACATTATTTTTATATAAAAGTTAAACTTTAGGTCAAATTTTGAAAATTTGTTTATATTTTAAAAAGCCATATAACTTTATGTTTATTATTAAAATCCACACTTAAACAAGTACATTCTTAAATTTCGGTGGTATGTACGTACAACTATAACCTAATTATAGAGGAGCTTTGAATCTAATATCTACAAATTAATAAGTATTAGAGGTTATTTTGCAAGAAAAACAATTGTTAATAATAATTTTCTTTAAGGCTCAAAAATGGGTTAATAACTTTTAAGATACAAAATAATACTTATGGATTTGGACCAAATAATAAATCGCCAAATTGATATTACTGGGGACTACTTAAAGTATAAGTTTGAGTGAGCGAACAAATACATCTCCATTATCATATCCCTCTATCCCTGGGAGTATATTTGAGGGAGTCTTGTTAGTTTGATTATTATGTTTACAAATACAACTCCATTATCATATCCCTCTATCCCTGGGAGTATATTTGAGGGAGTCTTGACAGTTTGATTACTATGTTTACAAATACATCTCACATAGCCGTAGTGTTTCCGAACAGGAGCAATGATTAACCAAAACTAAAATATTTAGTGAATAAAAATATATATTTCTATCCTTGATTCCTTTGATAAATTCCATCTTTTATTGACAAAAATAGCATTCTATTAATTGATAGTTATATGTTGCAATAATACATTTTACGATTTTAATTATATAATGTTTGTGTAATAACATAAGATATTAGAGTAAAACACTAGAGGAGGAATGGGCTATATACCTTATGTCCCCATCCCAAGGATCTTGTACGGACTCTTAATTGGGAAAATAAACCTATAGTGTCGCGAATATTAACACAGCCAAGTAGCAGAAAACAGCTACTTTGAAAAGGGGGGCAGGTAGTTATTTGCATATAAAGTGTGTTACTTTATTTTATGTTTTATTATTATTTGGCCACAACTTGGTCAAAAATGCTCACAAATCAGGCCTTTTTCGACCATAGATACTCAAATGGTTCCTTTACAAGCCCAATCAATCAGTTTTAAGATATCTTTATATTTCAAGAAAAATTTATGAAAATACTAAAAAACAGCAAATTTGGGTGTTACCTTTTATATGCACAGATACCATAAATTCAAATTATGATTGGGCTTGTAAAGGAACCATTTGAGTATCTATGGTCGAAAAAGGTCTGATTTGTGAGCATTTTTGATCAAGTTGTGGCCAAATAATAATAAAACATAAAATAAAGTAACACACTTTACATCTATATTGTTCTTTATTAAGACATTAAAAAAGGGGTTCTTCTTAAATTATGCGTGATTTTAAAAGTAATGGTAATATAAATGTCTTAGCTTCTAAACAGACAAAAAAATGAAACATTATTGAATTTAAGTTAATAAAAAATACACTGAATATCTGTCTCTCTTTCCGCAAGAAATAGCCTCCTTCACACTTCTTTATATGGTGCTAAACACTTTTAGATTCTTGTTTTAAAAAATGGTCAAAAATTATCAAATTCAAATACATTGTTGATGTTAAATATATTTAAAGACTATTTTCCGGATGGAAACGGTCTACCACCCCCATGAGGTGTGTCCAAAGAAATAAAACTCCTCATCCTCCCATCCCCCCGAAATATAGGTCAATTTATGATATAAAAATAAAGTAATGTATATATATATTAAAATATTGCACTTATAAATCAATATTTAATATTAATAGCTTCATATTTTATTCATATTTTTGCAATTGGATATCTGCACTTTACTCCTTCTTTAAAAAATTCGTGAAGCACAGCTACTCTACAGTTCTGTATCCTCTTAATTTTCCCCTTAAAAAAAACTTGACATGTGGCAAATTAAAAGATCACCATACCTTTGATTAAATAACCATTTTTCAAACGTCCTATCTATCTTCTGTGATACTAATTTAAGAAGGGGGATTTTTTTTATTGTAGGTTAGGTTAGGATAAACCTTTAGAGGCTAGTCTGAAGAGAAAGAATAGAACCACCTCTTATTTTCAATATTTTTCAAAAATAAGGGATGAGTTCTTTAACCTAACAAAATAAAACACATAGTTAATGAAAAAAAATATAGCTTGATTTGTAGAGTAGTTATGTTTGTAAAAAATGAACAATCCTATTTTTCATGAATAAGAAATTTTAACAGGTGCAGTGAAGTTGAATGTAAAAATATTTTAAACCCAGATAAAATTAAAGAAAATTGTACGTACTATTTTTGCAATTTTTCTTTTTATTCATTATAAAAATTCAAATCTATTTTGTTCTATTTTAGGTTCTAAATATGAATGTTTATTATTTTTTCCAATTTTAAGTATTATTTTAAAATCCGTCAATTATCTTAAAATATAATTTTTGTCTGAAGCTAATGATCTCTGAAAATGTTGGTCTGACTTGGTTGTACTTTTCAAGAAAGCTTTATAATTATCTTGGGATGATTTTAGGCGATTTTCCTTGTCTAGAAGTTAGGGGCGAGGCAACTGAAATACTTTAGTACGAAACTAATCTAACCATTCCAGTCGTGGTAATTTTTTTTAGACAGGCGGACAAATACTTTACAGCAAATCTTACTGTACTATTTTACCAAATGACATGAAATAATTTTGCTTTCTTGGTAGTTAAATATATAAAAGTTTAGGCCTAAATTACTTTTAGCCCATGGCCAAGAGTATTTAATTTTAGACAGTTTTTTTTAGTTTGTTCAAAATATCTTAACTAAAATCTAGTGTTGAAATCATGCAACTATTACATATTACAAATTTTAGTGACTAAATATTTTTACAGAGTAAAACATTATCTAAAGATCATCTTTTGTATAACCAGGTATGTCCGTATGTAACTCTAGCCTAAGTAAGTTAAGAATAAAAGCTAAAACTTCCATGTCCATTATATGATAAGTAATTTTTAACTTTAATTAATTTAAAAATTTAGTCAGAATAATAGCATAAAACCATACAACTAATTCGGACTAAGAATTTAGCTTGAGATAAAAAAAAACTTAATAAGATAGGTTAATTTTATAACTTATGAATTAATTCCTAAAAACTTTAGTCCCTTTTCATCTTATTTCTGACTTTTTTATGGGCATGTTTGTCCTTGTTATTTCAACTACGCAATTTTAGCCAGCAGACTATTAGGCGTCTTTTAAAGACAAAATCAAAGAGCCAGATTTACTTTTTCAAATCTAAAGCTCTTGAAAAATTCAAAGCTTTTTGAACCTTCAAATATGCATTTGAAGAAATTATTTTCTGCAATGAAAGTTTTTAACTACATTTCTGGAAAGATATTTTGTAAAAAAAAGCTACTCTATAATTTGAATTGCTAGCTAAAGGCTCTTTAAAAAATCTTCCTATTTTTAAACAAAGTAAAAGCATGGGGTGTGTGTTGCCCGCTTTCTAGGAATTTTTTTTAGAGTTTTCCTTTTTTTGAATTTAAAATTCGCGTTTCAATGTTAATCTTGTTTTAAAAATTCGAAAATGAGTTAAGATGTCCGAAAATGGGGCAAGGATTATCTTAATTACCTATGTCAAATATTTTTAGTTTTATGTGCAAAATTTCTTTTCTCATTTAGGTTTTTTTTTGTAGAGTTAAAATGATCTAAAGTTTTGTTATATTGGTTTTTAACATTAATACTTTTGTTGTTTTGAAAATTATTGTCTTAACTTTACCATGAGTTTAGAAAAAAATAACATGAACTTTAAATCATTTTTTTTTGTTTATCGTAGGTGGATTTTTACATTTAGCTTTAAAACTAAGATTTCTTTTGTATATCTATTATTTTTAAGAAATTATTAGTTAAATAGGATTATTCTATTCTAAAAGAATAATTGTGAAGCCATATTATGATCTAAAATGTAGGCGTTAAGTTGTTGCCGATAGTTTAGTAAAACATGCATAAAAAAGTAAGATTAATCTTAAATTAAAACTTGCAATTTTGTGCATTGAATTTAAATATTAAATTAAAACAGAACATGCTAAATTAAGCTGTTTCAATAAAGTAAATTTTAATACTAAAATTAAATATAATGTATCTGCTATATATCTTATGCAGTTGTGAAAATCAGCTAATGTGCAAGAAAATCATATTAATATTAGATATCAGCGCACGACCAAACCAAAATTAAGGAGTTTCTGTGCTAAGAGAAAATGTGCTGCCAAAAAAAACTTTTTATTTTGTAATTTTACAAGAACAACAAAGTCATAAACACAACCTATTTAATTCCTGTAAAACAATGAACATATGTCCTTCTTTCTTTAGATTTCAGGAATTAAGGGAAAAGACAATGATTTATTAATTGATGTATATCCTCAATGATGATAAACAAAATTACCCCTTCTATAGATTATAATTAGTGGTTGAAACATTTGGTTACCCAATTTAATGAACCAACCAATCAAAATTCAATAAAAGTCCCCATTAATATGCGAACTAATAAGAAAACGTTATTATAAAACTTTGGGGACTGGTGTAATAAACAGCCCAATGTCCCTTCCTCTCTGCGATTACAGGAATAAGACACTTGACGATTAAATTAATTTACCGTAAATAATTTGAAAAATACTTCATTAGAAATTTACAAATTATGAGTTACAGATTAATTTACTAAAAGCGTTTTTTCTCTCCCCAAATTACACAAAAATAGTATAAATAATTTACTTCAGGAGAATGAGTTACCACTTATTGTCCTAAACCTGTATCCATGAAAAAATCCTAATTTTAGGCCTATAATAACCAATCTTGCATCCCTTACTGAACCATTTTATAAGATTTATGTGTCTGTGCGACTATTAGTATAACAGGGTGGGTAGTTGCGCGCATCGGAGAAAGATGCACCTCCAAGTGTGTGATCGTTTCTGCAAAATAAATGTAGATTGTTGGTCCTTAAAAGCTGAACAATTCAAGCAAAAGCTATCATTTCAAAAGTATATTGTTACAATAGCACTCTCATTGTTAAACTTCCATACTTTATCATTTTAATTTGCTAGTTCAATTTTTTCGCGGATTCCATGGGACACCGTACCAATTTCCTTCTTTCTCTTTTTTACAAACCCAAGTGTTTTGACTTTAAGCAGTTTTATGGGCGTTGATACCATCGAATCACATAAGATATACAAAACTGTTAAATTCATGCTTTGCTGTGATTTACTGACAATAGCAACCACCGAAAAGTGACTTTAATTGTGTTCGCACTTTTTCCTCCTCCCCATAACAACGGCGCTCAGTTGTTTTTTGGACTTGGAAGTAGAGTGTGTATGTGTGTGCAAAAATAAAATATATAATGGTGTGTACTTATGCAAATATTTTTGCACTGTTTCTCTTTTAGTTAGGTACACGTGTGGTTTACTATGTTCTAGGAGAGCTAAATTGTAATCTCTAATTTATTTTCTAATAAAAAAAGTCTGTTATGTATAATTTTTTGCATAAAGTTGACATTGATTTAAAATTCCTAGTTAAAATAGTAATATTTTAAGCATTTAAATCCAAATCATCTCTAAAACATAGCATAAATTAATTCTAGCCATTTTGTCTATTTGCTAACATAAAATTGAGATGGAATTTTTAAATCAATCCATTGACTACTTTATGTCGATATTTAATATACTTAAATCACCCCTATCAAAACATAGTAATCTATTCGCTTACCTGATTATTATTATCCAGAAAACTTGAATATGCAAAGGCTTTTTAAACATGCATTTATTACCATAAATTAATTAATTGAAACCAGTAGTTTTATTTGTTATTTTATTTCATTAGTTATAATTTATTCTATTCCCAAAAATAGTAAAACTAAGAAAATTATGTCCGATAACAATTCCGAATTTTCATTTAAAAGGTTCTTGTGACCTTAGCATGTAGGGGTTCTGTATTCTAATGCGGGGGGGGGGGGAACTTATAGCCTAAAACCATTCAGGGACCTATGTAAAACTTATCTAAATTATAGAAATCAATCGATTCAGTGGGTAGCGAAACGTACAAAAAAAAACTTATTACTTTAATAGTAGTATATTTTTTTCTCGTATTCATTCGAATCCGGTGGATAGATACCGGTTCTCATCCATACGAAAAAAACTATGTCTAGCATTGTATGATATCCAGCATTCTACGAATATAAAAATGTACAATCATAAGATTGAAACCAGTTTTTTTAGCCGTTGCCTTCGGCCCCTCGGGGCTATAAAAACTGGTTTAAATCTAATAATTGTACATTCTGTATCGGCGGAAAGCTGTTTATAATACGATGCGAGAAATAACTATTAAAACTTTTGCCCTGCGATGACTAACATTTTTGTTTTAAAAAGTATTTTATCATCAGTTTAAACTATTCTAATGGTTGCATTTAATTTGATAGACACCATAAATTGGGTATTACCGCCAAGTTAAACTTGGAAGCATTATGATGACTTTTTATCGGTGTAAAGTAATGTTTTTATAGTTGTTATGGGTGACCTGTTATTTATAACCTGTTAGTAGAGCTCATAGTTTGTATGGCCCTGTCAAAACTGTTAACATTAATCTTACAATATGGAATTTAAAGGTCTACTAAATGTCAACTATGGCTTTAACAAAGTAATCATGGTTAAAAAGCATAGACGTTCTTAATGCACAAATCAATGTCTATCATGTGATAAAATTAAAGCTTTGAAATATATAATATCAGATTCAAAGTTTATTATCACAGTTAAACTTTCTTTAATTCAATTTAAAAGCATCCAAAGTAACTAGATTAAATGGACACTATTAGACTCTAGCTTTTAAGAAATTTATAGCTTCTAATCAATTTCAGTAAGTATGTATGTTAGAAAGATTTAAAGATTAAGTCTATCTATTATTATTTCTAAACAAATATTACCTAAAAGATTTATGACTTTACTTCACTTTACCGTTACTTTTAATTGCAATATTTATGATAAATTCGACAAGCTAAAGTTTTGGAGTGAACTTTTAATCTGTAAAGATTTATATAGCTCATAATATGTGAGATTACGGTTTAAACAATTATCTTGTCAACGATATAATCAACAATTTGTAAGGGAAGCTTTTGTTTTTGGGGCTTTTACTCAGATTTTTACATTAGTCGTTAGAAATTAAACCAAATCCAAGATGTTTCTAAAAATGAAGCTTTTCTATAATTAAGGTTATCGGTTAGCTCTTTTCGTTAATTTACACATGTTAGAATTGACCTATCGATTGTAAACTTTGCGAGTCTCTATAATCAAGTCTTAGAAATGTAAGTATGTCCTTGAACAGTATCATGTTTTTAAGCTAATTTGCAAAAAAAAATTACAATTTTGTTTAGACGTATACATTATATTCTGCTTATTCAGTTCTAACACTCTACAAGTGTTAAAATTCGTTTGTCCTACCGTTTCAGAGCTTTAGTTTTATGAAATGTTGTCATCCTTGTTGGGTTTAAACTACTTTATCCGTCAGTCTGTTCTTTTATTTTGATTTCTAATTTTAGGAATGAAAACAATTTTGATTTATGACTCCGTTCTTCTTACTAATTAAAAAGTCTCCACATTAAAACTGCTGACCGTCTGTGCGCCCACGAATCCACAAAACATAAGACTTGCAGCATAGCTTCGCTCCTAAACTGAAACATGACGTCACACTACTATTTTATCCTAAAAAATATTGAAAAATAATCTCTCAACGAATATTGACAAAAACACAGTGTATGGCAAGATTTGATTTTATAAAAAAAAAACAAGGAAAATCGTGTACATGAAAAGCATGTTTTCATATTAAAACACAAAAGTAAATTTTAGACAAAACTTATAAAAAATATGACGGTAAATCATTTATAAATAAACAAAGAATTTACAGTCATTTCAGTTACAAAGGCATACGGTTTATAGGCATATACTTTATTATAGAGTAGCTGCACTTATGTAAATAAAAGATCCTAAAGGTCTTTTCTCTGCCTAATTAAATATTTATAAAAACGTATCATGCTATTGTTGAATATATATAAAAGTTAATTTAAAAAGATAAAATGTTAATAAAATACATCTATATTATTTTTAAATCCTTTTAAAATTACACGCGAATTGTGTTTAATAAATATGTCTACATCGATCTGTACTTAATTGTTTTTTTTCATTTTTTAAAAAATATAAGAAATTACATGAAACAAATACATTTATAAAACCGGACTTTACATATTTTTCAATTATGATGAAATTAATTATCAAAAATGCACAGTATTATAATGAATTAAAGAAAGCTAATCCACCGCAAAATTTATTATTTATGACAGAAAATCTTGCACTATGATTGGTTCCACATGTGTGAGGATTTATAGATTTTACTAGAAAGCTTGAAATTTGATTTTTTAATCCTACCCTCTTTCTTCACATTATTGCAGATTGTTAACTTCCTTAATCACATTGTTAATTTTTCATCTTTTCATAGATAAATTTATTTTTAAAAGTTTTTCAATATTCTAGCCCCATGTGCAAAATTTTGATAGTAATGGATATGTTATTACTTGGATCTTACGCAAGATTTTCATGTTCTCTAATGGAGTGAAACTTTCAGTGGGCTAAAATAAATATTCTCTCCTTTAACTCTCTTTACCCCATCTAATCCCCTCCTACTGCATGAATATACTGACCAATAAACGAGTTTCATGTTAGCAAGCTAAATTGACGACAATTTTTCCCCAGTCATAATATCTACGTACATTCTACTTTTTGATAATATTGCACATACACATTTTAACATCCAACTATTTATTAGGCGATCTAAATAATGTTGAATCTATTTTAAGGAAAGGAATCTATAACATAATTAATGGGTGGAGAGGTATTTTGTCATTCCAATACTGAAAAGTGTTTATGCAATATAGTGAAGGTTAGATGAAAGTTTATATAGTAGCACAGCTGTTCAATGGTTTATAACTTTGTCAGCCAATGCGTTCTGAAGTATTATTTTTGATTCTTGGAAAATTTCAAGTATTGATTGTTTTTTTTTAAATTAGTTAAAAATGAATTGGCTTTCATAAATTTTTTTTGTTGGAATATAACAACATACCAGTAAATGTAGGCAAAACCTACAAATTAACACAAGACATAACCCCCACGCTTGAAAAGCACACTTCACAAATTTAACAATGAAATTTTATTTTAACTTTTTAAATTTTTTTTTATTGTGGACTTATTTCATAATTAGGGTAAGGTGGCCATCCTTTCTTTAAATTCTTAATAAATTCTACTATAAGGAGTAGATTTAGCAAGAATTTTTTATAGATTAATTAATAACTGTTTGGAAAGAATTAATTACATTATTTTTTTTTGAGATAAAATTTGACACAATTTTGAATGTCAACTTTCTAACATAAACATAAACATATGAAAATATGTTTTACATTTTAAAACAAATATACTTTCTCTCGTTTAAAAACAAGGATGCATAGTGTCCATATAAACGTAGATTTAAACATGTAAGACAGATACGAAAATTTAATGACAAAAAAAGAGAGATTAAAACTAGGGTGAGGAAAATGTCAAAATTGTAAAAAAAAATTAGGTAGAATTAAAAAAGGAGATTTCCAAAAGAGGGTGAAATTAAAATAAAATTAAATGCGAATACTTTCAAACTTTAAATATAATGATAATTAATTAATAATTAGAAGGTTTTAAAAAAAAGTTAGTCAGTAATAGAAGAGCTGTAGGACACTTAAAGAGATGCTTCGCCTTTAAACATGATCATGTGAAGTTTCTTAAACAAATAATCAATTAAAGCTGCAAGTATTTAATTAGAACAAGAAAAATATGCGATATGCATGATTAAATTTTGGACCTTGAACTTTTGAAAGCAGTTCAGATGAAATCAGGGAAAGAGGGTCAAGAAAATCCGTCAAAACATTTTAAGGGTATGATAAAACTAATTTATTCTTAAACTTACCATAGATTGAATTCCTCTATAGTAGCGAAGCTACTTTATAGTTCTAAATGTACGTCTGTCAGTTTTGAACCTTATTTAAGAAAGTACATTCCTATGACCAATTAATATTCATTTTATTCCTCATTATTTGGAAACCATTCACCTTTCTAGCATATTTAGAATAAGAACTTAATTTACTTAACATTTTGTTCATTTGCTTAACCCTTTCTTCCGGAACAAAAAAGAATATAATATAGGGTAGAAATCCATCCCTGTAGTAATGAAATGAAAGTTTGAGAAAGGTCTTCGATAGTATATAACAGAGAAATATTTTAAGTGTGTGAGTGTGTGTGATTGAGTATTTAGTATGTGTGTGAGTGGGTTTTATTTTCAAAATTGCATTCGGCTTACCCACACACACTCACACACACACACAGAAAGTTAAAAATTGTCGTCTGCTAGTTGCTACATATGTTTACTATAGTTGACAATACATAAATAAAAACTGATTTGTCATTCTGTGATTTAACTATTATGATATAACTGTGATACTTAGGGTTTAAAAAGGTAATAATAGAAAGATTTTGAAATGTATCTATTTTAATAGTTTAAATTAAAAGTATAGATAGGAGACAAACCATTATAAAAAAGGGGGATTTTATTACATTATTTAGAATACACAATTTCGGCATTCAGACAAAAGTCGTGCAATCAAAGCATGTATTATTTATTTTCCTATCCAGTTATACCCGACTAAAATTGAATGTACAGGACGTACTGTCATATTGAATTTGAATTAGTAACTAATCAAGTTATGTCAATTGTCAAACTCTATTATCATGTTAAGAGTCAATATTCTACATTAGAATGACATAATGTTACAAGGGTTAGTTAGATGATTAAATTGACTGTTATTCTATGAATCAAGGAAACCTCTTTTCCAATATTGCAAAGAATGACAACATCCATAGATAGCAAAGCATAGTATATACAAAAATATACGAACATAGACATTTGTATAATATATGCACAGAGTCCAGAGGAATATTCACAAATAAAATCTTCCTTGTAAAATCTCCTATTTCTAATGGCCATTAAGACGGACGTATAAACTGATTCATTTTAAATAAATGCTTATTGCTTAAGAGAATAATTAAATCTACTTTATATACCACCTGACAAACTTCCAAAAGGATGTATTTATTATAGAATTCTAGAGCTGCTTTGCTACTAATTATTTGAAATTGTCTGAATAGAGAATAGTTAATTTAGAAGAGTTGAGTCCGGCATAATTAATTAATTAGGATGAAATAGAATTATATTGCTCTATCTACTACACAAGAGGATTTTATTCTCAGGGATATAGGAATGTGACAATAGACGTTAATTCAAACTTACCCCTACACAATTTTCTGTATTTCAATCCTTTCTCTCCCTGTTATCAAAGTTAGATGTTAACACATTTTTGAGTAAGGATCAATTGTCGTTGATTGTCCTATCCAAGAAAATTCTGCATTTGGAAGCTTAGAAGTTAACTACCATTTAACTCCTTGTTTTTCCAAAGCCTTCATGAATGTAAAAAAATACACAATTCAAAGGTTCTATTGTAAATCAGAGAAAACTGCTAAAATTGCATATTTCAAAGTTATCATATAACTATATCTTTTAGAAAAAAAAGAAAATTTTTTTTTTTAATGAAATCAATCAAGCTCTTTAGCTACAATATAAAATCGTTGCAGTGATCTCTGAAAACTAGACACTCAATATGACACTCTATCTCTCTATTTTTTCCTTTTTATAAGCGAAGCTTCTCTGTTACTTTGTCTGTTTACATGTCCGTTTGTAACGCTCCTTAAAGTCATTTTCTTGTCATATTATACTATTAAACGATTTATAGGTAATTTGACTTCATAGAAGTCGAGAAGTGTTCTTTTCACGGCGGCTAGTTAAGAAAGGCTTCTGAAAATCCTTCAGTATTTATTGTATTATGCACTTTGCTTATTTGGGATACATTCTCATCCTTGTTTCTCTCTTTTCTTTTCTTTTTAATCTCGAATATGTTTAATATTTATTAACACATCAAAATAGGTCAAAGATTCGGAGATAAGATAATTAATAATTTTCAGATTAAAACGAGTTAATAACAAGTAGCACAGCAACAATAAGCTAACATTGTTAACTATTCTGTGTTTCATTGAGAGAGCAATAAGTAAATGAAATGTTCGAGAAAGAGTTAGATGAATTACATTGTCAATAAAACCAGAGGCGTGCAAAGGGTTTTGCCAGGGGGTTATATTTACTAAGGGGTAAAAAGAGGGAAAGCAGGTCTTCCTTATTTAAATAGATTTTTATTGTAGAGATTTATTTTTAGATCTCAATAAAATTAACCATAGGTAGTTTTTGAGCCAACAATTAAGAAAACAAACTTCAAAACTTTGATCAAGTGCAATTTTCAGACCATTGTCCCCTCCCTTCTTGGTTAACGATAGTTTTCCTCTTTTATATACATATTATGTTAATACAAATTTAAAATTATTGTTCTCCCTTAAGTAAATTTACAAATTAATTTTTTTACTATCAGCTGTTGAAAAGCAGTCTTGTTTAATGTTAAAACTTTTTAAAGTCCGTGCGTGCTCCCTGTTAGACTCTATGTTATAATTATATCAACTTAAAAAAATACAGTTTTATAATAATGGTTTTAAGAGTAATGATTACGAGATTAGTGTATGGTTAAGCTGTCTATTAAAAAAGTGTCAACATAATTAGTTATAGTCAGGGATTTAGTGTAATTTAAGTGTTTATTACACTAGTCCTCAAAGTTTTATAATTACGTTTGATTCGTTGGCTCGAAAAGTTTGAATTTTGATTGGTTGGTTCATAAAGTTCAGTATCCAAACGTTTCAACCAGCAATTGTAACATACAGAAGGGGTGATTTTATGTGTCATCATAGGGGATGTACATCAATTTATCGGACATTGTCTTATCCCTGTAGAACCCTGAGTAATAGTGCCATTATGCTATCAATTTGTCGATTTTATATCAATTAGGGCCATATAGTCGATGTAAATACTGTCAGAAAATATCATGTTAATGTAGAGCAATAAAGTCGACATACTACTGCAATTGAATGTCAATATAATGTCTTAAGGAGAACAGGGGCAGTAAGATAGGCTATTTCTCTTTGCTTTTATACAAATACCTTAAGGGTAAGAATGCTCTCTAGTATAAGCTAGTTTATGTAAACAAGAATCACAATTATCCCTTTATGTAAAAGTAACACGCTGTATGTGTGTACCGAAAGATCTCGCTAATCGCTGAATCGATATTATACACCTTTACTGTGTAGCTTATTGTATCTGTGAAGGTTTATAACTATTTTGGTGGAGAGTACCACGGTTCACCACCCTCTCGAGAGAAATCACCCATAGAACAAAAATAACCCCCCAAAAGTTTTTATTTCTTTTTAGAACCACAAGTACTTCTAGTGGTCAAGCTGCTAGGAAAAAAGGGGAATAGTCCCCTTCGTGACAACGCCCCTTAAGAAATAGGAGAAAAGCTACATTGAAAAAAGGGAGCGTTGCCACGAAAGGGATATACCCAAAAAAAGCAATATATCTAATATTTTCTTTTTGTTGTGCAGCTTTTCGTGTGTCAGAACGAGTATGCTATAAAGGGTTTTTGTCAGCTGTTATTGTAGTTAAAAATTTACGAAAATTTAAGTAAGTTAGAGAACTGCTTCGCGCATTTTCCCCCGTTTTCTTGTTTTTTTTCCAGGGATGGAAAGTAAAAAAGTTCTTGAATTTTTATTCTCTACTTTTTTGCCCAAAATAAATTATAATTACAATGCTATAAGACATAATTCGCAGTTATAAAGTCGGTGGAAAGGTTAATTTATCTTCCATTGTCCAATCCCTGGATCCCTAAGTATCCTGATTGCTATTCCATTAACGTCAAAATATGTGCTAAATACGCAGCGCCATTTTTTCAAATTGTTCAAACTTTAAAGGAGGGAAGTTTTTGTTATATGTCCTTTTTAGGAGTTTTATTTCAGTTAAAAATCCTTAAGGGTGTATTGTTTTCAGGTCTTTTTAGAAAAGCAGCTACTCTTTAAATAGGGTTTATTTATGTATTTTGAATATTTAAATAAATCTAACAATAAAGTCATATTTAATGATTTATTGGCAATACTGTGTCCTTGTTTTATCTATTATCACTTTGTTTTGAACGACAACTCAATTTGTAAAAGTAGTTTTAAAAATATCACTTGTTTATTTGGGTCATCAGTATTATTTTAAAACAAAAATTGCAAGAGATTTTTGCCACGATATTTGCTAATCTAATCGATATAATATTAGATGTTGTACTAGATTTTCATGTACTCTTATAAAGTGATACTCGCAGCTGGCTAATAACGATACAACCATCCACGCCCTTTACCCCATCCTCTTCCTGAACGAATAAATCAATTAATGAGGTCTATATTAGCAACCTATATTGACGAAAAATATTCTCCTGTTAATATATCCACGTGTTCTATATCTATTGCTAATTTGTTTGAGTTTACATATTTTTTTGTTCATGAATACTTTAAAATTGCAGTTTAATTTAACAAATATTGGAAAAGCATTTTAAATGGAAAGCATGCATTAATTAATAAACAAGAACAATATTGTCCATAATTAATCATTGCGTAGATTATCAGATAATAATATTTTGGTATAGTCCGTTTTGTGGCAACGCACCTTAAGGGGCGATTCTTCTTATTTTTCACAGTAGCTTTTCTGCTATTTCTAGCCCTTGCGGGGGGGCTCTAACCCTGCGGGTCCAATTACCTAACCCTGTGGGGCATTTTACGTAAAAATACGACGAATCGCCCCTTAAGGAGCGTTGCCACGAAAGGGACTATTTCCAAATGTTTTTTTTATAGGGTTTATTCTAAACATTGGTTGGTTACTTAAACAGATAAAGCAGATAGGCAGGGGATATTGGACTGTATATTATACTGGTAACCAAAGTTCGCTGGCTTCAAAACTTTGTGTACTTTTATTAAGTATTGATTAATTGGTTATAAACTTTGCTAACCTATTATTGAAATCTACAAAAGGAGTAATTTTGTTTATCATCATTGGGAGGTGTTCGTCATTTTATCATCTATGGTCTAATCCCTAAGGTCCTTAAGATTAGCAGAACATATTTTCCTTTTTACTGGTTAAATAAGGCTGTAAATAAGAGATTTTATGTATTAAATTTCATACTTTTATACTTTTTATATCAAGATATTTAATTTGTTTTTATAACCGTAGCTTTAGGATTAATTTTAGATTTACATAAATTAAAGTTTGCAAAACACAATTTTATACTTTTGTTAATAATTTGCATTAAAAGTTGAACAGATGTTACATAGTTTTCTATAAATTTGGTTTAAGTTTAATTTATAAAAGAAACCATTTTGGAATATTTGAATAAAATTTATTTGAACCTCCCTCTATCTCTACCTCTCTCTCTCTCTCTCTCTCTCTCTCTCTCTCTCTCTCTCTCTCTCTCTCTCTCTCTCTCTCTCTCTCTCTCTCTCTCTCTCTCTCTCTCTCTCTCTCTCTCTCTCTCTCTCTCTCTCACTCTCCCACTCCCACTCCCACTCTCTCTAACTCACAAGCACACACAATTAAGAATATTATACCCCGCTTATTTTAATTGTAAACATTATTGTTGTAATGTAATGTAACTCTCTCTATCTCTCTCTCTCTCTCACACATACACACACACAAGCACAATAATGAATATTAGGCTCCGCTCCTATTATTATTAATCCTTGTTGCAATGTATATGTTGTTGCTCTCACAAGTATGTCACAACTTTTGGAATTAAGAACAGATTTAAACTTGGGTGTCTTCTCCCTTTCGCAAATATTACTAATATAAACAAGGATGACAACATCCATAAAAGCGAAGCACTGAAACTGTAGGACAAACGGACATTAACACGTGTATAGTGTCTGAACTGAATAATCAGAATATAAAAGTATAAGATTCGAAGCAAAATTGTAAGTAAATTTGTTGAAAAACTGCTTGATACAGGATAATGTTTATGGACATACTTACATCTTTAGGACTTGATTATAGAGTTGCTTCGCTTAAAATATTGTTCTTTGTTGTCCCAGGAATCAACATACCAAAAATCAGATCAAACGGATAATTAGATCACATAAAAATTTGTTGTTAAAAAAAGTAGAAAAATCAACATGTTTAAAATGGACGTACCGACATTCTGGTAATGATTATAGAGTTGCTACGCTTTCTAAATCGTACCTAACTACTACAGTAATCACCATGCAAAGTTTGAAATCGATAGGACAATTCTAACATGCCTAAATTAACGAATAAAAGCTAACTATCTCGGACGGACGGACGGACGGACGGACGGACCGACCCTAATTATAGAAAAGCTTCGCTTTTAAAAAGTAGCAAGCCGTTTTTATCTGATGCTATCTCGCTAACCGCTGAACCGATATGGTTCTCCTTTACAGTGAAGCTTGTTATAGTCCCTGAGATGGTTTTAGGATATTTTATTTCTATAAATAAGTCTGGGTATAGTTTTAGGCGTTTTTTTCCAATTTTCCATAGACCTAGATGCAAATGAATAAATCTGCATAAAAACTAGGAGTATAGTTTTTAATAATTTTTACAATTTTAAATGAACAACTTTAAAGTTTGGTCCTAATTAAATGTTATTGCTTTTGATGCGCCAACTTTGGGACTACACAATGGGTTAGATATTGTGCTTTTAGTGTATATTTTATTATTAATTAAATAATTTAATCATTTTTGGAGGATGATAATTTTTACAAACATGGTCTTGTATTCGTTGGCTCTTAAACTTTGGGTACTTTAATTAAGTCTTGATTGGTTGGCTCACATGAGAAGTGTCCAAACTTTTAACCAATGATGTTCATCTACAAGAGGGATTAATTTTGTTTATGATCATTAAGGAATTATAATAAATTGATTTATCCCTGAAAATTTCTGGATTTTTTGAGTTCTGGATATAATACTAGCGGCTACGCCCCCTAGAGACCTCTAGGGGCACTTGAGGGGAGAGTTGAATCCCAAAACCTATTTTTATAATTTTAAGTTTTTTTTAGTTTTAAAAAAAACTTTCATTTAATTTTTTTTCGGGGGAGGGCTAATTTTTTTTCTAGGGGCAAATTCTCTTTGGAGGGTGGTGGTACCCTCTCCCAAAATAGTTTAAACCTTCCCGGGACTTATGAGAAGCTACCCTGTAAAGGAGAACCCGATCGGTTCAGCGGTTAGCGAGATTCTTCGATACAGACAAACACACATCCTGTTACTTATTTTGGTATATTTTTATGACATTTATTATAGAACCCATTGTTTCATTTATTATTTCAGCTTAACCAAAAATTCCACCCCCACAAAAAAAAATAAAAAATACATATTGCACACCATGTTAGAACAATGTAAATTTATGTACTTAATATTGGCAAGGATACAAGGATAAGACAAAGGACGTTAAATAAATACTCTTCTAATTCTTCTAAGTGAAATTCTACAATAATTTTTGGAAGAAGAATATGTTTAGTTTGATTAATATGACATTGACCTTTCCCTAAATAATTAAACAATAATTCAAGTCAAAGTTTAAAGATTTTGCTAATCACTGATTGCGTTCTACAGAACACAGTAATAGTGTCTGACTAGGCTAGGGTCGCATCCGCTAGTATAAACAAAGCAACCTATTCCACAGTTATGATTTGTGAAATAAAAAGAGTTTTAAAAAATACATCAAGAGTCCATTTTTTTAATTAGTTTAATTTCTAATGCTACCATTAATTGGATAAGCTTTTTTATATATACATCTCTTTCGGATATCTTGGTATAAGATAGCTAAAATGTCTTTAGCGCTATTTTATCTTTTTCTTAAATCTTAATGAATGTCTTTTTAGAAACACATCTATTCTAAAACTATTATTGTGCTTGTTTTTAGAAACAATCGTCCGTGGTCATAGACGTCCAAGGGGGGGGGGGGTAAAGTGGCGATTACCCCCCCCCCTGAAAAAATGTTACCCCCCCCCCCAAAAAAAAAAGCTTGGACGCCTATGTCCTTGGTTACCTTATTTTCTCTTTTATTCTAGCTGGCTTAATTTGAATTATTTGAATTTTCTTTATTTTTCTCTTGATACTCTTCAATAGAATACTTTCCCGGAAAATAGTTATATATCGCATCGTATTATAAACAGCTTTCCGGGGGATATTAAAATGAAAAATAATAAGGTTAAACCAGGTTTTGTTAGCCCCGAGGGGCCGAAGGCCCAATTTAACAAAACCGGTAAAATAATTTCATGATTTTTATTTTAATATTCGTGGAAAATTCAATGTGGCTGAGAACTGGTACTAATCAAGCGGATATTAATCGATATTGAAGTCGTAATGGAAAAATGATTATAAATTAATTAACATCACTGTTCTTTTTTTCTAATTAAAATATTATCAAAAGCCATAAAATTTTAGGGGAAGATTAGTTTATCCTCCAATATCCTCTCCCTAAATACCAAGAATCAGAAACCTGAAATTAGATAAAATGTTAATTTGTTGTTAAAGAAAAATGGAGTCTAAGGTCTTGCAAAGAAAATATTAATCTCTTGGGAGAATCAGTCTACAGAGAATAGACCTATTAAATTAAACCTTTAAAATTAATCTAGTATATTTAAAGATACAAAATGTATTTTGTCTATCTGTTCCTTAGAATCTCGAAAACGACAGAAATGTTTTGGGTTTCATTTTTTGGTAAAGCTAGAAATGCAATCATATATAATAATCATTTATAACTTATCTTTTTGGTTAATTTAGATTTAATATAGTAAGGAAAATGCTGAAGGCGTAGCCGCTAAAAACTATTTTAAGCATTTATAAAAAGATTAAAATCAATTTATAAATCATCATGTTATTTGAAAAACAAGTGTTTTGTTCCAATTTATATGGAAATCAATCAATCTTACTTATTAGACCTTTTGATAATTGTGTAGCTACTCTATAATTAGAGTGTGTTTGTCCTTTCATCTCTTTTTGTGAAAAACACCAGTTAATTTTAATGAATCTTTATAATAATGCTTAATAAGTAAGGATCACTCTAACATAGTGCTTAAAGTCTATTTATGAGTAAATTTTTAAAGATTGATATCTTTTTATAAAAATTATTTAAGATTGTTTTGCTATGCTACATATGAGCATAATTGTCCTTTTTTAAAATACAGACAGTCTAATTTTGAATTAGGTGTTAACCCTTTGATGCATTTATGTCACAGTTTTTTTTTAAAGTTTAATGTTAGACAATGCTAATCCGTTGTTTGTCTGCTTCTTTGATTCAGGAAAAGAATTTTAAAATGTTTTATTTCAATATTTTTTAAAACCAAAAAGTGTAATGTAACAAAAGGAGGGAAAGGTCAACTGTAATTAATTAATCCACAAACCTTTACTCTCCCTAATATCAACAAAGTATTAAAGGAAAATATTGCACAGAATTTTGGGATATTTTTCTATCATCCTCTGTCCTATCCCTGAACAAAAGGTCAGGAAATAGTTTATTTTGTTTTGTGTGTTTTTTCTATTTCCTGAAATCAATCCTTTTTTAAAAAAAAGCTTTTCTTAGATATTTACCCTAACTTTGTGTTCGTTTGATTATATTATTGGTGCAAGAGGGGAGGGTGGTGGGGTGTTTTATTATATCAGAGCATTTCCTTTCCAATCTACTCTCATAAATAAAGTAGCCTAAAACCTGCGTGCGGTAAATTTTAAGCTTTCCAAAATGCTGTAGTTGTAGATATCTAAAAATCAACTACGCGCAAAAAGGTGTTAAATAGGGTTAAAAATTGTTTACATTAAAAAGTTTGTTTTCAATGAAGAGTTGAATTATGATTGAAATATATGCTTCGCTTAGTTTACAAGAAACATCATCGCCTCTCAGGGAGTGGGGGCGGGGCATTTATGGACTCCCCCCGATAATTATTACCTGCCAAAGACAAAATTTTACAAAAATAGTTTAGGGGAGGATTAATTCACAATTCATTGTCCATTCTCTTTATCCCTGCAATTTCAAGATACTTGTGTAATAAAATTTTAGTATTTCTTGTTTCATCACATATACAAAATATATATTAGAAGATACAAAACAAGCCCAAATCACAGATGGCGGAAATTTTAGAAGCAGACCATTCTAGAAAAAATAATGATTTCGTCTGCTACGGAAAAATAAATATAAATGGTGTTAGATCACATTAGTTTAATTATTAAATCTGCTTAGAGTTAAACATTAAAAAAGGGCCATATAGAAAAAACAAAAATAACGGGATTATTTTTTTGGAAAGAAGGTAGCTACGAATTTTCATTTGGTAGTTTATAAATTAGATGTTGTATTTTGAATTTTAAAATTTAGTACGGAAATGATACAACATCTTAACCCTAATTTTTGTACAATACAACACAGTACAGATATATCATTACATTATACATCCAAAGAACTTGATAGAATGTTACCCAAGTGCATATTTATTTATTTATTTTGAATTTTAATTAGCAATGAAAGTTTCAAATAAAATTTTTACTCATTAATAAAAATGCAAATAATACAAACTAAAATCTGTCTGAGGGAAACCCAACGATAGCTTTCTGACAGTTCAAATTACCAAAGTAAAAGATAAAAAATTTTGGGAGAGAAAAAACTTGATTTTAACAAAAGCCATTAATATATAGGTTTATAAAAAGTTATGTTTTTTACTTTAAACTAGCTACCTGAATTTGATTCTATACTTTATCTACACACACACACACAGCTTTTTCATTAGCATTTTATACGAACCACTGCGCTATCCCAAAACTGGTTTATTAGGCTAGAAATAGGCCTAGGCTTGAAATAGGCCTGAAATAATATTTTCCTACGTTTCCCATCCCTTATCCCTGGTGATAATATCTAGACACAAAAATATAAATTAATTTTTTCCTACTGATTTTTGTATCTTTTTTAAAAATTAGTTATGCCTATGTATGTGATACTAGCAGCTACGCCCCAAGTGTCATCTAGGGGCACTTGAGGAAGGGGAAAGTTAACAACCCTCCCCCACTTTAAAAAAAGGTTATGTGGTAAGTGAAATCCTTCGGTACAAATATACAGACAGTCGTGATATTACTTTTATAGGAAGATCACACATACAATTCTATTAAAATAAACATAACATTAATGTGAATTAGATATGATTAATCTAATATTTACTTTCCTACCAAAAAAAACAATTTTTTTAGAATTTCACTATTTGAATTAAATACTTGGTTTTATGTCCTTAATTAAAATAAGGCGTCTTTCAAAAAAGTTATTAGTTACAAATGAGAGTAGGGTTTTAACACCTATTGAACAGTGGATCGTCAACGCCCCCCTCTATGTGTAAAACTTTTCAATATGAATCCTACGTGACTGAACTTTACCACAAATATATTGTTAAAACTTCCCAATGTAAACCCAAATTTTAATGAATTATGTCGGCCCAATGTCATTAAATAAAAGAAGCGACGACTGGCATGATATAGACATGCCTATTTTGAAACAAAATTGACCAGTAGAGGAGAGGGGGTTAATAGTGGTCCACAAACTATTAAAGGGGTATTACCCCATTATTAGTCTGAGGGACAAATTAACGGGCAAAAAGAGTTAATTACATCCAAAAGTGACCTTCGCTAAAACTTGAATTCACTCTCAAAATTTTTGCCACATGAAAATTAGTCTGATAAAAGTTGGGCCTACTAAGACAAAGATAAAAGTTGGGCCTACTAAGACATAGCAATAACAAAGTTTATATGCAAGTAACACAACAACAAAAAGTTAACAACATTTATAAAAAAAAATGTAATAGAGTAATGTAAAAATGTAATAGACTCTATTACATTTTTATAAAAAAAAATGTAATTCTCACCAAGAATAGTTATTTATATATTTATATTATATTATAGACAGCTTTCTGCAGATATTAAATTGAAACTGGTGTTAATATTTTTATTTTCATTTTATTATCCGTAGAAAATAAATCTATAAAGCGATGATATAAATGATTTTTCAGTATAACTGAGAACCGGTTCTAATCCAGGGGATATTAATCGGTTTCGAAGTCATATTAAAAAATCTACCTAATGTTACCACTTCTAAAATGCCTAAATTGAAGAAAATCTGGACGAACTCACGGACGGACAAACTAAAATGTAGAAATATTCGATTTAACAAAAAAAAGATAAAATCTTATGTATTTGTAAAGAAAATGTGAAGTTTTGTGTCAAAATTCAGACATACACTTTTTTAATATTTGCATAATAGTAGAGTTCTTTAGAATTCTTAAATATTAAAATACATTTTTCAAATATATAAATACATAGTACAGAAAATATAGAAATAAGGATAACAACATCCAATAGGCGAAGCTAATTAATAGCTAAACAATGATAGACGGGGTGAAATACTGGTAAAATAAAAGATTTTGTTGATTTAAAACTAAAAATTAAGCAAGAAAAAAAGAAAATTTCTCAAATTTAAAGCAAATATAAACTATGAATGAGTAATTCAGTTGAATCATTTTAAAACAAAAATTTACTTTTATTTAACTTATTTTACACTCTTTTATTTGCTTTGATTTTTTTAGGCTACGCCTAAGGAAATATTAAAACTAGAATAATGAATAAGAAAAGTATAATGTATTCTAATTTAAAATCTATCAATAAATAAGAAGCGATGTCACGAAAGGGACTATACCCAAAAGTTACGCCACTAAAAATAAGACCACGAAATTCGGAAATAATATTGAATTACAAATATCTAAGTCAGACAATCTTTTCATGCTTCCACGCTTCTATGACTGATATGTACATTACAAGCATGAACTCACTAGTCAGTAGCGCACTGCTTCAATGTTAAAATACATCAGTAGTTTAGCAACATTGAGCAAACAACAGTATTAAATAAATGAAATAGAAGCGTGGTTAAGAATTATTTAGAAACTATTTAGCATGTTGATTTTTTTTTAAATCCGCCAAATTTCAAAAGTTTAGGTAGGGCAGACAGACATAAGAGAATTCTTATTATAGAGTAGCTACTAAAAAAATATGGAAATCGAGATAGAATTTTTAAAATACATTTATTTTTATTTTCTAAAAATATTTAAATATTAAAGATAATATAATAACGCACTACTAAAATGTCTCAAGAGGCTTTCATATTCAAAATACATTTTTAAGAGGTGTTATGTTTTAGTATCGTTTATATTAAAACTTCTCTGTAAGGGGTAAAGAAAAATGCGTCGCTTTTATTTAACATTGATATTTTATGCAAAAAAGGGTATTTTTATTCAACTTCAAAGAAAGCAAATACATAGTATATTTTCATTTATTAATCATAGGTTTAAATGACCTAACATGACAGTTTTTATTGATACCCAATAAAAGTGTTTTATGAATTATTTGATAAGAAAAAAAATACTTTATTTATTTGTATAAATCGTGGATGCACTGCCACCTTACAATATGAGAATGCAGTAAAACATTGAGCATTATCCATCATAATTTGCAGGTGATTCAGATTGGCTAACAAAGTGTACATCCGTCGACGGTTGCATTTTACAATAATTAAATAAAGTAAAAAATTTATTTTTAAAGTAAAAATCCTCGATTCATTGTTTAAAAATTATTTGTTACGCAAGGAAAGCGTTATTAGAATTAAAATATTATTAATAAAAAAATAGATCCCCGCCCCGCCCCCTCTCCCTTCATTTAATTTCTTACTTTTATGGATAGTTTTTAAATAATTTCAAAATTAATTCAAAATCACACATCAATTTTTTCTCATATGCAAAAATACTTGGTATGGGGGGGATTATGAATCATTAGAGATTATGAGGACACTGCTAAAGCGTTTTGCTTAAAACAAATGTTTGTTTTTTCAGTTAGTGTCACAGTCACACACACACACACACAGCTTTTTGATCCCCCCATAGTTAAATTATAAATAGTTTATTTAAAACATTCCAACATATACAAACTTATAAACATCTCATTAAATTTATGTCATTTTTTATATCCTTCTAGTAAAGTAAATTAAAGTGTTAATTGCTTTTAAAATGTCAATTTTAAATAGAGTAAAAAAGTGATTTTAAAGTGAAAATTGAAACAGATTTATCAATTCATATGATTAAAACATGTTTTTTTTCATCCGAAATACCGCATTAAATCTTAGCAATAACAAGGATGACAACATCCATAAAAGCGAAGCACAGAAACGGTAGGACAAACGAACATTAACACTTACATAATGTCAGAACTGAATAATCAGAATGCGAATATATAAGAGTCAAAGCAAAATTGTAAGTAAATTTGTTGAAAAACTGCTTGATACAGGATAATGATTATGGACATACTTACATTTTTAGGACTTGATTATAGAGTTGCTTCGCTTATAATATTGTACTTTGTTAACTATTACAGGAATCACCATACAAAATTTGAAATCGATAGGACAATTCTAACATGCCTAAATTAACGAAAAAAGCTATTTAAAAAAGTAAAAAATCAACATGTTTAAAATGGATGTACGGACATTTTGGTAATGATTATAGAGTTGCTACGCTTTCTAAATCATACCTAACTACTAAAGGAATCACCATGCAAAATTTGAAATCGATAGGACAATTCTAACATGTCTAAATTAACGAAAAAGCTATCCGTGACGGACGGACGTACGGACAGACCGACCCTAATTATAGGAAAGCTTTGCTTTTAAACAAGGATGACAACATCCATAAAAGCGAAGCTCTGAAACGGTAGGACAAACGGACATTAACACTTATACTGTCAGAACTGAATAATCAGAATGCGAATATATAAGAGTCAAAGCAAAATTGTAAGTAAAGTTGTTGAAAAACTGCTTGATACAGGATAATAATTATGGACATACTTACATTTTTAGGACTTGATTATAGAGTTGCTTCGCTTATAATATTGTACTTTGTTGTCCCAGGAATCAGTATACCAAAAATCAGACCAATCGGATAATTAGGTCACATACAAAGAAGATAAAGTATAGAATAGAATCCAGGTAGAAGATTCTGCCTGGCTAGCCTGAAGTAAAATTGGACCATTTGAAAGACCAAAACGGCTATAAGGCTGTTAGTAAATAACATGATTTCAGTAATTATTCTGAAAAAATATTCAAAATAAATTCCTTTTGCAATAATTTACTAAAAGCCTTGTAGCCAAGCTTCCACCTTTCTCTTCCTTATTCACAATAGATTAAAAATGAATTTGATGTGCATTTTAAGCCTTAAAAAATTTAATCATGTAAGAAAATTTACAAAAATATTGGTCTTGGTATTTATATTATAAAAAACTAGGTTGCGCTCTTATGTATGTTTTTAAACAGCTGATTTATACATGATAGCAACTACATCCATACATACTTGTGGTAGAGGGGGAGGGGGAAGGAAGGGGTTGTACCCATTTAGCTGACCTTTGAAAATTACAAATGTGGTCAATCAACCTTACCAAAATTAAAACAACATTATGTTTAGTGATTTTTCGTCATTGTCTAAACTGACCAAGCAGCTATTGCTGTCTTTACTTCAATATGAGGTGTGTATCAGAGATGTTAGCCTCTAGTCAGATACTGATGTTTATGGGGAAAGTATTACCCTTTCACTATAGAGAATGTATTTAATTTTTTTAAGTCAAACATGTTACACTACATTTAATTTAAAGCATGAAGATCAAATAAATTTTTAACAATATATATTAGATTTTGATACAAATTGAAGTTTTCTAATTTTGTCCAACTAGTCATTGTGATTTGTACTTTAGCATTATTATCATTACTGCGCAAGTCAAAGATTTCTTCTAATTTCCCAGAAATTTTTAGGGTTTTCACTTCTATTCCTCCTTATTCTATGGTCACATACAAATTTGCTGTTAAAAATGTAAAAAATCAACATGTTTAAAATGGACGTACGGACATTTTGGTAATGATTATAGAGTTGCTACGCTTTCTAAAACGTACCTAACTACTAAAGGAATCACCATGCAAAATTTGAAATCGATAGGACAATTCTAACATGTCTAAATTAACGAAAAAAGCTATCCGTGACGGACGGACGTACGGACGGACGGACGGACCGACCCTAATTATAGAAAAGCTTCGCTTTTAAAAATACATTGAAACCTATTGTATAAAACAGTAAGGATTTTTCTGTTTGTATTTTAAGATTTCATTAACAAAATTTTTAATTTCCATTTAGGGAAAGTAGTATATATAGGTCCTGGGTAGGTTTTAAGCTATTAATTTTCTAAAATTTAACATTTGAATTTAAAAAGCTAAACATTTCATTTACTGAATATGTAGTGTTTATTAATATACGCTACTTATGGTTTTTTATTTTTCATTAATTTTCTTATTTTTATTTTAGGATGTTTTTGAGGATGAGAAACGAGAGGAGGAGACAATAAAACAATTAAAACAGATTACAACAGACATATGTGTCCAGGTACGTCATAATCAGGGAGCGAGGGTACCCAAAGTTTTGAAAAACATTTTTTTTTATTGTTTGTTTACCCAAAAACTTTGGGTACTTTTGCTGAATTTTGATTGGATTGTTCGAAACTAGTATTGTCCAAATTGTTTACCAAATAATAGTGTTTTATACAGAAGGAGTAATTTTGTTTATCCTCATCAACAATTTATCGATCTATTCTCTTATCCTTGAAGATATATGGTTATTATTGGTCGCATAGCTACTCTAAAGTTATAGCATGACTTTGTCCGTACGACACTGAGTTGATTTGCTACATGAAATTAAAATTTGAGAAAAATAACTGTTATTTAAAAAAAACATCATAGCTAGCCCATCAAATTTAACAAATTTTAGAAAATTTATATAAATTTGAGACAAATTCATAACTCTAATAAAAATCAGGGATTGAGAGAATACTTAATATTATGTAAAGTAGTGAACGTTCTTTGATGGTTTTAGTCTATTTTCTGATTTAAGTCTAGGGATGTTTTAAAGTTTTTTTAGCCCCTCTCTATCCCGTCAAATATAGAACCCCTAAATGTTAGAGGCGTAGCCGCTAGTGATAACTAAATATCTATATCTATAACACATCTTTTACTCTAATATTTACAAGTTTCTTAAATCAGTACGGGGAAAAAGTCGCTCAAAAATCAGACACGTGACGTCATAAAAATGAGTAATTATCCATCCCTTTTTTAGGGGTTTTTCTTTTCAACTTCCTCATTTTTATGACGTCATGTGTTTGATTTTTGAGCGACTTTCGTACCTTAAATCAGAATTTCACAAAAATAAGAATGGGAAAATAAATCTACCGTCTATTGTCCTATCCATTAATCCCCGAATAAAATTGAAGCTTGCCTAGGCCTAGGCAAGAGTTGCATGAATGTTTTCAATCAAACAAATACATTGTGCATTCGTTTTCCCACATGTTTCATAATTGCAAAAAGATACAATTAGAAGTTGGTCACTGAACTAAATGAAGCAACCAATAAAAGTCCCCAAAGTTGCTAAGCCAACGAATACGAAAACGTTATTATAAAACTTTGGGGGCTAGTGTAATAAACAGCCAATTGTTCCCTTCGTCCTTGGTATAGTGATTAAAGTGAACAAAATAGGTAGGAAAAGTTTATTTGTGCTGTTGCAATAAATGGATTTCTTAATGTTAAACTTACATGTGTGGAATTGTATACACACCCACAGATACATTAGTCCCAATTTCTGCAGTGCATTTCTCAAATTAAGCTAAGATTTTAACCTTAAGGGATAAGACAATGAACGATAATTTGATTTGCGTTCTCAATGATGATAAACTAATTTAATTTTTAAAAGCGAAGCTTTTCAATAGTTATTCTAGAAGATAATTATTAGTAGTGTGATCCATCTAATAAAGAGCTTAAAGATTTCTAGGCAAATATATGAGATAATGGTTTTTTAAAACTTTTTGTTTAAGCATAATTTACAGTTCAATGTCTCCTCAAACCCGGAATTAAACATAGAAACAAAACCTACGTAAATTGTAAATATAAGATATAAAATTTAATTCCTATCAGTCCCTAATATTTATCTCTAGAATCTAATCTTAAATTTAATATTTACACTGTTTTTTAATCTCTGAAAACTAAAGCAAGATATTTCATAAATAGGAAATTTGAATCCTCCTTAAAATATACTTTTTACATTATATTGATTCAAACACAGAGTTTTATTTGTCCTTTAATATGAAATTATTGGAAATTTTAAATAATATAAATGTAGAAAATTAAGTAATTTTAATAAACAAAACTTACTGTTAAAGTTTCACATGTGAGATAATTCATGGATAAAGGGAAGGAAATTGGCGGTATTGTCGTTCGCTACCCCCCCCCCTCGCTCTCATTCTTTCTATGTAAAAAATGTCTCTATTAGTCTCTACTAGCGGCTAAGCCTCTAGCACATTTGTATTCAAAGGGGCTAGCTAGGAAAATAGCTGAAAATCCATCACAAGATTAAAATCGAGAACCTAATCAGTTCAGTATTTATTGATATCATAGGAAAAAAAGAATTATATTGAGTTGCCATTGCCACCCCCCCCCCCCCCCCCCATTGTCACTGGCGATAATTTATGTGTGCATTAATTTATCTGCTTTACTTCTTTAATCCTCTATTAAACATGTATGCTGTTATTATATCAACACAAGACTACAATATTGGTTTTTGGTTGTTTAATAGTATATAGTAGAGCTAAATGTTGGAATTTACGTCAAAATATTAGAGTAAAATACTAGAGTGAGAAAGGGTTTAATAACTGTATCTCCCCATCGCAACCACCTTGTGATGTGCAACCTTTCTATTGGGTCAATAAAAATCAACCAATGGTGTCGCTGATATTAACTTAGCCAAGTAGCAGAAAATAATTTAGAAGCAGACGAAAGAGGTCTTTAAAAAAGGAAGGGAGGTAGTTGTCTGTATATACATCTATACTATACATCTGTTGTCGAAATAAACAACAGGCAAAGTCCTTATTTGTCAGTGAGTCAATGATATATCACATATGTATACTTAACATAAAGCATTGAAATTGTGTGTCAACACAAAGATTCCAAGATTAACAGGGTGTGTTTACAAGATGCACATGTGAAGATGTAATATTCAAGTTTATATTGCTGACATTATGATTTTTATTACATTTTTTTATAAAAAATTTAAGTTTTAAATTCTACATATTGTTAAACTGTTTTTAACCTATTTTTTTATCATATATCAAAAATATACTATGACACCAGTAGAATCAGACTGCAGAGCCCAAATTTGAATTAAGTCCCCAATAAACTTTTTTTGGGGGATTTAAAAATCAATTTTATATGTTGCTGTGATCATTTTGATGGAAGCAAAAGCATTTTTTAGTTTAGGGTTAAATTGTTTCTTACAGAACAATTTGATGTGATTCAGATTATATCAATACAATAATAAAAACTCTACTCTGTTCGATGCAATTAATTTTTTTCTAAAACAATAATTTATAAAGAAGAAATTTAACATTAAAATAAAACATATTATTCTGAAGTCTGAACCAATTAGAAGCCTTGTTTCATTTCAGTTTTTTACAATTCAAAAAAGAGTGTTTTCACAAAGTGACTTATTTCCAATGTAGTTAAATAATTTTTATTTAATTAAAATGAAAAGAATGAAAACTATACACATAAAAGATACATGCTTTTTAAAAATATTTAAAAAAATAAGTTTGAATAATCTTATATTTTATCATATTTGTATATGTGACAAAAAAAAATTTGTTGTATTGCGTGAACGTTTGTTGTCATCTTTCGATAGCCAGAGATCGGTTTTTAATAAATGCCGCGTTTTTTTGACAATTTTTTAGACATTGATTGATTGAACGAAGACGATGGGAGAGTATACAACATAAGAATTCAAAATTTTAAAATTATTATTTTAGCCATTTGTTTAATGTCTAATACAACTTAAATCCATTTTCGCTGCATATTTATTAATGCGTCTTTTTAGAGCTGTGTTAGACATTATACAAATGGCTAAAATAATAATTTAAAATTTTGAATTTTCAAGTTTTGTATACTCTCTTAAAATCGTACGGGGCATTGATCTTCAAGATGGAATAAGGTTTTTAGCAGAGTATACAACTAAAGTATTCAAAATTTTTAAATTATTATTTTGGCCATTTGTATAATGTCTAATACAGATCTAAAAAGATGCATTGATAAATATGCAGCGAAAATGGATTTAAGTTGTATGGCTAAAATAACAATTTTAAAATTTTAAATTCTTATGTTGTATACTCTCCCATCGTCTTCGTTCAATCAATCAATGTCTAAAAAATTGTCAAAAAAACGCGGCATTTATTAAAAACCGATCTCTGATATCTAGTTGCCGAATGTGTACGCAGTTTCCTGAGTGTTTCCTCATCCTAGCTCAATATTTACTACTAGCTAAAAAAGCTTCAAACTTCAAAAAAAAAATCAAAATTAAAAAAATTCAAATTTATAATGTATAATGTATAAATCGTTTATACATTCAAATTTTGATTTTTTTAAGGGAAGTTTGAAGATTTGTAGCTAGTAGTAAATATTGAGCTAGGATGAGGAAACACCCAGGAAACTGCGTACACATTCGGCAACTAGATATCAGGCTATCCATCTTTCACTATTTAACCCTTTACAGCCAATTTTTTTGTGTTTTAAATAAGTGATGGAAAACAAGCACGATAAAGTTAATTCATTGATATATTGTAAAGAATTAAGTTTTTAATGAATTAATTTAGATGAAATCAAAAGGCCTAATTTTACTCTATACCAGAATACTATATATATGAAGCAAAACACTCTAAAAGCTACGAATTTTACCCAAATAAAAAAAGACCTTTTGCTCTGATCAAAAATGACCACAGCAACAGTAAAATTAATTTTTAAATCCCCTCAAAAAAGTTTATTGGGGACTTAATTCAAATTTAGGCTCTGCAGTTTAATTCTACTGGTGTCATAGTATATTTTTGATATATGTTTTAAAAATAGGTTAAAAACAGTTTAAAAAAGATATACTTCCCCCCTGTTTAAGAAACAAAAGGCCAGTTTAAATTGATTGTCCTTTATTAGATTTAGGAAAAGTTAGATCAAGAAAGTTAGGTTTTAATAATTGTACATTTTTATATCCGCGGAAAGCTGTTTATAATACGTACAAGGAATAACTATTAATTGATTTTATTTTTAGTTAAAGATGGAAGATTCTGGACGCGCCAACTTTATTGTGGAAGTTGACGACCTCACCCACAGAATTGTCACTCTCAGGTACAAAATATTAATGGCTGTAGATTATACGGTGGCTGTGTTTAATGCCCTATTAAAATGGGGATAGGTAGGCCAAAAGCAGTGATATCTATCCCCATTTTGATAGGGCACTACAGACAGCCTAGGTTGCTGATATGGTACTCATTTATTGGTTAGATCATTTATCCAGAAGTAGGGGAGGGGAATAATTTGAATTTCAATTTGTGTATTTTTTGCAGAGACACCATTACTGGACTCTTTGACGTGCTGAAGCGTCGCAAACATGACAACGTTGACGCTGACAATGTCATCAATCAATCCACCACAACACTCAATGAGATCAGCTCAGCGGTTGTCCAACTGCCTACAGAGCTGACCAGCCTACCAACAATAGACCTTGCCGACCAGCTAACAGGCATTAGGGGTCATTTGTTGCGACTGTGTCAGACAGAGGCAAAAGTGGCGGGAGTCAGATCAGCTGATCGCCAATTGTCGTCTTCGAGAGAAGTTGTGCCCTATACCAGAGATGCTACTGCCGGAGTTATGCAACTTTGGCAGAGAGTATTTGAAGACACCCTAAATAAATACAACAGCATTTCCACAGCGTTGGCTAATCAAGAGGCCACGGGAACTCTGGTTCAAGTTTGGGAAAACCATCTGGATCAGGTTGCCAGCAGCCTATCATCACCTGTACCTGGATCTTATCAAGAGGTTCTTCAAGAACTACGCCTGGCCTCATTGCACCAGTCACTGATCATGCAAAATCAAGATACACTCATGAGTAAGTATAAGTTAATTCATAATAAAGTTTTTAAAATCCTCAAATAAGAAAATTATATTTATCCTAACATCTCATTTTAGGCTTATCCGTTCCTTTAAGCAGCTACAAGCCCCTAATAACAAGACACAACAGCATCTTGCAGCAGCTGCAGCTAAGATCTGAACAGCTGATGGCCAAACAAGCCATGTGGGAAGCATACAAGCTCAATGTTGAAAAGTTGGCTGTATGGCTCAGGTAAGAAATTTAGCGCATTTATTTTCTTTTAATTGTCAATCAACTATGATACTGAAGTTCTCATACGTACAGACGGACATAGTTTTATTATTCAACAATAGAAATAATAACTATTCCAGTATGACTTCAAATTTTATTAATAATCGCTGGATTAGAACCGGCTTAAAACCATACTGAAAATCATATATAATAGCATTTTATTACAGACAATTTTCCACGAATATTAATATAGAAACCATTAAATTAATACCAGTTTTGTTGGCTAACAAAACTGGTTTTAATCTTATAACTTTTAATTTTTATATCCTCGAAAAACTTTATATAATACGATGCGATAAATAACAATTATTGAATAATTATGGGCCTATTTATTATTCCATATATATTTTTTAGGGAAATGGAGAAAGACAAACTACGCCTGTCCTTGAAGCATCTACCCCTGAGAAGGCTAGACAAGATGATCATGAGACTGGAAGAGTTGCTTGGGAAGATACCAACAGGAGAGATCATGCATAGAAGCTTGCTGAAAGAACAGGCAGTGCTTCAGGATAATTACAACAACTCCACACTTTCTGCAGGTTTGAATAATTAATTTTCTCGTATTCATTCGAAACCGATTAATATCCGGTAGATTAGCACCGATTTTCAGCCATACTGAAAAATTATGTCTAGCATCGTATTATATCCAGTTTTCTATGAATATAAAAATGTACAATTATAAGTTTGTTTAGCCTGTGCCTTCAGCAAATCGGGGCTAAATAAACTGGATTTAACCTTATATGTAATTGTACATTTTATATCCGCGGAAAGCTGTTTATAATATGATGCGAGAAATAACTATTATTGCATTTTTTGCGAATATTGAAAACACCCCATCAAAAGTTTACCTTAAATTGCCTGCCAGAAATAGTAAGAGTAGGTATACCTCTCTGGCCTCTAAATAAGCTGAAAATAATACCCCAAACGAACAGTTTTTTACTTCTATCATCTCATCATAGAGATGTTCGCCTCTGTTAACTTTGACCACATGATCACCAATGTTCTAAATTTTGCTGTTTATTTTCAGTGAGAATGGAGTTGCATGGACTTCAGGAACGTTTGTCCAGTCTGAAGGCAGGTCTACGTACCTGGCTGGATCATCTGAACAGGCTAAAGGTAATACACAATTTGAATTTTTTTAGATCAAAGTACTGTAGAACTAAGTTGTGTGTTTTTTAAAAAAGCTCTAATGGAAATTATTTAATTAGGTATTGTATATGATAAAGTTCAGATATCTTTTTTTCTAACCAATAAATCAAAGAAATAATAATTCTAAAACTTTTCAAATATTTTTTCAGGTGCTAAGCGCTGATTTTGAAAGTAAAACCGAAGAAATATCTGGAGTGATAATATCTGCACAGGATCTCGTGGACCAGCCATATCCAGAACTGGCTATTAATGTGGAAAACGACCTTAAAACATCCCAGGTATATTTGAAAAAGTTCAATTATGCATTGAATAAAGAATAGTTAATAAGTTATTTATCATATCGTATTAGAGACAGCTTTCCGTGGATGCTAAAATGAAAAAATATAAGATTAAAAGCAGTTTTGTTAGCCACGAGGGAACAGGCCTGGGATAACAAAACTGGTATTAATTTTAAAATCTTTTTATTTATATTCGAGGAAAATTATCTGTAATACGATGCAATACAAGTTTTTTCAGTATGGATACAAACAAGTTCGAGTCCAGCGGATATCAATCGATTTCGAAGCCATAATGAAAAACTTGTTTTCTATTTTTCCATACTTTTACTTTTATAATATTATTATTTTCAGGATCACCTGAACAACTTGGAGAAGGCTCTGACCACCTTGAACTCTGTATCTGACATTCTGGAGCAGGTGCATCCTGCCGTAAGTCCTGCCGACATTAAGCAGACAGGCTCCAGAGTTTGGCTGCTCCAACAACAACGGGCTGACCTACATCATAGGATCCAGCTTAGAATGGAAGAGCTTAGGTAAAAGTTTATATTTATTAGCGCAGCTAATCTATATTTCTATTAAAATGTCGGTTAAAAGTACTATTATATTGACTTGTACAGCCAGTGGACCTCTTTTTATCCTAATGTATTTGCAGAACCTTATTTCAAGCTTATTTCAACCTTGCAGAACCCATCAGAACCTTTCTTAACCCATCCTAAACTAATAGAAACATAAAATAGCTTTATTTCTCACAACTGCATAAACATATAAAGCTCTTTATAGTGCCCATAAAATGACGTCATTATGGCCTACTATTGGTCAATAAAATGTATACTGGCCTGCCATTGGTAATTTAGTCTGCATATCGGCCTATCATTATTGATTTTTATTGTATGACGTCATTTTTATAGGCAATTTAAATCTATTCATTTCTTAATTTTAAAAAGGGTTTGTTTTATTCAGACATGCTGGTGATATCTCAAGCCTACTGTCAGCTCAAGTCTCCAACATAGAAGCATGGACTAATGTTTTCAATAATAAAATTATTAGAAAAGATCTTCCTATTGCTTCTGTTATTCATAGGTAGGATTTTGTATTTTAAAATTCACGCAACCTTACAAAATGGAAAATTTAATTTTGAATTAGATAACGATATATTTACTACGCAGCTACAAATAGGGTATGTCTGTATGTCCTACGCGGTATAAAGTACATACTTTTAGGCATGGTTTATCGCTTTATTAAAAACATTATATTAGTATATTACGCGAATTATTAACTAAACCAGCAAAAAATACTTTTTCTATCTAATACTTTACTGTTCTCTTTCATCAAGTAACTTTTTATTGCTACTCTGCATCCTTAAACATATGAAATACATTTATTTTTTGACACACATAACAAATAATAATAATAAAGTATTATAATACAGGTATTAAATATTCATATACAAACAATAAAATTGATTATGAATAAAAATTAAGGACAGATCAATCAAATAATAATTATGTACAGTGTTATGGACTAAACAATCTCGTGAGAGGTAATACATGTATTAAAACAGCTTTTTTTATGAAATAATGAGATTAGCCGTGAAAACTTTCAAACTGTTTAGAAAGTTTTGTCTGTTCCCAAGTAAACTGTCATTTTAAGTTTATAAATTTAGCTTACTTTAGACTTTATTTATTTATGTTCATATTTTTAAAACTGGAATATTTAAGACATCATTACGCAACTTAAATTATATGACAAAATCCAACAAAAGTTACTCTCTTATATCTGCGCTACTGTTGGATATAAATATCATTGTTTTGAAGAAAATGTTTTCAGTAAAGAAAACTTAAATAACCTATGTTACTTATTAACACAAGCATTATTTATAAAAGAATAAAAGATTTGAAAAGAGGTTAGTATTGTTTTAATTACTTCCACATGTTTATATATTTAATTTTAGTAGCGTAGCTACTATACAATTTGCAGAAATATTGAGGGATAAGACAAGGGACCATATATTGATATGTATACTGACCAAATGATAACAAACAAAACTTCACCTTCTGTAAATTAAAATGGTTGAAAAGTTTGGACACTTCTAGTTGCAACCAACTAATTAAGTTTAAGTGAAAGTACCCAAAGTTGTTAAGTCAACAAAGGAGAATAAAACATTTGGCACCAGTGTAATTTACAGTCAAATGTCCAACCTTCCTGATAATTTGAGAATGTCCCTAACTATGTCATATTATTAATTCATAAACCTTGAAATGCAGCCTCTATTCCATTTTTCTGTCATGTCCATCTTTTTAGTATTTTACGTTTATTCTTTAACTTGCAGCGTTGCGGAGCCGGAGCCGGGAGCCGTGGAGCCGCCATATTTTGCTGGAGCCGGAGCCGTAATTTTTGTTAAAAAACGGCTCCGGCTTCGGACTAGATAAATAAAGAGATTTTTTATAAATTATAATTTGTTGACTCTGTTTTGTCATGTGAAAATGCACCTATTAAGTTTTTCAAGTCCATTTTTATCAAAATTGGAACTTTTAAAACCTTCTAAAGTCAAAAATAGACGTGTAAAAAAATGTCGAGATTTTTCTTGATTTTAGGTCGGAGCCGGAGCCGGAGCTGGAGCTGGAGCCATATTTCCAGATACGGCTCCGCACCAAAATCAAACGGCTCCGCCACGCTGTCTTTATGTATATCATAAGAATTGCTGTGGTTTTACTGTCATCACTAAAATATATTATTAATCAATCATATAGTAGCTGCAATTTTTTTTCTGAAAATTGCATGACACAGCCAATTTGGACAGTCTTCTGACTCAAAATTACATTATTACTCATATAACACGAACAACTTATCTAACTTCTTCTTGTTTTCATACTTTTTGTGACAAAATAAGGAAGGATTTATTAATGAATAGGAACAGTAAAGTACTATACAGTACAAACAGAGAATTATTGCAAATATGTCAGATCAATAAACTGCAATAAATATCTATTTGATATTATGCATGTTAAATAAAATTTAGAGCAATTAATGGTTTAAATTTATTCAGATAATATAATTAATGGAAAATTACTTTTATACAATCCGCCAAGAAACAAAAAAGTTATGGTACAGCTGACTGAAACCTTGAAGGACAGACAATGACATACATGTAATTAATTTTATTTTAGGCTTGAGTCTGATTGCACACAAGAACTTCTACAAAAACAGGAAGAACAGCAACTGTTTGACCGCCTTCATAGCCAACTAATTATACCTGAATCATACAACCAATCAGAGAGCACCAAATCAGAATCTGACCAATCACAGGCTGGCAAAACTGAATCTGACCAATCGAAGAAGACCAACCTTAAAGATTCGTTTGAAGAGTGCCATAAGCTGCTTGATCATGCTAATGATGGTTTGAAGGAGAGAATAGCTTATCTGAAAGAGATTGCAGCAAAAGAGAAGGATTTATTGAGAAGAATAGAGGTAATATTTAATACATTTTACTCGCTATAGAATAAATAAGACGTAGAATAAAATTGTATTTGATTTTTCTTGTAAATTTTCATTTTTTAATATTTGAAATCAAAAATATTCCCCAAAATTTAAATAAATTTCGCATTTTCTAACATCATTGAACACTGATTGAAAATTTTGGCGAAAATTTCTTTTTACAATAAAAGCAATTTAATTGTAATATTCGGTTCAAAGGAAGAAAATATTGCACAATTTTTGCGGTACACTCACACACACACACACAAAAGATTTTCCTACTTCTAAGGTTGAATAAAAAATAGGTTGGTTAAATTCACAACAGCGAAGCAATAGATAATTATGTTATTATAATTTTTTAATGAATAGAATATTTGTTTGAAGTCTTGGCCAATATTTATTGATAATTTCTCAATTCATTGCTAAAGTCTAAGATGCTTTATTTAAATGAATAACTTTGTGCAAATGTTACAATGTAAGTTAAATAGGGTTATTTTATAGTGAAAACTTGGTTTCAAAAACTGAAGAAAAGGTCAACATGTTGAAAATGTAATTAATTAATTACTTTTTGATAATGATTAAACACCTCTTTGTCACAGGAATCATCTTGTAGAAATTTGAATATGACTATTATAAAGTCAATATTATTATATATTTTAACCTTTTTCTGTTGCGAGTAATGTTTATTTTCAATTCATCATTCATACAATATTCAAACATTGAGTAACAGTTCAAATATAAAGATACAACATTAACTTACTATCAGTTCTATTTTTAATATTTACCTTATAAATTTGATGTATTTCTAGAAAATTCAAAGTTTAAAATAATTTATGAGCTATTTTATATTTCAAACAACTAAATAAAAATTACTTTTCATTGTTAAAGATAATTAATATTATTTTAATCATTTAGTTCTTAAAATCAAATCATGTGATATATTATTTTTTAACGTTTGATATTTGGCTATTATTTAATTTATATCGAGTAAGATAGGTATTTTTAGATGCAAAAGCGCAATATTTTATGAGAACTTATCTAATTTGATACAACTGGTTACAGTTTGTTTTTATAATACATTATTTTTCTTAAGATTGAAAAGGACTGGATGCACAAGATCGAAGCCCAATTGGCAGTACCAATTCAGTTTAAAGACCTGTATGGAAATGGCATTGAAGATCTGAGGAAAAATCAAAAGGTTAGCATGGTCTTTCATTTGAAAAGGTTCATTGTCAAATTTACAGGAAAGCTCAATATCTGTTTTATATTATTTTAGAAGGAAGGTAACCATATAAAGAAAAAATATTTCCCATTTTGAACAATTGCTTTTCTTTTAAATTGAAAATTTAAGGAGGTTGTTATTAATCCCCCTTTTATCTATAATACAAAAATATGAGTTATTTTTGTTTTTTTTGTACACTCAATTCCTTTTAAATTTTAGTTGAAATAAATATACTCTCTAATCTCTAAACTATACTTTGTTTCATATTTTCTAGGTTATACTTAATGTTTTCTGTTCTTTTAAATTGATAATATAGTTTACTGTTACATGGCTTTTAATAGTCAGATATTATATGTATAATATTCTAAATATTTTACTAATTTTCTAAACATTAGGATCTGGAGAAGGAAATCAACCAGCGTTCAGCCAACATCAGCTCAATCGTGCAAGACTTTGAGGCCTTGTGCGGAGATGACGGGTTGTCTGTTAGCCTGCTGGTCAACTCTGACAGAGCGGTCACCCAAATGCAGACTCGCTGGAGCCAGGTAGAAAATTTATACTTAAACCCAGTGGGGCACTAGGGAGTAATCTTTTCCCCCTTCCGCCCCTACACAAATAACCGCCAATAGTTGTCTAAAAAGGCCTCCCACAACCAAGGTCCAAATAATACTGACGTATTGTTATATTATTGTTGTAGAGTTGCTGCGTTGATAGAAAGAAAAGTTTGCTGAAGTACTTTGCAAATGTGAACACGAGAAAAAATTCTTTATTTTTTAATCTAAATTTTGTAAGAAACTTTGAGAGCATAAAAAATAGATATTGTCAAACTTAAGTAAATTACAAGGCTCGGCAGCCGCCAACTTTTTCAGCAACTTGCATATTAGCCTCAGCTGTATATTTTTCCTAAATGATATCTGGGCCATAGATCTTTAAATTATTGGCGGCTGTAACAATTAACAAGGTTGATAATAGGTAGCTCAGTTTGATTTTTAAGCTTTTAGCTGCCACCAGCTGAAATGTTAGTGGCTGCGGATAAATATTGTCTAAAAGGTGGGAAATTTTTAAAAGGTAGTTGACTGTTCACAATAAAATAGCGTTATTATGGGGCTGCGAATTAATTTAGAATTTTTTTTCTGCTTCTGGTTTTCTTGTAAAAGGCTAAATACGACGGAAGCCGCCGAGCCTTGGTAAATTATTAAGAATGCTTTCCAACTCAATTTCACTTTTTATGAAAGATTTAAATCTTGGTCTCAAAGTTTTCCTTAGATTTATACATTTCAAATTTTAAAAATTATACTCACTTAAAAATTTTCTATTTTTTTTGGAAAGGTACATTTTAGGTAGTAATTTTATTTTATTTATGATTATGAGAGGGTGCCTTATTTCCTCCTCCCCAAATGGCATATTTTCCACATTTCTAACATAAAAAAACTTTAAAAGAATTGTATTATTTGTTAGATTTATTTCATCTTAAACTTGATTTTAAAGCAATTAAATGTCTTTTTCAGTACTAAATTGAAATTTAATCAAAGAAGCAATATCACACATACAAATACACCATTACTTCCACCCCCCCCCCCCCCAAAAAAAAAAAACCAAACTCCCATAAAACAAGAGTTAAAATGTGTATGTGCCATCATCAATAGAGAATGTCTCTTGCACAAATATATTTTCACAAAACCAATTTCAAGTACAATAAACTGAAATATTGCATTTCAGAGATCTCCCTCTCTCTCTCTCTCTCTCTCTCATTTACACTTTTTCTCTCTCTCCATCTCTCTCTCTTTCTCACTCTCTCCCTCACTCACAACACCGTCATACTTATACATGGAACATTTTAGCATATTTAATTATGTTTTTTTTCTTGTTATTGAATTATATTTTTTTGAGTCATTAACATTTAAATTTAAAAAAAGCATATATAATCAATTATGCCAAATTTAGAAGGATTTTAATTGGCCAGTCAGACTAAAGAATGGGTAGTCTATGATTAAAGCCTTTAGTTGAAATTATGAGCTAACATTTCTATATTTCTATGTTCTTTGAAATATTATGGAAGGAGAGAAATAGATGAGTGAGAGTGAAATTTTATTTCTAAAGACCTTTAGCGGTAGTAACTTAACAGTAAATTATCAGGCTAGCCAGGTTAGAGAGTCTACTGTCATATCATTATATCAAAACTTTAGAACCTAACAAGTAAGAGTAAGTGCATACATTCAAATGCATACAATACAAAATAAATGCTTTAGTGTGAAGGTAAATTTGGATAAAACAATATTTCTCACATATTAGAACTAGTTCCAGAATTCAAAAATTAAACAAATTTAAAACATTATACACATTTCAGGAAGGAACAACTTAAATTTAAATTTCCATCTTAATCCAAAAATCATTGCTTCAAAAGTCTAAATTAGGGAGAAGATAGGTTTAATGTCCTTGCATTGAAAATTTCTAAAAATATTTACTTTTCCGTGCTACTTTTTTGTTGATTTTTTTCTGTCCAACCGGAAATTGGATATTGAGAGCATTGAATTTCAAAAAGTGTTAGGAGGAAAATCTCATTAAAAAATGCAATAGAAATGTGTTTTATGGTGGCTAAAAAGTTCAGCATCATACACAATGAAAAAACAATCGCAATTATTTATATCTTTTATGTAATCTAAAAATAGAAATTTAGTATATCATTTTTTTTTAAATCTGATTTCAAGATTTTTTATACAAACTGTTTTACTTTCAAATTTAAATGGGCAGCTCTATGACTTACTTTGTCCACCTGTCCGTCCATGTGGAGATTTATAAATTCATAAATTTGTCACATATAAGATTTATTTATAAACAGCTGCTCCATAACCCAGGATGTCTGTATGCTTTTCTTGTACGGAACAACCCTCCCCATGACAGTAGCATATACTGCCTGTATTATACCTGTAGTGTATATGTATAGTTGTGTATTGAAACTATGTAAACTATTCAATTCACAATATGTCATATCATTCTCACTGGAAAATGTACATGGCAAAGTTTGGCTTAAAAATAAACAGTGTAGCTACTCAAAATATGAGACTGTCTGTCTTTTCGGCTTAATTGACATTATTAGGCAGATTGTTTTGAAAAAAAATAAGCTAAATCCAAAAATATCAATGGATGATATTTTGCTTCATAATCATAATGTCGTCTTTCGTACGAAAGCGCGCTTGCCTCGTATTGTTATTATTATTGATTGATTTTTATGAAGACGATGGCTCATTGCTTTAAAGGCCTCAGAATCTCTCAAAAAGCTATATCATATTTTACTGATCGTTGCACAGATCATGCTATTCTAATCATGACACTCTTATGACTATATTCTTATATTGCTAAGTGAAAACATTTGAGAATTTATGATCTTTAAAATCTCTTCAGACTGTTTCTTTTGCACGTCTCTAACAATGTTATATTTTTTAGGTTTGTACGAAGTCTGGTCGACGCACAGATCACCTGCGCCTCTACACCAACCTGCGGACAGAATTCCTGGAGCACAACTTTAACATCAAGTCATATATCACTTCTGCTAATCAGGTAAATGAATACGGTTTTAGTTTGTCATTCCTTTAACGATAAGACAAAAATCTTGCATTTAAAGTAAGATAATATTTAATATCTCCATAATATTTAGACATTAAAATTAAAGGTCATTCTAGTTAATAGTACAGTATAGTAGGCATTTAGATAAATCTATAATACAAAGTAGCTTGATGTCTGTCCGTCTGACCGTCTGTCTGTCTGTCTGTCCGTCTGTCTGTCTGTCCCTTAAGATCTCGGTAACCACTGAACCAATCGGATTCTACTCTTCAGGGAATATACCTACTGGTCCTGTGGTGGTTTTAGGCTATTTTCTTGGGGGGTAGGACACCCCCAACCCCCCCAAAAATAAAAAATAAATCCAACCCAAAATTTTTTTTTTTACATTATTTGTAAAATCTCAGTAACTGCTGATCAAATTGGGCTCTACCCTTCTGGGAATATACCTACCTGTCCTCTGGTGGTTTTAAGCTATTTTCTTGGGGGGTGGGACACCCCAACCCCCCCAAAAATAAAAAAATCCCGACTCCCAATATTTTTTATTTTTTTATTTTTTTTTAAACAAAAACCAGTAATTGGGGTGGGGGAACCCCAGTGCAACATGGGGCGAAGCCCCCATGAATCCCCCACCCCCCCGGAAAAAAAAATGAAAATATTTTTTTTTAACTTTAATTTTTGTGTATGCGAACAACCTAGGTCTAATTTTTAGGAATTAAAATTTTTGTGTATACGGCAAACAACCTGGGTTTAATTTGTACAAATTAAAATTTTTGTGCATAAAGCGCACAACCTGGGTTTAATTTTACCACAGAGTAATTAAACAAAGAATATTTTTTTGAATATTTCTATTAAGGAGGGTTGACTTCCCAAAACTATATAGGGCGAAGCCCCTAGAGGCTAGGGGCGAAGCCGCTAGTACTTTTATAAAATTAGTGTTTTCTATTACTGTAAGTTTGACTTTCATAAAACCTTTAATATTGATTTTTCATGATCTTCACGAGTACACAGTTTTATTTTGTCCTTTTTTTGGGATTATATTTCTTTTTTTTACTTCTTTTCATCTTTTTACTTGAATAAACTTATTTTTAAAAATCATAACTATAGTAACAAAGTACAAGTTAACAATTTCATAAATTGCAATGACTTTAGTAGAAAATTACAAAGTAAAAATTTGATAGTTAATTATAACGTTTATTAAGTCAGTCATGCTCTTTATTAAGATTATATAAAATTGCACAAAATAATGTCTAACCATCATTATTATTTAGGACCTGGACCGTCTGGATAAATTATGCCTGGATGACCAGCAGAAGCTGCTGACAGAGCTGGAATCAGACCTGGAGCCAAACCTGGATAGGGTCACCAAACTCAGTGATACCTATACTCTGATGGGTAAGTAATTGTTTAAATAACAAGGACATCTGTGTATCTGATAGGGTATCTATGTAATATTAACATAAAGCGTTTTAACATAGCCGAAGATACCTATATTTAAATTACCCTTAAAACTATATTTGTCATTTTGTAATGAAATTTAGGTAAGAAAGGATGGAATTATAAAATATCACCCCAATAAAAAAATTTATCTTTGTTTTAGCAAAGCTAAAACAATGGATTATAGATTTTTGCACATCCTCAATGATTATAAACAAAATTTACCCTTCAGTTCTGTAGATTATATCTATTGAGCTTCATAACATCCCAATAAACAACTGAATTATTTTTCCAAATACGGGCCACTTCCGATTTTTATATCCGCTAATGTTAGGGAAAAAATCAAAGCCACAAGAACAAAAATATACATTATCTTAATTTTAGCGAAACAGGGAATGTTGGACAACAAGGACGAAACACGCAGCAGCTACATCACAATTTTCAAGGATATTAAAACCCTGGAGGATGCGTTGAAAGAAGTGAGAAGGAAAAACGTGGATAGCCTTGACAAGTATGAGAGGTTGAGCAAGGAGGTTTGTCAGAGCTGTGATATACTCGAAGATTTTTTCAATGGGTAAGAATACATTTTCACTAACTAGCAACTGTGCCCATAGCAATTAGAGAATCTGTACTCAACTCTTATCCTAAAATATCCTAAAACCATTCCTGGACCTATGAGAAGCTTTTCTAAAAGGTAGAACTCAATCATTTCTGTAGTTATCGAAATCCTAAGCTTCAGACAAAAAAAAACATATCACTTTATATAATAGGATATGAATCTATTCTATACTTAGGGTACGTCTGACAGTTCCAGAAAGAAACATATTTTTAAGAGACTTATAAATACCATGTTTATAAATAATATTTTTTGTAAAAATTATTCAATAATTTTAAAAGTTAGCAATAGTAACATCATTAAGAGATCAAAAATCTAATTATGAAAATTAATTTGTTAATTTTGAATATAAAAATCAAATTAGTTGTATACAAGACAAACTTTATGAGATAACCAAAGTTTCTAACTCTGAAAACTAAATAAAGATTGTTTAATGAATTAATAATGAGCAGAATGTTTAAAATTAGACAGATACTGGCAATTTCATCAGATTACAATTTTTTAGCGTGTTAGGTTCTTACATTAAACATTACAACTTTTTAGCGTGTTAAGTTCTTACATTAAACAAGAAGGAAAACATTCATAAAACCAAAGCTTTTAACAAATTGGACAGTACGACAAACGAACATTAACAAATAAATGACATAGCTTAAAGTATTGCCATCTTTAAAATTTGCATTTAATCAATGTAGATAAATTAAAATTACATACAGATATTCATGTCTTGAATGTAGAAATACTCCGTTTTAAAAATCTTATTATTTATTTCATTGCTTTTTATAAACAAACAAAATTTTATAATAAAACTAAACATATTTTTAAACTTTAAAATTCAAAACAATGTGCTAAAATTTTATTATTTTCAACTCTATTGTTTGTGAATTTGAAAAGAATTTTAAATATATTATACTAATTAGAAAGTACAGAACAACGGAGATATACAATGAATGTTAAAGGGAGTGTTTTTAAATGCTAAGATCTCAGAAAGTTAGAACTTTAATAAATAATTAGAACGCTAAAATTAGGCATAGCAGTTGCTTAGATTATGTACAATTTGAAATTGTTAGGTAACGAATACCGAAAAATCCGATAAAATGTTTTTGGTGTTTTCCGCTAAATTAGACATTTCTCGCCTTTTTTTTTATAGAATTATTACTTTTTGGGGTTACCATCTTAAGAAAGTTTTCGAATAAGAAATATTTAATGAAGATCGGTTAGATACATTATTGGATCAGTATGTGTTTTTATTTTCTTTTTCCTTTTCATCGACATACCAATACAACAATTTCTGTCAAAATGTATAAATTATTCCTTTCTATAGGTTAACTATGAAACTTTTAAACATTGTCTAAGTTACTTCAAAAACAAAATGTAATTTCGTTTTATAAAAAAATCTAGAAAAATTGACGTTGACAAATTTTTATCATATTAAAACAATTCCGAGCCGTCCTTCTTTTAAGAAAATGCGGTAAACTGTGTTGTTCATACCACTACTTGGTACTATACTAATGAAGGAGAAAATGTTTTTTTTCTAATACACGATATACCAATCATTTACCTAACTATTAATTTTGTTTAGAAGTCTAGAGAATGCATCGGTCATAGATACAATTCTAGCCAGCCAGTCAGATTATCAACTATATCTCAGGAAAATTGAAAAATCAACAATTATCTTTTTTTCACTCAATTTAAGTGGTTTTTTATTTAGATTATTATTTGAAATATTTGTTTTTTTTTTCTTATTGAAATATAGAGCAGATTTTTACAATATATTTTTGTCTTACAGATAATCAAACCGTTTATTAAGTCTAAAACACGATATGTTTTATTTATTATTATGCATTTAAACTTAAATAGAGCATTTGATTACTAATTAATAACATTATGTTGTTCGTTTTATTTCTTTACAAAACAGTAAATAGTTGAAGATTAGCTGCTCTACTTAAATTATAACAAAATAAAAAGGTAGATTTATTGTAGAAAAGTAACAGGTGTGTGGATTTTTCATTCAAATTATTTTACAGTTGCCTAAATGCAGAAGATCATAAAAATTTCAAATCATTACTAAGGTAGGCTAATTTTTATTTTAAACAAGGTTGACAATATCCATGAAAGCAAAGATAAACAAATTACTTTCAAGTACATTATCTAACAATCATAGAGTATTTTTTTAGCAGTTTTTAGTGCCTATAAAAAAATTGAAGTTATACAATACTAATAACCAGTGATAGGCCAGTATACATTTTACCTTTGATCATTTACAATGTAAACTGGCCTATCATTAGCCATTTGTATTGCATGACGTTATTTTTTTATAGGCCCTATAAGCTACTTCTAGTTCTTGATATCTTAGCAACAGATTTTACTTTTCAGAAATACTTTAATAGATACTTTGTACATCCTGCCTAATTGGGCTAGGAATCCCCATAAATCAAAATAATAGAGAATTTAAGATTCTCGATTATATCTCATTGTCATAGAAATATTAATTCTGGGTTTTAAATTAATAGGACGTTTACAACATTCCTAAATCACTGTTTCCAAAAGATAAATAATAAATAACTTGCTCTAAATTAAATTTTATCTGTTGGTATTGCAAGTTGTATGTGAGGAATATCATATAATTACCAACAAAACAAACTTTTATTCTAAACAACTTTTCATCAAACTTTTAAACTTGAAAATATACATATTTTGGATTAAGTGGGACATGCGAAGAAAACTATTTAAGTACTGGTGGTTTACGGCCAAATGGCTGACTGCTTAGTTTTTAAACGTCATTGAAAGAAGATAAACAAGGCTTGAATAACCAAAAATTAATAATGTATTGTACGTACTATGCAGATGCAGATGCTTCCCTTGCCTATTCCAGATAAATAAACAATCCTAGTTAAGACTAAGCAGCCATAGTTGTCAAAAAAAATCAGGGATCTAAAGGGATAAGACAATGGCCGATATATCAATGTACATTCCCAAATATGATACACATAATTACTCCCCAGTAGATTAAAATTTGTGGTTGAAAAGTTTGAATGCTCCACTGAATTAACCAACCAATCAAATTCTCTAGAGTCCCCAAAGTTGCTGAGCCAACGAATAAGAAAACATTATTATAAAACTTTGGGGACTAGTGTAATTAACAGCTCTCATTGTCACCTCTCTCTCTCTCTGCAAAAAGAAATAATTTTCCTTCGTATTCCTAAATTGATCCTATATGATGTAGATATTTAGGCATACACACACACATACATTTAATACAGTTTTTACATACTTTTTGTGAATTAGCATAAATTAAAACTTTTACATAATATGTATTAATGTTAATGTAAGAAATGTTTTAAAGTAAAAAGGGTTGTATATGTTTTATGTGACCCCAAAATTTTATTCAAACATCAGTAGCGAATCATTAAAACATTTATGACAATAAGAACAAAACTCATAGAGTTGTTGTAAAAATAGTTTACTGAAATTACTTTATTAAATCTATTAAACCTAAATAATTCGACTGATTAACTTGGAAGACATAATTGACTTAGAAGGATTAACCATACAGATAGGCCCTAGTTATTGAGTAGCTGCGTTACAAAACAGAAAATTTTAAAAAGTTTTATTATTAACATCAAAGAATAAATTTATTAAGAAATTAATTAGTTTTTTTTTCTTTCTAGTGAACTTAAACGCAAGCTTGAAAAGTACGAGAAGATGAAATTAGAAAGAAATGCAGAAATACAATCGATAGGCGAAGTTAAAGATATACCTGAACCTACAATCACTGCTGAAGAAGAATCAAAACAAACAGCTGATTCTGATAAACCACTTGACCCATCAGATGAAATCATTCAATCAGAAGTGGCCAAACCTCATGTATCTGATATCAACATCCAATCAGAAGCTAAGATGCAAACCACGAACCAATCAGAGGCTACAACCCCATCAACTGAGAGCCAATCAGAAACTAGCAGCATTGCAGTAACACCTGCTGTTCCTGAAAAATCCACCAAGAATTCTGAAAAATCCTCCAAAGATGATACAGTGGAAGGAGATGAGACAATTGAAGTTGTTGACAGTCAGATCCAAGTTGACACACTCAGATTTGAGGAGGATGCGAGTGTACAGGCAAACACGCTCAACCTCAATCTTCTCTCTCCTAATCCTGATTCTGGGGTTTTTGTCAGGTACAATTTTTTTTAGTTATGAAGCTACTCTAAAGGCGTTTCTGGTATCTTATCTGTTAGATTCTATTTATTTAAAATCTCTACAATTTAATTGTCTTTTACTCTATGCTATCACTTCAATCAACTTCTCTTGTATTGGAAATATTGTTGTTTTTTATATACATATTAAGAAGAAAATTTCATATTTAGTGAGGCCCATTATTTGTTTATAAATTATATGGTTACTGTTTATAATGTTCTTCCTCTGTTGATCATCATGTTGAAATGACACAACAATATATTTAGTGCATCATCAATTGGCGGTGAAGTGAATCAAGTTCCAATAGATCCACTGCTTGCCACACCTGAGGGAATTCCAGATCTTCCTGAACTAGATGATGATATCAAACTAACAGCTGAAGCTGCTCAATCAACAAGTACAGCTGCCAAAGATCAAGCAAGCAAGGATGTTGATGGTCCAAAAGAGGATAGGTAAGGATATATTATTTTCTATGAAACCAACAGAATTTCTCTATTTTGATTAGGGTTGGTGCTTAAATTCATCTTCAAGATTTTTGTCAATTGAAATTACCCATATGGCAAAATATGAAATTTAGTTTTTGTTTATTAATACAAATTAAAAATATCGTTGTATTTTCTTTCTACTTTAACTGTATCCTAAAGTTCTGAAAAAAAATTAAAGTCGAAGAGTGTTCTTAATTTTTTGTGAAAAAATTTATCATATTATTTTTACAAAAAATTTTGCAATCGTGACTTTTAAAATAGATTCTTTATTTGTTGTTTATTTTTAATATTAAATCCTGTTTTTGCATCTTATATTCTAATGAAGTTTAATACCTTTTAACTTTTATTATCAGTCAACTCAACATACGGCAAAAAATAGACGTACAAACCTGATCTTGTTATAGAGTAGCTTCGCTACAAAAAAGTAGGAATGTAATCATAAAATAAATGTAGGACAGAATTTATAAGAAATCGAGATAAAAGAAAAATCTTTGAATTTTATTTTATATTCCAAATTCAATTTTTCTAGTGATTGAGAGGCAAAGGAATCATTTTGGGGGTTTTATTCTTCAATTCAGACACTAATAAAAATATTATTGTATTATGTTTACACGAATTGTCTACAGGAGCGTAAATATAATATTTTAAAATAAGGAAGAAAAAAAAACTTTTGTTTTGGCATCATATCTTATCTGTCTCTAAACAACCACCTAAAAGAGAATCATTGAAAGTCTGTTGGTTTTAAACTTAATATTTTCATTAATTAGAGTATCTACTCTATAACTAAAGTGTGTACGTAAGTCCACCCGCTTTTGAAGATTTCCAAGAAAAAATACAAATTATTGACTCATCAGAAGCTCTATTCATTTTTATTTACGTTTTTTTTACTTTTTTACGTCTGTAACATTTAACAGTCCTAATTGATCTCTAAGAAAACACGTAGCAGCTTATAATTCCTAATAAAAATGACGCCTTACAACACAAATGATCAATAATAGGCAAGTATACAACTCACCATTAGTATTACAATGAAGACGGGCCTAGCATTCGTCATTTGTATTGTATGACGTAATTTTTTAAGGCGCTTCAGAAAACAAGGTTAGCAAGTTGCTGCTGCGCTAATTATGGACAAAAGTGTCCCGTAACATCTGCAATAGTTATTTATCGCATCGTATTATATTCAGCTTTCCGCAAGTATAAAATTGTACAATTGTAAGATTATAATCAGTTTTGTTAGCCCCGAGATGACGAAGGTACGGGCTAACAAAACTGGTTTTAATATTATGATTGTACATATCTATATTCGTAGAAAACTTGATATAATACGATACGATACATGATTTTTCAGTATGGCTTAGAACCGGTTATAATTTGGGGGATATTAATCGGTTTCGAAGCCATACTGGAATAATAATTCTTATTTATCTATCGTTCAATCGGTGATGGAAATCTATTTTTATGAATGCTTGTATTGAATGCTAATAACAAAACTGCTATGCTAATCAAACTACTGCCAATGCTGCAAGCTGCTAACTAAAACTGTGAATGCTATTGATATTGCTGTTGGCTGCTAATATTTGGTGAATTGCTGCTATTAACTATGTCAACAGCTTGAAAACAACTCAAAATACACCAAGGACAAAAATTTCAAAAGTTGGAAAAATTTTTGAAAGATTATAACTTTCGCAAGTATTCAACAAACTTACTAACATCGTAACCCTTTTAACCCGCGGCTGTAGCGTAAAGTATCCGCTCGTTGTTGGGGAGGTGATGACTTCTAATCTCTGCCCTAATTCCGTCATAACTAAATATGTCAAAAGTTGTACTAACTGCTTCATTGACAGCTATGCAATATTATAAGTAAATGAAAGCCTTTGCCTAAATCAGTCGCAATTCAATACCATGCACAGTTAGGTTTTTCAGGCAAGGGTCTTACAATTAAATAGTTGGTTGCAACGTTTAGATTGTTGGGAACTTCATTTATGATCTAGCCCTCTGCTGTTTTAACCCGCTCGCAGAGATTTTAATCATTTATAAACCATTTTCAAGAAATAACATTTAAAACTTCCTCATAATTTTTACATTGACGGCTTAATTTTATAATTTATGCAAATCTCAACAAAAAAAAATTTTGCATGGAAATTTTGATAAACTCAGCAATATATTAAAATGCAAATAAATAAAGATATATTGATGACGCAACAGCCATGAATTTCTTTTTTTCTCACTTTTTGTGAAAATTATTTAAAATGCTGAATACATTAAGATAGAAAATACACAAACTGTCCGGCTGCACAAATATTAATTTTGTCAGGGTTCGAAAGGGATAAGACAATGGCCTATAATTTGATGTACATCCCACAAGATGATACACAAAACTACCTCTACAATTGATTACAATTAATGGTTAAAACGTTTTGACACTCAATTAAATGATATTAATCAAAATCCAATAAAAGTTCTCACGGTTGTAAAGACAACGAACAAGAAAAGGTTATTATAAGACTTTGGGTACTAGTAATAAACAGTCCAATGTCCCGTCCCTTCCCTGGAATTTAATAGACTACAATACAGGAAAAATCATATTCACACACGAGTCCAACATCAAAACTTACAAAATAATTGGAAAGACAGACAAACAGTAACCGAGAACATATGCAAAAAAAAACTTTAATGCTGCTGCAAAAAAGTTTGATCAATATTTACTACAGGTTTAATGATTTAAGAACCCTTTTAAGCTAAGGGGTGGTTTAATTGTAAGAAAAACGTAATTTAATTTGATTTAGAAAAAGATTCTAGTTATAGAAAAGCTGCGCTACTTTCAAAATCTTTATTTTAAAGGAAAAATGCAGTAGATATAAATAACTAGCATAAAAAGGATTAGGAAAAAAACTATTTATCTGTGTAATATTTAAATGTCTTACTATTAGCCTGGTTTCAATGTTTAGAAACAATATCATAGAAAAATAATTAGAAGCATATTATATAGATTCATACATATCATGAAAGGATAGATAGGAGGGTACATTGGTCTGTTTGTTCATAATAACAAAAACATTGGGGACTTTTAGCGCATTGTTATTGGTTGGTTCAAACGTGTAAACAATTAATCATAATCTACAGAATGGGTAATTTTGTGTATCATAATTCAGGATGTGAATCAATTTATCGGCCATTGTCCTCTCCCTCCCTGCCTACAAGTACACACAAGTAAAACACCAAATTTAATACACAGAAAAGTTATAATTAAGCAGGCATTGTCAATAAATACTTGGAAATGTAAATGGATTTGTAAGCAAAACAGACATACGTATATACCCAAGTAAAAGAGTAGCTTCTTTTTTTAAAATCATATTTTAAAAGAGCAAAAATACTCTAATTCTACCTCTATGAGTTGTATTCTTTGTATAAAAAATACATTTTGTGAAAATTGGAAACTGAATCTCAATTTAGTGAATGTTGACATTCCATACATTTTGGCTCAGTTGTGTCCACAAACGGGATATTGGTTCACACCGGAGCTAATGTACTTTTATCTTTTACGGATCTTAGTTTTTGGCGGTTTACCTCTAAGTGCCTAGTCGAGCACTGAACCTTAACCGCCCCCCATCAATAAATTGATTATGGGGAAGCGCATAGTTTTACGTGCTTTTTTACTTAATTTAGGTTTTATTGGGTATACGGTAGTCCGTATTATTAGGACACTGCATATATAAGCCCCTAAGGGCTCCTCAGTCCTCATTTTAAAATCGACAATAGATTCCCCTGTGGAGTTGTTAAGTCCAGTCATTCACGGGATCTCACTGGTCTTACATAAAACACCACTTGTTTCTAAATCATATAGAATATCAGTGAACAAGAGCACGTTCGTGTATCCAACTTTGGCTGCAAAATTTGGAAGATGAAATGTCTCATCTACTTTTATGTTTTTTTCAAAGAAATTTTAGTGTTTGCATTTCTAATAGACTATCTATGTTAGATTTACACGACAAACAAAAATCATTCTTTGAACATTTTCTGTTATTTAGTATTTTTTATTCGCAATTGCTTTAATGTGCCATGAATAGAAAAGTTTTATTTTGGCCGTGTACAGAGTTTTGTCTGAGGGGGTCGAGCAGAGATAGGGTTTGGGCCTTAAGGATATCCTCTGAAATGGTATGTTTTTACTGAATTTTAATGGGTTACTTATCTTAGTCTATTTTTGCAAGCAGAACAAGCCCATATTTTTTTAAAACCCTTCCCTTCGCGCCTTAAACGTACATTTGTAGATCTAGTTGCAAAGCTATTCTATAAAAAAGTGTACTTACGTTAAAGTAGGATTATACATTCAAACACTTATTATACTCTTAATCAGGGAACTAAAGGGATGAGACAATGTCCGATAAATTGATGTACAACCCCAAATATAATACACAAAATAGCCCCTTCTGTAGACTACAGTTAGTAGTTGAAACATTTGGACACTCAACTTAATAAAACAACCAATAACGATCTCTAAAGTTGTTAAGCCAACAAATAAGAAAACATTATTATAAAACGTTGGGGACTAGTATGATAAATGTTTCGTCTTCTTCCCTGACTCTTGTTTCTTTTGCGATAATTATGAACATAATTATACTTGTTTAGACTTTTTACTATTCCAATTTTGGAGACAATGAATTTTAGTTTAGTTTGGCTATGTTTGCTAAACTAAGACTACCATATTTTACACATTATTCATCTTAATATAAGTGACTTAATGATAAAACAAGGATAATCATTCGCAAGCAAAGGTTGCAACAATTACACAATATCTGCAAGCAAATAAATATTTTATAATATAAGTTGTGTTTACATTTTGAAGGTACTGGTAAAAATCAAATCAATAAATCACATCAATATTGTTCATGAAATTTGTTTTTGATTTGGTTGATGGACGGATTAAAGTACAATTATAAAGTATCTGTACTCAAGTTGGGAGGGGACATTAGACTGTTTATTACACAAGTCCCCAAAGTATTATGATAACGTTTTCTTATTCGTTGGCTTATTAGCCTTGGTTTTTTTTATTGAATTATGATTGGGTGAGTCATTTAGTTGAGTGTCTAAACGTTTAATCACTAATTGTAAACTTCAGAAGGGGTAATTTTGTGTATCATCATTGAGGATGTACATCAATTTTTCGAATATTGTCTTATCCCTTTAGATCCCTGATCTGTACTTGTTAAACCAATTATTTTGCATAAAGTGTCTGTATAAAATATCTCGAGTGATTTTGTTATGCTTTAATAAACATAACATTAAAAAATTCAAAAACTCAATCTTAACATTTTTTATAAAAAAATCAAATGTACTTAACAAATTGCTTCTTGTAAACGACAAAATTATTCAGAATTATGCTTAAATTAATTCTAAAAATTTAGATTCAATTCCTTTATCCCACTCCCCCCATTTGAGCTTAATTTAAAACAAATTTGGCATTTTGTGTTTCAGTTTGCCATTTCTTCTTCATAATGATTAAACGCAATTGCAAAATTTAATTAATCATCACAGTTTTTTTGCACAAAATTGAAAATAGCAAAAAAAGCAACAGTGAAAATTGTGTAAAGTAAAATAAAACATCCACAACAAGAACATTATTGTACATCAGTGACATAGTTAAAATAAGCAAGCAATATTTGTATTTTTAGTATTTCACTAAATATGACTTTTAAACGGTAGATGACCCAATTTAAAATAACTAGTGGCACCCCCCCCCCCCCCCTCCACATTTCTATTTGTTTTGGGCAAATAAAATAATTTGGTTTGGGGGGGGGAGGTATGGTTGTGTTTATATCCATCAACAATCACTAAAAAACACGCACAGATGGACGTACAGACATACCCAACATGTAGAGTAGCTGTTCTGCTAATAAAATATTAACAACTGCATGTGTTTTGCTTTAAATTAATATTTATTTGCGCGGTGGTGGTCAGTAATCAATTAAGCATGATAGTTTATGTAATGTGAAAGTTTAAATCTTATCAAACGACGTAAATTACGTTTAAATTATCTTTCAGTGCGACCAAACCGACCGACCAACCCCCTACAACGTCACTAACATACTCGGATATTGTGAAAAAAGATGTTTCCATCCCACCCAGTGAAACAGAAAATCTACCAAAGGTCGAAATCAGAGAGTCCGTTGATAGCAGCAATTTTGTTGTAACAGCAAGTGATAAGGCAGCTGTTGGCGGTCAAAACAGCAGCAATTTAGCCGCCACAGAGCAGCTTGCAGTACACGAAAGCAGTAGTTTGAGGGAGGGTAGCGCCTCGCCAATTAGCACAAGTTGTCCTCTATGCAGGAGACAAGACTGGAAACAGCTGGAAGGTGACCTCTGGAGGCTGGAACTCTGGCTGGATCAGGCCACCAGGATTCTTAATCAATATCTTAGTCAGGTATAATCAATTATACTTTGTAATTGTAGTTTTTTACACAAAAAATACGAAATTTTAATGGACAAAAAAACGAAAAGTTCTACCTTTTAATATAAGATTTAAAATTAGTTTCTTTATTGACAACAATTTTAAAATGCTATTGTTGTTATCATCAGAAATCTTCAAAAAATGAATATTTTTATTTTAATCAGGGAATTCCATCAAGCATAGAACAGTTGGAGGAATCTATTCAAGACCACCGAGAATTCCTGCTGAATCTTGACAGTCACAAATCCATGGCACTTAGCATCAATGTCATAGGTAACATTAATATTCTAATATGACGTCATTCGCGACACTCTGGCCAAAAGTTTTCAAATTTTTCCCTATTTTTCTAGGCATTATAAAGAGCTTTAGTTCTAAACCTTATAATACCAAGGTTATTTTTAAAAGTTACTTATCATTCGTTTGGGAAAAGGAAAGAACAAAGCTTGGTTTTAAAACAGGCGCAATCTGTTTTTATGCACATTTAAGACTTTCAGTAAAAGGATTGTAACCTGTTACCTATGATATTAATTAAGAATATTGACAGTCACAAGTCAATGTAAATGGCATTTAGCACCAATGTTATAGGTGAACTTTAGACGTCAAGTGTTATGATTCTTCTAGTTTTTGTGAGGATGATGAATTTAGATCTAAACTGCATCATACCAAAGATATTATAGTAGATTCTTTTTATTCGTTGTTTGTTTGTTATAGTCAGGATTATGAAACCTATTGCAAAAAAAATCATAAAATCTTTTTGAACATGTAAGAATTGTATTTTTTCTACTGTATAATACTTAACTGTTATTTGTGTGCAGGAAGTCACCTGGCTGAGCACAGCTCCGACTCTGACAAGGCTGACCGGCTGGTGGCCAGGTTGGCCAAGGTGAACAATGACTGGGACAGTGTATGTGAGAAGGCCACTGACTGGCAGACAAGGCTACAGAAGGCCCTTCTTGAGGTATAGCTTTACACTTTTGTAAATAATGTAAAAATTAATCAGAAAATTTAAGATAATATCATTTTAGATGAAAAAAATTTATCTTTTTATTTAAAGCCTGTTTGGGGAATGATTTAGCCTAAAATCACACGAAGATAAATTGCATTGCCAAATCATTTCTAAGATTTTTGCTTTGGGCCACAAAGTCCACTACATTTTTGTTAGATGCCTATCTCATTTAATCTTTACTTACAATTTTAAAATCTGACAAAAAAAGAAGAAAGTATTTTGGTATGTATTTTAATATATTTTGTTTTAGTTTTGTCTAAAAATTTTAGCTAAATGTGACAAACAATAAAAATGAAATTCTAGAATTCTGAGTTCCACGCGACAATTGATGAGTTGTTGGGCTGGCTAGAGAAAACAAGAACTATCGTAGAGGAGGCGGAGCCAATTGATCTATCTCAAAATAAAGAGGTATGCATTTTTAAAGCTTGGGCTATTTAAGAAAAATCCATGAAACAGCGTAAAGTGCCTCCAAAAAAATGACGTCATACAATACAAAGTACCAATGATAGGACAGTATTGATTGTAATTGACCAATGGTAAAATTTATACTAGCCTCTCATTGGCGGCACTTTACACTGTTTCAAATTATCAACTTTTAATGCATTTAATAAAATTAATCGTGACTGACACACAATCTAAAATCATCCTGGACTATTTAATTGCTATGTTGACTGTATTTGTTAAAGTTGTCATCCATTGTGCTCTCACTCCCTGGATTTTTTACAAAAAATTCATCCCTTATGTATAAGATGTAATACTATCTTAAGTATGCATTTGAATCATAGAGAAAAAAATAAAAGAGAGGAATCGAAGCAACTAGAAGATGAAAATAGGCAGTGGGCCTAGAGGCCTACTCAGCGCTGTTGTCGCGCTAAAATTTATTGCTATTCCACTACTTTTCAAATGGGAGGATTAAAAATTATAAAAAAAAAATATTTTTTTACTTTTTACTATTTCCATATTTAGGGCAAGAATATTAGATTAGAAATTTTCGTTTTAATGTTTTAATTAAAAATTACATAGAATTTTATTTTTATTTAAAAAAATTTGTTCATGAAAGATGAATCCTTCTATTTCTAAAAAGGGGGAAATTTTTTCATAATGAACATTCAGCTGATTCTGACCGCTCACGGCTGTTTGCTAAATATCGCTTTTCTTTTTATTCACATTATTATTTATGACTGACTTACAAAAAGCCCTGGGCGGTTTTTGATTTTCGTCTGCTTCTAAATTTAGGAATGGGGAAGTAGTATTTTACCATGAAAAAGGGGTGAGTATTCATCCTCTTATCCTTTTTCCTTATGATTTGAATGAACATTCTACGATTTCAAAAGTTTCATAATATTGTCAAAAAAGTTTATATAAAGTGAATTAAAAAAAAAACTTTATGGTTCATATTTACATCTGGCTATAAATCCATGATTTTTTTGTTTTTTGTTTAAAAATGATTCTGTGTGCGTAGTTTCCTTTTTGGAGTAAGGATAATAAGTGCATTATATACTTTAATGCAAACTATATCTTATAGTTAGGTCCACAAAAGTAATACTGTTTACTCCTGTTGAAAAGATATTTATTATGTCAGAAAACATAATCTTGACAGTTCTTTTTCTTATTATACAAGTATTATTCTATAGCAAAATTTCTTCATTAATATACTAGCAGCTGCGTCCATGGCATTTAAGGGCTCTGTCTTTGAGGGGGTGGAAAAGGAAGAAAATAGCCTAAAACCATTCTAAGACTTAAATAAAAAAAATGCCTTAAAGCATTCCATTTTGAAGCTTCCCTTAAATAAATATAGAGCTATATTGGTTCAGAAGTTATCAAAATCTTAAGCTACAGACAAATAACCTTACTACTTTATATATTACATTAGCACGACTAGGAAACTGTAATTAGTTTGTGAACAGTACTTTCGTATGTGAAAATATACTGTCCTACATATGTAAGATGTAAACTAATCCTATATACATTATTTTACATATACTTATCTGTTTTAAATTTCCAATAAACAAGGATGGCAAAATTCATGATTAAACAACGATTTTAATATTCAATATTGTTATGATATCATTTGAAAATAAACTATTCACAGGGGAAAAGCGGATATTCTATAATATATAATATAATGAATATAAAGTTTAAACGTTCTTTAAGCTATGCCTTTGTTTTAAAGGATATTGCATTCAAAATTAAACTTTACAAGACGATTTTTACTTGTCTAGTTTTATTATCAAGACTGACTGACTAACGGAGAAGGGCCAGCCATAAATTGAGGAATGCTATGCTCAGGGGCGTCCAAGCTTTTTATTTTGGGGGGGGTAAAATTTTTTTAAGGGGGGGGTAATTTGGTTTTGGGGGGGGTAAAATGGCGCGCGAAGCGCGCCGCAAATTTTTTTTACCCCCCCCAAAATTTTTACCCCGGGGGTAAAATTTGCTTGGGGGGGGTAATTACCCCCCCTGAAATCTGTTGGCAGGGGTAAAATTTGTTTACCCCCCCCAAAATTTACCCCCGGGGTAAAATTTTTGGAGGGGGTAATTTAAATTTTATAAAAAATTTAGTATTAAAAATGCGCGCGAAGCGCGCAAAAATTTTTTTGGTTAAAGATTTTCTATTTTGGGGGGAGTATTTACCCCCCCAAAATGGTTTGGGGGGGGTAAATACCCCCCCCAAAATCGTTGGGGGTGCCTACGGCACCCCCAAGGTAGGGGTAATTTTTTTTTGGGGGGGGTATTGTTCACAAAATTTTGGGGGTGCCGTAGGCACCCCCAAAATCGTTTGGGGGTGCCAAATGGCCCATTACCCCCCCCCTTGGACGCCTATGGAGCCTATGCTATTATCAAGGACGTTTGTTTTTCTAGACAATAAACAGATGAAAAATTAACCTATAAATTATTCATTCAGACAATGAGAACTAAAAAGTAGCTGAACGGCTAATAATATAGACTACAATCCATCTAGATTCTACAAGATATTCATTTTCAAACTGTATAGAAAATCTATACAGTTTACAATTATTGAAAACGGATATTTAGCAATAACCACCTTCTGATAGTTGGGCGCTACAGTCATTAAAACAGTATGATAGCAAATCAATTACAGTCTAACAAAACAAAAATTCTGCTGTAATATCGTTTTAGAATAGTTATAGAAACCTTTTTTTAATAAGCACCTGTATAAAAACGGACATAATTCTTTACAAATTTTAATTTGCCAATCCAGGTTTTATTTAAGGGTACACTTTGAAAATTTAATCATGATTACATGGACAGGACATTTAATCTATTCTGAATTTTGCCTTATGAATTAATGCCTTCACTCTAGTAATATTATACAATTTTGGCCGTACAAAATAAAAATATATCATATTAGGTACTTTAGATGTCTCTAGTGGCACTTTAAATGTTTTTTTTTATATTTAAAATATGTCTATGTTGCGTTTGACATTTATGTTTGCGTTGAACTCTCTTTCTAAAATCAAGAAACGTAAAAAAATTTCGATTTTTTGTGATTTCTCTTGGAAGGGTGGTGGTACCCTCCCCCAAAATAGTTAAAACCCTTCCCGGGACCTATGAGAATATACTCTGTTAAGAAGAACACGATCGGTTCAGCGGTTAGCGAGATCCTTAAGTACAGACACACAGACAAACAGACAGACAAACAGACAAACATCCTGTTACCTTAGTTTAAGGATAGTAATGTGTATAAGCCATGACAATTTTTATCAAATGAAAACCTATAATTAGAAATGTCGACAAAAATTCTTGAAACTGACAATGATGACAGTATACATATTTAATGTTTTAATTATGCTTGTTTTTTAGGTCCTTCTGGATAAATACAACAAGTTTCTAGATCTGAAGAAAGATTTACACAGATGTGAACCCAGAGTAGTTTCTCTACAGGTAAGACACAAAGAAGATAAAGTACATCGACAGTGCCTCATTCACCACCGTTGTTTTAGGCAAATAGGGGTTTTTAGACTTTTGAAATATGCAAACAATTTGCTTTTAAATAGGTAAAATGTTTCTTGAAATAAATATTTTGTTATTACTGCATATAACATAATAATATCTTTGATCTTATATTCTATTTCAATACACCTATCATTTGATTTTTACAAATATTTTAAAATATTTAGCTCCAAACATTAAATAATAATTATTTTTCATAATAGTAATTGTGAACTTTATAAAAATAATTTTAAGTATTTAATTTTTCAAATTCTCAGATTTAGAATTAAACTTACAAATTCATGTCAATTAGGAGGCTGCAGACCAATTAGAAATCCAAGCTGACGCAGCAACTTGCAGAGAGGTCAAAATAAAACTCAACAGGCTGTCTCAATCTCTCAAAGGACTAATTCAGGTATATTTTCTCTTTAGCTCTATTGTGCCCTTGGCAGGTAAAGGGTTCGAACCTCAACCTTAACCTGGTCATAACTGAAAGGTCAAAAAGAATTAAAAATTTTGTTAGATGAGTAAGAGTTGATAAGTTTTGAGGGGATTCCTTTGCACATAAACAGGAGCAACTAAATGCCATGCTTTGTTAAGACTCTAAGTAATTGTAAGACTTTGAAAAGTGTGTAAAAGCTAAACGAGTTGCTTCATTGAACTTACTATTATCTAGTCATATCATCGATTATCATTCTAATACCTTTTAAAAAATTATTTAAATTTTTAAAAAGGTATGCGGGATCTATTGTTGCAACCTGGCGCGCGCACTTGACCTTCCCGTCCTGCCTGGTGAGTCCCTGGAGGCGTCCAGCCTGTACGAGACAGCCAGAGTACTTCCTGCCCTCACACAACAGGTAGAACAATTTTACCACCTTGAATAGAAATTCTTTGCACATCAAAAAAATTGAAATATATTTTAGAATAAAACATGCTACATATTATGTCACTAAATTAATGTTTAAAAAATATTTTGGTATGTCTTAAAATATTGCTTTAATAAAATGAGGGACAATTATGACCATAAGTAGCGCAGCAATAACAAGTTTATTTTTCAACTTTATAATAAAAAGAGAAAGAAATCTATTGCAATTTAAAACATTTATGCATTAAACTCTGATAGACTGAGACAACCAATTAATTATAGAATACTTGTACTACTAAAAAAAAGTTTTAATGTAAATATAATATGAAAAGGCAATATTTTATAACGTACTTCTAATATTATTCTAAAATATAATTATAAAAGAATTTTCATGCAAAACTCAATGTACTTAATATTTTTTTATTAGCATGCATTATTCTTTTTAAGGCAGCACCTTTTTGCACTTTACAAAATAATTTTCATGATTTATTGCCATTGTGTAGGAATGATTTACAGGTGTGTTTCTCTTTCAACTTGAAGAATATTATATTTTTTTCATTTACAATAACTATTCTTTTATATTTCAAACTGGGTTTTTAAAATATTTTTTTCCCCTCACAATACAAAATCTAAATATTTTACTAAATGAAATACTCTTTTGCCTCCAGCTTTTCTGTCAGTAAAAAAAGCAGTAACTATTCATTTTCCTAGTTGTTAACAATATCAGCATAATAATAGTACTGGCTTAAGAATTCCCATTAATGACCAGAGAGTGCACGGCTAGTGACAACGCACATAAAATCTATATTTTAAATTCATTTTAATGTGACAGGTCTTATGTTGTTAAAACCTAACTTGATCGTTTCAGTATTTTTATCTTTGAACATTAAAGTTAATTTACACACGAATAAGAAAAGTTTATTTTAAAAACTGTCTGCTCTCTTTTCTTGCCTTAGCTTTTTACAATATTTTATCTGAAATACTTTTCTGCAGGGAGAGAGAGGATAATGGCCATAAAATCAATGTACAACCATTATTTTTCCCCAATATTTAGGTACTGCTATGGGTAGCATTGGGATGGGGTTTGATTTGATTTATCTGCATTGTCTTATCCCCGTATCCCTGACCTTTCTCGGGGTTTTACGATTTATGTCTGGACTAGATTCTTGACAATATCAACTACAAAGTATAATAAAAAGTTTTCATTAAGTTTTGGAAATACCTATGATTTTCATTTTTTGAGAGTCTAGTATATTTTTATGATTTGATCTTGAAACGCTTAAAACTTCTCAAAAAAGCATTGCTTGTCCAGATTTTCACTTGAAATACATTCGTCGCGTGATTTAAATGACACTTGGTGGCCATAACCTCCTAGTATATACACCTAATTGTTCATTTCGGCTGTACATTTGATTCAAATGGCTTTCAAATATTCATACTTTTAAGTACCGTTTTAATTATTTTGGGGGGTGACTGTATGTTAAATTATTTCAGTTGTTGGAGGGACGCAGCACACGTGCCCCACGGAGCTCCGATGATTCAAGGTTCCTAACTTTTTTTAATTATTTGTCTGGGTTTTATGCATTATTTTAATACAAAATCAATATTAGGCTAATGCCATTTTAAGACAGCACAAAAACAATGAAATTTGAATTTTTAAAATCTGTCTATTAAGAAGAAAGATATATCTTGTTAAATTATGAAATAAGTAAAAATTAAATGCATAATCCCCAGACAGTATTGTTAATCATTTGATGTTTTAAAACACGTTTATTGCACTGATTTTATTTACTGTTTTGTGATATTTTTTATAATTCTCTTTTTTGAAAAAAATGCTCATGTAATTACATTTTAAAGAAATTATTAGAGTTCCTAGATTTGTGTTCAGGTTGTCTGAGAGAAAAGTTGTTTTTAAACGACCTTACAATGTTATAAAACTGGCTTTCCAATACGATAACTTAGAGGGTTGGGATTAGGTTCCAGTTGCCCAATAATATATCTTCTAATGCCCTATCCATATAGCTTTAAATGAACCAACTTTTTTTTTCTGAACAACCTATTAGAGTCAGGTATATTCTGGGTATATTGTATTAATAAACCTTTTGACAAATCATCTCGGAAGTTTGGGTATAATATATCAGAGGTCAATTCATATTGACCACAATTTAGAAGCTAAGGTTGTGTACATTTTGTTTTGTACAAAATGTCAAAAAAGTCAAAATATAAGAAATAATTATTAGGATTTTGTAATTTTTGTAACCTTTTAACAATAAGAGTGAGTCAATAATTCTTGAAGAAGTTACCCTCAAACAATAATAATATTATAAGTTTTTTTTCAAGCGAAATAAAATGTACAAAACTTTAGCATTAACTTAGAAACCAACCTCCCAAGATTTATTAATCTTTTTGTTTTGTAGTGAGGACGAGCTGAACCGAGGAGTACTGTCCAGATCTTACAGATTTTTGGGTAAGAATATTTACATCTTTGAATCCGATCAATTTCCGCTGGATTGAAACCGGCTCTGAGCCATTCTGAAAAATGATGTATCGAATTGTATTATAGACAATTTTCCTGTCATTATACTGTGAACGAAAGTTATTTTTGTTACGAGGTGATAAATAATGTTCATACGAAAAAAATAAACATTTTTAAATATTTTATTTTCCTAACAGCGGAAAACTGTTTATAATACTATGTAATAGTGCTATGTTCCAACGCTTTTTGTTTACCCATAGTTCTGATTTTAGAATAGATTTGTCATTGGTTGAATACGCATTTTGAACATTGAGAGTGTGTTCTAAAAAGGTCTGCTACATTCTTTTTAACGTGTAAGGTGTTTACAAAATCAAATGTAATTGCCTGAAATTCGCAATTATACGAGAATTATATGTAGCAAGAATATAAGTTATTTCTTTTTTATTTAATTAATGATTGTTTTTAGGTCGGGTGGTGCGAGCAGCCCTCCCCATCCAAGCCCTGATGTTACTTCTACTCGGTGTTTCAAGCATTGTTCCATTAGGTAACACATTCACCACTTTTATTTTATGTTATAAAATTTTTGTAGTTTCCCCAAAGTGCCAAGTCGAGCACACGAACCCCCCTCTTGAAAAAATGAGAATAAGAGAGAAGGGATTGTTTTTCCTGTGTTATTTTTCTACCTAAAATGAGGTAAGGTTAGATTAGGTCAGGTTATATTTAGTAAGGTGTATCCGCTCAGAGTAAGAGCACCGCAGGTAATAGCCCTAACCGAAGGGTTAGGCTTAGGATAAAAGCTAAACCCCCTTATTATATATTCATTTCTAACACAACGGGGATTTCTGTACTCCGTAAAAATTTTGTACAAATTAATTCATGACAAATGTTAATAAGATATTATCCAGCGAAATTATCATGAATCGAGTGAATAATTATTATTATTTATTTTCAGAGCGAGATGAATTAATCTGCACTCTGCAAAACAACCTACAGAGATCTTTGGAACCAATGCTTAGGTAAATTAAATTGATGTACATCCCTAATGTTGATACACAAGATTATCCCTTCTGTATATTACAATTAGTGGTTTGAACGTTTGGACACTCAACTTAACAAACGTCCCCAAAGTTGTAAAGATAACGAATAAGAAAACATTATTATAAATCTTTGGGGACTAGTGTAATAAACAGCACATTGTCCTCTCTCTCTCTCTCTCTGATTATTATCAGAGAACTTTATCTGCTAGTAGCATTAAAAAAAATATCGGCATTTTGCGCTAGTACCCCAAAGATTTAAAAATCAGCCCAAATAAGCAAAGTTGCGTTAGTTCTAGTACACAAAGTTTAAAACAACCATCCAAAGTCGGATTCATATAAGTCTGTGTAATTTTTATCTACTACTATAAAACTGGTTTCAATCTCCTAACTGAATAATGTACAAAATAAGTTTTTATTTTATTTTCTAAAAGTCATGTTTCTGCATCCCATGCCATTTTTTTTTTCTATTCTTGCTCATAATGAATTCAATATACGTTCTGTTTTTCCATTATTACTACATTCTTTTTTTAGATCAAATATCTGTTGTAGTAGTAATATATAGATGTTATCAAAAATAATTTTTCTTTTGCAATTTTCTATTCTTAGAATCTAAGTACAGCTTTTTTTCGTTTTACTTTAGTTGCTCAGCTATTCTGTAACTTATGGCATATCTGTTTAATTATTGATTTATATATATGATAAAAAAGAAGCTCTTTATAGTGTCTAAAAAATGACGTCATACTTTACAATTACCAATAGTAGGCGAGTATACATTTTAATTGAATAATTTATACCAGTATGAGGTTAATTTTTTATATGTACAATAAAAAGCTTCAAAAAGTAAACTATATGTTATTATAAAAATACTTGCAAAAAATCTGAACAGTATCATTGTCCAATTAACTCTTTTTCCTTTCCAAGAACTATTTACCTTTTTTCATCAAAATATTTGAAAAAATCTCCTTGTATTACATCTACTCGTACTTTATTCGTTTTGAAAAAGTTTTTATAACAAAGGATCTAATTATAGTTAGAAATTTTAAATTGGATGTACTTCTTATCTTAATAAATGGATTGCTTACATGCATTTAACAAAATAGACATTGTATAGGTTAGGATAGGTTGAGTAAGGTTAGTCCAAGCTACGGGCAATAGATAGTTTAGCTTGTGTCATTTAGTTGGTGGAATCCAATGTGGGTGTTATTTTCGAACTAAGGGGTTTCATATTTTACTAGCGGCCTCTAGGGGCTTTTTTGCCCCAAGAGGTAGTTTAAAAAAAAAATTTAATTCTGGTGCTGCAAATTTATGTGAAGTAACTGCCTAAAAACAATTTTTTTGGGGGGGAGGAATTTCATTTTTTGAGGGGTTGGGGGTGTCCCACCCCCCAAGAAAATAGCTTTAAACCACCACAGGACCAACAGGTATATACCCTGAAGAGTAGAATCCATTCGGTTTAGTGGTTACCGAGATCTTAAGCTTCTGACGAACAGACAGACATCGTTTTACTTTGTATTATAGATATTAAGGGGTAGGGAAGTGCTTAAAGACTTAGACTTAATTCCTTCAATTGAAAACTAATTCGATTTAAAAGTTATAGAAATCTTAAGCTACATACAAAAAAAAACTTTATATAATAGAAAATACATTTTACAGATTTTTAACTGACTTTCACACATAACAAACCTTTGTTTTCCATCTTTTTTTGTGTTTTTATAGCAAATATATTTGTAGTTATACAAAACTCCGACAATACAAGAATAATAATTTCCATTGGCGTTGCAGCATTAAAAAGATAAAATAGATTTGATAATAATAACAATAAACTGTAATACAGAAATAGTTTAGAAAATTTGAATAAAGCATTAATTAGAAACTGTAATGTCTAGCTAGACTAGTTCACAAAAGAGAAAAAATAGTTAACCTCTTGTTAAACTATAGGTTATTTGAGATCAGTTGCACGTACAGAATTACGAATTAGTAATAGAGAAGCTATGCTATTAAACCAAACTTTTATAACTATCCAATTTCACAATAACAATAAAGTATTATATAAACTATTTTTAGCTCATTTTTCTTTTCGAAAATTAATAAGACAAGTTTTAGTAACATCCATTATTAAGAAGGTATGGAGAGTTATTTTATTGACTTTCGAAATTCAAATAAAATGGGATAGGTTAGGTAAAGAAGCGGGTAGGATTAGGTTTTTGAAAACAAATGGATTATTTCATAATTCTTCAATAGCTGTTTAGGAATTAAACCTTTTTGTTAACACAGCTACCCAATACCAAGGATATGACTGTCTGTCCGATTCATACTGAAATGTCATTTTGAAAATTGGCTGCACTTTAATAATTGATGATTCATGAATCCGAAGAAAAATATGAAATAAAGATTTAATAGTTAAGTTTACTTTTCATACTAGTTATTTATCGCATCGTATAATGGACAGCTTTCCGCTGTTATTAAAATGATAAATTAAAAGATTTGGTTTTATTATTTTTATTCTAATATTTGTAGAAAATTGTCTGCGATACGATGTTCAATATGATTTTTCAGTATGGCTGAGATCCGGTTCTAATCCAGCGGTTTTCAATCAGTTTCGAAGCCTTACTATAAAAAAACAGTGTTAATTTTTCTTAACTTATAAACATTGATATTCTTTTTTCTTTTAAAAAAATATTAATTTTTCTTGTTTATTTCAGATGGTCTAACGGACCCCCACCGATATAACTCTCCCAGAACTAAACAAAAATCACAAGAAATATCACAAATCAACAAATACAAGAAGAAGAAATACTTGAAGAAATGAAACTGCGATAACACACATTATTATTTTGTTTTAAATATTGTACAAAATTGTCCATTCTTTATTAAAATTTTACTTAAAATGGACAATTTTATGTAATATATTATTGTTAGATGTCATTTTATAACATGTGATACAAATAATAGTCATTTTATTCTTGAAAAAAAGTTAAGAAATTAGTGTAAATAAAAGTTAAAGATGCCAAATTAAAAATTAGACTAGCATTTAATAAAAATTCCTATAATAAAAAAAAAATATTTTACTAATTAACTAAAATAATATTAAATTATTTTTTTGAAAATAAAAGAAAACAGTTGTGAACCTAAAAAATGCATGTACATATTGTTCAAGCTTTAAAGATTATTGTTCGCTTACATATTGTTAAAAAATGTTTCATAAAATTAAAGAAAAAAAATCATATTTTATTACTTGAAAAATATGAATTAACATCTTTTATAACTTAAAAAACATCAAATAAATAGTTATTCCTGGCAAAAAGTATTTATTAATTAATAAAATATGATTTTAAAAATTTTATGATTAAAAAAATGTTGTACCAAAATGTACAGAGATAATTGTGCCTAGATATTTTTATACCTTCAGTCATAAAATGTTAATAACCTATTATATATATTTGCTATTTGTATACCTACTTATTTAACTTTTTAAAGGTAAAATCCCTTAAATCAAATAGTGGACATAATTATGCCCCACCCTCCTATCAATTTTTGCCATAACAAAAATTATTTACAGCTCCTTCGAGATCACTTTTGGCTTTCATAACCTAACCTTAAACAAGAATCATATTGTTCATGTGGGGTAACTATGTGTGCTCCGCTGGTGATTTAATAGATATTACCTGCAGTAACAATGGCAACTAAAAATTGGAATGAAAATATTATTTAGTCCAAGTTTAACATAATAAAAATTATTTTATATTCATTGAAATTTATTAACATCCTGGCTATTTTTAATTAATATAAATAATTTTTTATGTTAAGCAAGAATAAATATTATCACTCCGCAAATCTATATTCTATATCTATCTATCTACGTATATGTTATTGTTTATTGTAGAAGGTGCTCGATAAAAATATGTTATGATAATTAATAAAAATTAAAATACATGCTTTCAAAATTAAAACTTGTTGTTATAATTGGTATTATAAAAAGACGATTTATCTAAAAGTAGCGTAATTCTAAAAGCCCCATAAGAAGCTCAAATATTTTTTTTCTTTGCCATGAAAAAAATAGATGTAAAATATACTTGGATATTATGAAAGAGAAAAGCTGTTGTCAATTTAGCTGGAACTAAATTATCGGTCAGTTCGTTCATCCTGTATGAGTAGAGGCTACGGTGGGGAGAATTTGTTACTTTGGCCCGCTGCGTGTTTCTCTTTATTAGAGAACATGAAAATCTGATATAATAATAATATCTTTTGATGTAATATGGATAAAAATCTAATTAATGACACTTAGACATAAGCAAAGCATTTAATTCTGTTCATTCTATTTGAACTAATTAACACCATTAACAGCGGTATTAGAGTAAATAGTAGATTGGTGTCGGGTTCGAGACTTGTCCACACCGTGTCCTACTAGGATCAATATCAATGGTACTTACTGCTGCAATGTCTAGCGCGTGACACTTAAAGATAGAAGAGAAGGAATGTCTTGGTTCGCAAACAGGTGCAACTTATTATCACTTATAGTTAGGACTTACAGACCAAGGTAGTGCAATCAACTAGGTGGCGTCAAAATATACCAGCCCATTACTAGTGGGTGATGATCTGGCTACTCTAGACATTCATTTCGAAAGAGAATCCTGCCCCAACGAGGTAACCTGATTTGTACAGGGTCATTCAAGAGAAATGCGTTTTTTTAACTTAATTATGCATAAAAAAAAAACAATTATATAAAATGCTTTATATAATTGGAAACCCTTTTCTGGGACATTTATGTTAAAAATATTTAAAATTATTATTTTAACAAAATATGCCTTAAAATCCAGTTTTTCCATTGAACTTATTTTGAAAGATTGCACATTTAAAAATTAAAATTGCGTGCCTTCTGAAAAACCGGTTTTTAAGGCATATTGTGTCAGAATAATCATTTTTAAATATTTGAAACATAAATGTTCCAGAAAAGGTTTTCGAAATATATAAAGCATTTTATATATTTGTTTTTTTTTCCATGCTTAAAAAACGCATTTCTCTTGAATGACCCTGTATCTCTTTGAATGTCTGCCACTTGTAGTAGGTTCAACAACGCGGCAAAATCCGGCCAATATTTGCAGAAAACTATCCCTTTCATTGTGCGATTCTTGCGAGAAAGTCTTAACCTGTATGGTTAAGACTTGTGCTTGTATTAGGCAAGATATTCCCCTTCTCTAAATATTATAGTTGTGCAGAGGGAAACTTTAAACATCTCTACTTATGACACGTTTAGGCCGAGATTCGAATCTATCACCTTCATGATTACTCAGGGAGCAAAAAGGAATTAAAAATGAAAGCAAGAATAAGATGATTTATTCAAAATAATATAAATTTAGAAATATAAAAACCAGAACAGGATTTCTAGATAATATTTATCTCATTTCAATGATTTTTCTTTGAAGGCTTTTCTTTCATAAGCTTGAGATATTCATTTTTTTTGGTTTCTTCAAGTTTTATTTTGTTCTTGCTCATCTTTTTATGTACATCTTCATCAGAACTAAATTATAATGGAATTTTTAGAATATGGTTAAATAGAATGATTTCCTTGGTCCTTTATTTTTTTTTGCAGGAGATTTCCTTGGTCTATTTACGAATTTCACCTTAATTTTTTTTTATCACCTCTTGGGGCAAAGCCCCTAGAGGCTAGGGGCGAAGCCGCTAGTTATCTATAATACAAAGTAGAACTATGTCTGTCTGTTTGTCTGTCTGTTTGTTTGTAGCAAAGGATCTTGCTAACCGCTGAACCGATCGGGTTCTCCTTTACAGGGTTGCTTCTCATAGGTCCCGGGAAGGTTTATAACTATTTTCTTGGGGGGTGGGACACCACTTACCCCCCAAAAAAATGAAAAATAACCCCCCCCCAAAAAAGAAAATATTATAATTTTCTATAAAATCTAAAACACGAACAATTAGTTTGATAAAACCTCTTGGGGCACAGCCCCTAGAGGCTAGGGGCGAAGCCGCTATTCTATTATACAAAGTAGAACGATGTCTGTCTGTCTGTTTGTTTGTAGCGAAGGATCTCGCTAACCGCTGAACGATCGGATTCTCCTTTACAGGGTAGCTTTTCATAGGTCCCGGGAAGGTTTATATATATTTTTTGGGGGGTGGGACACCCCCGAACCCCCCTAAAAGATGAAAAATATCCCCCATCAAAAAAAAATCCCCCCCAAAGAAATTTTTTTACATTCTTATTTTAAATCTAAAATACGAAAATTTTATTTATCAAACCTCTTGGGGCTCAAGCCCCTAGAGGCTAGCGGTGAAGCCGCCGGTAATCAACAAGGTAAAACATTATAGATGATGCATATTTATATTCAAGTCCAAAAATGGAAGTGTGTCCTGCATTTAATTAGTTTTATTTGTCCTATAGATTATTATTGTAATTATCAAATTCTGACACTCTACAAGTATTAATGCTCGTTTATCCTATCGCCAGATTTTTGAGTTTCGCTTTTAAAGTTTTTGTCATCCTTGTTTTATACATAGAATTAAAATACTATTAATTTCTACTATGCATATTATAAATGTTGTTTTGTAACATTACCTTTCATGATGGCGAACTTTAGCCTCTACAAGATGATTTTCAGCCATGTCCCTCAGTTTGGCAACTTTTTCTGACCTCTCAATGTCATCCATATCTTCATCCTCCACTAGGTCATGTGCCTTGGCTTTTTCCAGATCATGTTTAGCCGCTTTTTTGGCAGCATAATCGTCAATCTTCTTGGCGGCATCTACTTTTTTGTCGGCATTTACATCAACCTAATATATTGAGCAATGTTTTATATTTAATTATTATTGTTTTTTATTCTCTCACAAATTAATAAAAAGCAGCTGGACAAATGCTTTTATTGGCAACTTAAATGTAGGCTTTGTCTTTGATACAAGGCAAAACTCCAAGCAACAAAATTATTTTCTTTTATTCATTATTTTTTAAAAGCGAAGCTTTTCTATAATTTGGGTTGGTCCTATCGATTTCATGATGATTCCTAAAACAGGTACGACTTAGAAAGCACAGCAACTCTATAATCGTTACCAGATTTTTGGTGTACTGATTCCTATTACAACAAGGTACAATGTTTTAAGCAAAGCATCTCTATGTCCAAGTCCTAAAAATGGAAGTATTTCCTTAAACAGTATCATGTATTTATACAGTTTTAGAACAAATTTACTTATAATTTTGTTTAGAGTTTTGCATTAATATTCTGCTTATTCAGTTCTGACACTCTACAAGTGTTAATGTTCGTTTGTCTCTCCATTTCAGAGCTTCGCTTTTATGGATGTTGTCACTTTCTTACTCTATTTTTGCTTTCTCTAACTATCTCAATTAGTCCATTGTGGTATGTACATTGAGAGTCAAAATAATATGTTTTTTAAATTTTCTATCCCACCAGAAAGAATATAAATTTTACAGAAAATTTAATTAATAAAAGTCCTTGTTCCCTGTAAAAGAAATGTTCGAATATATTTCATATGTTTCTTCTCCTTTATTCTTAATGGTTGCATCCGAAAATAGAAAATGCAGATTATCTTGACTTAAACTGTATGTACAATTTAGGGCGGGTTCATATCGGAATTAGACAAAGAGGGGATGTGCAACAGATAAAACTAACTTAAATTTAATTTCTGACCGAAAAAGAATCTTAAAAAATTTATATTTAGAATGCGACCACTTAAAAATGTATTTCATTAATAAAAAAATATGCAAAGACGAGATTCAAGTCATCTCTACTTATTATCTCAGTTTCTATTAGTGCTAGAGGGCTAAATATTTTTGTGCATTTCCCCAGTTATATAATAAATTTCCGGCTATAAGTCAGTCAAAGTCAATTTTTGCTTCCTTGCCCTTTATTTACCAACCTTTTACCAACGACCAGAAATAAAATTGTATAGCTATTTGTCAATGATAGTAAAAAAAATATTGAATGAGAATGATGGCTTCATGGTGCTCCCAGGAAAGGCCTTGAGGAGTAGAATCAGGAACTTTTTTCCGTTTCAAAATATCTCATTCCTAGCCTTAGAAATGACTAAAAAACCACCATTTTTAAAGGTTTATTGAGAATTGTACAATTTGTAGAGGTTTTTTGAGATTTTCTCAGGCTAGGAACGAGATATTTTGAAACGGTCAAAAGTTTCTGATTCTACTCCTCAATGCCTTTCCTGGGAGCACCATGAAGCCATAATTCTGATTCAATAAATTTTCGACACCCATTTACAAATAGCTATACAATTGAACGTCTGGTCGTCAGCGGTTTTAAAACTTAGGATAAATTATAAATCATCCAGAGGTGTACTATACTCATAAAAATCGTTTGCAGATCCCCGCTTTGGTCTCAGAAAAAAAATGTTCAAAATCGACCCACCCTAATGTACATATAAGAATACCTTGTGTGCTTCATCAGCATAATCAACCTCTTTGCCTTCCTTATGTTCTTTCATATATCCAAATATAGGCCTAAAAATAAAGAATAATTTGCGTAGTCAACTTCTTTCCCTTCCTTATCATCTTTCATATATTGGCATTTGGAAGGAAGGTCCTTAATTTTTTTTTTTAAATATCATATTTAGTGAGAGAAAATTCATTTTGGGAGGTGTAAAATTTTTCCATGGATGGATTGACTTCCACAATCATTTAACAGATTACTAAGATTTACCAAAAATTCACTGAAAAAGAGACTCGCTTCAGCCATTACAATACATATATTAGACCTTAAAGGTTTGCTTCAAAATAAAAAAAAAAAATAAGAAAAACTATATATAGAAAAAACGTTACCCTTTAGTCATTGTAAGACATATAATAGAGCTTTATTGAGAAATAAGAAAAGAATGAAGAAATTTAGGGGTCAAAAGAAATAAGACAATGGCCGATAAATTTATGTACATCACATATGATGATACACAAAAAATACCCCTTCTGTAGATTACAATTTATGGTTGAAACGTTTGGACACTTAACTTAATGAACCAACCAATCAAGATTTCATAAAAGTCCCCAACGTTGATAAGTTAACGTTATTATAAAACTTTGGGTGACTAATGTAATAAACAGCTCAAAGTCCCATTCCTGCCTCCCATGGAATAGTTATTTCTTTCATCGTATTTTAAACGGCTTTCCGCGGATATAGAATGTACAATTATAAGATTAAAACTAGTTTTTTTAGCCCCGAGATGCCGAAGGCACGGGCTAAAAAAACTGGTTTTAATCTTATGATTGTACATTTCTATATTTGTAGAAAACTGAATATAATACGATGCTAGACATAGTTTTTTCGTAAGGATGAGAACCGGTTCCTATCCACCGGATTCGAATAAATACGAGAAAAACTATACCTATTTTCATCTTCATAACATTCTTGAATTCCACCTTCTCTCTTGTAACAAACTAAACAAAATTAATTAATAATGAAAAAACGTCCCTGAAAAGAACATACAAATCAGTTTAAAATTGTTTCAGCTATCTTATTGATACAAAACATCTTGAATTTATTTCTTTTAAATTAGTTTTGAACTGTAAAGGACCAATTCACAATTTCGTGAAATTATCAAACTTTTTAGTTTTATTGATAGATTAGCCATAGTTTCTTAGGGTTTGGACCTAAGTCGTCATGGAGTAGGTTGAGACACCTTTGTATAGCCACTGGGGCCAGCTTAAGTCCCACGTTCAAGAATATTATGACTTGACCCCCTATCTCATGATAGCTCCTCATTATTACATTTAGTATAAAGTAATGTATTATACAAAATTTAAATTTATTACCTCCTGAGGACGACGGTGAAATATAAAGGCAAAATAGTAAACAAATTTTTGTCAGGATCATTTCTTTAGCTTACTACTTGTGGTATATTTAAAGACTAACATGTAAAAATATTAAAAACACACAATAATTTTGTAATATAATACTTTAAGTCTTTTCATATTATTCATACAAAAAGGCTTTTAAGATCTCTATATTTTTTCGTAGAATTATGTATAATGTATATATATCCTTCTTTACTTAAAGTCAATTCATAGATTTTTTCTGAAAATGATTAGTTTAGTTGTTTGATAGAATTAACGGCTATGCCCCTAAAGGCCTATATAAAAATAATGAATAAAAATTTCTGTATTTTGCGAATTTCCTAATTTGATACATGTATGCAATGGATGTAAGCATAAGCAGGGCTCGGCATCCGCGCATCACCCTCGACTAAGCCTCAAATTTAAACTCGTTTGGGTGCTTTGAAAATTGTTTTGACAAGAGGGATTGCCATTTGGTCAGCTTTAGACTTCCACCTGATTTTTTAAATTGTAAAAGGTTGATTTCCCTGAGACTTACAGGCAGCTGCCGAGGCGTTGATATTTGCTATATTTTGTTTGCCTTTAACATCCAGCCGTAGTCTAATTACCCGGCAAAATCACAGCTACAAGCTAGCTGCACTGTACTCTTTTTTTAATTTTACAATCTATAGCCGCCAGATTCTTTAAACCAGATGACCTTTTTCCACATTTTTTAAAAATTGAAAATAGCAATCACCGAAAAAAACTGGCCCAGAACAAAACCTAAAAAATAACAAAAGTACTTTAGATTTATATTATGTTAATACGATGTATAAAAATCAGACAGGGACCTATTAAATTTGTACTTAAAATATTCTAAATGTTTCAATAAATCAATGCTTCTGAAGGCCTTTCATAAATCACCATCTAAAAGGCCTTATTATTTCAATAGATTATTGTTTTCTTCAGTAAAAAAATCTTTTGTTTATTTTGAAAGCAATAAAACTAGAACAATGTATGTACGAACAATGAACAAAACAGGTGCGGATATCTGCAGGGATACAGGGTTACGACATTGGATAATAAATTGATTTAAACACCCAATTATGATATAAAAATTCTCTACTTACAGGTGGAGAAGACTAGACACTGCTCGCTTGATAACCAATCAAGACTAAATTACCTAAAACAAACCTTTGTACAGTAAAGAACTATGATAAAGAAGGTTGACAAGGATTAGAAGTGGTTTAATCGAAATATTTTCCTACAAATTGAGCTGTGTGTTTTTCCTTGGATAGTCTCTTTTCAACAACATTGCTTTGTATTATTCCATTACCTAAAACTTTTTCAGCCTTTAAGTTAGATTAGGTTATAGTTGAGGGTACAGGTATAATTTACAGTCCATTGTCTCTTCCCTCCCTTGCCTAGTTTAAGAATTGTAGGGAAAGATTAGGTGTAGATTAATTTAACTTCCATTGTTCACTTCCTTCCTGGTTAACTAAAACTTTTATTTTCATAACTTTACAAATTAAAAATAAAATATCCAAAAGTAGCGAAAATCACAAATTTAAAATACTTTAATACAGTGGCGTGCATATTGTTTTGACAAGTAAATGCGCAAACTAAAGCAAACCCGAAAATCTATACATCCCCTTAAACCAAAATCGAGTGTTCTGGGGGGGGGGGGGTGTAATACAGACAACAAGAGGGATGTTATTTTATTGCCTGGGGTTGGAAAAACCCCGTTAAATCCACCCCCTTCATAATCAAAGATTTAAAGTCCAACAAAGTTCAACTTTATAGTAGTATATGGGATGTAGATGGACAAAAAATATAGGATCTATGCTTAGTGATCATAAAGATTTTAATAACAAATTTCAATTGATGGAAAACAATCGATACTACTTTTAAAGTATGGACAGGCTTACAAACAAGCAACCTTAATTATATGCCTTACTTTAACGATATTATTACCCTTACAGAGTGTTTAAATGAGGGAAATAAATACTTATAAGAGACTCCACACAAATTTTCAGGCAGGCTAGAACAAAAGCACGCCGTACAGGTGGTTTATTCCTCTTATATTCTATGCATTCCTATTATTCTTCCCTGTTAACCAGAGTTTACTAAACAGGTCGGAATTATTACGAATTTTCAGTCAGTTCTTTTTTATTTCTCATGTTATTGGGGTTGAAATTAGATATAATGAATAATTTTTAAGGTAACCTAAATTTTAAGTTTGACAAAAAAAATAACGTAAATAGTGATCGGAAAAATTTAGTTTTATAAAAATAAAATATTTTTTAAGGTAATAAGCGGTTACGCCCTCCAAAACTGATTCATCAATTTTATTTCATTTTTCAAATTACCATTGTGTGATGCACTAACACAGATAAAAATTTTGAAATCTACTTTTCTCTCTAGAAAATTATCTTATTTTATATTTTTACTAGCGGCTTCGCCCCTAGCATCTAGGGCCTCTATTTTCGAAGGAATATGAAAGGGCACAAAGATGGCCTAAAACCATTCTCAGACTTTTTATAAGACTGTAATTGCCTAAAACAATCCTGGGACCTATAAGAAGCTTCCTTATAAAGGATGATCGTATCGGTTCAGCGAATAGCGAGATCATTCGCTACAGACAAAAAAAAGCTTACTACTTTATATAATAGGATTTACTAAGTAATAATAAAAAAGTTAAAGTTAATATATGTTTGAAAAAAATGTCATTGTCAGTCATAATTTTCTCGTCTTAGAATTAAATATTCATTTTTTAAAGAAGGCGTCTTAACTTTTTTGCTTTTTATTTAGAATAGCTAGTCGGTGTTTTTAGAAAGTTAAGGCACCTTCTTTTGGATATTTATACAAACAGGTTTAAAAACAATAGATTGGTTAAGTAGTTGTATGCTCCTACTTCTCCCCCGTAATGTGTTTCATGAGGTTTGAAAATGAGTATTAGAAAATGTGGGTGGTAGTGTTGTTAAATAATCTGAAAATTGTTAAAGAATTCAAATAAAAATAAGACAGACATTCCATTCAAAAAGATATTTTCATTTAAATAAAGGACTGTATCCCAAAATTAAAGGATGTCTATGAGTCTGTCTGTCTGTTTGTTTGATTCCAATATAGCTTCTCTATATATAATTAGTCCTGGGAATGGTTTTAACTGTTTTGGGGGAGGGTACCACCACCTTCTTCAGAGTAATCCCCCCCCCCCCCCCCTATATCCAGTGTATCATCATCAAGGCTTCTTGGGACGTTTAAGGTGTACATATATTAAATCTAATTTTAAAATAAAAGTTTAAATGTCAAGTAAATTGTGTAACAAACAAGGATGACAACATCCATAAAAGCGAAGCACTGAAACGTTAGGACAAACAGACATTAACACTACACCCTAACCATAGTGTAGCTACAATTATGCTGTTTTGCTGACTTGTGCTGTTTAATAATAAATCTATTTTCTTATTTCTAAGCAACATCATAATAAATTGTAGGTGAAAATATTAGAGAAAATGTAACAAATTCATGTCAACAACTTAAAAGGAAAAATAGAAATATGATATATTTGTAAATTATATTACAAGAATTAAGGACAGGGGAAAGAAACATATTTCTATAAATGACTATAAATATAATTTTCAGGGCAGCCCTGGGGAAACATGGATCCATCCAGTATCATAAGATAAGGTAAAAATTATATTTATTATGATTTTATTATTCAATTGTACTGATTAAGAGTCTTTATTGAGGTAAATATTTTATGGTTTTATTATAAGCAGATATTGTAGCTATTTACCTAACCAGATATTTTTAGTAGCGAAGCTACTCGAAATTCACTTTGTCAATCTGTCAGTCTGCAACGCTAAGGGGTTAATATGATTTAAACAGCTACTATTGAAGATTGTAGCTGAGATTGAATTAAATTTTCAGTGAAGATTCCTGCGCATCTAGTCTTTTCATTGTTTGTTCATTTGTCTGTCAGTTATGCTTTAACAAACATAAACCTTATTTTTTCGTTAGTATTTGCATATTACCTCTATTTCTTTTCTTTGTTATGACAATTGAACAACTCTATTACTCACTTATTCTGTTTGTCCATTGCATTGTAACAGAAAACTATACATATTATTTGTTTTAAAAATTTTATTTAAAGAAATATAAAATTTAAGTATTTTGTAGAAAAAGTGTAGGATTTTATTGAATATTTTTACCATTATAAAAATTATTAAAAGTTGAGATTGAATTTTTTTTATATATCTTTTCTTTGTAAACCAAAATAGATTTGAACCTACTTTTTGACAGTGTACTGTACAGGAATACACTTTTAGCATAAAGGTACAGTTTTCACACCTGTAATTTGTTGGACAAAAATATATAAACCAATGTAAATTTTAATATGTTATGAGTTGTAATTTTTATGTGACATATAAATATCAGGTACTAAATTCAATGTTTTTATTCTCTTCACCATTGCACGATTTTTTGTGCTTTGCTACTTATGGATGCTGTCATCTTTGTTTTTTAAGAATTAAACTGAGCTATTTGAAATAAACTATATGTTTTTAAAGTTTTCCATTTAGGGTTGCAATGGATTGGATAGTGCTGAGCCTGCTGGCTTTTGTCAGCAGGCTCACTCTGGGTCAACAACAAGAACTCTGTTATTGGATTGAGGACGGACACTCATGGAGTAGTGGTACTAAGGCAACCCTTAACATAAAACTTGACAAAGACTATGAGGACTGGCAAGTGACTTGGACTTATCAAAATAACATCATTAACCTGGAGGCGTGGAAAGGAGATGTCCAGGCTTACAGTCAAAGTAATTACACTATAACATCAAGGTGTTACAATGGAAAACTGTATGCCTGTGAAACTCTTAGCATACCATTTATCATCCGGTATGTTCCAGAGGAAGGTATACCTCCATATAGTATGTATCTAAATGGAGTTCTGGTACCTCCATGTAATATGACTGAACTTACTACACAAGCTTCCTGTCCCTATGATAGCTATACCAATTATGTTGAGCTTTGTCAACTTTGGACCAATTATACCCAAGTATCCTCAAATCCTGTCACACCAACTCCTACAGCAACAGTTCCTTACTCTTCATGTCCTTACTCAACTTTAAATGACAATATATTAGCATGTGAACTTTGGTGTAATATTCTCTACACTGGATATTCTACAGAATGTACAGGTACCCCCTCTTGCCCTTATGACAGCTATGTCTCTCCTCACAACACAGCTTTGTGTGCACTGTGGACTGAAAACACCCAGCTAAAACAGAATGGACTAAGTCCTTATACAAATACTGGATCTACAACAGCTCCAATCACCTGTATTTATGAAACATCACTTTATTCATCTGATTATTGTTATCTGTGGTGTGAAAATCAGAACATGCAGCATAATACAGTCTGTGCTAATCAACAAACTTCAACTTATGATCCTTGTCCCTACCTTAGTTATGCTGACAAAGATGTCCTCTGTCAACTGTGGGGTGAGATTAATGTAGCACAGCAAAATTTACCAACTGACAGTTTTGGAATTACCTTACCTGTACCAACTGATTACATAAATTATAGTAACTGTCCACACAATAGTTTAACAGATGCTATACTAGCATGTTACTTGTGGTGTGAACTGAATGCTGTAAATGGTGTCATCTGTAATAATCCAGCGTCATGTCCGTATGAAAATTATCCACCTCCCAATGATTATAGATTATGCGAGTTGTGGTATGAAAATTTACAACTAAAGACCACAGTATATGGCTCTTCACACGCACCAGTTGGAACTGCAACACCAATATTTACAATGGGACCACAAGCTGTAGAATGTATTTTCTTAACATACAGTTATGCAACTGAGCATTGTACACTGTGGTGTGAGAATGAACTTATAAAGTACGGTTCAACCTGCACATCTATTCCTAATTTTGTAACTGATGCTAGTGGAAATCAAATTACTGGTGCCAATGGATCACCTTTAACACAAGCACCAACTCCTGTTATAATAACTGATGCTAACGGAAACACATTTACTGATGTTAATGGAGCTCCTCTAACTCTTGCACCCCCAATATCTCAAGTAACAGTCACTGATATTTCTGGTAATCCTGTCACTGATCCAAGTGGTAATCCTGTTACAGAAATAGTCCAATCAGCGGTTGTAACAGATTCAAATGGAAATGCAATAACAGGTATTTACATAGTCAATTTAATATTTTAACCATAAATACTTTAGGTTCTAAAAAATGATTTTTCCTAGATGCAAATGGTCTCCCAGTAACACAAATAGCACAATCAGTTGGGGTTACAGATGCTAGTGGAAATCCAGTGACAGGTAAATCTTTATGAAGAAAAACAATAATTAATTCAAGACTTATATTCATAGTTATATTATTTAGATTCTAATGGTAACCCAATAACAGAAACTATACAATCTGTTGTTGTTACTGATTCCAGTGGAAATGCAGTAACAGGTAATTATTTTTAATTAATAGCTCTTTAATTAACATTACTTTTACAAATACTTAAGGAATATAAATTTTTATTTAGATATTTTGGGCAATCCTGTAACAGAAATAGTTCAATCTGTGGTAGTTACAGATGCCAGTGGAAATCCAGTAACAGGTTCAAAACAATTTACTTTTAAATACTAAATATATGGTTTAGACGTCTTTTAGATTATTAGTTTGTATGGAACAATATCTATTAATATATATATTAGATCCAAGTGGTAACCCAGTAACTGAACAATTACAATCAGTTGTTGTGACAGATGCCAGTGGAAACCCAGTAACAGGTATGTGCAAATACAACTATACAAAATCGAATTAGTCCTTTCACCAAAATAATGTATTCTTTTAATTAATACACTTTTAGATGTCAATGGTAGCCCAGTCACTGAGAACGTGCCTGTTACACAACCATCAGTGACTGTGACTGATGCAAGTGGAAATCCAATAACAGGTAAGTGATTGCCATCTTTTACAATTACTTAAATATATTCTACAAATAAGCCATGATTTAACAAACAAGTTAATTCTTTTAGATCCTAGTGGAAACCCAGTCACTCAAATTGTACAATCTAACCCAGTCACTTATCCAAACGGAAGTCCTGTCACAGGTATAAAAACGAACTTTATTTCGTACAGAATTTGGATTTTTAAATATACTAAAAAAATGACAAGTTTGAGGCTAATAAAGCAAGTTCTAAATACTTTTCATATATTGTATTTGGGTCCAAGTATTGGAGTATGATGAAACAGCTCAAAATCCACGTTCAAGCGCACAATATGACTTTAGTAGGGCAGCTGTCACAAATTAAGTCACTATGATACATAATAATAATAGCTAAGTAGCTTGGGATATTGCATCTGAGAGTTATCACAAGACTCTCACCACCTTAATTTGGTGATTTACGAGTGAGATACAATGATCCTTACATAATACATATTGATAATAGTGACTCTATAACAATGTTTAAAAACATTAATGTAAAGTAAAATTGGATGTGCATGTGTGTAATAAGAAAAGAAAAAATATGGATAACATAATAACATAAAGGAAAAAATGTCATTAAACTTAATACTTTAGATGCAAACGGCAATCCTGTTACACAAGTTGTACAGTCAGTTGGTGTCACAGATGCAAGTGGAAATCCTATTACTGGTTAGTAATTTATTAGTTGGCCTTCATTTGAAATTAAATATTAAAATTCAGACAAATACAGATGATCATTTTCAGATGCCAGTGGCAATCCTGTCACAGAAATAATCCAGTCTGTTGTTGTAACTGATTCAAGCGGAAACCCTGTAACAGGTGAAATATAATATAAAATATGAAACAAACACAATGATTTATACCCTAGTAGAATCAAACTTCATTTGGTATATGTGCATGACAATACTAAATCCTATTTAATCCTGATGAAATTTTTATAACTGAAGCAATTTAAAGTGTGTCCTGGAAAAGGCAGACAAAAATTACAAGGTTTAGGAAATATGCCATCAATCAGATGCCATTTCTATAAAACCAATTTATTTATTTATTATATGGATTTAGATGCTAGTGGTAACCCAGTAACAGAAACTATTCAATCAGTTGTTGTTACAGATTCTAGTGGCAATCCTGTTACAGGTAAAAACTTTGCCATGATAATTTGCTAAAAAAACTTCCCTCAATAAACAATATTTTTATCATCTTTTCAAAACAATTTACAGGTCCAAATGGAAGCCCTGTAACAGAGACTTTACAATCAGTTGTTGTTACTGACGCCAGTGGAAATTCAATAACAGGTCTTTAAATTAATTTCAACATCTATTTAAATTGTTTCCTAAATATTATTATAGTGCCATTTTTTATTGAAAATTAAATACTATTAATTTTTAGATGTAAGTGGTAATCTAGTAACAGAAATTGTACCAGTAACTTTACCTTCAGTTACAGTAACTGATAGTAATGGAAATCCTGTAACAGGTCAGTTTTAAGCCAAGTTAAATTGAAAGATAAAGAAATTATCAAACATTGTCTATGACTTAAAAAAAAAATTTAAAATATATTAGAAAAAAATTTACTTTTAGATCCCAGTGGTAATCCTGTCACCCAAATAGTACAATCAGTTGGTGTGACTGATATTAGTGGTAATTTAGTAACAGGTATAAAAATAAACTAATTGATTCATGTATTTTCATTGATTGATCTTTCCTAATAACTTAAAAATAGTTAATAAACAGATTAATTGATTAAATTTCCTAATTTTAACATCTCTTACAGATGCTAATGGAAACCCAGTAACACAAATAATACAATCAGTTGGAGTTACAGATGCTAGTGGCAACCCAGTTACAGGTGTTTACGATAAATATAATTAGAAAAAACTAAATCAAACAGTAAAAACAGATAAATTATTTTCAAACCCCAATCTTTTCAGATGCTAGTGGTAATCCAGTGACACAAGTTATACAATCAGTTGGTGTAACTGATTCTAGTGGAAACCCAGTGACAGGTAAATCTGTTTTACATTGTACAACTTAAGATTTGCATAAAAAATTAATTTGAATTATTTGCAGATGTCAATGGTAATCCAGTAACAGAATCTGTGCAGTCAGTTGTTGTCACAGATGCAAGTGGAAATCCTGTTACAGGTATCAAATTTAGGAACTTCTTTGAATTGTTCATAACAATGGATAATTTTCTTACAAATTAGATACAATTACACATTTATATAACAATTTTTCTTGTTAAGATCCAAGTGGTAATCCAGTAACAGAAAAAGTCCAATCTGTTGTTGTTACTGATGCTAGTGGAAATCCTGTAACAGGTACTACACAAATAATAAAAAATCATAATAAAAAACTTTAATGTATATTTTTACATAGATGCTAGTGGTAACCCAGTTACTTCAATGATAGCTGTTACATTACCATCCGTTACAGTTACTGATTCAAGTGGAAATCCAGTAACAGGTAATGACATACCTTCAGTGATATTTTGTTTTTGTGCTTAGAGCCCAGATACATTTAAAAGGTTAGCATTTGAAGTATTTGAATATCCATAGCTGTGAAATAGTGGCAGATAAATACAAAAACAGTTTCAATTGTAGCCTAGATGGACAAAGCATTAGTTATCTAGGTTGATTAGATTCTTAAGTTTGAAATATAAATTTTAGATTGAAATTGACATTTTCCATTATATAACCCTTCAAAAAATAAATTTTATTTAATATATATTATAATTAGATCCAAGTGGTAACCCAATTACTCAAATAGTTCAAAATATTGGAGTAACAGATCCTAGTGGAAATCCAGTAACAGGTCAATATTTTGTAAAATAGAATGATGTAACAATAGAAAAACTAATTAATATATGCATGCAAACTAAAAGAGACCTTTTCTATTCAATGCCTGAAAATTATAAAACTCTAAAAGTAATAACAAATAACCACTAAAAACATAAATTGGAAATAAAAATAAAATAATTGTTATTTCAAAGCAAACTAGTATAGATGATCAGACAAAATGTATTCTTTAAATATAATCTCATCTATTTCACAACAAAAATTATTACTTGTTATTTAATTTTTAGATGCCAGCGGTAATCCTGTCACTGTACAAGTTCAATCTGTTGGAGTAACTGATTCTAGTGGAAATCCAGTTACAGGTTAAGAGATTTATCAATCAAATGTTTTTACTTTAAAACTCAAGAAGATTATACATTTATATTTTTAGATGCTCTTGGTAATCCAGTAACTGAAACAATTCAGTCAGTTGTTGTTACAGATGCTAGTGGAAATCCTGTAACAGGTATGTTTAGTTTTTATAATGATCTTATGCAAAAATTAAAAATAAAAATAATTAAAAAGTACTAATAACCATCTTTTTCAGATGCTAGTGGAAGCCCAGTAACTCAACAAGTACAGTCAGTTGTTGTTACTGATGCAAGTGGAAATCCTGTAACTGGTAACCATTCTTAGCTTTAAGCATAATATGGGATTTGCACTAAAAAAAACCAGTTAAACTGCACTTACAATTGTGTAATAGAGTCAAGATATTAGTGGACCGACAGTCAGACATGCATTCAGTTACTTTTTTTAGATTTCACAAATCAAATGTTATAACTTATAAATATTCATTATTACTTAATCCTATTGATAAGTTATGTAAATTTTTTAAAAAATTAATGTTCTTCAGACCCCAGTGGTAACCCAGTAACTCAACAAGTTCAATCAGTTGCTGTTACTGATTCAAACGGAAACCCTGTAACAGGTAAAAAAGCTTGCTCATTCCACATGCTAATGAATTGAAAGATTAGAGTAAAGACTTTGTAGTTATCAAACAATAATTTGTTTCACAATTCAGATGCTAGTGGTAATCCAGTAACTCAGCAAGTTCAATCTGTTGCTGTTACAGATGCCAGTGGAAATCCTGTCACAGGTATAGGATCTAAAATCCCACATTTTTTATATAGTTCTGATTTATATTATTTCTGAAAAGCACAGATTTAAGTAAACATTATTATATATTTACAAGATCTTTTCAAATTCATTTGAATTAAGGAGCTACCTAGCAAAAAATCATTTATTAAACAATCAGCAGTCTACAAAATATCGATTTAATTATCTTATTCAGATGCTAGTGGTAACCCAGTAACTCAACAAGTCCAATCTGTTGCTGTTACAGATGCCAGTGGTAATCCAGTGACAGGTATTGCATCTCATTTTTCAAAGTGTTGATATAGTTTTGATTGATTATTTTTCTGAATTGTTTATTTTTATATGAGTTCAAGAGAAATTTGAATTGCCCAATCCTTTTGATTAGTTAATAAAAATTTTTTAAAAATTAAAGAAATCAATGTTTTGTAGATGCTAGTGGTAACCCAGTAACACAGCAAGTTCAATCAGTTGCTGTCACAGATGCCAGTGGAAACCCTGTAACAGGTAAAACAGCTTGCTATTTCCTCATGTTAAACATGTTGCTGTTGGCAATCTAGTAGAATTCTTTGTAATGGCAAAAGTATTTCCTATTTCATTTTTTTAGATTTAGCTGACCTTTTCATATGCACTGGAATTAAGATTCTACCTCAAAAAAATTATTTATTTAACCAATCATGCAGAACACCCAAAATATAATCATATATATCTTATACAGATGCTAGTGGTAATCCAGTTACTCAACAAGTCCAATCTGTTGCTGTTACAGATGCCAGTGGAAATCCTGTTACAGGTATAGAATATAAAGTCTGAAAGTTTTGGTATATTTTTTTATTAATATCTTCAATATCTTGATATATCTGAAATTTTTTTGATAATACATCTAAAATGTTTATTGTTATATGAATTAAATAGAAATCTAAACTGCCTAATCTTTAATTTAAGTTGTTTGATTTATCTTTTTAAAAGTAAAGAAATTAATGGTTTTTAGATTTAAATGGTATCTTTTAACACTTTCAAATAGGCCTTTAAAATACACTTCAATACTTCAATTAGGAAGCTACCTTGCAAAAATAATTTAATTTATATATGTCAGTGGAAATCTTGTGACAGGTATAGTGTAATATCCCAAAGTTTTTAATATATTTTTTCTCAAATTCTTATTATTAGTCTCATGGACTTTACAAAAAAAGAACAGGCTTCTCCAGAAAACATATTTTACTTAATTCAAGCCATCTTAATTTTGATTGTTTGAGAGTTTCTATGCAATGAATTAAAGTAAATGCTTTGCTGTTAAAGTAAAAGATAATTAATAATGATAAAAGTATATCCTATCTACCTTTGTTTAATTTACCAGATCTTTTTAAATACACATTAATCAAGAAGCTATGGTGCAAACAATAATTGATTTAACAAAATATCCATTCATGTATTATTCAGATGCTAGTGGTAATCCAGTAACACAACAAGTCCAATCTGTTGCTGTTACAGATGCCAGTGGAAATCCTGTTACAGGTATAGTATCTAAAACCTCTATATTTTGATATATCTGAAATATACAAATTTAAACTGTCTAAACTTTTTTATTAAATTGTTGAAATTATTTTTTAAAAGTAAAGAAATTAATGTTTTGTAGATCCTAGTGGTAAACCATTAACTACTTTTAATTTAACAGACCTTTCAAATACACTTGAATTAATAAACCGCCTTGCTAACCATCATTTATCTAACAATCAGGGGCCCATAAAATATCAATTTATGTCTTTTTTAGATGCTAGTGGTAATCCGGTTACTCAGCAAATCCAATCTATTACTGTTACGGATGCCAGTGGAAATCATGTAACAGGTATAATATCCAATTTCTCAAAGTTTTGATATATTTCTTGATGATCCGCATACTATATTGTTTATCTTTAATGAATTAATTCCAAATTTAAACTGCCTAATCTTAAAAGTTGTTAAAATTATTTTAAAAAGTAAGGAAATTAATGTTTTGTAGGTGCTAGTGGTAACCCAGTGACTCAACAAGTCCAATCAGTTGCTGTTACAGATGCCAGTGGAAATCCTGTAACAGGTATAATATAAAATTTATCAAAATTTTGATATATTTTTGATGATACTTTTCTGAAATGCAAATTCTTATATGAATTAAATCGAAATTTAAACTGCCTTATCTTTTTAAAAAGTTGTTTAAATTAATTTTAAAAAGAGATTAATGTTTTGTAGATCCTAGTGGTAATCCAGTGACTCAACAAGTCCAATCTGTTGCTGTTACTGATGCCAGTGGAAATCCCGTAACAGGTAAAACAGCTTGTTCCTTCCTCATGCTAATGCATTGTTAGTTTAGTATTAGTAAACATTTTGATGTGAGAAATCTCTCTAACAGACCTTTCACATACACTTAAATATATAAGCCACCTTGCAAACAATCAATTATGTAAAAATTAGCAGCCAACTAAATAACTATTTTTATCTTATTCAGATGCTAGTGGCAATCCAGTAACTCAGCAAGTTCAATCTGTTGCTGTTACAGATGCCAGTGGAAATCCAGTGACAGGTATAATATCTAAAATCTTAAAGTTTTGATTTAGTTCTGATTGATATTTTTTCTGAAATGTTAATGGTTATGAGTTAAATAAAAATGTTTTTTAGACCCTAGTGGTAACCCAGTAACACAACAAGTTCAATCAGTTGCTGTTACAGATGCCAGTGGAAATCCTGTGACAGGTATAGAACCTAAATCTAAAGTTTTGATATTGTTTCAGAAATATTTATTGTTATATGAGTTAAAAAGAAATCTAAATTTCTTAATTCTATGTTGTTTTAGATGCTAGTGGTAATCCAGTTACTCAGCAAGTCCAATCTGTTGCTGTTACAGATGCCAGTGGTAATCCTATGACAGGTATACTATAAAATATTTAAAAGTTTTTCTCGTATTCATTTGAATCCGGTGGATAGGAACCGGTTCTCATTCATACAAAAAACTATGTCTAGCATCGTAATATATCCAGCTTTCCACAAATATAAAAATGTACAATCATAAGATGAAAACCAGTTTTAATCTTTTAATTGTACATTCTATATCCGCGGAAAGCCGTTTATAATATGATGAAAGAAATAACTATTAAACATTATTTTATGGTACTTTTTCTCCTTAATCTTTTTTAAAAGTTGTTTGAATTTTTTTTAAAGTAAAGAGATTCGTGTTTTGTAGATGCTAGTGGTAACCCAGTAACTCAGCAAGTTCAATCTGTTGTTGTTACAGATGCCAGTGGAAATCCTGTCACAGGTAAATCAGTTTTATTATCCTTCATGCTAATTAATTGTCAGATCATTTATATAACAATCAGCAACCCACAAAACATCCATTTATATGTTATTCAGATGCTAGTGGTAATCCAGTAACTCAACAAGTCCAATCTGTTGCTGTTACAGATGCCAGTGGAAATCCTGTTACAGGTATATTAGCTTATATCCCAAAGTTTTTTGATTGATAGTTTTTTAAAATGATTTTTGTTAAATGATTTAAATAGAAATTTGAGTTGCATAATCTTTTTGCATAAATTCTTTGAAATGGCAAAAATAACTTTTTTTTTAAATTTAATTTTCCCATTTCAAAGATGTCATTATCAAGATGGATTAAAAAATTATATCAGCCAAGATGATATAATTATGAAGAGAGGGAAAAATTGAATCAAATATTCCCTTTTTTAGAGAAACAGAACCATAAACATATTTCTGCTTTTATACGAATTGTTTCAACTTCCTTACTGTTTATCTTATTCAGATGCTAGTGGCAATCCAGTAACTCAGCAAGTCCAATCTGTTGCTGTTACAGATGCCAGTGGAAATCCTGTGACAGGTAAATTATTCTTATTTTCTATAATGCTAATTTATTGTCAGATCAATTATTTACCAAATACATCAACTAGTTTCTTTCCTAAAGAACTACCAATGTTTTATGTTAAATATTTATTTTGAGGACGTCAGATTTTGTTTTTAATAGTATTTTGTACATGAATCTTAATACATGTCAGGCCAGTCAAGCTGCAAAAAAAAACACAAAAATTCAAGGACGCTTGACGGGAAGCAATGACACTATGTTTGTATGTCCTTTGGTAGAATTAAGTCCTTCCTTTAGATTAGTCATTTCATAAAAATTATTCAAACAATTAGCTTTGTATTGTTAAACTAAACATTACAATTTAATTTCTATTTAGATGCAAGTGGTAACCCAGTAACCCAACAAGTTCAATCAGTACCTGTTACTGATGCAAGTGGAAATCCTGTTACAGGTATTTAATACTTGATTTTTCTTATGAATTTGAATTTTTGAGCATCACACATGCGAAAATTAGAAAAAAATTTAACACTCAGTGGATTAAATTCTTATTATATTTTTTTTAGATGCTAGTGGAAACCCAGTAACTCAGCAAGTACAATCAGTTGGAGTTACAGATGCAAATGGAAACTCAGTAACAGGTATTAAATATTAACTGTTCTAAACTATCTTAATTGTTTACAAACGATGAGAATTTTTAAATAGTTTAATTGACCTACTTATTAGATGCTAGTGGTAACCCAGTTACTCAACAAGTTCAGTCAGTACCTGTTACAGATGCTAGTGGAAATCCTGTTACAGGTACATTACACTTGATTTTCCTGATAATCCTATATTAAATAAAAACTAGAAAAGGAATTGGTGTTAAATTCGTATCCAATTTTTTAGATGCCAGTGGAAACCCAGTAACCCAGCAGGTACAATCAGTTGAAGTTACAGATGCCAGTGGAAACCCTGTAACAGGTAATAAATATTAATTAATTTAAATATCCAAATTGTTTACCAAAGATTTGATTTTTATTTCATTTGGCCTGCTTAATTAACTTGTTATTGTAAAATCAAAAATTACAAATTAATTAGATGCTAGTGGTAACCCTGTAACCCAACAAGTTCAATCAGTAGCTGTTACAGATGCAAGTGGAAATCCTGTTACAGGTATGTGACACTTTATTTTTCTGATTATAATGATTTTCTTGATCATCGCACATTCAAAAACTAGAAAGTTTTAACTCAAGGTGGTTTGAATTTTTACATTTTTTAGATGCTAGTGGAAACCCTGTAACCCAGCAGGTTCAATCAGTTGGAGTTACAGATAGTAATGGAAACCCCGTAACAGGTATCAAATTTTTACAGTTTTAGATTAACTAAATTGTTTACCAAAGATTATAATTTCTATATTTTAATTGTCCTGCTTATTTAGCTTCTTGTTGTAAAATCAAAAATTGTAATTTAATTAGATGCTGGTGGTAATCCTGTAACTCAACAAGTTCAATCAGTACCTGTTACAGATGCAAGTGGAAATCCTGTTACAGGTATGTAACACTTCTTGAATTTTCTTATGTTGATAATTTTCTTGATCAACACAATTAAAAAGAAATAGAAAAGGTTTTATCTGGAAGTGATAATAAATACTTCATTAAATTTTTTAGATGCTAGTGGAAACCCAGTTACTCAACAAGTACAATCAGTTGGAGTTACAGATGCCAATGGAAACCCTGTAACAGGTATACAATATTTACTTTTTTAAAATAGCTAAATATTTGACCAAAGATATTAATTTTTATATTTTAATTGACCTAATCATTAGACGCTAGTGGTAACCCAGTTACTCAACAAGTGGAAACAGTTGTTGTTACAGACCCAAGTGGAAATCCTGTGACAGGTAAATTAATTAGAATTTCTTAAAGGAAGCATGCAAGAAATACAACGATCTAACAAGTAGATCCATTACCCCATATTTGAACCCTTTAGTTTTAATAACAAAAAAGTTGTAGGCATTTTAAAATGACATTTCATGTACAATTAAAAATTGGAAAGATTTTCATTTTCATTATATTTTTACAAAAAAATTAACTATTTTAATAGAAAAAATCATTTTTTAAAATTAAGTTTAACTTGCGTTGTACCAAGAGTACTGTAGTATTTCTAGTAGGGTTGAGCCGGATATCCGGTTTGGCCGAATATCCGGCCATTTTCAATATCCAGCCGGATACCTGAATGACCTTACCAGGTTTGCTGGCATCCTGTGCCCGCCAGGAAGGAGATAATCAAAAAAATGTCTCAGTAATGTGTCATACCCATAAATCAAAAGTCACTCAGTTATATCCCTGAAGTTATAACAAAGGTTTTGGGGGGGGGGGCAGGCGTTCAACGCCACCTCCCTGCAAATCCTCCAACTGTTTGGGATATTAATATTACAGATTGAGGGTAATATTAGTTCATTATATTAATTGCTTAGAAGAAATTAGAATAGTTACTTAATTTTTAAGTTTTAACCTTAATTTTATGTAATAAAACACCGGTTTATGAAGAAAAATTTTCTTTTTTTAATATCTGGTTATCCAGCATTTGAAATCAGCCAGAAATCCGGTATCGGGCCAAAAAAGTATCTGGCCCAACCCTAATTTCCAGCCAATCAGAAGGCTGAATCAGCTAAACAACCAATCACAGCTGAGCTTGTAATAGTTTCATTTGTTTCAGCTATGATTTTACGCTAACAAACACAAAATAATCCGAATTTTTTGACTATGAAATGTGGTAGTATTTTTATTGTAAAAATGTAATCAATTACCAGCAACCTAATTTTCTGACAAAGATAAGGTTATAATTTTGTTTCTAGGCTATGTAGTTTAATTTCAAAATTTCTAGGCGACAAAATTTAATATTCTAATTTCTATTATTAGCAATGGATATCTTTAAAAATTTTCAATGTACATAAAATGTCATTTTGAAATGCCAAGAACTTTTTTGTTATTGAAGCTGAAGGCTTCAAATTTGAGGTGTTGGGTCTACTTGTGGCAGTCTTTTGTTGTTTTTCTTAGAGGCTTCCTTTAATAAATCAATGACATGTTTCTAATATACACATAATTTCTAATTTTACCACTTTTCTATAGATGCCAGTGGTAATCCAGTTACTGAACAATTTCAATCAGTTGTTGTGACAGATGCTAGTGGCAATACTGTAACAGGTTATTGAAATATATCTTTGAAGTTTTAACTTTTTGAAAAAGAAAACTAGCTTCTCAGAAGAGGAAATAACTAAATTATATTTAGATCTAAGTGGTAACCCTGTTACAGAAAAGGTAACAGTAACAGTTCCAACTACATTACCACCAGTAACTGTAGTTGTTACAGATGCAAGTGGAAATCCAGTCACAGGTTATCAGTTTACTTAAATTAAAAGTTGAATTAAATTTAAAGTATAAATGATTTATTTTAAATACAAAACAAGCCAAGAAAACATTTTAATTTGTCTTTTATACCTAGATGCCAGTGGATACCCCATAACTCAAATTGTTCAAAATATAGCGGTTACTGATCCAAGTGGAAATCCAGTAACAGGTAATAACAGGATGCTACTAAATCTTCTAATCTGAAGTAACAGAATAATAACATCCATATTCACAATTTATATGACACTGGAAATCCTGTAACAATAATAAAAATTTCCATCTAGATGTTGGTGGAAACCCAGTCACTCAAGTGATACAATCAGTTGGTGTTACAGATTCTAGTGGAAATCCAGTTACAGGTATATTTTAATCTCAATCTCTTCTTTTACAAATGTTACCTATTTAAAATAATGCTAACTCTAACTAAATAATTAGATGCAAGTGGCAATCCAGTAACAGAAACTGTACAATCAGTTGTTGTTACCGATGCAAGTGGAAATGCAGTAACAGGTTATTTTTTTGTCCTTGACTGATATATCAATTTTAATATAAGAAGTATAGCTAAATATATAATTATTTTATAAATTAGATGCTAGTGGTAATCCAGTGACAGAAACTGTTCAATCTGTTGTTGTCACAGATGCAAGTGGAAATCCAGTGACAGGTGTAGTTATCATGTATTTTTCAAATAAATTGTAAAGGAAGTGGAAGTGGTATTTCTTTAAAATGTCTTTAGCAATTATTTATTTTATTTCATTAGGTTAGTAGTCTTGACTTGATTTGAGAGAAAGATTTATAATATTATTTTTTTATATATTGTCTCCTTACTTCATGATACTCCAATTTAGGACCTAATGGTAACCCTGTTACACAACAAGTACAATCAGTTGTTGTTACTGATGCCAGTGGAAATCCTGTAACTGGTAACCATTTTTAGCTCTTTAGCACTAAAAGTTTATGAGGGTAGCCCACTTACATAATTTGTTCTGTCAGTAAAACAAATTAAAAAATTTATTGCTTAGGGCAATATATCAAGAGGGTGTCAAACCTCTGCCCCTCCCCCCTCTCAAAATATACTTAATCCTTTTTTGAACTAAATTTAAAATGCCCTTAAAATTGTGTAATAGAGCCATTTAAAAGATATTAGTGGACGTACAGACAAACATGCATACAGTTACTTTAGTATAAGGATGTTATAACTAGAAAATATACATTATATATTGCCAAGACATTTTTTATGTTCTTTAGACCCAAGCGGTAACCCAGTAACTCAACAAGTTCAATCAGTTGCTGTTACAGATGCCAGTGGAAACCCTGTAACAGGTAAAAAAGCTTGCTACTTCCTCATGACCAAAGAATTGTCAGATCAAAGTAAACACTTTGCTGTTATCAAACAATCATTTATTTAACAATTCAGATGCTAGTGGTAATCCCGTAACTCAGCAAGTCCAAGCTGTTGCTGTTACAGATGCAAGTGGAAATCCTGTCACAGGTATGATATCTAATATCTAAAAGTTTTAATATATTTATTCAAGATACTTTTCAGAAATGTATATTTTTACATGAGTTAAATAGAAATTTAAACAGAGCTGGATCTTTAAATGTGTAGCCGTAGTCTTGGCCGTAGCCGTTGCCACTGCCAGTTTTTACGTTTTTACTTAAAAATTTAAAAAGTGGTTGTGATTGAAAGCCGTGGCCACACGTAGCCAATTTGATTTAAAGATGGCTATTAGGTTAGTGGCTGTACCTCTGGCAGCGGCAATGGCAACGGCTACACATTTAAAGATCCAGCTCTGCCTATTCTTTTTAAAAAGTATTACAGACTTTAATGTTTTGTAGATGTTAGTGGTAATCCAGTAACTCAACAAGTCCAATCTGTTGCTGTTACAGATGCCAGTGGCAATCCAGTGACAGGTATTGTATCTAATATCCTAAATTCTTTATTTCTATTTTTTCTGTAAAGTCTTTAAAACCCAGATTTAAGTAAACATTATTATTAATTTACAAGACCTTTTTAAATTCACTTGAATAAAGAAGTTACCTTGCAAACAATCATTTATTAAACAATCAGCAGCCCACAAAATATCGATTTAATTATATTATTCAGATGCTAGTGGCAATCCAGTAACTCAGCAAGTTCAATCTGTTCCTGTCACAGATGCCAGTGGAAATACTGTGACAGGTATTGTATTCAAAATTTCAAAGTTTAAAATTTTTATGAAACTTTTTTTGAAGTATTTGTTGTTATGTGAGTTAAAAAGAAATTTGGATTGCCCAAATCTTCTGATAAGTTGTTTAAAATATAAAATTTCAAAGTAAAGAAATTGATGCCTTTGCCTAAAGTGCATCGTATTGCCATACACCATTACGACTTTCAGACAAAGGTTGTGTAATCAAAGGTTTGGTTGTCTATTTGGTTACACAAGATCCATTGAGCACATTAGCATGTTACACAGCAATCAAATGACGTAGAGTATATTATGACACATATTCCCTTATTTAATTTGATAGACCCTTCTAATACAGTAGAAATTAAGAAGCTAACCTGCAAAATATTTTCACAACACAAATTTATGCTATTATTCAGATGCTAGTGGTAACCCAGTAACTCAGCAAGTTCAATCAGTTGCTGTTACAGATGCCAGTGGAAATCCTGTGACAGGTATAGAATATAAAATCTAAAATATTTTGATACATTTTAAATTTTTATTGCTATATGTATTAAATATAAATCTAAACTACCTACTCTTTTTTTTAAATTTATTTTGTTTTGATATATTTATTGTAGATATTTTTTTCTGAAATGTATATTGTTATATAAGTTCAATAGAAATTTTAACTGCCTTATCTTGTTTAAAAGTTGTTTAAATTATTTTACAAATTAGGTAATGACTTTATTCTTTTGTAGATGCTAATGGTAATCCTGTAACACAACAAATCCAATCTGTTGCTGTTACCGATGCTAGTGGAAACCCTGTAACAGGTATGATATCAAATTTCTCAAAATTTTGATATATTTTTGGTGAACCTCATCTAGAATGTTTATTGTTATGTGAGTCAAAAAGAAATTTGAATTGCCTTATACTTTGGCTAAGTTGTTTAAATCATGAAAAAAAAAAAAGAAATGAATGCCTTGGACCAGAACAGGTGCAAATAATATACAAAATTCTTTGTTCTGGCAAAAGTCTATTCCACCTTTTTTATTTTATAGACTATTTAAATTTAATTGAAATTAAGAAGGTAACTTGCAAACAATTTACAAACACAAATTTTATGAATCCAGAAGCATATTTTATGATTACAGTTTTGTCTCTCTAAAAAACGACTTGTATGATTTCATTTTCCCATTTTAATGATGTCAAGAAAGGCCTAAATGAGTTGGTAGATTACAAAACTCATATTGGCAGCCAAGACTACATAATTATGAAGTGAGGGGAAAATGGAATCATACATTTCCTATTTTAGAGGGATAAAACCATAATCATAGATTATATTTTTCGTTTATAAAAATAGTTTCACCCTTCTAACTGTTTATCTTATTCAGATGCTAGTGGTAACCCAGTAACTCAGCAAGTCCAATCTGTTCCTGTTACAGATGCCAGTGGAAATCCTGTCACAGGTATAGTATCTAAAGATTTGATATGGTTCTAATTAATAATTTTTCGGAAATGTTCATTGATATATGAGATGAATAGAAATTTGAATTGCCCTATCCTTTTGATTAGTTGCTAAGATTATAAAGAAAGTAAAGAAATCAATGTGTTGTAGACCCTAGTGGTAACCCAGTAACACAACAAGTTCAATCAGTTGGCGTTACAGATGCCAGTGGAAATCCTGTAACAGGTAAAACAGCTTGCTTCTTCCTCATGCTAAACATGTTGCTGTTAGCAATCTAATGAAATTCTTTGTAAAGATTTTCAAAAGCTAATCCTTATTTTATTTACCTGAGCTTTTCTAATATACTTTAATTAAGAAGCTATTTGTAAATAAATCATTTTATGTAACAATCATACAGCACATCTTAGAAATAACTATTTATATCTTATTCAGATGCTAGTGGTAATCCAGTAACTCAGCAAGTCCAATCTGTTGCTGTTACAGATGCCAGTGGAATTCCTGTTACAGGTATAACTTCTAATATCCTAAAGCTCTGATAAATTTTTGATTGATATTTTTTCTAAAATGCTTATTATTAATCTCAAATTCTTCACAAAAAAAGAACAGGCTTCTTTAGAATACATATTTCACTATTTAAGTCTTCTTAATTTTGATTATTTGGGAGTTTCTATTTAAAATAAACACTTTGCTGTTAAATCTGAAAAAATTATTTTTAAGGATAAAGTTTATCCTAATATGTCTACCTTTATTTTAATTTACCAGACCATTTCAAATACATTTCAATTAAGGAGCTACCTTGCTAATGATAACTAATTTAACAATCAGCAGCCCACAAAATATCTATTCATATATCATTCAGATGCTACTGGCAATCCAGTAACTCAACAAGTCAAATCTTTTGCTGTTACAGATGCCAGTGGATATCTAAAATCTCAATATTTTCATATATCTGAATTTTTTTGTTATACATATGTGTTGATTAGAAAACCTGCCCAATCTTTTTTAAAATTTGGTTAAATTATAAGTAATTAATGCTTTATAGATTATAGTGGTAAACTAGTAACTTAAGAAGCCACCTGGCAAACAATCATTTATCTAACAATCAACAGCCACCAAAAAATCTATTATATATATTAACTGTTTTAAAATATCTAAATTGTTTATGAAAGAAAAGAATTTATTATTGATATAATTGACCTTAATATTAGATGCTAGTGGTAACCCAGTAACACAGCAAATCCAATCTGTTGCTGTTACAGATGCCAGTGGAAATCCAGTGACAGGTATTGTATCTAATATCCAAATTTTTTATTTTTTATTTACATATTTTCTGAATTGCTTATAAGTCTCAAAAAACACAGATTTCAGTAAAAATTATCATTAATTTAAAAGACCTTTTCAAATTAATTTGAATTGAGGAGCTACCTTGTAAACAATCATTTTCAGCAGCCCATAAAATATTGATTAAAGTATCTTATTCAGATCCTAGTGGCAATCCAGTAACTCAGCAAGTTCAATCTGTTGCTGTTACAGATGCCGGTGGAAATCCTGTGACAGGTATTGTATTAATTATCCAAATTTTTTATTTTTTATTTACATATTTTACAGGTAAAATATCCAATTTCTCAAAGTTTTGATATAATTTTTGATAATCCTCATTAAGGCAGGTTGATTTACCCCCTTTTTCTGTTTTTAATCATTTTTATCGTTGACCAAGCTAACAATATAATTGACCTTAATATCAGATGCTAGTGGTAACCCAGTAACACAGCAAATCCAATCTGTTGCTGTTACAGATGCCAGTGGAAATCCAGTGACAGGTATTGTATTAATTATCCAAATTTTTTATTTTTTATTTACATATTTTCTGAATTGCCTATAATTCTCAAAAAACACAGATTTCAGTAAAAATTATCATTAATTTAAAAGATCTTTTCAAATTAATTTGAATTGAGGAGCTACCTTGTAAACAATCATTTATGTAACAATCAGCAGCCCATTAATTAATTATATCTTATACAGATGCTAGTGGCAATCCAGTAACTCAGCAAGTTCAATCTGTTGCTGTTACAGATTCCAGTGGAAATCCTGTTACAGGTAAAACACCTTGTTCCTTCCTCATGGTAGTGCATTGTCAGTTTAGTTTTAGTAAACATTTTGGTGTGAGAAATCTCCTCATTAAGTTGGGTTTATTTACCCCTTTTTTTATTTTCAATAATTTTAAATTTGCCAAGCTAACAATCAGCAACCCACCAAATATCTATTTATATCTTATCTAGATACTAGTGGTAATCCAGTTACTCAACAAATCCAATCTATTGCTGTTACAGATGCCAGTGGAAATCCTGTAACAGGTATAATATCCAATAACTCAAAGTTTTTAAATATTTTTTGATAATCATTCCTCATCCTATATTTTTAATGAATCAATTCCAAATTTAAACTTAAGTTTGTTAAAATTATATTTAAAAATAAGGAAATCAATGTTTTGTAGATCCTAGTGGTAATCCAGTAACTCAACAAGTCCAATCAGTTGCTGTAACAGATGCTAGTGGAAATCCTGTAACAGGTAACACCGCTTGTTCCTTCCTCATGGTAATGAATTGTTAGTTTAGAGTAAATATTTTGTAAACTTAACAGCCCTAAAAATTCACTTGAATTAATGAGTCACCTTGCATACAATTAATTATTAAAAAAATAACAGCCAACTAAATAACTATTTTTATGTTATTAATTATGCTAGTGGTAACCCAGTAACTCTAGAAGTTCAATCTGTTTGCTTTTTTATATAGCTCTGATTGATGATTTTTCTGGATGTTTATGGTTATATAAGTTCAATAGAAATTGAATTTTCCAATACTTTTGATAAGTTGTTTAAATGATAAAAATGTTTTGTAGACCCTAGTGGTAACCCAGTAACACAACAAGTTCAATCAGTTGCTGTCACTGATGCCAGTGGAAATCCTGTGACAGGTATTGAACCAAAATCTGAAAATTTTGGTATTGTTTCATAAATATGTATTGTTATGTGGGTTAAATCGAAATTTAAATTTCTTAATTTTAAGTTGTTTGAGTTAAGAAAAAAAATTACAAAATTAATGTTTTTTAAGCTAATAACTATCTCTCAAAATTTAACAGACCTTTCAAATACACTTTAATTAAGAAGCTACATTGAAAACAATAATTAATTTAACTGTTAGCAGCCTACAAAATATATATTTATATCTTATATAGATGCTAGTGGTAATCCAGTTACTCAGCAAGTCCAATCTGTTGCTGTCACAGATGCCAGTGGAAATCCTGTAACAGGTAAATCAGTTTTAAATATACCGTTTTAACTGCTGAAAGACTGCCACGAGTAGACCCAATACCCAAAATTTGAAACCTCCAGCTTCAAAAACAAAAAAGTTATATACATTTAAAATCATATTTTTAGTACAATGAAAATTTTCAAAGTTTTTCATTGCTAATAATAGAATTTTCATTATTAAAATACGTCGCCTAGAAAGAAAATTATAAGCTTATTTTTGGCAGAAACTTAGGATGCCAGTAATTGAAAACATTTTTACAATAAAAACACTCTTCTTTATTGTCAAAATCATTAAAAAAAATTAAGTTTAATTTGCATTGTATTGAGAGTACTGAAGCGTGAGAATGCCAGCCTTTAGGATTTCCAGCCAATCAGAATTTATCAGGATATAAATCCTGAGTCCACGCTAAGTCCGCTGAACAACCAATCACAGCTGAGCATCTGTATTACTTACATTAGTTTAATTTTTTCCCGCTATGATTTTATGCTTTCAAACGCAATTTAAACCGAATTTTTAAAAGACATTTTGACAGGGGTGTTTTTTTTGTATAAATGTTATGAGTTACTGACAGTCTAAGTTTCTGACAATGACTTTTTTTGTTATCAAAGCTGGAGGATTCAAATTTTTGGGTATTGGTTCTACTCGTGGCAAGCTTTTAGCAGTTAAACCGGGGTATTTCTTGCAGGGTTCCTTTAATTTCTCTTATGCTATTAAATTGTCAGATAATTTATTTAATAATCAGCAACCCACAAAACATCTATTTAAATGTTATTCAGATGCTAGTGGTAATCCAGTAACTCAAGAAGTCCAATCTGTTGCTGTCACAGATGCAAATGGAAATCCTGTTACAGGTATATTAGCTAAAATCTTAAAGTTTTTATATGTCTTTGATCAATAGTTTTTCTAAACTGATTTTTGTTAAATGATTTAAATAGAAATTGCATAATCTTTTTGCATAAAAAAAAACAATTTTTTAAAAATTATTTAAGACCCTAGCGGTAACCCAGTAACACAACAAGTTCAATCAGTTGCTGTCACTGATGCAAATGGAAATCCTGTAACAGGTAAAAAAAAAAGCTGCCTTATCCTAATTAATTGTCAGATTAAAGTAAAAAATCATATCAGCCAAGATGATATAATTATAAAGAGAGGGGAAAATAGAATTATGTATTACCTTTTGTAGAGGGACAAATTCATAATCATAGATTGTATTTCTGCTTTAATACAAATGGTTTCACCTTCATATCTTATTCAGATGCTAGTGGTAATCCAGTAACTCAGCAAGTCCAATCTGTTGCTGTTACAGATGCCAGTGGAAATCCTGTCACAGGTATAATATATAAGTTTTGATTAATTTCTGTTATGTAAGTTATATAGAAATTTGAATTTAAAAATATTAGCCATAGATTACGCAAATTTTAGGATGTGGCAGATACATCAACTTATTTGATCCAAAAGAACTACCAATGATTTAAGTTGATTTTTTTTTATTTTTAGGACATCAGATTTTTCTTAAAATATCATTTGCATGAGAATCTTAATAATGCTATTCTTCCAACTACATGTCAAGCTGAAAAACTCTCCTAAGCAATTCAGGGGCGCTTGATACATGGCTGATGGCAATGGCACTAATACTCAATAATATTATTAAGTCAAATAAAAATAAATGTTGGGAATTTCTTTTGCCCAGTTCACGTATAACTTTTAAAGGTTAACCAATTTTTTCTGTAGGTCAACCTTAACAAGTACAACCAACTAATACCTTTATAAAGCTTCTATAGGTCGACCTATGTATTTTGATGTCCTTTAAATACTTTGGTAGAGTTAAGTTCCTTACTGTAGATTATTAGCCTGATATAGTAAAACTAACAATTACAGTTTATTTTCTTGTTAGATGCAAGTGGTAACCCAGTAACCCAACAAGTTCAATCAGTACCTGTTACTGATGCAAGTGGAAATCCTGTTACAGGTATGTGATACTTGTTTTTTGTTATGATTTTGATTTTCTTGAGAATATCACATGCAAAAACTAGAATAGTTATTTCTCGCATCGTATTATAAACGGCTTTCCGCGGATATAGAATGTACAATTATGAGATTAAAACTAGTTTTTTTAGCCCCGAGGTGACGAAGTCACCGGCTAAAAAAACTAGTTTTAATCTTATGATTGTACATTTCTATATTCGTAGAAAGCTGGATATAATACGATGCTAGACATAGTTTTTTCGTATGGATGAGAACCGGTTCCTATCCACCGGATTCGAATGAATACGAGAAAAGATTTTTACAGAAAGATATTTCCCAGTTCACAAACAACTTTTAGAGGTAGACCGATTTATTCTGTAGGTCAACCTAAACAAGTACAACTAACAAATGCCTTAATAAAATCAGTCAACCTAAAGCCTCTTTAGGTAGACCTAAAATTTCAAGAGGTCGACCTATGTCTTGTGTGAGCTAGGCTTTTAAATTCTACGTCTATTTTTTTAGATGCTAGTGGAAACCCAGTAACCCTGCAAGTACAATCAGTTGGAGTTACAGATGCTAATGGAAACCCTGTAACAGGTATCAAATTTTATCAGTTTTAATCCATAGTTTAAAAAATAACTTTAAAATCCCCCAAAAATCTTATTTTGGTGCCCAATCGTATTTTTAGCTCTGCGGTATAATTCTACTGGTCTCTTAGTATATTTTTGATATAACTTTTAAAATAGTTAAAAAGATAAACTAAAAGATAACTAAATTGTTACATGTAACAAATATTAAATGTTATATCTAATATCTAAATATCTAAGATTATCATAATTCAATTGGTCTTCTCAATAGATGTTAGTGGTAACCCAGTTACTCAACAAGTTCAATCAGTTCCTGTTACAGATGCAAGTGGAAATCCTATTACAGGTATTAAAGGAAGCCTACAAGAAATACCACGCTTTAACTGCTGAAAGAATACCACTGGTAGACCCAATACCGCAAATTTGAAGCCTTCAGCTTCAATAACAAAAAAGGCATTCAAAATAACATTTTTTGTACAATGACACTTTTCAAAGTTTTCCATTGCTCACAATAGAAAATAAACAATATCAAAATATGTCACCTAGACACAAAATGAAAACCTTATCCTTGTCAGAAACTTAGATTGCCTGTAACTGATTACATTTTTACAATAAAAACACCACATTTCATAGTCAAAATCAATGGGAAAAAATTCGGTTTAAATTGCGTTTGTAAACAAAAAATCATAGCAAAAAGAAATGAAACTAATCCAAGCTGTTGAGCTGATTCAGCCTTCTGATTGGCTGGAAATACTACAGTACTCTCAGTACAACGCAATTTTTTTTAATGATTTTGACTATGAAAGTGGGTATTTTTATTGTAAAAATATAATTAATTACTGGCAACCTAAATTTATGACAAAAATAAGCTTATAATTTTGTTTATAGGCCAAGTAGTTTAATTTCAAAATTTCTAACATGAGCAATAAAAATCTTTCAAAATTTTCATTGCACATAAATTGGGTCTACTTGTGGCAGTCTTTCAGCAGTTAAAGCGTAGTATTTCTTGCAGGATTCCTTTAAGTTGATTTTCTTGATAATCATACATTAAAAAACTAGAAAAGGAAGTGGTTTTAAATTCTTATCCAATTTTTTTAGATGCCAGTGGAAACCCAGTAACACAGCAGGTACAATCAGTTGGAGTTACAGATGCCAGTGGAAACCCTGTAACAGGTAATAAATATAAATTGTGTTTAAATAATGAAATTGTTTACCAAAGTTATGATTTTTTCTTATATCATTTGACCTGCTTATTTCGCTTGTTATATTGTAAAATAATAAATTTAAAATTAAATAGATGCTAGTGGTAACCCAGTTACTCAACAAGTTCAATCAGTTCCTGTTACAGATGCAAGTGGAAATCCTGTTACAGGTATGTGACACTTTACTTTTCTTATAATAATGATTTTCCTGATCATCACACATTCAAAAAGCTAAAAAAGCGGTTTTATTTTCTTATTTTTTTTTAGATGCTAGTGGAAACCCAGTAACCCAGCAGGTTCAATCAGTTGGAGTTACAGATGCTAATGGAAACCCTGTAACAGGTATAAAAATTTACTGTTTTAAAATAACTAAATTTAATACCAAAGAAAAAACTTTTTATATTTTAATTGACTTAATCATTAGACTCTAGTGGTAACCCAGTTACTCAACAAGTGGAAACAGTTGTTGTTACAGACCCAAGTGGAAATCCTGTGACAGGTTAGTTTATTTTATAGCTAATGATTAATTTCACAATAATTTTCTGTACATCTAGAACATGATTTTAATATTCACTTAATTTCTAATCTGACCACTCTTCTGTAGATGCCAGTGGTAATCCAGTTACTGAACAATTACAATCGGTTGTTGTTACAGATGCTAGTGGCAATACAGTAACAGGTTAATGAAAAATTATGTTTGTAGTTTTAAAGAAGAAAAATAGCTTCTTATTAGAGAAAATAATTAAATTTGATGCTGTGAGTATTGGTGCAAAAAATATGAAGTAACAAAAAAAATTAGCCAATGAAAGGCCACTATAAATTTTACCATTGGTCAATAACGGCCTCTCATTGGCTAATTTCTTTTGTTACATCATATTTTTTGCACCAATACTCACAGCATCATTAAATTTTATTTAGATCTAAGTGGTAACCCTGTTACTGAAAAGGTAACAGTGACAGTTCCAACTACATTACCACCAGTAACTGTAGGTGTTACAGATGCTAGTGGAAATCCTGTCACAGGTTATTGTTTACATTAATTAAAAAGTGGCATTTATAAATGATTTTTTTTAAAGTAGACAGTCGAGTAAATAATTTTATTTTATAAATGATTTTGTATAATTAGATGCCAGTGGAAACCCTATAACTCAAGTTGTTCAAACAATAGGGGTTACTGATCCAAGTGGAAATCCAGTAACAGGTAATGTAAAGACAATACTAATTTTTCAAATTTGAGAAAAAGGATATCAACATCATAATTCACCATGCATTTGAAAGTAAAAACCATAAAACAGAGGCTTTACTTTCTTCTCAAAAAAAGTTTAAAACTATTTTTGATCTAGATGTGAGTGGCAACCCAGTCACTCAAGTGATACAATCAGTTGGTGTTACAGATTCAAGTGGAAATCCAGTTACAGGTAATATTTTTACAGCTTAGATTCATTATGTATAAAATACCTATTTTGATTCAAAAATATTATATTTTTTAGATGCTAGTGGCAATCCAGTAACAGAAACAATCCAATCTATAGTAGTAACTGATTCAAATGGAAATCCAGTAACAGGTAAATATTATTAAATCAATATGTTTTAAAAGTGAATATTTAAAAAATATTTTTTATTTTCTTCCTACAAGATCCTAGTGGTAATCCAGTAACAGAACAAGTACAATCAGTTGTTGTCACAGATCCAAGTGGTAATCCTGTAACAGGTATACAAATTTCAAAAAATTAAAAATTACAATATCATTATTTACTGTTATAACAAGAAAGCTTAGTTACCACTAGGGTGCTAGCAGCCAGATTTCTACAATGTTTTAACTCGTGTTTCAAATGACTTTATTTTCAATGAAACATTTTAGATGCTAGTGGAAATCCAGTAACAGAACAGGTGCAATCAGTAGTTGTTACTGATGCCAGTGGAAATCCCGTAACAGGTAAAGACTTTTGTAACAGTTTTTGCAGACCTACCTCATAAATAAATATTGATAAACAATGTCTAATTAAATTAAAACATATTCAATAAATTCACAAATTTGATAAAAGAATATATAAGAAAGTGTTGATGATTATTTTTAAATAGATCCTAGTGGCAACCCTGTAACAGAGAAAATTGCTGTGACAGTAGCAAGTACTTTACCTTCTGTAACTGTGGGTGTTACTGATGCCAGTGGAAATCCTGTCACAGGTATTAATATCTGAAATTTTTGCAATTCTTAATATTAGCTAAAAAGGAGAAGAAAATAAGGAGTGTGGTTTTACTTATATTGACAGTTGTGTTTTCCAAGGTTTCTATCTACATAATGAACTATTGGCTTTGCCTCTAGCATCTATAGACTATTTTCGAGAGGGTAGGGAAGTGAAAAATAGCCTAAATCCATCCCAAAGACATAAATCTAAAAATAAAATAGCTTGTCTATCTAAAATTGTGAACTAGATTAGTTCATTAGCTACAGAAATCTTAGGATACAGACAAAAACCTACTATTGATATAAATATTTTCATGTAAAAATAGTTTGAAAAATAATCAGGAAATTCTAATACAAAAAAAATGATATTAGATGCAAGTGGAAACCCTGTAACACAAGTAATTCAAAGTGTTGGTGTTACAGATCCTAGTGGAAATCCTGTTACAGGTACTTATTTTAATTGACGCTGTTGATAATAAAGTGTAATAAATAAAATGGTATTGAAATTTAACAAATTTTTAAAGATTCAAGTGGAAACCAGGTTACTCAAGTAATACAATCAGTTGGTGTTACAGATGCAAGTGGAAATCCAGTGACAGGTTATTGTTTTAAATTAGAACCTTTTCTAAATAAAAGAAATATCATTCATTCATTTTTATGATCTATATAGATGCAAGTGGCAATCCAGTAACAGAAACTGTTCAGTCAGTTGTTGTCACAGATTCTAGTGGAAATCCTGTTACAGGTATATCTTGATTTTTCTAATTTACAATTTATAAATAAATTGGAATAAATGACCCATTAAGGCTATATAATAATTTTTTTCTTTAATGAAAATAATCTGTTTATCTGTAATATGAAATTAAACATATACATATTAAGATCCAAGTGGTAATCCAGTAACAGAAACAATTCAATCAGTTGTTGTTACAGATGCCAGTGGAAATTCAGTGACAGGTATTTACTATTTTCCAGATCAATTGATAATACTTTCCTTTTTTAACAAATTCTATTAAATCTAAATGATATATTTAGATGCTAGTGGTAATCCTGTCACAGAACAAGTACAATCAGTTGGTGTTACAGATCCCAGTGGAAATCCTGTTACAGGTACAAAAAGAATCAAAAATTTACCAACCAACTTAGATTAGATTTGTTTTATTGTTTTAATTGAAATTTCCTTTTTAGATCCAAGCGGTAATCCAGTTACAGAAAAGGTTACTGTAACTACAACTACAACACTACCACCAGTGACAGTAGGAGTTACTGATGCAAGTGGAAATCCTGTCACAGGTTAAAGGAAGCCTGCAAGAAATAACACACTTTAACTGCTGAAAGACTGCAGCAAGTAGACCCAATACCCCAAATTTGAAGCCTTCAGCTTCAATAACAAAAAAGTTCTAGGCATTTCAAAATGACATTTTATGTACAATGAAACTTTTTATAGAAAAAAAAAACAATATTAAAATATGTTGCCTAGACACAAAATTAAAACCTTATCTTTGTCATAAACTTAGATTGCTGGTAACTGATTTCATTTTTTAAATAAAAAATACCACATTTTGTAGTCAAAATCTCTGAAAGAAATTTGGTTTAAATTGTGTTTGTTAACGAAAAATCATAGCAGTAACAAATAAAACTAATGCAAGCTCAGCTGTGATTGGCTGTGGAGCTGATTCAGCCTTCTGAATGGCTAGAAATACTACAGTACTCTCAGTACAACGCAAGTTAAACTTAATTTTTTTAATGATTTTGACTATAAAAATGGGTATTTTTATTGTAAAAATACAATTACTGGCAACCTAAATCTATGACAAAAACAAGCTTATAATTATTTTGTTTTTTGGCAACATAGTTTAATTTCAAAATTTCTAACATAAACATTTAAAATCTTTCAAAATTTTTATTGTACATAAAATGTCATTTTAAAATGCCTAGAACTTTTTTGTTATTAAAGCTGAAGGCTTCAAATTTGGGGTATTGGGTCTACTTGTGGCAGTCTTTCAGCAGTTAAAGCGTGGTATTTCTTGCAGGCTTCCTTTAATTATATTTTAATTTAACTTTATAATTATTTATGTAACTAGCAACATTATTCAAACTGAAATATGTCACACTATGTAGGTGAGAAAAAAAATTCTTTAAATTTGTAGATGCAAGTGGTAACCCAGTTACACAAGTAATTCAAAATGTAGGAGTTACAGACCCTAGTGGAAATCCAGTAACAGGTAAAGTTAAATTTCTAAAATATTTTTAAGAATTTAATACTTTATAGTTAAAGAATTATTATCTATTCTTATTCAGATGCTGGTGGTAACCCTGTCACTCAAGTGATTCAATCTGTTGGGGTTACAGATTCAAGTGGAAATCCAGTAACAGGTAATTTAAATCATACTCAGTAAATGTCCAAAATAATACATCTTTATTTTTATATAGACACCAGTGGTAACCCAGTAACTGAAACTGTTCAATCCATTCTGGTAACTGATTCTAGCGGAAATCCTGTAACAGGTAACATAAACTTTGAGTAATTGTGAAAAGTAAAAAATGTGCTAAAGAAAATATTATTGATTGTACCTCTATTCTAGATATAAGTGGCAATCCAGTAACTGAAACTATTCAATCTGCTGTAGTCACAGATGCAACTGGCAATCCTGTAACAGGTAAGTTTCAAACTTTAGTTTTTTATACCAAAGAAAAATATATCTTAGTTAAAGATACTTTTTTGAGAATTAAATGTTTCTTGGGCTTTGATCTAAGTAAGAAATACTAAAGGCTTAAAAGCAACATTAGATTAAAAAGTTAGTTTATATAAAAATGTAATATTGATAAAGTTAAAGTTTGTGTCAGTCTTTGTAATTGCATTCAAATTGATTCAGATGCTAGCGGTAATCCTGTAACAGAACAAGTACAATCAGTAGTTGTAACAGATCCAAGTGGAAACCCAGTAACAGGTAAAGTATTAATATCAATATTGTTAACCAAAATATCAATAAAATATTTATTAATATCTATCAGTATGTTTTTTTTTCTGATTATTAAACATTTATAGATATAAGTGGCAACCCCGTGACAGAAAAAATAACTGTCACAATTCCTACAACATTATCACCTGTAACTGTTGCTGTTACTGATGCTAGTGGAAACTCTGTTACAGGTAACTGGATTAATATAGGAAAATGCTTTGGAGACTCTGATGAAATTTTATAATTATTTTAGATGCTAATGGTAATCCTGTCACACAATTAGTTCAAACAGTTGGTGTTACAGATCCAAGTGGAAATCCAGTAACAGGTATTAGAGTATGTTAAAGTAGATCTAGTTCTATTGATGTTATTTTTGTTTTGTTTTTAGACCACAACATACTGCTTTTCATTATAAATAATATTCAGATTCCAGTGGTAATCCAGTAACACAACTTATACAATCTGTTGGTGTAACAGATTCAAGTGGAAACCCAGTAACAGGTATATAATAAAAGATTAAATTTTTTCTTTTCTTTATGAATATTTTATTTTTTTCTCATTAGTATGAATATTTTAATGCATATAATAATTTAGATGCTAGTGGAAATCCAGTGACAGAAACAGTGCAATCTGTAGTTGTTACAGATTCTAGTGGAAATCCTGTAACAGGTAATCAATATAAGCTACTTTCATATGCCAACTATTTTCTTTTGTCAACATTTATTAACTTTAGATGCCAGTGGAAATCCAGTTACAGAGCAAGTACAATCTGTTGTTGTCACAGATCCAAGTGGAAATCCAGTTACAGGTAAAAAAGAGTCAGTAGAATATATTTATAGCTTCATGAAATATACAATTTATGAAAGATTTGATACAGCAGAAATTAATTTAAAAAATTAATGTAAAAAATAATGTAAAATTCTTAACCATTCAACTCTCAAAATTGACACTCCTCGAAATTACAGATCCAAGTGGTAACCCAGTGACAGAACAAGTCCAGTCAGTTGTAGTTACAGATGCCAGTGGCAATCCTGTAACAGGTACTACACATTTAGACATTATACAGAGTAAATATGACTTCAATTGATCTAAATTTGCTATTAATAAAACTATTTATTTCCTAGATTCTAGTGGTAATCCAGTAACTGAAAAGGTTACAATAACAGTTGCTACCACTTTAGCTGCAGTAACTGTTGGTGTAACAGATGCAAGTGGAAACCCTGTCACAGGTTTCAAATTTTTAGTTTTGTCATAAATATAGATTTTATTCAATTAATTTTTTTTAATGGTGTAATCTATATAGTAGATTGAAAAGGTTAAATATTTTTATAAATATTATTTAGATGTAGGTGGAAACCCAGTCACTCAAGTAATACAACCAGTTGGTGTTACAGATTCAAGTGGAAACACAGTAACAGGTAACAGCCAAACTTTATTTTAAGATTTGATTGTAACCATTTTCTCAAAATAATATATTTTAGATGCTAGTGGTAACCCAGTTACCCAAGTTGTGCAATCAGTTGGAGTCACAGATCCAAGTGGAAATCCAGTTACAGGTTTGCTAATTTAATTATGATTGACATATTTAAGTTTCATGTATACAACCTAATCCTTTTAGATGCAAGTGGTAACCCAGTGACTGAAACAATACAGTCTGTAGTAGTAACAGATTCAAATGGAAATCAAGTCACAGGTAATAGGACATGTAAGAATGAAAGGCTCAATAAAAAAAATATCTAAATTTTGATTTCTTACTCCTTCCCTCCTCTAAACCCTAACCCAAGCAGAGTTGTATGATCACCCACTTTTAAATTCAGTCTCCTTCCACCCCCCACCAATAAAAGCATTTCATGACTGTCTAATTGATTTTACTTATTGTTCATATGAAGTATTTTTTTTTATGTAGATGTTAGTGGTAATCCAGTAACTGAAACAATTCAATCTGTAGTTGTGACTGATGCAAGTGGTAACCCTGTAACAGGTATTTTATAAAATGTCTTTCTTGTTGAGATTTTCTTATAACTCATGGGAATATTCAATATTATTCAATTTACCAATTTTTAGATCCTAGTGGTAATCCAATAACAGAAACTATCCAATCAGTGGTTGTTACAGATCCTAGTGGAAATCCAGCCACAGGTATAAAATGTTTAAACACATAAAAATTACAAAACTTTATCAACAATACTAACTCTGAATAAATTATTTAAGATGCAAGTGGTAATGTTGTGACTGAAATGGTTACAGCAACAACGTTGTTATCAACAGCTTCACCAGTTACAGTGACAGATATTAGTGGCAATCCAGTAACAAACAGCAATGGTTCTCCTGTAACAGTAACAACAACAGCCTCTCCAATTACTGTAACAGATATAAGTGGTAATCCAGTTACTAACAGTAATGGTTCTCCTGTATCAGTAACAACAACAGCCTCTCAAATTATTGTAACAGATATAAGTGGTAATCCAGTTACTAATAGTAATGGTTCTCCTGTAACAGTAACAACAACAGCCTCTCCAATTACTGTAACAGATATAAGTGGTAATCCAGTTACTAATAGTAATGGTTCTCCTGTAACAGTAACAACAACAGCCTCTCCAATTACTGTAACAGATATAAGTGGCAATCCAGTTACTAACAGTAATGGTTCTCCTGTAACAGTAACAACTACTGCATCACCTATTACTGTAACCGATATAAGTGGTAATCCAGTTACTAACAGTAATGGTTCCCCTGTTACAGTAACAACAACTGCATCACCTATTACTGTAACTGATATAGGTGGCAATCCAGTCACTAACAGTAATGGATCCCCTGTAACAGTAACAACAACAGCCCCGCCTATTACTGTAACAGATATAAGTGGTAATCTGGTAACTAACAGTAATGGATCTCCTGTAACAGTAACAACAACAGCATCTCCAATTACTGTAACAGATATAAGTGGAAATTCTGTTACTAATAGCAATGGCTCCCCTGTTACAGTAACAACTACTGCATCACCTGTTACTGTAACTGATATAAGTGGCAATCCAGTAACTAACAGTAATGGTTCTCCTGTTACAGTAACAACGACAGCATCACCAATTACTGTAACAGATATAAGTGGTAATCCAGTTACTAACAGTAATGGTTCTCCTGTTACAGTAACAACAACAGCCTCTCCAATTACTGTAACAGATATAAGTGGTAATCCAGTTACTAATAGTAATGGATCCCCTGTTACAGTAACAACAACAGCCTCTCCAATTACTGTAACAGATATAAGTGGCAATCCAGTTACAAACAGTAATGGTTCTCCTGTAACAGTAACAACAACAGCATCTCCAATTACTGTAACAGATATAAGTGGTAATCCTGTAACTAATAGCAATGGCTCCCCTGTTACAGTAACAACTACTGCATCGCCTATTACTTTAACTGATATAAGTGGCAATCCAGTTACTAACAGTAATGGTTCCCCTGTTACGGTAACAACAACAGCCTCTCCCATTACTGTAACAGATATAAGTGGTAATCCAGTAACAAACAGTAATGGTTCTCCTGTTACAGTAACAACAACAGCATCTCCCATTACCGTAACTGATATTAGTGGTAATCCAGTTACTAACAGTAATGGTTTCCCAGTTACAGAAACAACTACTGCATCTCCAATTACTGTTACAGATATAAGTGGAATTCCAGTTACTAACAGTAATGGTTCCCCTGTTACAGTAACTATTACTACAACAAATACAATCACCACAACTACTACAACCACTACAACCACCACAACTACTACAACCACTACAACCACAACAACAACTACTACCACCACTACAACCACAACAACTACATCTACCACTACTACGAATATTCCAGGAGACATGTGTCAAGATGATGTTGATTGTCAAGAAAATGCTTATTGCTTTCTTGATGAAATTCTTTTTGAAACTACAGGTTAGTTTAAGATTTATTTTTATTGTTTTTTTTTAATGTAAACGAAAAAAGGAGTAATGGAGATCTGCATACAGACCTGTGACATTAAAAGTTGTTCCTACTGCTGCATACTTTGGACTTCCAGACAAAAGTTGTTCAATCAATGGGTTGGGTTGGAATAGGATCTTTAGACATGATTTGGTTAAGAGATACACCAAAATAAAATTTTGTGGCCTCTAAAGGCTATCCAAAGTTACCAAATTTACCATTTAAGAAAAGTGTAGAAACCTTTCTTTCTTCCTCTTGCCCTAAAAAAAAATTTTAACAGTGTGTGTGTTTAATCAGGAACTAATTAAAAAATTCATCTTGAATTATATTAGTTTTATTTCCAAATATATTTAGGAGAGGAAAAAAATGACTGTTTCTGTAAGCTGGGATTTCTTCCCGAACTGGGCAGAGTTCCTGAAGATGATGTTTATCCTAAGTATGTATTATTAATCAAGGCCTAAAATAATATCATGAAATCACAGTTCATAAAAAAAAGTTGAAAGCACAAAAAAAGGCAACGGTATTCTGCGTTTTTCTTTTCCTTATTTCTTTGTACTTTTGCTTACTAGCTTTATGGATACTGATAGGTGTTTACTTTAAGACTGGCTCATTTTCCTACATTAAAAGAAATTATTGTTTTTATGTTAAGAAGGGTTAGTTCAAGAAGACTAGGAGAAAAAAAGGATTTTTCTTAAAAACATCATCACACTATAAACAAAGGAGAAAAATCACAATGAAGAAGGAAAAACGGTTTCAGAATACTTTTTGATACATAAAAACTAATCACACTGTTTTGTTAGAACTGGATATTGTGTTGACTTGACAAAAGAAGATGCTTGTCAATTTGATTATTGTATCAGAACAGATGATGGTTGGGGTCTCTGTCCTTACTGCAGGGTAAGAATAAAGAATAACAACTATATAGCGTCATCCGCGCCTAAGCCTCAAATTTGAACCCGTTTGAATGTTGGGTCAGGTTTAGACTTTTAGATAACTTTTAAAATTGTAATTGGGGGGTTAATTTTTCTAGGTGCGATTTCTCTAGGGAGGATGGTAGTATCCTCCCCCAAAACTGTTATAAGAATTCCAAGGACCTATGAGAAGCCTACTTGTAAAGGAGAACCATATCAGCAAGATCCTTTGGTTCAGACTGACACACACACAATCAGCCTGTTACTTTAATATTAGGATTTATATCACTTAAGCACCAAAATTGTTACAAAATTAAGTTTGATATTTAAAAAAAAAGATAACATAAAAATTCCTTCGACTTATTATCTAATAATAATTTAAATATTTTAAACAACATTTTTTTTGTCATGAAAAGTATTCTAATCTGTATTTCATTTAATTATCCTATTTCAATTTATTAGCATCTAAAAAAAATGAAGTTATGTAAAATTTTCAAATAAGGTCCTTTGTTTTTCATTTTATTTGTACATTTCAGTTAAAACAGGAAATAAGATTTAACTTAATTTATTTAAATTCTATTTCTCTAACATGTAAGTAAGTAAATATCTTCCAATTGTTAAGGCCTTTAAATTCCACGAAGACCATGGTGGAGAACTTTCCCTTGGTAACTATACCAGTGGAAGTGGCTCTTCTTTAGACGATAAACAGGTAATCAAAAGATTTTGATAATATATTTATAATATATTATATTAGGGTTTGTCCGGATATACGATTATTTTAAATTTCTGGCCGGATACCGGTTATTGGAACTATCTGGCCTGATATCTGGCAATATAATCTTTTATATTATAGTACAAAAATACTTACTTTTTATATTTTAAATTGCTGCAATTTCTTATTTTTGAGGTTAGATGAATTTTTGTCAGAAAATGTTTATTTGTATGAATTTTTAATTTGAAATATCAAAACATGATTTTTTGCAATAGCAGCTATTCTTTGCAGCTGCCAGCCATCGCAGCCAGCAGTTGGCAGCTAAATGGCACCCAATTTTTATACAGAAATTTTGCTACTTTACTATCCGGTTATCCGGCATTAGAAATCAGCCAGATATCCAGTATCGGCTAAAAAAGTATCCAGCCAAACCCTGTAATATATATACTTATGTTAAATGGTAAATTCAGCAGCAAAAAATTAAGAATTAGATTTTTTAATTTTTGTTTCAACTGTTCAAAAGCCTTTTAAAGGATGCCTGCAGGAAATACACCACTCTAATTGTTGAAAGACTGCCACAAATAGACCCAATACTCCAAATTTGAAGCCTCCAGCTTCCATAACAAAAAAAAGGTATAGGGATATTAAATTGACATTTTAAGATGCCTATATCTTGTTTGTTATATATTGTAAATTAGTATTCCTGTGGAAGTCTTTCAGAAGGGAATTTCCTGAAGGGGTCTTTTAACTTCCCAGTCAAGAGTATAATATTTTTTTTTATTTATTTATTTACCATTCAGTACTACCTAAATGGAGATAGTGTCAACTGTGGAAATGGAGCTGACAGGTCTAGTGAGGCTGTCTGGTATTGCTACTATGATGCTTTTGGAAATGACCCTACTGTTGAATTAACTAAATTGTAAGTTTTCTAACCATATTTACACAGTACAGTAAAATTCACAAAGAATTATATTTCATATTGATAATATATGTTTTTTAACATTTTTATATGACAACTCCTGATTTAAACTGAAAACAAAAAAAGGCTGCTAAAAAGCAGCCTAAAATATGTGTTGACAATAACTTGGTTTTATAAACTTTTGAACCAAATTCTTTACCTGTGTTTTACCAAAACCCAGCAGTTGAGAAATCCAATAAAACTTTTGCTTTAAAACAATAATATTTATTTGTTTATTTTTCAGGGACATGTTTTGGGTAGAAGACCCTCTTTGTCATTATACAGTCTACCTCTACTCGCCACTGGCATGTGACTTTGCCCAATAAAAGGAAAGATTGTCATATTTATATTTATATTTAATTATCATGTCTATTTTCTACTTTTGTAGTATTAATAACTTATGCCTCTACTACTAAAATGCTCTATTTGTTAGTTTAATATTTTGTATTCTTTGCATAATTGTTCACATATTGTATTCTATTGTAATATTGTAATAACAGGTATCCAATTATTTAATAAATTACATATTTATCATGTTTTTGTTTTGATTAAAACCCATGATCCTAGTTTAGTAAACAACCTGATTAATATTTATCTTTTTTACAAAGGGTCTCTGATAATTGAATAATTAAACTTGGTTCAATTTATTAATGCCTGAACATCAAACATCAGATTCAAAATATTTTTGTCGAGAAAATACTAAAAATATGTCCATTGTGTTATCCCTTGATCTCCCAGGTAAATTATACCAAAAGTAATACATGATCTCTCATTTGTTGGCCCAAAAACTTTAAACAGTTTGAATTTAACTTTGTTGATTGTTTTGAACTATTAGTATCCAAAAACTTTTCAACCAATAATTTCAATTTACGGATGAGGTTATTTTGTTTCAATAAATTGGGATACATTTCAATTTATTAACCACCATTGTAACCATTAAGAATTTGGTATGAAGGGGGATAGACCCAACCCAACTCTACGTATTTGGGAGCTAAAATCTTTAATATATTACAACATAGCTATATTATTTACATTTCAAGATTTGAAGTTTGGTTGAACAATGTATGTATGTCAGGATCAAGCTCAATATCTTGCTAACTGACAAGGCTTTGCTTTTCAGAGTATTTACTTGTCCAAACAAGGTTTTATGCTATTTTATTTGGAGCTAGGACACCCTCCCTTCTTGGAGTAAATTATGAAGCATTTTTTTCTTTGCAGATTCAACAATCTTCATGCAATTTTTTTATTTCTCTTTATTATAGAAAGTTAATGTATAATACAAAATGCAAAATGCTTTTCTCTTGTTTTTTTTTCTAATTCCCATCTCAGATATTATTGGACATGAAACTTTCTAAGATTCTTTTAGCTTCGGCAGCAACAAAATTTATCATATTAGTGCACATTTTTCAATCATGAAGAAAGTAAACTTTAACACTCCAATTTTTAATTGCATAATATTTTTAATAAATCTAAGTAGCTGTTTACATTTATATCAGTTTACTTTAAGATCTAAGTCACTTCTAGACTTTCTCAAAGATAATCTATTTGCATGCTGAGAAAATTTTGTCAAAATTATAATAGAATATTCATAAGATACAAAAAAAACAATTTAATTTTATAGATTGATGTGTATAATACAATACACTGAAAGCTGCTTTGTCTGACCTATCATGCAATATCTTTTTTTCTCTCCTTTCTATCCAATCTGCCTCTCTCTCTTTTTTCACTAAAATAATCAGTTTAACATTTACCATACAATAGTTTGTCTTATATTGTTACCAACAACAAAAATAAAACTTGAGATAACATTGACATTAAAAAGAATTATTTTTTTGTTTTAATAAATTGTCTTTGCTCTACATTCTTAAATAAATATTATTTTATAAACAAGTTTCTACGCCCCTAGCCTCTGTATTCGAAGAGCCTAATTGGAGGCTAGAAAAATAGCTTAAAAGCATCCTAAGACTTGAGTTTGAAAATAGAATAGCCCTAAACCAACCTAGAACCTCTGTAAAGCTTATCTAGAAAAGAAAACTCAAACAGTTCATCATTCATTGAGATCTTAAGCTTCAGCCAAAAAAAACCTTACTACTTTGTTTAATAGGATATGTTGGGTAAAAGAAACCCAAAGTGGGTCAAAGTTTAAGGTTTCATTTTACATCATACTGTCATTTATATTGTTTGAAATTCTCATGCCAGAACTAATTTACATCAATATGTAACAATATTGAAAATTTTATTCCACCATTTTGCAAAATCTGCTTCACATACATATTTGAATGTTAAAGGTACAATACATGGTAACAGATTGTGGTCTAGTACTCAAATATTATCAAATATGAAATATCAAATGTTGAATATGGGTGGAAAGAAATGAAAATTCTAGAATATTATGTAATCAGAAAATAAGAAGTAAAATACAAAATTATCAATAATAAGATACATATAGTCATTTATACTAAAGGAAAATTCGGGTATAGTCCCTTTTGTGATACCACCTCTGAAGGGGCGTTTTGTGGTATTTTCACAGTAGCTTTTCTCTGCGTGGCCAATTGCCCAACCCTGCGGGGCAATCACCTTACCTAACTTAACCTAACCTAATCTAACTTAACCTATCTAAAGCTACTGTTAAAATACGTCGAAACGCACCTTAATAGGCGTTGTAACGGAAGTTACTAGGGCTGAAAATTCTTTGTGTTGTACTAATAGATCACAAGAATGGCACCTATTTTCCTAAGTGGTGGAAATAATTCTGTACCTTATGCAGTTTATACAAACTATTCAGGACTGCAGGTTTGTTTTTAATTAATTCAGTAACTTTTAATAAAACTAAGATGGCAGTACCCATACAAGTTAAACTTATGAATCAGAAACAAGTCAATGAATATTAGCATATTTACTTTTATAAATTAAAAAACAGCTACTCTATACAATGTATAGTATACATATATCTGACAATATAAATCAGCAATAATGCGCTAATTAAACTAGAAATTAACTTTCTTTAATTGTAGAGTAGATTTGCTTTATTAAAAATAAAAAACCTTCACAGGTTGCAAAACAAAGTAAACAATGCTGACAACATCCAAAATTAGCGAAGAACAAAATGTTATGGATTTGCACAAGGATAAAAAGAGTTGTAGAACGGATATTTAGTGGTCATAAAAAAAAGATAAATAATGTATATATAAAATTGTACAAAATATTGAAACCTTCTTCAAAAGTTATTTGTCTTTGGTAGCATAATTGGCAGATTGACGGAAAAAGTAAATTGTTTACTTGATGCTATTGGAACTAAAAACTGAAAAAATATACCCTACTAATAAACAAAATATCTTTTTTATTTTCTAATTTATTTTTAACTTTTATATTCAGGGTGTTGAGCTAACTGGGGTTTATGCAAATATCACACAGCTAATAAACAAAGTCCTCATTTCAAACCAGGTTTTTTAGTTTTTATTATGTGTGATGTTTTGCCAGTTGAAATGTAAGTTCTTTAAAGTGCCTATAAACAAAATGACGCCATACAATACAAATGACCAATGATAGGCTAATACAACGACTAAATTACCAATAGCAGGCCAGTATACATTTTAATTGGCCAATGGCAGGCCAATATGGCATATTTTTTATAGGCTGTATAAAAAGCTTTGTTGAAATTTTACCTTTTGCATATTGAGATTGTTATTAATACTATAAAAAAAATTTGGTATTCAGAGGAAACTAATATTGAACAGGATGGAGGAGAGACAATATACTATAATAGGAACTATTTTCTGCGCCTCAAGCCTCTAGAAGAAGGCGTGAGAGTTCATAAAAAAATGCCTAAAACTATCCTACAATATATATGAATCTCCCTTAAAATTTACAACCCATTTGAACCAGTAATTTCCGAGATCTTTAGCTTCAGACTAAAAACCCTTACTACTTTAGGATTGTCACCCTATAATACTCTTCTTTGTAGGAAGTCAGGTTGCAACATGAATACTATGATGACAGCAAGAATGCCTGGAAATATATTCTATTTATTCTGTTTATCTATGCCATTAGCTTTGTTGGACTCATGTGCAACTTTTTCAAAAAGTAAGTAATCCAATTATTTTATTTCCCTTGATTTTATGATCTGTACTCTTTACATTTTTCCATTTCTTGTACTTCAAAAATGATGTTACCAATATCCATAAATTTATTTTAGAGATGCAAGTACCCAATCTCTGGAGAAGGTCTATAAAAACTTTGTAGAAAGAGACAACTTTCCTCCTACAGTAAGTATTTTTCTAGAGTATATTTGAAACAAATTGATAACCGTTAGAACTAGTTCTCATCCATACGAAAAAATTCAGTATAGCATCATATTATATCCAGTTTTCTATGAATATCAAAATGTACAATCATAAGATTAAAACCATATTTTTTTGCTCGTGCTTTTGGGGCTAAAAAAAACTGGTGTTAATTTTATAAAATACGTGTAAAGCTGTTTATAATACAATGCGAGAAATAACTATTCTAACCTTAAATTTAATAATTTTCTCATAGTTAGACAATAGCAAAATTTTCTGTCTATGTTCTTTGAAGGAAAGGGGTGGGGCAACTCTTTCATTCACTTTTTTTTCTATGTAAGAAATTATCAGTCCCCTACCTTTAAAAATCCAGATGATAGATTTTCCACTTTGGCTATTGGAATACAATTGTTGATTTCTCTGCTAGCCTTGCAAATGATATGGATTTCCTTGTCCTAATATCACTTTATGAAAATAGAATCATATGATCTTACATTGCGTGATATATAAAAAGATCTTCTATTATGTCATGTGAAAGATAATGCGATGTTTATCAAATAATGATTTTTATTTAATGTTTGCCATAAATACTATCTGTTGTTGAAATTAGAATAAATTATTTATCTTTTGTTACACAGGTAGCATATGATAAAAATGGTCGAAGAATGACAACTTGTCAAGAACTGCTAACTTCTTCATTGTCACTGGCAACTATGAGTTTAAAGGACTCTGTTCAGGTAACCTATAGAACATTAAGAATTTGACATTTGTTCATTCCCAGTGATTTGCCCCTGCTCCATTATAATGATTCACAATGGAATAATTTTTTGGTACTGTAGAAGGAAAAAGTTAACAATTTATAAAGAAATGAAAAAGTAACGGGCCCTACTCAATCAATACTGTCCCTATATAGATAACAGAATATGTGTCTGTCTGTGTTTACCTAAGGATTTTGCTAAACACTGATCCATTAAGGTTCTCCTTTACATTGTAGGTTCTCATAGATCATGAGAAGGTTCATAATTATTTTGGATGGTGGTACCACCACAATCACAAGAGAAAATAAACTTTAAAAAAATGAACCTCCTTAAATGTTTTTTTTATTTCTTAAAAACTAAAATTGAAATTATTGGAGGGGGGAAGGGGAAGAAAACGGCTTTCCTCCACTCCTGACAACACATGTGCCCCTAGAATCCTTTAGGGAAGTAACCGCTATATGTACATATATTTTAGAGAGAACCATCTCAAAGATCAAATCTATCTAATGACACACACTTGGATGATGACTGTATTAGCTTTAACAGGTACAACGCTATTTTATTTCATTTCTAGGTTAATTTTAGAATAACCGAGTGAAAAAGATGAAAAACTTTATAAAAATATCTGTAAAAATAATTAATTATGCATATATATTAGATCAACCAATTCTGTGAGCCACTTATCTGTAAATGACAGTCTGCCCAACTTGCATAGAAAACCATCCATAAATAGGTCACAAAACACATTATTGGAAAGGTAAAAATAATCAAAAAGTATTGAAAATTGTTGTTTAATTGGTTTTTAATGGTCCACTACTACTAATTAATCCTTTTGATAATATCTTTTCTCGTATTTATTCGAATCCGGTGGATAGAAACCGGTTCTCATCCATACAAAAAAACTATGTCTAGCATCGTATTATATCCAGCTTTCTACGAATATAGAAATGTACAATCATAAGATTAAAACAAGTTTTTTTAGCCCCGAGGTGCCGCGGAAAGCCGTTTATAATACGATGCGAGAAATAACTATTACAAATCTAAAAGTCTTTTTCAAAAATTTAACTAGATATGGATCAATATATGAAGATCTTGAAAATGATGAAGAGACATTGTTACTGAGAGGAAATATTTCACCTATCATAAAAACACCAACACCTAGAGGTAATTATATAGAATATATATAGAATATTATAAGTTTTAGAATGTAATTGTACAATAAGATATTTACTTTCAAAAGATTTTTTATAGCCTGAATTAGCTAACATTCTACAGTATTAAACTGTGAATTACAGTTTTGGAACCCACCTTTTATATTTTCTTATTTACATTAAATGCAATAAGCAGAAAACAAATTCCTTTCTTGAATTTGTATGATAATTCTTTGAGATATTTGACAAGAAATGTTTTACAACATACTATTGCATTAGTGTAAAGAAAATATATGCATTAACTCATTCTTTTTGTATACTATACAAAATATCATAAAGTAATAATATACATTACAGAGCAATAGAATAAAGATTAATTATTAAATGAAAACTTGTTCAAATTCATTTTAAGGAAATTAGCAAAAATTAGGTATAAATTAACAGTTTTGTTTGTCTAATTCTAAATGATTTTTTTTGCATATGATAAACTTGTTAATTGACTTCAGTAATAAAATATTTTTTTTATCTATCAAACATATGGTGTTATATTATATGTTATAGGTCCTACTCCTCATGTAACCATAACTTTGGCTGATGATGACTCAATTAATGAAAACTCTGCTCCTACTAGCAAGAGCTCACTAAGCATTGTAAGACAGAACTATTTATATTATTGATATTCTAAAACAGCATTTCCTTACTTTTATAAGTTTCTGCATGCATTAAATAATTAACTTTCAGGCAATTCCTGAAAAATTTCGACGACCAAGCATTACTTTCTGTGAAACTGTTACAGTTGTTACTATGGGCAGAAGAGGCAGTAATTCAGGTTAGTATTTAGAAAAGTTGTAAATCATCTTGATATTGATCACTTCATATAAGATAATTTTGAAACCGATTAATATCCAGTGGATTAGAACCAGTACTCATCCATACAAAAACAACTCTGTCTAGCATCCTTTATGTCCAGTTTTCTATCAATATAAAAATTTACAATAATAAGATCAGAATCAGTTTTTTTAGACCCTGTCTTTGGCATCTTTAGGCTAAAAAAACTGGTTTTAATCTTATAATTGTACATTATATATCTGTGATGCGAGAAATAACTATTCTTTTACAGATGCAAGTTCTGTAAGTAGTCATGGATCACAGCCAGTTCTGACACATTCTTTATCTAAGGTATGCTTATCTATGTTTTTACAAACAATCACCTTCTTATTTTGTTCCAAATAATGCTGCATCTAGCTTATGTCTAGTTCGAAATTTAATATATAACATAATGATTTAGGACTGTATTTGTTCACCAACTGAGTTTAAGAACCAGGTTTAAATATTTATTTTCATTTTGTAATTTTCTCAACACATAAACAAATGTTTGTTGCATTTTTGTCGAAAATTTCAATGAAATGTTATATATGTTAGGTCATTATGAATACTAATGAAAGAAGAAAAAGTCTACCAAATGAAATTATGAGGTAACAATTCATCTTAAACTTATTAACACCAAAATATTATTAATAAATAATAATTTTTACATCTAGATCTCATAATTTTGGCTTGATAAATGTTGATATGGCAGTGGATGATATTCAAACTATCATCATTCAAAATGAAAATGCATTAGGAATTTTTTTGTTTACCTTTTCAAATTTTGTTTAATAATGTTTATTAGTGAATAACCACTTTTACAGTTGCAAAGCTACTCTGTAGGTTTTGTTTCTGTCTGAATAAATCTATGTGACCCTATTTTTGTTAATATGCCTAAACTATGTTAATCCATACAGTCCTAGCTTACACTTTTACGTTCATTAATATCTATACAAATGCAAATTTATGTTCTAAAGTTAAGTAGGTAAACAAATATTTATAACAAGGTGTTTCAGTTCCTTTGAGAAGTAAAAGTCTCAGTTTCCAAAACATATGTGATGGAATATTAAAGAATACAGACAGAAGAGGATCATTGAAGCTGTATACAGATCAAGACAATTATCAACAACAAAAAATGGCATATCCAAGAATGTATACCAACTCTAACTTTGGATATCACCAACTGCAAGCAGTTGAACATGATATAATTAAAGCTAGTTCTTTGGATCAAGAGTGCATCATGATAAGATCAGTTGATCAAATACCAAGAAACATATCTAAAGAGTCTATTGTTAACCAGGTCAACCATAATTCTTTTGAAAAACCATATATTAGATTATTAGAAATGTTTTTTTTGAAAAATCATATTTAGGTGTACAATTCTGAAAACTTGGAACCTGTTCATGGACAAATAAAGCCAAAAGGGTTTTGAATTCATTTAACAAATATATTTTAAACTACAATCAAGTTAGGGATTTTTATTTTTATTGCATTAGTAAAGCTTTTCTTATCTTCTATCAATAATTAATCTATAAATTGATCTTGAGTTTCAGAAATTTCAAATTAAATCTATAAAATTATTTTGGATATAAACAACTGAATTTAAACTATGGGATCCTTAAATCCTGGAGTAAACCACATGAGCAGGAGTTTGAACAACATGAACATGAACCTTTCTTTGCAAAATTTAAGAAATAACAGGTGAGAAAATTATCCATAAATAATTTCTAAATAAACATTTCAATATTATCAGAAATTGTTATTCCATTATTTTCTACTAGAAAAAGTAAAAAAAACCATTTTTTGGAGGGGGGGGAGAATTTTTTTTTTTTGGGGGGGGGTTGCCCCCTCCCCCATTTTTAATTTTAGTTTTAAAAATATAAAATAAAATTTGGGAGGGTGGTGGTACCCTCCCCCAAAATAGTTATAAACCTTCCCGGGACCTATGAGAAGCTACCCTGTTTAAGAGAACCTGATCGGTTCAGTGGTTAGCAAGATCCTTCGGTACACACAAACAGAGAGACAAACAGACATCCTGTTGCTTTATAATAAGGATTGTCTGGTGAAAAGGAACTTATTTTGTTTAGTGGAGTAAGTAATAGCCTGAAAAATATGAATATCAATAGAGAAGATAATAATGGATAAAAGTTTATCAATGCAAGTTTAGAGTACATCTAATATTCATAAAATCATAATCAAGTAAAATGTGTGTGAAATTAATTATAAAATAATATATTTCATATTTTTATGTATAACTGTTTTTATGAATAAATAAAAATACAAGACTTTTTATTTTTATGTAATTTGTAAACTAAATGGAAAATGAATAAAATCAAACTCAAACAAACAATATAGAAGCATAGCACATAATATTTCACAATTAATAGTTTTTATTTAAACTGGTTGTTAGTCACAAGCCAATGGAGTGTAGATGTAAACTGTATAATGACAAAGAGGGTCTTCAAACCATTCCATAACCCTAAAAGAAATACAAAGCTTATTAGGGCAAATTTTAGTTGCAAAGTAGAACTAATTGCAACTAAACTGTAAAAATTTAATTATATATCTTAAGAAAACTAAGTACTTACAATGTATCTAATGGGACAACAGCTGTTTCCTGCCCAGGTTTAACATTATAGCAGGCCCAAACAGCATCAGTTGTTCTATCTTCCCCATTTCCACAGTTTGTCCAGTCACCAGCAGTAAAAGTCTAAATTTATGACAGTTAGGTTAATCAGAGTTCCTATGTAATTTGTTTCCTTCTTAGTAATTAATAGTTTTTTTCTTGCAATATATTATAAACAGTTTTCCGCTATAAAAAATTAACAATTATAAGATTAAAACCAGTTTTTTTAGCCCCAAGATGCCGTACTCTTATAATGGAACATTTTTATATCAATAGAAAAATGGATATAATATGATGCAAGACATAATTTTTTCGTATGGATGAGAACTGGTTCTAATCCACTGGATTTTAATTGGTTTTGAATGAATAAGAGAAATGTAATTCTAACCATTTTATCTGTGACAGATCCAGTACCACCTGAATATGTACCAAGTGAAAGTTCACCAAAAACTGGATCTATCTTGTAGGCCTTAAACATAATTTATATACTTTTTTAAAAAATAACTAATTTTAAATTGTGTGACAAAATAATACCTTGCAGTAAGGACAAATATACCAAAGATAATCGTCAGTGTTGAAACAGTTTTCTGTAAAATTACAAGCATCTACTTGTGCTGATGTCAAATCAACACAGTATCCATTCCTACATATAATTTTAGGAATTTTATCTTTGTAATAAATTTAGTGATAAAGTAAGTACTTACTTTGGGTATATATCATCTTCAGGCACTCGCCCAAGTTCAGGTAAGTAGCCAAGCTTACACACACAGTCTGTCTTGTTTTGTCCTAAGAAATAATGAATATATCTAAAGATTTAAATACAAATTAACATATAAATGTAAAAATGACCTGTTTGGTTTAAATGAAACTCATCTAAGAAGCAAATAGCATTTGCTTGACAATCAGTATCATCATTGCACATATTTTCTAGATTAGGAGATGTTGTTGTTGTAGTAGTACTTGTTGTTGTAGTGGTGGATGTTGTTGATGTAGTGGTTGTTGTAGTACTACTTGTTGTTGTAGTAGTGGTTGTTGTTGTAGTAGTACTTGTCGTTGTAGTAGTAGATGTTGTTGTAGTAATGGTTGTTGTTGAAGTACTTGCTGTTTTAGTAGTACTTGTTGTAGTAGTAGATGTTGTTGTAGAAGAAGTTGTAGTAGAAGTAGTTATTGTTGTCTTAGTAGTGGTTGTTGAAGTAGAAGTTGTTGTTGTCAAAGTAGAGGTTATGGTTGAAGTAATTGTTGGTTGTTCTGAAACTAACATAGTTGTTGATTCAGAGGGACACTGAGGAACTAAAACTCCATTTAAGTAGCATGTGAATCTTGGAGTTCCATCTCTTGCCTCATATCTAATTACATATGGAATGCTCAGAGTCTCACACTCATACATCTTTCCATTGTAACACCAAGAGTTTACAGTGTAATTACTTTGACTGGTAGCTCTCAATTCCCCTTTCCATGTCTCTAAGCTGATGATATCTGTGTCCATAGTCCAAACAAGTTCCCATTCTTCATAATTTCTATCTAAATTGATATTTAAAGTTGCTTTCATTCCACCATTCCAGACATGACCCTCTTCAATCCAATAACATAATTCTTGGTCTTGACTTAAAGTAATCCTAGTCACATAAGCCAGCAGGCAAAACAAAATCAAAATCATTGATTATCTAAAAACAAACAATCCTATGATATAAAGTAGTGAGGTTATTTTGTCTGAAGCTAAAGATCCCTGAATATACTTGTCCTTATGGGATGTACTTTCAGGGAAGCTTTAAAATGACTTGGGTTGATTTTAAGGCTATTTTCCACACCTCATTCACCTTCTCCTAGAGGCTAGAAGTGAAGTAACTAGTAGTGATATAAAAAAAACTCAAAAGATCAAAACAAAATTGGTTTATTTTTGAAATCTAGAGATTTTTAAAACATTCTTTTTATGAAATATCAAAAAAAATCTATCATATTACTAAATATTTAACTTTTTTTAGAAAGTAGTTCATATTTTCAGTAATAAAAACTAACTAAAGACTTTTTAACCTGTTAAATTTAGTAAAGGAACAATAGAAGGAAAACAATAAATTTTAATTACGTTTTTTTAAATTCACTTAAAGGTGTTTGTAAATGATGCAACAAAGAATAAAAATGGACCATGGATTTATAAAATGTTATATGAAAATCAATTAAATTTAATAATAAAATTTTATACTAGAAAGTCAAGAATTATTTATTTTTAACATTGAATAGTAATATTGCAATGTTATTGTTCCTTTTTCCTTTAATTTTATTTTTTTACACCTGTTTAGTTTTTCTAATACATGAATGTATTTTTAAAATAATTTCCTATAAAATCTCTTAACACTTAAATTATATACATGATATGATATGATTTATAAGCAGTAAATTACAGGTTAATTTTAAAAATAATTTAATACATTTTAATTAATTTCATTTAGAGATATATTTATTTACATTGACAAAATTAGGGTAACTGTACTACAAAGCCTTTAAAGTCAATCTTGACTGTCCTTCGTCCCAATTTTCATTCATTTTTATATATATTCACAAGTTTCACAAATGATATAAAATAATACTAGCTATTTACTAGTGTGGGTCGATTTTGGACACTTTTATCTGAGACGAAATATGGACATAAATATGGATATTCTCATCTCAATGATGACAAGAAAAATAATTACTACTTTGGTAATTGAACAAAGAAACATTTTATTCTTATAAAATTATTTCTTCTTAATTAAAAAATAAGGAAATGAGAATGGTAAAGAACAGTGAGAAAAATCATTAATTCCTTTTCTTGTATTTATTTGAATCCGATTAATATCTAGTGGATTAGAACCCATTTACATCCACACGAAAAAAATATGACTAGCATCATATTATATCCAGTTTTCTACACATATATAAAAACTGGTTAATCTTATATTTGTACATTTTATATCCGTGCTAAGCTGTTTATAATACGATGCAAGTAATAACTATTAAACTTCTTTTGGATTTAGCTTTTAGCAGGATGAAAACATCCATAAGCAGAAAAGATTGGATAGAAAAAATGGAGGGAAGACTGGAATTAAAAATTAATTCAGACAAAATGCACAATGTAAGAATTTAACAAAAATTTAACCCTAAAAAATATTTAATAAAGTTATTTCAAAATCAACAAAAAGTGAAGTACATTTGTTATAATTCCAGGCAGGTTTTCTAATAAAGAGGGTCAATACAATCCTAAGAATATTGATTATATTTCATGATGCATTATCATAAATGCAAATATGTTCTATTTAACCCAATTACTAACCTTTATACATACTTACAGATTATATAGGTTAGTCACTATATTTCTAAATACTATCTAAGTATACTATAGATTGGTTACTTTAGTTTACTCTATTATCTATGTGCTGGGCGGAAAGCGCTCCTTTAGTCCTCAGTCATTCATTTGTGAAAATCCTTACGTTCTTTAAAACCTTACACTACAAAGGCAACTATGACGACCTTTCCTCAAAATCTTCTTTCCGAAACGCGGCATCTATTGTTTCCACCTCCGAGAGAATTCTAGAAGTTTCTGTCTCTTCCGGAATCTGCATGCGCTAAGATGTGAGCAAAGCGATTGAAAGAAAATGCATGTTTGCTATTAAAGATCTCCCATACGGCTGTTTCACTTACACAGAATCAAAACCAGATACAAATATAATTGTGCGAACGTATATAGGGCCAGTTATAGAGTAGTTTTTTCTTCTTAAATAAAACAAATATTTATTCTTTAAACATTTATTGAAAATTGATTATGTTGTATTATGTATTAGCAATGATATCATGTTTAAATGTATTGACCTCATAACTATGGTTGTATTTGTACTTGATTTAATCAGGAATGTTGAATAATTTTGTAGTCTCTTTGGATTGCGCGAATATTTTCATTCTTGTACTATGTCGCATTTATATGTATTTTCTATTTTTTTTAATTTTTTTAGGTGATTGGATTTCATCGCAAAATAAACGATTGTAAACCATCTGCGTTTCCTCATTTGAACAGTCTGTATTGGGACGATTGTCTGACAGCAGCGAAATGCGTAATAAGATCTCATAAGCCAATACAATCTATGAATAGATTAATTACTCTTTTTTACTCAATTATCTAAGAATAGATTACATAATCTATTGAACGTAGATTATAGTTCTAGATAATAGTTGCGTAGTACTTTTTTGCAAGCATGTTAATTCTCACACCTGGATTAAAGTTTTTTTGTTTCAAAGAAAATTCTTGAAAGAACACTTAACTTTTTATCTATTGATGAAGATTTAATAAGATATAAAAATTATTATTATTGTTTCGTTTTTAAGCATTTTTTCATTTATTATTGAGCTTAGATTTAAGTCTTTACTTATCTAGTTTTAATTGCTATACTCAGGTATGGATTCAAACTCCTGTTCTTGGAGCATCCGCCTCACATTTATATTGTGTATGTATGCCCAGATTCAGCTCATCAGTGAGCATCTTTGAATTTTTATGAATTAGAAATTTTTTTGATTCAAACCCAGCCAGAAAGTAGCGTCACTATCGCGCTACTATAGCGCACGATATCATGTAGCAATCGAGCACGAGTTCTTACGATATCGCTAAATAGTCGTCCAATGCACATCGACGATATGTTACGATAAATGGTCGAAAAGGTACTTAGAGCTGCGCGATACACCTACGAAATCTTAAGCAATATCGTAATGTTCGTAAGCGATATCGTGCCAAAATCGTGAAAAAAAGGTACATTTAAAAAATATTTAACATCGTGTAGTTTAATGTAAGGAAAAGGATCCATAATACAGTCAATTTCATAATAATCAAAATTTGTACATTTCATACAGAGAGAGAGAGAGAGAGAGAAAGGGTCGCAATCTCTATGTAAATAATTGTGTACTCAATAATTGTAAGGGGTGATATTGCATCTGTTATCATTACATTTAGAATAGAGAGGAAGTTGTGTTATACTGAATATTGGTTATTTTAAGTACCATTAAGACATTTTTGTACTTTTATTATTGTTTAAAATGAAAATGCTTTCAACAATTTTTTTTTTTAATAATAGATCATTAACACATTATGATATTATGTCATACCAGTTTTGAATTTATTTTGGTTGATAACAAAAAAATTCAAATTGTCTACAAAAAGTAATGTGAATACCTAGCGGCAATTTTATAAACTATATTTATCACACAATGATTTTGATTATAAGTTGGTTGTGTGTCTGTTTGTAAGTGTGTGTTGACACACATAAAATGCTATTGTTTACGATTTCTTAAGCAAATCGTGGTTGCCGCGATTTTTACTACAAAATCGAATTAATCCCTAGCGATTTTTTTCGATTTTTGCTATAAAATCGTAAATAAGATTTTGGCGATAAAATACTACATATCGGATGCGAGTTTCCTTACGACGTTTCTAGCTGGGAAGTTTTTGCACAATTTTGATGATTTGTTGCAGTAGTACATTAATGATGCAGAAAGGTTGCGTGATTTGTTTAAACTTAAATTTTTGAATTGCCAATTTTTTTTGCAAGTCTTTTATAGGCACCCAAAACAAGCCTTTGTATACGTGATTTTCGCGTGTTTAGAATAACTGCGCTTTTATTGTTTAAACAATCGTGGGAACAAGTACGTCAAGGGGGGGGGGGTTAAGAGGTGATTATCCACCCCAAATTATTTAGGAGTGGGTTTTTACCCCCCCCCCCAATAAAAAAATTTGGGGGGGGGGGTAAATACCCCTCCTAAATGAAAATTCCTAACAAAAAAAAATTTGGCACGCTTTGCGCGTATTTTTACTCCTAAATATTAAATAGTATTTCATTATTAGGTAGGTAGCTTTTTACATTATTAAATTACCTCCCCAAAAATTCTACCCTGGGATTAATTTTTTTGGGGGGGGGTAAAAAAATTAAACAGATTTTAGGGAGGGTAATCCCCCCCCCCCAAGCAAATCTTATCCCAGGGGTAAAATTTTTTGGGGGGGTAAAACAAATTCGCGGCTTGCTTCGAGGGCCATTTTACCTTCACCCCTCAAATAAACAAATTACCCCCCCTTAAAAAAAATTTTAAATAAAAAGCTTGGACGCCCCTGCTTGGGAATATTTTTCTTAACTTTGAATTTGGAATTGAGACTATAAACATCTATTGTGAATGTGATGTCTATGAGAAACAGAGGTAAACATTATTCATTTTTAAAAATAGTAAATCATTTCTTTAAATTAAAAAGCCAGAAATAGATTTATTTTGATTCTTTTTACTCTCGTATTCTAAATATAGATTAAGTGCTCTAGTTTACTCTACTATCTAAGGACAGTATAGATTTAGCTCTAGCTTACCCTATTATCTATGAATAGATTAATTACTCTTTTTTACTCTATTATCTTAGAAAATATTAGATATTCTAGGTTACTTTGCAATCTAAGAATAGTATAGAGATTGGTTACTTTAGTTTACTTATGTGTTTTTAACTCTATTATTTGAGAATAGATTAGTTATTCTAGTTTAGTCTACTATCTAAGGACAGTATGGATTTGTTGCCTTAACTTGCTCTATTATCTATGAGTAGATTAATTACTCTTTTTTCTCTATTATCTAAGTATAGATTAGTTATTCTAGTTTACTCTACTATCTAAGGACAGTATAGATTGCACTTAGTTACCATAAAAGTATGTTCCAATGACCATCTATCAAACCTTAATCACACAAGAATCCTCTTATGAAAACAAAAAATTCTACTACAAAACTAAAGTTTAAAACAACATAAGAAATAATATCTAGAGTGTAGTTTGCAATAGATGTTTCAGAAAAGATGAACACTGAGAAAACTATCATTGTTAAAAGACGCCTATAGCTTTCCTTTTTTTAAAGGGGGGGAAGGTAAGTTTGTGTTGTGGGGGTGGTACTTTCCCCTTGGATGGCCTTGATTTTCATTTGGTATCTTTTTAAGAACAAAAGCCTATGGCCTTCTGTTAGTCATACTTTAATTTCTGACTGAACATGGTTGATAACCTTTGATTTATTAGATTAAATTTAAGCGTATTTTTAATATATACTATCTTCAGATATCAAATAATTTTTATTGTCTTATATGCAACTATAGGCCTCTAGGTGATGAATGTAGACCATCCCAAATTTTATTTGGAGTTATTTTATTCTAATGGCAATTTCTCTTGGAAGAGTTGTGGTACTTTCCTACAAAATAGGATCTACTAGAAGCTACGCTGTAAAGGAGAATCATATAAGTTCAGCGGTTAGGAAGATCCTTCAGTACACACAAACAGATAGACATCCTGTTACTTTTATATATGGATAATTACGATGTAAATATATAACCTATTTGTCCCTCTATTGTTTATCTTTATTACTGGAGTGTAGTTTGCAACATAAATCAAGGTTGGTTCACATTAGATCACAGATGTCAAGTAAACTTTAGGATATCATCCACACAACGTTTTTTTATATGAACACAGTAATAGTGTCAAGTAACAAAAAACATTAGCCAATGAGAGGCCACTATAAATTTTACCATTGGTCAATAACGGCCTCTCATTGGCTAATTTTTTTTTGTTACGTCATAATCAGTCAGACACTATTACTGTGTTCTTTTATATAGGAAAAATATTCAAAATAAATTAATATCATAAAAATACTTAAAAGTATTCATAGCTAGATGTGCCATTTTCCTACGAGAAATCCATTTCTAATACTAAATTCAGTTTTTCTCATCTTGATAGATAGATATTTTCAACCTTGTCCTTTTCTATTTTTCTACTTAATCTAAATTTACCTATAGATAGATTTAGCCTAATCTAGTTCATCTATCTATCTATTTACCTCATATAAATTTTTTATTCAAATCTATTGATTTCAATTTTGACAGTATTAAACAATCAGATAAAGGGAATGAAAGCTTCTCAAAACAAAATTTTGCATGTTGAAAAGCTTACCAAATAGGTTTAAAGATAAGTGTAGCACCATCAGTGTAAAGCACGTCCAAGCTTATTTTGAGGAGAATGAAATGAGATATTTAAATTTTTTTGAGGGGGGGATTAAAGCTTCAAGGTTTTAAGAGAGAAAATACCACTTATCCCCCTCCCCCTTGAACATCTATAATCAGTGGACTCTATCATCCATCCATATTTCCATTTTTTGATTAAGTTAGAAAATATTCCATAATAATGATTCATTTGTGTAAAATAATCTGTTTTTGTGTAAGGTTGATAAGAAATGGTAACTGTAATGAGATATTTGTTTTCCTTGGAAAATGTTGAAGAATAGAGATCACATTACATAATTGCTGCTCTAACTCTTATTTTTCAGGTAGAATCCCTTCAAGCGTTGGGGAACCGAACCCTCCAAACCTTGCTTTAAAAAACACAAAGGGAGAAGGCAGGGATATTAAGGGATAAGACAATTGGGGAAAATTTTTCCACAAGATTAATAAATTATTAATTAGACACTTCCTCAATGTTGAGAAAACAAAATTATCCTTTATGTAGATTATTGGTTGAAAAGTTTAATAATCAAAATTTAATAACAAAACCCAATATTTTTTGTGCCAACGAATGTGGGAACTCATTTAAACACTTTAGGCAACATTTAACCTTCCTTACTTAGAGAAAGGACAATGGAAGAGGATTTTTTATCCGCTCCCAATAATGCCTTGCAATGTATCGACAGAAATTCCTGGTGAAAACGAATAATCAAGTTTTCTTAGTTCTTATGGGGCCTCAACCATTAGGGCTTTCCCCCCCCCGGCTTAACATAACCAAGGCTAAGCTAAAACAATGACTTTATTCTTTGCACTTTGACATACCACTCCATATCTTTATAGTCTCATATCTATAATTGATGGGGAAGAGTGGGGTTATGTGGTCCATAAATGCTGACAGGTAAATGGCCTATTTTCTGGTAGATATAAGATTTATGCTTCTTCTTTTTTACAACTAAACTTTCTTTTTCAGATGAAGATGGACAAAATATGGAGTTTTATATACTCTTATCTAATATTTATTCAACATTTCTAGGTTATTTTTAGATAGTTTCAATTTCTTACATGCAAATCTACTCTAAATGTATTGCGGGTCTGTTACTGTATAAGTAACTAGCGGCTATGCCCCTAAAAGCCTCTAGGGGCACTTAAGGTAGGAAGGGGAAAACTCGACCTCATCCCATTTTAAATTTGAATTTCAAAAGAGCAAAAAAATATTTTTTGGGGGGAGGGGGATGAAGACACCTTCCCAAAAATAGTTTAAAACCTTAACAGGACCTAAAAGAAGCTTCACATATAAAGGAGAACAATGTCGGTTCAGCGGTTAGCGAGATCCTTCGGGACAGACAAAAAACGCTTACTACTTTATATAATAGGATGTATGTTTAGGTTATTTTACAAAGGACATAAGAAAAGTGTCTTAAAAAATTAGCCTTGTGACGTCATAAAAATGAGGTATTATCCATTTCTTATTTAGGGGTTTTCGTTCCCACTTCTCCTCTCATCTCCCTCATTTTTATGACGTCATATGGCTGATTTTTAAGACACTTTGTCCTGCTACCTAAGATTTTGCGTTTCTGTTGACATTTTTTTCAAGATTAAAAATTTATTAAATATTTTTTTCTCATATCTATATCTAATGAATTTAATAAACCGGATTTTGTTTATGACATTATTGTTTAGTTTGTAAATAAAAATTTCATGAATGACATAATAATATTTTATAATGATTAACGTTAATTACATGATTAGTTAAATCTTATTAGTTAATATTTTTTTTAATTTTAATAATCAATAAAATCACGCAACCTACAACTTTGTTATTGCTCTTGGATATATTGACAAGGGAAAATTTGTCCATTGTTAAGCTTGCTAATATTGACTTCATTTATTGGCCAGTTCATTCATCCAGCAAGAGGGGAGGGGATGGGTGTAAAGGGGGTGGATGGGAGGTATCGTTATTTTAGCCAGCTGCGAGTATTACTTTACCAGAGTACATGAAAATCTGACGCAACATCCAGGTAATAATATATCGATTCTTATTTCTAAACTTCTATATTTCATGATATCTATATTGTTAAAATAAGTAAGGAATTTATTCAACAATATTTTATAGAGTAGCCGCGGAAAACAATATATCTAGTATATATTTTAATAGAAAAAGTAGAAATAGTTATTTTCCGCATAGTATTATGAACAGCTTTCCGCGGATTTAAAAATTCTACATACATTCGTAGAAAATTGGATATAATACGATGCTAGACATAATTTTTCAGTGTGGCTGAGAACCAGTTATAATCCACCAGATATTAATCGGTTTTGAAGAGATACGGGAATAGTTATTTCTCGCATCGTATTATAAACGGCTTTCCGCGGATATAGAATGTACAATTATGCTAGATATGGTTTTTTCGTATGGATGAGAACCGGTTCCTATCCACCGGATTCGAATGAATACGAGAAAATCTATTAAATGTTATAAAAGAAACTACTAATTTTCTTTGAAGAAAAATTGAACAAATTTCTCCTATTGAAATGACCAAATACTTTTTTCCCTTTTCATCTATTTTATCTTTACAATAATCCTTACTCAATCAGAAGGACAGGTAAAGAGATTTTAGTTCGATAAAAGCAGGGATCTAAAGGGATAAGACAATGGCCGATAAATGATGTACATCAAAATGATGAAACATTAAATTCCCCTATCTGTAGATTAAAATTAGTGGTTGAAACGCTTGGACACTTAAATCAATTAACCAACCAATCAAAATTCAGTAAAAGTCCCTAAAGTTGCAAAGCCAACGAATAAGATACGCTATTATAAAACTTTTGGGACTAGTATAATAAACAGCTCATTGTCCTCTCTTTCCCTGAGTTAAACTAAGTATAGCAAAGATTTTCATTATCGTTTTAGATGATTTTTTTCTTCATATTTCTATGTCATGTTGCATGAATCACCTAAAAACAGTTCAAAAGTAAGACTTCTTTTTAGTCTAGGAATCTTAGATCTTTATCTCCCCTGCAATGTATAGAACCTTTACCATGAAAAAATAGGATTTGAGTCTATTAACAGTTTTTTTTTGTCCTTAAGATTATAAGATCATAAATGCGCGAAAAAAGTAGTAAGCGTTTTTTGTCTGTCCCAAAGGATCTTGCTAACAACTGAACCTATATTGTTCTCCTTTACAGTGAAGCTTTTTATAGGTCCTGGGAAGGTTTTAAACTATTTTTTGAGAAAAAAATAATTTGTATAGCTCTTTTCAAACTAAAGTTTAAAATCGAATGAGGTCGACTTTTCCCCCTTCTACCAGTGCCCCTAGAGGCTTCTAGGGGCGTAGCCGCTAGTATCTTATAAAGCCACTAGCGGCTACGCCCCCTAGAGGCCTCTAGGGGCACTTGAGGAGGGGGGAGTCGAATTTGATAACCCAATTTCTTATTTTAGATTTTCAATCCCCCCATCATTTTTAATTTTAGTTAAAAAATAAAAAAATAAAAATGTTTTTTGTGGGGGGGGGGAGGTATTTTTCATTTTTGGGGGGGTTGGGGGTGTCCCACCCCTCAAGAAAATAGTTATAAACCTTCCCGGGACCTATGAGAAGTTACCCTGTTAAGGAGAACCCGATCGGTTCAGCGGTTAGCGATTTCCTTTGGTACAGATACACAGATACACAAACAAACATCCTGTTACTTTAGTAAAAGGATTATCTACTTGTATATTATTTTGTCATGGCTTTGTCAAATTAGGACTAGAAATAGGAGAAAAGCTACTGTGAAAATACGAAGAAACGCCCCTTTAGAGGTGTTTTTATGGGTCATCTCCAAAAAAGAAAGTTGTAAAGTTTTATTTTTCTCAATTAAGATCTCGCTATCTACTGAACTGTTCTACATATGTACATTCTAACAAGCTGCACTAGGTCCCATTGTTTTGAGCTATTTCATTTTTAGATAAGTCTTGGATGGTTTCATGCTATTTTTTTGCTCTCTCAACTCCTCATTCAGGGCACAAGATGATCTATATTCCATTGTCCAATCTCTATATTCCTGCATAAATATATATGAAAGGATAGTAGTGGTAGCAAAAAAAATGTATGGATCTAGTACAGTTAACGGAAAAATGTTCCTGGAAAAGATTAACTCCATAAATCTATGCACTTTCAAGGTTACTTGCTGCTAAACGGCTGAAGGTACTGCATGTGCATTATGTAGCAATGGCTATATCTGATTTTTTGTATACCTTCTTATGTCGGTTAAAATTTTGTACTAACATAATATAAAGGTTTAGCTGTTTTGCCGTCAGCAGCCTTAAAATTCCATTGTTTTTTTTTTTGTTGATAATCGATCCCAGTAGCATTATACTGAGTGAACTGCACTAGATTCGAATGTTTTTCTATGATTATCTTTGATTGATTTGTTTTTACCATTTATCTTCAGACAGATATTAATTATTATTTTTTATATCAAAGATAAACTCTTAAAGTTACCCTTTACATTTAGGACTATGATTTGATGCTTTTAGACTTTTTGGTAAATTAAATGGGATAAAAAAAACTAACAAAAAAGGTATGTTTCCTAAAATTGCCAAAAAATCTTTAACTGTTTATTTTTATTTTACTAGCAGCTTCACCCCTAGCCTTTGCCCCAAGAGGTTTGATCAACCCCCCAAGAAAATAGTTAATAACCTTCCCGGGACCTATGAGAAGCTACCCTGTAAAGGAGAACCCGATCGGTTTACTGGTTTGCGAGATTCTTCGCTGCAAACAACCAGACAGACAGACATCGTTCTACTTTGTATTTTAGATGAAGTATCAGGTTGTACGTAAGTATGTCTGTTGAGATTTTGAAGAGGGTTCCAACTTTCACTTCTTAATGTTTAAGAAAGTTTAGTATTGTTTTTTGTTTTGTTTATTTAGCATAGTGTTATATACAGTGTGTTTTTTTTATGAGAACTTTTTTGAAAGCAATTTTACCCCACTTATAGTTATCAGAATTTAATGATTAACGGCTTATTTTCTTCGTTTTTTATAACCATTTAAAGAACATAAAAAAATATTTCAGTTTTATTAAAAAAGTACAGTAAAATCAAAAATTCAAAACCTGGGTGTCAACATCTAAAAATGATTTTAGCGCATTTTTCTCATGCTCAAATCTTCTACCCTTTGCAAGAATGGCTGCAAAACGCTTCAAAGTTGAGATACAGAGTTAAAAATTAATACAGATACTTTTGGGGACATGTACTAGAACATATTTAAGTTTGAAGGCCATATTTCAACCAGGGAGAGAGAACTGGCCCCCCAAAGTGGACTACTGAAAATCCAATTTTTTTCTTGCAAAGGGTAGAAGATTTGAGCTTAAGAAGTTTTTTTTAGATGTTGACACCTAAGTTTTGAATTTTTGATTTTACTGTACTTTTTTAATAAAAACTGAAATATTTTTTTAATGTTTTATAAATGGTTATAAAAAACGAAGAAAATAAGCCGTTAATCATTAAATTCTGATAACTATAAGTAGGGTAAAATTGCTTTCAAAAAAGTTCTCATAAAAAAAACACACTGTATAACCCATTGAGATAAGTCTCGGGGGGGAGGGGGTGGAAATTAACCACAGAAAAATAATTTTGACACTTTTTGTCAACAAAAATCTTTAGTGGTGCGGAGGGGGGTTGAGCCCCTAGATAAAGACATACAGAGTAGAATGAGCTAAGCACTCTAGAACATGTTATTTTTGTTAAAAACAATCATAAATAAACATGCATCCTTCCATTAGATATATTACTCTTTTTTAGCCAGACAAGAAAAAAATATATTGAATACACATATTTTCTTTACAAATGAAAGTATCTTTTCTTCTTTAATGATTACACAAACAAGGAAGACAACATTCATGAGTAGCAAAGCAAAAAAATCATGGATAAAAATATGGATTTACAGAGCAGATGTTCAGTAGTCATAAAAAAGAATAGAAAAGAAAATAATCACAATACTTTACATACATATACATATCTTTTTTTATATATTTATATTTTTATATATTTTTTTATTCATTTGTATACATGTATTTGTAGCAGACTGACAGACTGACGGTCCAAGTAAATTGTATACTTTATCTTTAAAAGCATCCAAGTCAATTATATTTACTTAATTACATTATGGACTGGCGGACAGGCGGAAAATAAGTAAATTAATGAGTAGCTTTGATTTTACAAACCCACATCATCTAGAAAGTGGAATAAGTACAGTTTTCTACGAATATAAAATGTAAAATCATGAGATTAACACCAGTAATACGATGCGAGAAATAACAATTATTGAACTTATTAAAGCAAGTGTGTTTATTTTATATTTGTGTTGTCTAGATAACTTCTTGGGGCATTACGTGGGTCCTTTGCACATATTTTTGATCATAGTTAAGAGAATATTTACTCTTATTCGGTTGCAAAGCTTCATAATTTCTAAATGATTATTTAAATCTGAGTCTGATAAAAAGTTAGACAAAAAAGGACAAAAAAAGTCCATAAGCAGCAAAAACAATATAATTACAATTAAGACTGAACAGTAAACTGGTATACAGTAAATAATCTGAAGGCAAAATATATCCAGCAGACAATTTGTTCAAAAGTTAATTAAATGTTGACATGAATACTTGTTTTCGCGGACTGGTGAAGGACGTACGGCCAACGACTAGTTAAAGAGTAGCTCCGCTACGGAGTAGACATTTGACATCCCCAATGAAGAATAGACATAGAAAAGAATTTAATAACGGAAAGTTGGATGTCGAACTCAACAAAAAAGACAAGGACAATTATGTCTATAAGTAGCGCAGCTACAGCAAGCTAAAATGATTCACAGTAAACCCTTGGCGGATATAAAATGTGAAGTTCTTTTTAATATTACTTTTAGGGGGTTGTTGGCACGTTACTGGTTATAAATAAAATCTAAGTAATGAATAAAAATTAAAACATGAAACTCGATTTTTTATAGAACACTTCTAGACGTTACGGTAGAACAGTCGTCAACTTAACATTATTCTAGAAAAGCTTTGCTAGTAAAAAGAAGAAGGGATAATCTTTAATTGAACAAGTTCTCCACATTTTTCTATTGAAATGCTTAAACTTTGATCAAGTTTAGTTGGACTTTCCCTTTCATTGTTATTGGACCAAACAACCACCCCCCCCCCCCAAAAAAAAAAAAACCTATTTTAAAAAAGGGTAAAAGGAGGACACAAGGCTCGGCAAAGTCTTTAAAAATATGTGGTAAAGTAAAGGTTTTTTTAAAGTCAAACTGCCAGCGGATATTAATGGTAACAGGATTCAGTACATTGATAGTACTTTGTACTTAGACCCTGAGGGGATATATACCCGTTAAGACGTACATAACCATTCTAAGATACCTAACCCAGTCTAAACAATTGCAATAATATAATTACCAAAGTCTAATCAAATTCACGTTGTGATTTAATACCATATGATAGATCTTTGCCGCCATTATATAAAAGAGGAATTGTTTTGTGCTATTTGGATGTTTAGAAAGATATTCCCAGTTTTCTCCTTATAAGTCAACTTTTCACATTTTTCCAACAAATAAAGAAAATTTTAAAACAATCTGTTTTTGCTCGAGTGGTGTAGCATCCCTATAGACTTAATTACAAAGCTAGGAGCCAAACCAAAATAAAACTTTTGCTGTAGTTCTTTGAAAATTATATAGATAATCTAACTAAATAATATAATGAAAATTTTCTATAGGATAAAAAACATCTTATAATAACTTTAAAATTCAGCTAGACTCCTAAAAGACCTGTTCCAATACAGACAATCCATATCTTGGTGACATTTTTTGTGTTTACATGGTTGTATGCCCGGCTGATGCGCGCCTGCCGAGTAACTTTTAATAAAAAAATAAATATTTGAATGTTTCTCTGAAATATCAGTTAGTTTGGAATGGTGTCATCCTTGTTTTCAATAAAGTTTATTTGACAATTTGTAACATTCTTTCTTCTATGAACGTTTTACAAGTCAAATGTTGAATCTTGAAATTCTTGTGTCAGAATAGCAACTGTGTACTTTTTTTTTATATTAACTAACGGCTGCGCCCTTAGTATTTATTGGCCCTGTATTCGAAATGGTATTGAAGGACAGAAAATAGCCTAAAACCACCCAAAGATCATAATCTAAAAATAGAATAGCCTTATACCATCTCAAAGCCTACTAAAGCTTTCTTTAAATAGAGAACTCAATCGGTTTAGTAGCTAACGAAATCTTAAGCTCCTTAGCTACTTTATATTACAGGAAAGAGGCTGCAAATCCTTTTAAGAAAAAATAGTGGCGGGGTAATTAAAGGTCCGATTATGTATAGTTTATATTTTGTACAACTGGGACTTGTCGAGAAATTTTTAATCGATAAAATATTTAAAACAAAGAGATTTTTGAGAACTAAATATTAATTAAACCATTAGAAGCAGTAGTTTAGTGGTAATATACATATGTACATTTAAATTTGCGTGCATTACCGATCTAATGGATCTACGAAAACGAACTTTGATTGTGGAATACTTCAGAAATAGTTTCTGTCAGAATAAGTTCTTATTATGAACATAAATAATCTTATTTTAATTGAAAACCACAAATGAATAACACTCCATAATACTTATCAGAGGCGTACACATACATTTTTGGGAGATTTAAATGTTTAAGAAAATATGAAAAGTTTTGTGTTGATTACAATTGGCAAGTTTTATTAATAATTGGCAAGTTTTATTAATAATTGGAAAACAAAAGGATAGAATTACATAATCCTTATACTAAAGTATTAGGATGTCTGTGTGTTTGTGTGTCTGTACCGAAGGATCTCGCTAACCGCTGAACCGATCGGGTTCTCCTTAACAGGGTAGCTTCTCATAGGTCCCGGGAAGGTTTATAACCATTTTCTTGGGGGGTGGGACACCCCCAACCCCATCAAAATTTCGCCCCCCCCCCAAAATTTTTATTACTTTTTCTTTTAAAATCCAAAATAAGAAATTGGGTTATTAAATTCGACTCTCTCCTCCTTAAGTGCCCCTAGAGGCCTCTAGGGGGCGTAGCCGCTAGTACGTATATATATAATATATAAGATTAGTATAAGGATTTCCCGTATGCATGAGTATCCCTACTGTTTAAAAAAATTAATTTGATTTGCTAAAATTTTGGTTTTGGACAGAAAAAAACAACGGACGGACGGACGGACCTACCGAAACTGAAAGGAAAAGATTCTTATTTCTGAGACTCCCCCCCCCCCCTCCCAATTTGCGCCATTGATTCATATGTTTTGAGAATATTATGGTTTGTGAACATGGATGATAGCATGCATAGAAAAGTAAGCTCTTTATTAGAAACTAGCGGCTATGCCCCTAGAGGCATCTAGGGCACTTGAGGAGGGGGAAGTTGAATTCTATAACTCATATTTTCTGTAGAAAAGAAAAAGAAAATTGGTGGGGGGAGTTAATTTTTCTTGGGGTGGTAGTGGAAACCTTCCCCAAAATAGTTATAAACCTTCCCAGGACTTATGAGAAGCTACCCTATTCAGCGGTTAGCGAGATCCTTCGCGACAGACAGACAGACATCCTGTCTTGTTTATAAGTTTATTTGTTTTCCTATGATTTATTAATAACCTGTATGACTAGATTGGAACTAGAGATTAACAACGGTCATTTGAAAATATAAGTTATAGGTAGCTACGCTGCTGATATTCATTCATATGGGTATATTGTATAATATATACATACTAGCGGCTTCGCCCTTAGCCTCTAGGGGCTTTGCCCCAAGAGGTGATAAAAAATTAAGGCGTAATTCGTTAAAGGACCAAGGAAATCTTCTGCAAAAAAAAAAAAAAAATGGGGGGGGATTTTTTTGTTTTTTAGGGGGTTGGGGGTGTCCCACCCCCAAGAAATAGCTTAAAACCACCACAGGACCAATAGGTAAATACCATTAAGAGTAGAATCCGATTGGTTGAGTGGTTACCGAGATCTTAAGCTTCAGACGGACGGACAGACATCAAGCTACTTTGTATTATATGATGATTCACAAAATTACCCCTTTTTGTAGATTTCAATTAATGGTTGAAACGTTTGGACATCCAACTTAATGAATCAACCAAAAAAAATCATAAAAGTCCCCAAAATTGTTAAAATATTATTATAAAACTTTGTAGTCTAGTGTAATAAAAAGCCCAATGGTGCACTCCCTCCCTGTGAATTATTACTTTGCTGACGCAAATCTTGGATTACCAGAATTGATATACCTCTTTCTCTTTTCCCCTCTCTCTCTCTCTTTCTCTCTGCCTCTCTTTCGCTCTCTCTCTCTTTAAAGTAGCAAAACTAATCTATTATTTGAGTATGTACGACAGTCCATTTATCAATAAGATCGAGTCTGGATTCTTGTTTTAGCTAGAGGTGTAAAAACTGCTATGTGGTTTTCTACGCCATAAGTTGCTTCCATAACCCCTTAATGCAACCTTTATTTTGTATTTTTCTCTATCTTTCTTTTTCAACTTTTTTGCTTTCTCTGACTCTCTCTAAGTTTGACGATATATTAACCCTTAACAGTCGGGCCCCTTGCCGCACTTTAATCAGTCGGGGGGGGGGGGGGGGCGTTCAACGCCCCCCCATATTATCTCAGTCCCCATTAGAGCTAGAGTAGACTAAAAATTTTTGTGCATGTCCCCTGTTTGGTAATGAATTTCCGACCTTACGTATGTCAAAGTCAATTTTCGCTTCCTTCCCCCTTTTATTTAACAACCTTTGTTTTTAGGTCCTTTTTTACTTTTTACTCCTTCAAACGGCTGTAATTTTTTTATTTTTAAGCTAGAAGAAAAGTTTTTTTTTGCAGAAAATGTTTATCTTTATTTAAATTTGTTAGAAATATCAAAACATAATTTCAGCGGCCGCAGCTGTACTTGGCAGCTGCCAGCCGCCGCATTCGGCGGTCGGCGGAAAAACGGCGGAGGATCTTTATGAAATTTTAATACGTTATGTAGACATTTAAGATAAGCTTTAAAATTTGATGTCTCTAAGTCAAAAATTGCGGCCACAGGAGCCTTTTAAAGATTTCTGGAGACCTGAAGGATCAGGACATGCAGGCGGTCATACCTGGAACCTGAAATTGAATTGAACACCTGTATTTCATATGAGAATGTTCTACTAGAGGATATTTTAGTATTTTGGTAGGATAAAATGCTTTGTTTAAGTCAAAAAAAATATTTTTGCTCTTTACCTGGATGACCCTGCCAGGTTTGCTGGCATCCTGTGCCCGCCAGAATGGAGATATTCAAAAAATTCCAACTCCCAGTTATGTGTCACTAGCGGCTTCGCCCCTAGCCTCTAGGGGCTTTGCCCCAAGAGGTGATAAAAAAATTAATATTTATTGTTTTTAGTGAGAGAATGTTGCTATTCTTTCATTCAAAATAAATGCTAGAATAAAAAATAATAAAGAGCATCCTGCGGCAGCCTGTAGCAGAGCAAATAAAAAATAAGGGAGGGATTTTTTTGTTTTTTGAGGGGTTAGGGGTGTCCCACCCCCTAAGAAAATAGCTTAAAACCACCACAGGACCAATAGGTATATATACCCTCAAGAGTAGAATCCGATCGGTTAAGTGGTTACCGAGATCTTAAGCTTCAGACGGACAGACAGACGGACAGACGGACAGACATCGTTCTACTTTGTATTATAGATACCCATATTTAAAAAGTCAAGCAGTTTGTGCTCTTTATCTTTCACACACAGAAAATGAGATAGAAACCCCCCCCCCCCCCGACCGTTAAGGGTTAAGTCCATATAATTTTAAACAGTGTTGCTTCTTTTGCATATAATCATCCTTATTCAAACTCAAATTATTTCTGACAAACCATCTTTTCGTACAGTGAGCTGGAGATGACATTAAGCTTTTTAATTCACTAGTCCTCAAAGTTTTATGACCATGTTTTCTTATTGGTTGGCTTAACAACATTAGGGTTTTCAGTGAATTTGCATTAGTTTGTTGATTAAGTTGAGTGTTCAAACGTTTAAACCACCAATTTTAATCTACAGAAGAGGTGATTTTGTGTATTATCATTGGGGATGCACATCAATCTATCGGCAATTGTCTTATCCCTTTAGATCCATGCTATTCTTAACTCTTTCTATTAGAACCAGGTCAAAGACTGAAAGACAACTTTTAAAACTTAGTTAAAATGTAAAAATATGAAATATGTAGAAATTAAAAGTCAGTGACCTACAATCTAAATTTAAAATGGATATATCATTAGTTGGATGTTACATCAGTTTTTCATGTCCTCTAATAAATTGTAACTCGTATGGGGATAAAATAACTTTACCCTCTATCCACCCCCCTTTAAACATCCCCTCCCCTTCTACTGGATGAACAAACTGATCAATAAACGAGATGTCAAAAAGTAAAAGTCGGGGGAATTCCTTTATTCTTTAAGGTGCACTCATCCAAAATGCAAGTTAAAGTAATAACAAGGATGACAACATCCATAAGTAGCGAAGCTCAACAATTATAAATGAATATCAAGAAAAAATTTGACTATAGTGCAGTGTCATACAATAAACAATAAACATGATAAAATAGGTAAAATAGGAAACCTCAAAATTCACGCAACCTTTAAATTCACAAAAACATAAAAATCTAAGAATTGATCTAGCACCGCAATTGATTGACAAATCTTAATGAAACTTGATGGAAATGTGTACAATATGATCATATTCAATCCCGAATAATTTCAGTCGTCAATCCTGAATAGTAATCGAGAAATTCACGAAAACCTAAAAATCTGGGAATCGATCTAGCACCTCAATCAATAAACAAATCTTAACAAAACTTTATGAAAATAAGTAGAATCCAAAAATGTTTTATCCCTGAAAATTTCAGCCCTCTATCTTGATAAGACAGTGCTTTGGTAGCTTATTATTAGGGGGGGGGAGGGGGGGGAGGGGGGTAGATATTAATTATCATATTTACCGTCCCTGAAATAGCGCACAAAGTTTTTATTTATTTTTTAGATCTGTTGAGACTTGAGTTGACGTAAATGAATAGAAAATCAGAATATTATGCGCAGTTAACATTTAACAAGGATATTTTTTTATAGGAATCACCAATTAATAAATAAAATATTGTAATGGGTCAGGGAAGATAGAGTTGCTACGCTTTCTAAATTATACAATTCCAAATAAAATATCTGATCTATATGATGCGGACGGACAGACCCCAACTGTAAAAATGCCTTTGAATTTAAATAAATAAAGTGAAACAGAATCAATAGTTCAAAAGAATATTAGAAAATGGTTAAAAAGAACAACATAACAGGGAAAACAGTAAAAGTGTCTGACTATGACGTCAGAAAAAATTAACAACTAACCAATGAGAGGCCGCTATATATTTTACCATTGTGAATACTGGCTTCTCATTGGTTAATTGTTAATTTTTTCTGACGTCATAGTCAGACACTTTTACTGTGGCCCAAAACAGGTACTTTAGCAAAGCTGCTAAAAAATTAACCTATTCTGTATTATATATGATTTTGAATTACAGAGAAACCAACTGAAGAAAATTATAAAAATCTTGAAGATATCTTTAGAGTAGCCTTCTTACTTGAAATAGGTCAAGAAAATTTGTATTATAAACTTTAAAATAAATAAATTTTAAATTTTCCGCTTATATATGAGTGACATCATGGGCGATAAGATATATGTATAAAAGTATACAAGGATGACAACGTTCATGAAAACGTAGCTTAACAAACTATACAAGAATCTACACCATCAAAATCAGCTAGAATCATTGCATTTATCTTTAAAAACATAATTATAGAGATGCAATACCTATAATATTGTTCCAAATCGATAGAAAAATGTTTAAGATTAATAAAAAATTGGTGCTAATAGTCATTTATCGCATCGTATATTAGTCTGATTGCCGCAGATATTAAAAAAAAAATTGACTTTGTTAGCACAGAGGGGCAGAAATGTATTTTTTAAAATGAACTAGAGCCATTCCTCTTTCCTATGGGCGGAAAGGTTTTTGAACAAACCCTAGATGTTGAAAAGACATGATCTAGACCTATAAATTGTTCAATCTTCTCAACTATTTGTCGCGACACAACATTTATAAGACGGATATTTATTAGAAATATATCCAGGATTTTTACATATTTATATAGTATGTATGGATACACTATTTTTTTTAAAAACTGAAGCTTATGTGGTGCTTTTATCTCAGGGAGAGAGGGGACAACGGACTGTTTATTACACTAGTCCCCAAAGTTTTATAAAAACGCTTTCTTATTTCTAAAAAAGGGTAATTTTGTGCATTATCAATTGGGATGGATTTCAATTTATCGGTATTGTATTATCTCTCTGGATCCCTACTTTCATCTTTTTCCAAGGGACTTTCCAAGGGGTTTGGGAGGTCGATCCAGCTCTTTTAGTTTTTGTGACTTTAGATTTTATTTTGGGGAAGGGGTTGAAGTTAACACCCAGACAGATTGACAACATGCCTTTTTCAATAAAAAGTAATTAAAATGTATTCTTCAACAATATCTTATGAAATTTTACTACAAGATAGATTTTAGTACATGATCTATTTCAAGCAAAAATTTTCTGTATGATTTTCAATGTTTACCCAATAAATCTCTGAGATTTTGCATTTTTACCTTTTTCCATCCTTTATTTTGATATCTGGGGGCAATTAAAGTTTGTTTGTTTAGGTTAATTTGACAGTCTGGAGATGATTCATCTGTTTTTGCATTTTTCACTCATTTCGCATCAAATTCAGACTAGTAAAAGTTATTTATCGCATCGAATTATAGACAACTTTCCGTGGATATAAAAATGAAAAATTTTAAGATAGTCAAGTCATAAAAATGTAAGTATGTCCTTAAAAAGTATTTTATATTTAAAAGGTTTTGCAACAAATTTGCTTGCAATTTTGTTTAAACATTTACATTATATTCTGTTAATTCAGTTCTGACACTCGACAAGTATTATTACTTTATACATGTATAAATAATTACTCATAAATCAAATTTTTGACAATTTTCAGTTACACCTTTTTCATTAGATTCAAAATTTTGTAATATACTTTGTGATTATTATCATACAAACTTTTCTTTGATTTGATAATAGCTTTTGACAATGAGCTATCATCACACACACTTACAAACACAGACAGATAAAATCTGACAAACACCCACTAAGGATGAAAGGAATTTAATTAAAGATGAAAAGGTTGGTTTGTCAGATGCATGTAACTGGGTCTGTACCAGGGATAAAAGGTTAAAACTAAAGTTCATCAAAAATAATTATTTTCATAAGTGCACTTTAAAAGGTAATGTCAATTATTGATAAATAAACATTCTTTTGATCACAGTTACTCAATAACAAAGTTATGATAGAACTACATTTAGTTCCTATGCAGTTTCTTTTTGTATGAACAGACTGATGTTCAGAATCATATTCATTACCATACACTAAAAAAAAATATCAAAGAAGATCTTGAACTATCACAATACATTACTCAAATTGTCAAAAGATTATTAAAAATAATTTCTGTTTTACAGTTTACTGTTCTATCCTATAATATAAAGTAATAAGCTTTTTTTTGTCTGTAGCGAAGGATCTTGCTAACCGCTGAACCGATAGGGTTCTTTTTTACAGCGAAGCCTCTTTTAGACTCTTAGAGAGTTTTAGGCTATTTAATTTTTTTCAAATAAATCTGAGTGGTATGGTTCTAGGCTATTTTTGTGCCCTATAATATAGAGCCCCTAGATGCTAGGGGCGCAGCCGCTAGTAGAAATATAAAGTATTACTAATTTGTTATAGCTACTATACCAATCCTTTTTGCACTACAAAATTTCATTGATATTTAGACAAAAATTTAAGTGTTTAATTGTTTTTGTCCTTTATCCCTGGTACCTACACAGGATACGTAGAGGATACTTATCCTCTATTGAAATCTCAAATTTTGCCTGCACTCCCCTCAACACCTCTCCTCCCCCCCCCCCCTATAAGCTTTGTCCCTGCACTTCAGAGTTGTGTGTCCAGGTGATTTTTAGTATGTGCAAGCAATTTTTAGTAGCAAAGCTGCTCAATAATTAATTTTTCTCCACCCGTCCGTAAATATAAGGGAAAAATGTGCTTTTCTAGGCAGCTATTTAACATAGACTGCTGATCTTTTTTGTGAGAACACCCTTTACCAACGATTATCAAGTTTCTAAATTATTAGAGTATACGAGAAAGCTCAAAGTGTCATGTGTGACGTCATAAAAATACGTCTATAAAGGAGGGATGAGAGAAGAAGTGGGAGGGGACACCCCTAAAAAGAGGTGGATTTTTATGACATCACACATGACACTTTGAGCTTTCTCTGGTATGCATTAAGTCGCCCTGCAGAACGCAGACTCATTTACTTACACAAACACATTCAGACAGAGCCTTCTTCTTGTAATTTCCCATTTACTTTCATTGCTGTGCTATCAATGTACATAATTGTCCTTGTTATGCAAATATTAAAAGTTACTTTTCAAGAATTGTTTTTGTTCTTAAAACATTCCTAATCAAATTAAAATACAACAACCTGGAACTTGGAATAAATTATTGATATGCTCTCATAAAAGAATCAGGATAACAAAGAATTATATATTTTGTCTACCTTTGTTCAAAATCTAGATGCAGCTTTAGCTCATTTGTATTCTGTATAAATTTGACGGAAATAATCCTGGTCGTATCTTCCATTCTTCATTACCTTCTACCTAGAGATCTATACCAAGCACAATAAAGTTATAAATAATAAGATTGAGCCCTTGGAAGAAATATATTAGTTAATTGTCGCATCCTGTCACAGACAGCTTTCCGCGGACATTAAAATGAAAAATTTTAAGATTAAAGCCAGGTTTCTTAGCCCCGTGAGGCCGGAGGTTTGCGCTAATTAAACTTGTATTAATTTAAGTGCACAAGATTGATAATTATTCGATAGCCTTTTAAGCTTGGTAATTATCATTTGACATTTTGACATACTCTGCATATCTGCCTTAAATAGGTTAAATTGGGATTATAAAGATGGGTTCTAATTTCATAGTTTTTTCATTGTATTATAAATATACTCAATCCTAAGTTACCTCACAAAAGAGTTGGGCTCAACAAGGATAGGTGAAAATAGTTGAATTAAAATTAATATATTAGTTTCTAGCATTTTTAAAGATAGTTGGTTGTTTTTCCATTTAATGATATTTAACGGCAAAATTCTTAAACTTAAAAATCCAAAGAATACTTCTCTAATTCCTCAAATCTGTATTGGTAGGGCCTCTGTATTTTGTTTGTAGGTTGATACACAACATTGAAAGATGTGGATTACCACAATCTTGATTAATTTTTTTTTTAAATAACTTTTGAATAGCGAACCTATTTTTTCATTCAATTTGCCTCTCTGTCCGTCCGTAACATTTTGGGGAGGTTTCAAATAATTTTGGGTTATGAGTTCCCGTAAGACAAGTCTTCCAGCATTTAATTTACTTGGTTTGTCTGTTTGTCGGTTGGGCTTTAGAAGACCAAATTACTTTTTATTAAGGATTTTTTATACGTGGTTTAACGCATATTCTTTTTGTTTCTAAATGCTTTTCTACTTACGGATGTAGTCATCCTTGTAAAGTCTACAGCCAATTGACTTCTTTAGGCAACAAGGTAATTTTAACAAAAAGTTCATAGTTATTTTTATGATTATAATATCATTTGTTTGTTTAGTTGTATGTGAGCCACGCTTTTGATATATTTTTGTCAGGATAACCCTAACTAAACTTCTCTGGAATTTTATTATGATACGTTTACAAGCCTTCTTTTACTGCCATGTCATTTCAAACTTTCATATGTAGATGGAAAGATAGATATGGTCATTTTATCAAATAAGAAAATTTGCATTTTCGGATTATTATCACAAATATTATAAAACAATAAAATATCAAATAAATATATTTTAAAATAATGTATTGTAATAAGAGATATTTTGCATAAAATGCTTAAAACATATAATTTTTATACTAAAATTCAAATTTAAAGACCTTAATTTTAAAATGCCTTATTTACATTATGCCGTCTGCTAGCCAATAATTGTCTACGCCAATCACAAATGATCAGCTGATTCTCTTTGACCAATCAGATCAAAGATCTGCCTTACCTCCTACCACCTCCAACGTCTGCTAGAGACTGCCTATTCACACTTCGCTACTTTATTACATTAATTGAAATGTTTTTCTAAAAAAAAACTTTTTAGAGAATTGAAAACAATCCATTTTTCAGAAATATTTCAATGAAATTTTATTTTTAAAAATTTATGCCTTTCATTTTTTTTTGCGGTTAGTGAAAAATACGCCAATGAAATGAGAGAAAAATGCGCCAATAAGAGAATTGCCCGGGGTTTCTATGTCATGTTCAAAAGTCAAAACAAAAAAATTGTGAAATTTTTACGAACGAACGATGGTGTCTAAATAATTTCGAAAGTTATGATAATGACAATTTAAAAAAGGGTGTTTTATAATTTACACTTTAGTGAATTCGTAATGAAAATATATTAAATTTCGTATTATTGTGACGTTTATAAGTTTTTTACCCTTACTTACTTCGTATTTTTGAAAATTATCCTTTCAAATTTAAAATGGGTGTAAGAACTTCACCCAATCATAACAAAAATTATAATGTCAATTATGTTTCCAATACATTCTGCATATTTGTTTGACTTTGTACTTTTAAACTGGTGTATATTCATTGTCTACTGGGTATCTGTAACCAAGAATTATTAATGAGTGAAAAATTAGATATTAATTTAGATTATTAGGTAAATATTACGTTATCAAAAAATGCGAGAAACATAAACCAGAATGGCGTGGATGAGTTCTATGAGTTGGAAAGATGGACTTTCTAGCAATCAACTTCAAAAGGTACCTATAGACTATAACACATAATATCCGCAACTTTAATAGAGAAAGGGAAATGCCAAAATCAGGCGCAACGCAACCATGCATATTTATGACTTCCAGACAAAGGTCATGCTATCAAAGAGGTGGTTGTCTTTAATACCCCGGGTGTTTGGACAGAAAAGGAGAGATTTTACTCCCATTAGTTATACTAGGATTTCCATCAGACGTTATTGAAAGCAGCCTCACCCGTATGTGGTAAATTGATAGGTAACCCCTGTTTGAAAGTAACTTGGGTAGTTTGTAGGTAGATATTACAAATTCTTATTTATGCAATCGGGATTTAGTTCTAGGAAAAATATATTTCTAGAAGCATTGAATAGTTATTTCTCGCATCGTATTATAAACAGCTTTCCGCAAATATAAAATGTACAATTATAAGATTAAAACTGGTTTTAGATATAATACAATGCTAGACATAGTTTTTCGTATGGATTGAGAACCGGTTCCTATCCACAGGATTTGAATGAATACGAGAAAGTTTATTCTTAGATTTAAGCAATTTGAAAAGAATCTTCAAATATAAATCTAACTAATCTTAATGAATTTCGCTGGATTGCAGTACACCTAAGATGGGTAGAAAACAGGGTGTCGGAGCCGTATAATTTTTATGCGGCTCCGGCTCCAGCTCCGGCTCCTACCTTAAAATTAATATATAATTTTTTTTTCATTATTGAATTTGATAAAATAAAATAAATAATTTAAAATATTTTGCTTTTATTTGATTAAAGCTATATAAAAGTAGAAGGATGTGTGTCTATTTGTTAAGTAACGAATAGTTTTTCAGTTTATTATATGGAAATAGACCGTTGCCAAATTATAATATTACTTTAAAAAATCATTTTAAGCTAATCCGGAGCCGGAGCCGTTTTTAACGAAAAATACGGCTCCGGCTCCACCAAAAATGTTGCTGCTCCCGGCTCCGGCTCCGAAACACTGGTAGAAAATATTTGGAAAAATAAATATTTGGAAACTTTAAATACATCTACGAGCAAATGTATGTAAAGGAGACTAAAGTCAAAATGTAACACATCAACTAGTTGTTGGGGATAATATTGGTTCATATCTCATCTAATAAATATCATAAATTAGGACTTCTAGAAAAGTTCTGCGTTGAAATTAAAATGGTTGGTTACATAAATAACGGTCTGAATAAAGTCAATTGTCCGTCCATAGCATTATAGAAACAATACAAGCAGTTTAGTGACATACTTGTTTTTTTTTCATAATAGTTGTCATTGTCCATGAATTATCCTTTCTCCTTTTATCTAAAAATAATCTTGATTAGTTGTTTTGTTTTAGGTTGAGGAATTGGAAAAAAGTTTGCAAAAAATCCAAAACAATTCTAATCAGAAACAAATCCAGATTGACACACTACACCAAACATTAGAAAAGTTGAAGAGAAAGGTAGGAAAATATAATTAAAAGGTAATATAATTGTGTCCATAGTATCGCAGCAACTAGCCAACATATGAAAAAATAACAATAGAGAATTGTACAGTAAAAATCCAATAAACTTAATAGTTCAGTAACTCATTTGACTAGTTATTTTTTAAAATCAGACAATAGGCAAAAATGTCATTTTAGCTATCCTTCCTGTTTGTGTTAGTGTTCGCTACCTAGACAATAATAGAAGTGGCTAAGCTATGGATTGTAAAGATAAGTTAAAGTACATAGGAATCATAGGCTATGACCTATTAATGAGTGAGTACCTAGCTTTTCAATAATTACAATTGCGTGTTCAAAACTGCTTTTTTCTTGATTATGTTAATGTAGAAAAGGTTTCATGGACATGACTTACTGACAGAGCAAATCTCAGAGATGCTATCCTAGGTATTTTGAATGAATGACTTTAATAGTAATTGGATGACCATTCTTCCAAGATTGTATATTGTGTTTTGTGTCTTTCAAAACTTTATACACATAACAACTAAGTAATATACTTGTTTAAACTTAAGAAAATACCTTACTTACTATTAGAATAATAACCATTAAATAGAAAATAAAAGAAAAAATCCTAGTAGTTATTCAAAAATATAACTGCATTAGATGTATGCTAACAAGGATGACAACATCCAAAAAGCGAAGCTCTGAAACAGTAGGTGTCAGTATTGACAAAGAAGAATATAAATGTAAAAGTCTAAACAAAATTTGTAAGTGAATTTGTTACAAAACTGCTTAAATACAGGATACTGTTTCAGGACATACATACATCTTGATTTTAGAGATGCTTCAATGTTGTAAAAATCAGATGAAAAGGATAATCATAGGTCTATAACATTAGGAAAATTCTAATGCCAAAATTAACGAAAAGATCTATTTCTTTCGGACGGATGGACGTATGGACGGACCTACCCTACTTATAGAAAAAGGACAACAGTTCCCAGAAGTATCGCAGCAAGAATAAGCTAACATATTAAGCACAACTATATAGTAAACTATTATACAATAATCATATGTAAACATTGAGGCTTTTATTCAAATATTTTGAGAGAAAAAATCCAGTATGTCAAGTAAGTAATAAAAGGCCTCATTTTAAAGTTTTTTATCATGTTTAGTACTTTTTTATGACATTTTTCAACTCATTCAATTGTACAGACAAACAAACCATAGTTCTAGAGTAGCTGCGCTGCAAAAAAAATCAATATGGCCCAAATTCAGAAGCCTTCGTATTTTCCCCTCAATCTCTGGTATAGATAAGGCACGCGCATGTTCTACAAAATAAATACATGATACAGATCTTATCTCTTTCCTATTGTTCTTTCCGTGGAAACTGAAATATAAAGTAATACTCTACTCTAAAATAGTAAAAAACCTTCCCTACATCTTTTCACTGTTAGGGAGAACCATACAGGTTCATCAGACAAATAGACATCCTGTTACTGTTATTAACTTATTTATTAACTCCATTTTTCCCTGTTGATCGGGAAGAATTGTGCTGACATACAATATCAATGGATATGTCGACATAATTTATTGTGTAACGTTATATTTGTTAAAGTTTATGCTAATAAGTTTGTCGACATTATAACAGCATTAAAGTTAAGAATGCTCAAAATCCTATAGTTTGAATTTCATGTTTTTCTTCATAGAAATCACAATATCTTTTTTTAACTTGGTAACCCGTAACTTTTAAATTCGATCAATGTCTAAACTGGATATTTTCTTTTGTTCAATTAAAATAATTCGTAAAACAAGTACAACAATGTCAGTAACAATTTAAAATATTAGAAAAGAACAGTAATGTAAAGTTTATACTTTATAGGTATATTTTTGGAGATATTGTCGATAAATAATTTTTTTTAAATCTGCTAATTTGAATTCAGGTTTACATACTACTGTCGTATAGAGTACTAAGTTGCTCCGCTATAAATTTAACTTTGTTCTATGATATATTACTAGCGGCTTCGCCCCTAACCTCTTTATGTTGGACACAAAACTGTATAAAAAGCCTTCCAATAAGCAGAACATTAAACTCATAAAAATTGATGTACATTTCCAGTGATGATACACAAAATTACACTTTATGTAGGTTACAATTATTGGTTTAGTTAATTAACCAACCAATCAAAATTCGACAAAGTTCCCTAAAATTGTTAAGACAACGAATAAGAAAATGTTCTAATTAAACTTTAGGGACTAAAGTCATAAACAGCCCATTGTCCCCTCTCTCTCGCTGCATAAAACTTGAGTTATCTTGATTAACATTGTAGACCTTTTGCGCCATCATCAAACATTGATAAGCTTCCTAATGTATTTTCGTTCTTGTGAAGACATATTAAGATTACATACCTTGTTAGGTACTTAACATATTATGCAGACATAGGTAGGTATATTCGGCAGGGATATGGGGATACAACAATGGGAGTAAATTATTACCTCATATATTTTATCTTTCTTAGTCTGTGAAACTTTAAGGAGAACAAAGGGATGTAGATTAAATATTGTTTTCTCGTATTCACTTATAGTTTTCTACGAATAAAAAATTTAAAATCATAAGATTAAAACCAGTTTTTTAGCCCCGAGGTATAATTGTACATTTTATATCCGCGGAAAGCTGTTCATAATACGATGCAAGAAAAAAACATTCCTTTGGATTTACCCATATCCTTCTAGACGTCTATTCCCATATATAATAAAGCTTCATATACGAAGAATCATAAATATTAGTGTAGGGGTATTATCTCTCTATGTGCTAATATAATAATTTAACTTACTGCTTAAAGTAAAATAAAATGGCCTTATTTTCTTCGTTTACCTAGGCACAACAGATTTATAAAATTGTTTCACTATTCATTTATTGCATCATATGAGAGACAGTTTCTACAAATAGAAAAATGAAAACGAACAAAACCGAAATTTATCAAATAATGTTTATTTTATTCTGATGAAAATTCTCCATTACAAGATACATAATTTTTCAGTGGGCTCAGAACCGGTTTAAATCCAGGGAAAATGAATTGGATTCGACGCAGTATTGGAAATAATATGACGTTTCAGAACTCCATTTATTATAATCTGAGTGTTGTTAAAACATTTTTCCAGCCGCTATTGCGAGAATTTTACACAAAGTTTCCCCTAGGCAAAGTTTTCATGGGCTTAAACCCCAGGGGTAACAGGGATAAAAAATACTTACTTTTTTGGTGGATTTTTTATAATCTGGGAAGATAAGTAGGTAAGAACTGTTAAAAAATACCATTTCTTCATTATTACTGGCTATTAATTTACTGTTAATTTCATGTCACCCTTTTTTGGCTGCGCTGCTGATATAAATTATTTGCTTGTTTAAAAATGGTTTATTTATACCTTACCCCCTGCCTGGTAAAATTTAAGGTGTACAAAGGTGTCTGATTTCTAGGGTTATGGAGATAGGACAATGGACGATGCATACATATATCTCCCCACCCCTTAGTTTCATGTGTTTAATTCTGACTTTACTACCTTATGATTACTGTTAACGATATTCATGAAGATTAAACTGTTTTTAAACTATTTTTAAAAGGTATATTAAAAATATACTTTGACATCTGTAGAATCATACTGCAAAGCCAAAAATGAGAACAATTGCCCACATCAATTTTTATTAGGATTTTAACGTTTATTTTTTACTATGGATTAAATAATTTTTACTGAATCGTGATGTTTCTTCCCTTTGTAGGTAAAATACTCAGCTTTTAGAGTGTCTTGCTTTGTAAATATTGTATGCTAGTATACAGTAAAGTTAGGTCTTTTGATTTTATCTATCAATACTAATTAAAAATTAATTCTTTACAATATATCAATGAATTAACATAAAAATGTTTCATGTTTATTATACATTAAAACACATAAAAATTGGCTGTAAAGGGTTAAATAAATTAAGATGACAACAAATGTTTATGCAATACAACAAATTTATTTTTGTCACATATACAAATATGATATAAAATAAGATTATTCAAACATATTTTTAAAAATAATTTCAAAAAGTATGTATCTTTTATGAGTAGGGTTTTCATTCTTTTCATTTTTATTAAATAAGATTATTTAACTAAGTTTGAAATAAGTCACTTTGTGAAAACACTCTTTCGGAAATTCTAATTTCTAATTGGTTTAAATTCAGCATTATGTTTTTTATTGTATTCACAATGGTCCTCAAGGCAAAAGAAGTTTGACAAAACCTACCATAAAAACGGACTATATGGCCATCAAATATACACATTGGAGGGCCAGGAACTGATTTTCTTAAAATCATAGCTGTTCCTTCTTGGGGTTTATTTCATTTTGAAGTTAACAGACCAAATTCCCTAAAAAATCAAGGTTGTTTGTCACGATTTTGTTGCTTTGGATTCAAACCCTTATTACTTTGGCTGTATGAAAGACTCATGAAAGCTAAACCTACCACTGGAAAGCCTATTGAATGACAATTTTAGACATAGCTTTAAATTTTTTGTAGCTTTCTTACTTTTTGCTCTACAAGGAAAATTGTAACCAAAGGGAGAAAATTAATTGATAAATCTATTCTCAGAAAGGCTTTCACTAGGGTATTTTGATGTAAATTTTTCAGGATTTTTCTTATGTTCAGTGATTCTTTTGATGATAAATGCAAAAAATACACTTTCATACATTTAATTTGGTATATTTGCATTTTTTCTACCTTGTGCCAAAATTTTTGTATAAAAATTATAAGTTGGTGTATATTTTTTGGTCCAAAATTGTACATAAATTTCAGGAATAAATATTAAGAACCATATATTGCTACATTTTACATGTGTAGTTTTAAATTTCCTATATTTATGGTTGTGTAGGAGCCTCAAAAATGCTAAACCTACCATTGTAAAGCATGTAGAACACTCTATCCAAATAAATCTACGATTTATGTTAGGTGTAATAAATTTCACCAAAAATGTTTTCTTTCCTACAAAATTTGGAGTAGAAGGGAGGTTACAAAGCAGTAATAGTTATCACATGTCCTGTTTCAACACCAATCTATGAAGGGGGTGAGCCCCCCCACCCCAAAAAAAAAAATGGTGCAGAGCTTAGGTGACACCCCTTTCCCACCCTAAAAAGGGAGGGGGGTAACATATTGATAGTTGAAAATAATGCAAAATTTAAAAATTTAAAAAAATATTTTTTTCAAAACTCAACAAGATATAACATACCCCCCTCCCCCTGGCCCCCCTCCCCTACCCCATATCTATGGGGAATAATTCACAGTTGGGGGAGAGTGGGGGGTGTAAAAAGTGCATGAAAAGTGCTGAAATTTATTTTATTTTCCTAAAATATATTTACCCCAGGGGTAACACTTTTATGGGGTGGGGGGGTATTATCTGCTATATATCTTTTTTTTTAAAATTAGGGGGTGGGTGATATCAACCCCTCCCCCCACCTCCTTAGACATCTCTGGGAATTTTTTTCATCTTTTTTAACTCTTCTCCTTCTAAATTCTGGTAACTTCCCCCAGTTCAGGGGGTTTGGGTGGGGCTAACAATCCTTCTATAGAAAAAAACCTGCTCACGTTTAATCTGCACAAAGTAAAGACCAATTTAACTTTGGGCTCGGGAACAAAGTAGAGGTTGAAAACAACAATATGATGTTTGGCTGGGAGACCACTAAAGGACTAGTCAGGCAGATGATTCTGAATTCTCGCAGACCAGCAAAAATTTGCACCTGGAATGTTTGGACAAAGTTTCAGTCAGGCCAGAAAGAAAACATTTGCTGAGAAATGCTTAAAGCCAGGGTTGATATCCTGGCTATCACCGAATCAAGGTGGACAAATAATGGAGAGTTTAAACATCATTCTGGCTTGAAAATACTTTACTCAGGCCATATGAATGAGAATCTAGGACATAAGCAAGGGGTGGCTCTTATGCTGACCAAGCAAGCAGAGCAGGCCATGATCAGTTGCCAACCCCATGGTCCAAGAATCATGGAGGCTTACTTCAAATCCTCAGATATAAACATCAATCTGAGAATTATAGTAGCATATGCTCTTACAGAACAAGCAGATACAGAGGTCAAAAACGAATTTTATGACCAGCAAGACTCTGTATTTAAGAATGGTCATAAAGAAAAGGATCTGACCATGCTCTTAGGAGATTTCAATGCTCAAGAGGGGAGTAATAATGAGAATTTAGAAGAAGTCATGGGCAAATATGGCCTAGGCTTAAGTAATGGCAAGGAAAATGACAATGGTGATAGACTTGTAAGTTTTTGTACTGAAAACAAACTTGTCATTGGTGGAACCATCTTTAAACACAAGAAGATTCATACTGCCACCTGGAGATCACCAGATCAAAGAACCTTTAAACAGATAGACCACATCTGTATATCTAGATGTATAAAAGGTTCTCTCCTTGATGTCAGGGTTGAAAGAGGACTATTCAGACTATTATCTTCTATCTTCTAAAGTTCGGCTTAGATTTAAAAAGCAGGACTCAAACCCTAACCCCAGGAAGAAATATAATTTAACAACCCTTCAAAACTCTGAAAAGCTACAAGAGTTTAAGCTCACTCAAAAGAACAGATTTGAGTTGTCGACTCTTCAAGAGGAAGATGGAGTTGAAGATATTGGGCAAAGTATCAAAAGAGTTTATAATGATACTAGCCACAAATAGCTAGGTTTCAAAAAGGCTAACCAAAAGCCGTGGATCATTAAAAATTCCATTGATCTCATGGATAAAAGAAGAGATGTAAGACAAAAGACACTTTCTAGAAACTCTCCAGAAGATAAAGACCTGTATAAGATGCTCAGCAGGGAAATCCAAAGAAGTGTCAGAATTGACAAAAAAGAACACTTGGAAAACCTTGCTATGCAAGCAGAAAATGCTGCTAATCAAAATAGAATGAAAGATGTCTATGAGATTACTAAGAGCATTGCAGGTAAAGTACACAAATCAGGATCACACATCAGGGACAAGGATGGTTCACTCCTTAAAACTGATGAAGATATTCCAAATAGATGGGCAGAGCACTTCACTGAACTGCTAAATCTTCCAGTTCCAGAGGAAGAAACTGAGATTCCACCCTCAGATGCACTTGACATTGACTGTCAAGCGCCAAATCTATTGGAAATCAAAGAGGCCATTAAAAATTTAAAAAATAACAAGGCCACTGGACCTGATAACATACCAGCTGAGGTCATAAAAGCAGACCTAGATACATCAGCTGAGGCATTCCTACCTTTGATCACAAAGATATGGAATGATGAGTTATGCCCAGAGGACTGGAAGAATGGACATATCATGAAGAACTGTGAAAGTAATGATGGCATTTGCTGGGAGCTATTTGGCAATCCAAAATATTTGGGAGTTTTGGACTTTGCTGATGATATTGCTTTGTTAACAAGCAATAGAAGTCAAATGCAAAGAAGGACTAACATGATAGCTGAAACTTCCAAGAAAATTGGACTAGAAATTAATGTTCCTAAAACCAAAATACTCAAATTAAATGCAAATTCCCAAGAACCAATTACTATTGGGGACCAAATTCTTGAGGATGTAGATTGTTTTAAGTATCTTGGAAGTAAAATTGATGAAGCACACACTAAGGAAAGGGCATGATGATATATCCAGGCCTTTACTTGGAACCCCCAAATAGGAAAGAGGAAACCAGGTAGACCAAAAACAACCTGGAGGAGGGAACACTTAAAGGGAGTGTAAAGGTAAAAATTTCTCATCATATTATCAAATCTTAACATTTTCTAAGCACCTTTCAATAAACTGATCAACTAAAAACGTCGTAATAACAAAAATATCAAGGATTTAAGCCTTGATTTTTTGGTATTTTGGGAGGGAAAACTGGAAAAACAGGGAAAATCTGAACTTTTTTCTTTATTAAAATGTTTGTAGGGATATTTAACTTGTCACATATAGTTTAAACTATTTACTTACTGTTAAGCATTTATTTTATGACATAAAATTGCTAATTCATGCTGTAATAACATAGAAATTAAGTAATAAAGATTTATTTTAAGTTCGTATTATTGACAAAAAAATACCTTACTGTTTACAAAGGGTTGAATCTCAGAGATTATTTGAAGTGATAATATCCTTTTTTATTGTGTTGGTCTATAAACAACCCACTTTGGAGAATTAGTTTACACTTTTATCAGACTGTTTATAAAGAAATATTGCATCGTTATTATTTACAAATTTTGTAATTAAAGGTGGGCGAGAGATGGGCCATCTAAAGTTAATTGGATACTAATAAAAACCAGTTTCAAGCTTTGTTATTGTATTTGGTTTTCAATAAAAAATATTGCTTATTTTATCAATTTCTAAGTAATTATACATTGGTTTAAAGCAAGGATTATGTTAAAAGTTAGCTTAACCGGAAAAATCAAGAACTATGTGAAAAAGTTTAATTTTAGTTTTAATGGGAGAAAAAAAGAATTTAATGCACATTTTATATAATATGTAAAATTTCTTCCTTTCCCTGTACCTTATAATAATCGTCGGGAAAAGCCGTTGTTTAAGAAAACAAAAGCGCGTTTCGCTCTATCTGTGAGATATTATGAATGAGATAATGTTAAGATTTGATATTAAAGGAAGCCTGCAAGAAATACCACGCTGCTGAAAAACTGCCACAAGTACACCCAATTCCCCAAATTTGAAGCCTTCAGCTTCGATAACAAAAAAGTTCTAGGCATTTTAAAATGACATTTTATGTACAATGAAAATTTTGAAAGAATTACAGTGCTAATGTTAGAAATTTTGAAATTAAACTACGTGGCCTAGAAACAAAATTATAAGCTTATTTTTGTCATAAATTTGGGCAACCAGTAACTAATTATATTTTTACAATAAAAATACCTATTTTCATAGTCAAAATCATTTTAAAAAATTAAGTTTAACTTGCATTGTACCAAGTGTACTGTAGCCAAGCAGAAGGCTGAATCAGCTAAGCAACCAATCACAGCTGAGATTGTATTAGTTTCCCCCTTTGTTTCCGCTATGATTTTTGTTAAAAATGCAATTTAAATCGAATTTTTTTCATGGATTTTGTTTATGAGATGTGTTGTTTTAATTGTAAAAATGTAATCAGTTACCGGCAATCTAAGTTTCTGACAAAGATAAAGTCATAATTTTATGTCTAGGCAACGTAATTTAATATTGTTTCTTCTTTTATAAGCATTGGAAATCTTTCAAAAATTTGATTGCACATAAAATGCTATTTTGAAATGCCTAGAACTTTTTTGTTATTAAAGCTGAAGGCTGTAAATTTAGGGTATTGGGTCTACTTGTGGCAGTCTTTCAGCAGTTAAAGCGTGGTATTTCTTGCAGGCGTCCTTTAAGATGAGAAAAATTTACATTTACAGTCCCTTTAAGTGAACTGAAAGATTTAAAAATTCCATCTTTCAGCATTGCCTCAAAATGTGCCCAAACAAAGGAAGATTGGAGAACCATTGTGCATGGCCTACGTTCTGCCGAGAACTAAAAGGCAATGATGATGACTCTTCATGCACTTTTTACACCCCCCCTCTCCCCTAACTGTGAATTATTCCCCATAGATATGGGATAGGGGAGGGGGGCCAGGGGGGGGGGGGTATGTTATATCTTGTTGAGTTTTGAAAAAAATATTTTTTTAAATTTTGCATTATTTTCAACTATCAAAATGTTACCCCCCTCCCTTTTTAGGGGGGGAAAGGGGTGGGCACCTAAGCCCTGCACCATTTTTTTTAGGGGGGGGGGGGGCACACACCTCCTCCATAGATTGGTGTTGAAACAGGACATGTGATAACTATTACTGCTTTGTAACCTCCCTTCTACTCCAAATTTTGTAGGAAAGAAAACATTTTTGGTGAAATTTATTACACCTAACATAAATCGTAGATTTATTTGGATAGAGTGTTCTACATGCTTTACAATGGTAGGTTTAGCATTTTTGAGGCTCCTACACAACCATAAATATAGGAAATTTAAAACTACACATGTAAAATGTAGCAATATATGGTTCTTAATATTTATTCCTGAAATTTATGTACAATTTTGGACCAAAAAATATACACCAACTTATAATTTTTATACAAAAATTTTGGCACAAGGTAGAAAAAATGCAAATATACCAAATTAAATGTATGAAAGTGTATTTTTTGCATTTATCATCAAAAGAATCACTGAACATAAGAAAAATCCTGAAAAATTTACATCAAAATACCCTAGTGAAAGCCTTTCTGAGAATAGATTTATCAATTAATTTTCTCCCTTTGGTTACAATTTTCCTTGTAGAGCAAAAAGTAAGAAAGCTACAAAAAATTTAAAGCTATGTCTAAAATTGTCATTCAATAGGCTTTCCAGTGGTAGGTTTAGCTTTCATGAGTCTTTCATACAGCCAAAGTAATAAGGGTTTGAATCCAAAGCAACAAAATCGTGACAAACAACCTTGATTTTTTAGGGAATTTGGTCTGTTAACTTCAAAATGAAATAAACCCCAAGAAGGAACAGCTATGATTTTAAGAAAATCAGTTCCTGGCCCTCCAATGTGTATATTTGATGGCCATATAGTCCGTTTTTATGGTAGGTTTTGTCAAACTTCTTTTGCCTTGAGGACCACTGTGTATTATGTCAGATTTTTCAATGAAATTAATTGTTTTAGAAAAAAAATTATTTCCATTGAACAGAGTAATGTTTTTTTTATTGTATCAGTATAAAGTGAATTATATAAAATTGTTCACTAAGTTACAATATTACACGAAGTAAAAAAAGACCCTTTGATCTGGTAAAAATGACCAGAGCAACAGTAAAAATTAATTTTTAAATCCCCCAAAAAAAGTTTATTGGGGACTTAATTCAAATTTGGGCTCTGCAGTCTGATTCTATAGGTGTCCTAGTATATTTTTGACCCCCCATTCAAAAATAGTTTAAAAACAGTTTATTATAACTGCTAATATCCCATCCCTACCTCATAATTTCAAAAGTTTTACAAACAGTGCAGTGTAAGTAAACTTTTCAGTCGGTCGCTCTGTTGCTTTAACCCATTAGTGCCGATCCGGGCATTAAAACCTGGTTCCGAAAAATGAAAAAAAAACGGTTTCCGGCTTCATAATTGCATCATTCTCAGTAGGAATCCCCCCTCTACTAACCTGGCTTTCATTTCCCCCTGGAGCAGGCAGTTTAGCTTACTTCCGTTTTCCGGTATAGCTCAACAAAATTTGAAAATCATGAAAATTCAAAATACCCCTTCTAACTTATTTGTTTTTATAGTAAAGTCGCTGATTTTTTTCGTGAAATCTAATGTTTATTGACAAGTACATCTATTTGTGAATTCGATTTATTCAAATTTTTTTTTATATGATTTTTTTATCGTTTTTTTACGCCCTATTATGACCTGGTTCGGCTTGGCCATAAATACCCAACAGTTTTAAAACCCGGCTCGGTTTCGGTTTTTATTACCCGGTTTTAACTTTTCAACCAATAAAAATAACAGTTTACGTCATTAGTAAGGGTTTGAGCCAACCTAATAACCCTAGTAATCTCTATAGGTGTCACCCAATAGTTTTATTCTCGTTTTCTGATATGTAACACCCAAATTTTATATGTTCTTTTTTTGTAGTGTGTGTCTTTTAAAACTTCGAGCAACGGGTTTTTTTACCCGAAAACGGTGGCACCTATAGCCGAAACACTAAATTTGAAATAAATCGCTTCGTATTATACTTGTAGCTCTATAGATTACATGAGGTTGTGTAGTTTTCAATTTCGGATCGTATCAAAGTTCTAAAAAGTGTTCATCTCACTTTTGGCGTTCAAAAATTACATTTTTCGATTTTTGGTCGAAATAACCGGGTTTTTACAGCAAAACCGGGTTTTAACGCCGGCGGAAACCGCCCAAAACGGGTAATAATGCCTGGTTGGTATTTATGGACGAGCCGAACCGGGTTTTTTTGCAACTTTCCTGTGCACGCCACTAGAGCAAAACAAAAAAATACAAATTCCGTTTTGACCATTATAAAGCTTCCCTGAAACTTTCAGCTCGATCGGCCCATAAAAGTGGCGCTCGGCACTAATGGGTTAATATTCACCTGCTCCCCCCCCCCCCCCCCCCAGTCTACTCTCTAATATCTAATCATCAAACTATTTAAAATAACATGGCATCGTTAAAAACATTGATCTTGTCTGTTGTCTGTTTCGATGCAATTTGTATGGAATTGTGGACTCTAAAACGGTTGCTTATGCAATCTTAATAATTTGAAATTTTTCTGTCTTTTTGTTAGATTTTAAAATTGCAAGAACTATAATTTTGAATTTGCAGTTGCACTAGGTATTTGCTTTTCTAAAATCTCATATTTACATCTCGAATCAAAGAGTAGCTTCGCTACTAATAAGAAAGACTAGGTTAAAAGTTAAAGAAATCAGCCTGCTAATTTTAAGGTTGTTTCAGAATTTAATTTCTTTTGTATTCGATAGGAAAAGGTTAAGATGTGGGTTAGATATCTATAAAATGATAATTCAACATTTTTACTTAAACCTTTTTTGGTTTATGACTAAAATGTACTATTTGTGCGTTAAAAATATATTTGAAATGACAACTAAATATTTTTTTTATCTAGAGAATATTAGGTATTCTGTATAATTTCCAATTTGCCTAAAAACCCTTAGTAGGAAACTTAGCTTTATAAATATCATGTGACCCAAATTCATTATTAAATACCTACTTATGGCAGGTGTCATATCTAGTTGAAATATAGGCAGTATTTTAGGGTTTGATATACTTTAATTTTTTGGATAATTGAAAGAAAACCTTTCCTCAGCCAGTTAATCTTTTCTATAAAAACGGCCGCAGCCTACTGCTGCCGCTGAAATTGACGGCTAACTTAGTAAAGTGAAAGTGTCTTAACCACAAACTTTCTTTAGCCAGAGAATTTTGCCGTTCCTGCATATTCTCAAAAGATATTGTCAAACTTTGTTGGAGCAGCAGCTATGATAAAAGTTGCTGTTTCTGTTTAGTCACAAGCTTAGCGGGTGGACTTGATTCTTAGGGTTATGTTCAATAACCACCAAAGTTTAAGATACAACTTAAGGTCTTATATCTAATATAGGTCTATATCACTCGGTCAAACGTCCTACAGGCATCAAACACTTGCATTGTACAAGCTTTGTCCTGAAGTCCTAACTGCTAAGGTATTCTCCATTATCTAGCATTTTATGTCGCGCATTTGATATAGCAAAAGTAAGAACCATTTATGACGAGTTGTAGAGGGTATTTATTTAATATCATGTGTTTAAAAAGAATAATTTCTTTAAAATTTGCAAATTTGTTTTCAAGTAAGCTTAAATTCAGTCTCAAACTAAAAAGTTATCTTTATTTTTCTATTTTAAAAAAACTGCTAAACTTTCCCTCTACGAACACAATTCATGAAAATGTTGTTTTCAGATTTTATGAATATTTTCCTATCTAGATATTCCTCTTTTATCTAACATTCTTTTTTGTTTTGAGGTAAAAATACCAGGTACTTAGATTACAAATTTATACAGATAAATTTTATTATATATTGCATTCTTTACTGCACTGCCAAGCAATGGCGTTTAAGCTTTTTCATTTGGGGGGGGGGGGGGTAATCTGTATATCATAATGGCAAGGACGTCCAAGCTTTTATTTTTGGGGAGAGGGGTAAAAATTTAAAATTTTGTTGGTTCATTTTTGGGGGTTTAGCACTCCTTCATCCCCCCCCCCCCCCCATTGGATGTCCTTGCTGCCAAGAAATCGTTTACTTCCAACGAAACTAGGCCTTCTAAGCTTTAATTCTTCCTGAAATAGAAGTTTTAATCGGTATCAATAGCTTTTTCTTAACAAGCAGAAAAAAAACATACTACCTATTTACTATTTTATATTATATTATATTCTCTCATATGAACCTTGAAATTTGAGGGCAAGATTTAATTAAATATTTTGATAACTATGAACATTTTGCTCATATTTAGCTCATTGCGTAATCCTACATATAATTTTCATTTACCTTATCAATAACCAACGGCTACGCCCCTAGAGGCCTGTAAGAGTAATTGTGGGAAGGGGGGAAGGGATCGGAAGAAGTGTATGACAAACCTCCACTTTTTATTCTAGTTTTAATAAGAAAAATGAAACATTTTTGTAACCCTCCCTCAAAATTGTTTGATCTATGAGAAGCTTCTCTGTAAAAGAGAACAAATAAATATCCATTACTGTATAAAATCAAAATTGGAAAAAAGAAAATTCTCTCATTAATTTAAATACATTTACGCATACCAACACAGCACCACATGTAAGAATTGCAGAGTAGCTCCACTAGTAAAAAATCAAATGCTAAAAAGTAGAAAAAATGTATTGTGAAGTAATATTTTGCAGAAATGATATTATTTACTTCTTCACACACTTTGACCCATTTTTTCTGACAGTAGTTGTTTTGAGATTTTCCCAATGTCACAGGGTTTGGACAATGAGAGATAAATAATCCAAGTTTTCTTCAATATGGAAATTTTAATTTACATGGACTTTTGTAGAATTCAAATGTTAAAATCTTACAAAACCTTTTTCCAAAGTTTTGCTCTGAGTTTTATTCCTATCAATAAAGTAAGATTTAGTTTACAGGAAATCCTTTCCCTGTTTCTATTGGTTTTTGTGCATTGGAAAATAAAACAGGTATGACATCATCCATAAGTAGCAAAGCTCAAAAATGATGGATGGATATCCGGAAAAAATGAACTATAGAGCAGTTTCTTAAATAGAACATTAAACTAAAAACATTTTTTGTAATATTTATAACGTGAAAATCTAGGTATCGATCTAGCACCCTAACCAGTAGGCAAACCTCAATAAATCTTAATAAAAGTATGCGGAATATTCAACCCCTGATAATTTCAGCCGTCTATCATGAATAGTAGTTGAGAAAATTATGAGAAATTAAAAATGTTGGAATCGATCTAGCACCCCAATGAAACATGGGGAAAATATGAAGAATGTTAACATATCCCTGAAAATTTAGGCCTTCTATTTTATTGAGAAAATCTTCTCTCACGTTGTCTCTTAACAGACGGACAGGCGGACGGACACTTAAAATTATAAAGTAGCTTCGCCACAAATCATATATAATACAATGATGCATAGAATATTATAAATATAGTTTAGGTAGGTATTTCTACACTTACATTCTAATTTGAAGATTACTTGGAAATTATGTCAGCCATGAGTTTTGTAACATAAAAAAAATGATGTCATACAATGCAAATGACCAATGATAGGCCAGTAAACAATTTACTAGTGTTCAATACAAATGTATACTGGCCTATCATTGTCTTTTGTACTGTATGACATAATTTTTTTTACATGCACTGTAAGCTGCTGCCAGCTATGATAATCTTTACATAAAGGAAGTTAATATAAATGCACAAAAAAACATATTGCTTCTAACGTTTTACAAGGATTATGGGGAATATTTCAGTAATTGAGCATTGACACAAATATGTCAGACATTGGAAGACATGTAAAAATAAAAGAATAAATGACTTGTCCTTATAATAAAGTAACAGGATGTTTATTTGTTTGTTTGTTTATACTGAAGGATTTCGCTAACCGCTGGACTGATAAGGTTTTCCTAAACAGGGTAGCTTCTCTAGGTCCCGGAAAGGTTTATAACTATTTTGTGGGGAGGGTACCACCACCCTTTTAAGAAAATTACAAAAAATCAAAATTAAAAAAATCATTCTAGCTTTTATGTAGAGACTTGAATGGCCGAGAAACGGATCTTATCCATCGGATACTAATTGGTTTCGAAGTGATACTGGAAAAAGATAATTTTCTTTAGTACATGATATACATCTTCTATGAAATTCATGTTCCTTGTTGTTTTCTATACATAAAAATAAATTAACCTTCTCGATCACCAATTGCTGCTTCTTGGCCTAAATGTGCATTTAGAGGAAATGTTTTTTCCTTTAGGAAACAGACATATTTTTCAAGATAAATTGCTGAAATTATTTAGTCACAGCTAGGCTTCGATATGCTTTTTTTAGTGTGTAAAAAAAGCACAAATCCTCATTGTAAAGGGCGAGGTTCGGTGGGGAAAGGGGGTCATTGATCCATTCCCCACAAGAATTTGCTTAAAACCAAAGAGCAGATTCCCTGAAAAGCAATTTTGACGAGTATCCAAGCAGCGGTTGGTGGAATCTTAATGGACAGGCGGACAGACATCCAACTACTTTAATTACATAATAAAATCAAATATTTTGTTTCTGAATGATTGTCCGTGTACCTGACTTTTCCTAAGTATTGTCAAGGGAAACAATCTGATTGCATTACATTAATGCAAGGAAGATTTTCTCAAAAACATTACAAAAAATTGAAGAAAAAAAACTTTAAATAGGTAATGACTCAATGAATGTTACCCAGATTTCTTAGATTTTATTTTCAGAATTTAGGTTTATGATTTTTAAATTTTTGAAAAGGAATTTGTCATTTTTGTTGACGTTCTAACTTCTCTAACTCAATATAGCTCTATATAGCTACGGTTCTATAATACATGTCAATACATGACACACACACAAAATACCTTTTAGTTTTATAAAACAAGGATGAATATGACCAAAGGGATCAAATCTTGAATTAAAATAATTCAATAAGTTATTTCAATGTTCTAGTTTAAATAGTGACGTCACATGCCTATATTATGTTAGATATTATCTTTTTATTTAATGCCTTTTAGTAGACAAAATAATTCAGGGTTCGGAAGCCGCGCCTCAGCCGCGCATAAGCCTCAGTTTTAAACCTGCTTCTGAGCAGAAAAAGAAATTTTTGAAAGAAGGATTGTCTACTAAAGAGACAGTTTTATACATCCAGCTAAATTTCATAGTGATAAAACGACGATTTCACTGAGGCTTACACGCGGCTTACGCGCGGCTTCCGATCCCTGAAATAATTGGACAGAATGCTAACTTTTTTCATTTCATTAGTTAGGTACTAACTTTGTGACCTTAATAAGCTTATAATTTTGCTCCTAGTTGGCTAAATCTAGTATTGCATTTTCTAATATGGGGGCTGGAATTGTTTTCAAGATTTGAACTCGCTAAAATGTCATTTTAAGATGCCTATAGGCTATAACTTTTTGTTATTAGAGCCAGGGCTTCAAATTTGGGGAATTTGGTCTACTTGTGGTAGTCTTTCAGCAGTTATATAAAGAGCGGTATATTTCCTGCAGGCTTCCTTAAAGGAAAACATTTTTAAAAAATAAATACACATAAAATATTAGAGCACGACCTTGATATGGTTGATAGAAACGGGCAATATTCAATACACAATAAACTTTTTGTTTTTCTTTTATATTTGTGTTTACAATAAACAGCAAGAATTGGGGGAATACTTACCAGATAAAGAGGAGACAATGGGCCCAAAGTTTTATAATAACGTTTTCTTATTCTTTGGCTTAACATTTTTGGTAACTTAAGGAATTTTGATTGGTTGGTTTATTAAAGTGAGTGTCAATACGTTTCAACCACTAATCGTAATCTGCAGAATGGGTAATTTGGTGTATTGAGATTGGGGTTATAAAACAATTTATCGGCCACAGTCTATCCATTTAGATCTCTGGATACTTTACTTGTTAAACTGGGAATCATTGTGTTGATATATTTGTGGCATTTAATTTAACAGTGGCGTGTAAAAGGGGAGTGTCAATACCCTTTTAAAATTTAGAATTGGAAAAGCCTGCCTTCCTTTTTTTCACCCCCTAATGGTTTTACCACTAACCCCCCCTGGTAAATTGCTTTGCACGTTAATGGCTGTTATGAGAAATATAATATGTCTTATGATTTTTGTCGAAAGTATATGGCGAACATTAAGCATAACTTTTTTCAGAAGTTAGGAAGGGGAGATGGTTAAAAATATTCCAAAAGCAACTTTATAACATTTATAAAGCTCTCCTCTAGATCACAAGACAAGACATTATTTTTTGTTGCCTGAAACAAAAATCCTTAAATACTCTAACCTCATATAATTTCAATATATTCCCACAAATCGTAATATTAAAATAACCTTTTAAAAACAAATCAAAGTTATGAAATAATTACGGACAAAAAATAGTTTGTTTTATCGGGGTCTGTTATACAGAAATGACAGAGACATGGAAAAGTATTCTTACAAAAATATTGGGAAAAATCTTATAAAATATCTTAGGCTAGCCTAGTTTCCCTATATATACTTTTATTACTATATTACTTTTTATTTTTGTATGGCTAAGGAAACGATCCTAGGAATTAATATTAAGTATTGTTTCTGATCTAGTCATAGAGTTTTGTAATATGAAACATTTTATCAAAATTTTACATTAAACAAGGATGACAACATCCATAAAAGCGAAGCCCTGAAATGGAAGGACAAACAAACATTAACACTTGTAGATTGTCAGAACTGAATTAGCAGAATATTAAGGCATCAGTACAACAATATTGTAAGTAAATTTGTTGCAAAACTGCATAAGTAGATGATACTGTTTAAGGACATACTTATATTTTTGGGACTTGTTTATAAAGATGCTTCGCTTATAACACTACCTTGTTGTAATAGAAATCAGTTTTCAAAAAATCAGAAGAATCGGATTATTTTAACATACAAAAATTTGTTGTCAAAAAAGTTTAAAATCGACATGTTTAAAATGGACGTACGGACATTCTGGTATTAATGATAGAGTTGCTACGCTTTCTAAATTGTACGTAACTACTACAGGAATCATCATGCAAAGTTTGGAATCGATAGGACAATCCTAACCTGTTTAAATTAACGAAAAGGGCTAACTGTGACGTACGGACGTACTGACGGACGGACCGACCATAATTATAGAAAATCTTCGCTTTTAAAAAGGAGTAATAAATTGGGTGGATGATACAGACATTTAGACAATATACTGTTACTTTTTTGTTTTAAAATTGATTATATAAAACAATGTTTGTATTATTTACTTATCTAGACTTACTCAAGACGCTAATTTTAGCCCACCAATTAAGAATCCGAATCCGCTATTAAAAACCGGATTCCGGATTCGGATTCCAAAATTGGCCAAAAATTGGGCGGATCCCGGATTCGGATACGGATTGCCAACCCTACTTTTTATTATACTTTTCAATATCCTTGAAATAATATTTTGTTTTGTAAAAAGTAAAACAATACTTGTAGTTGTATACAGATCACAGATTATCATCCAAATGTATAATAATAATAATAGGATCAGGGAGAAAATATGCAGTATTTTATATTTTTTAGCGTTTCCCTAAAATTTCCTCGTGGTGCACAGAACAAACCCGTCCTTATCCTATAATATAAAGTAGTACGGTTAATTTGTTTGTAGCTTAAGATTTGGATAGCTACTAAACCGATTGAGTTCTCCCTCATAGGAAAGCTTCACAGGGATCGGGTGATGTATTTAGGCTATTTCATTTTTAGATTCAAGTTATGGGATGGTTTTGGGCTATTTTTCTTCGCTTTCCACTTCGAACATAGAGCCCCTAGATGATATGGGCCTATCTGCTAGTTTTAAAATAATGGGGATGTGAGGGATTTCCAAACCGTTCAAAGTAAAATTTTGGGAGTTTATTCTTCCCCCTTTTTATACCCTCAAAAAAGTTAAAACATTGCGCACGCCACTGCCCTTTGCCAGGCGTTTTCGTTCTGGTGTTCTCTTAGTGAGGGTCAGTCAATAGACCTTAAATTTAAAAAAAAAATCTACAAAATTTTGTTACCTTTACAAAGTGTCTCAGCCAGACGGCATAAATATGATGGATTATCCATATCTTTTTAGGGGTTTTCTTTCCAACTTCTCCTCTCATTTCCCTCATTTTTTATGACTGATTTTTTAGACACTATATAAAGGTACTAAAATTTTGGCTAAGGTGCGTATTTCTGACCCGATCTATTTAATGGTTTCATATGGACTAGGGTTCTGACAATTGAATTACTTTAAATAGATATTTGATCAAAACTAACTAAATCAAAGCTATAAAATATTGTTGCAAGTTACGGGACAAACTTTTAAAGAAACAACTATTTTTGACTGGCGAAAAGCTTTGGAAAAAATAGGTTTAATGCCCTGTCTTTGAATTGATTATCTGAAAAATAATATGAAATGTGATGCAGTCTTTGATTTAACTAACTTTGACGTTTTAGTCGCAACGACGGATGTACGAACATACACTACATATAAAGTAAATGCGATAAAATAAATGAATTAAACTAATTTTTCTTTGTCTAAAATATAATTATCTGTCACAAAACTATTTTTAAAGGTAAAAAAAATTTAGGTCGCAAAGTAATATATGTAAGGTTGTATAAAAAGTCTTAATCTGATGGATTTTTGGTCAGTACAAATAACGTCTTCTTCAAGTAAGTTATTCTTTCAACATGGTCGGTCAATTTTTTATGATTTATTGTTTTTTAAAGCAAAGCTTTTCTATAATTAGGGTCGGTCCGTCCGTCCAAGACGGATAGCTTTTTCCGTTAATTTAGGCATATTAATCCTATCGAAACTTTGCATGACGATTCCTGTGGTAGTTAGGTACGAATTAGAAGGCGTAGCAACTCTATAATCATTACCAGAATGTCCGTACGTCCATTTCAAACATGTTGATTTTTCTACTTTTTAACAACAAATTTTTACGTGATCTAATTATCCGATTGAACTGATTTTATGTATATAGATTCCTAAGACAACAAAGTACAATATTATAAGCGAAGCAGCTCTATAATCAAGTCCTAAAAATGTAAGTATGTCCATAAACATTATCCTGTATCAAGCAGTCTTTCAACAATTTTATTTACAGTTTTGCTTCGTCTCTTATACATTTATATTCTGATTATTCAGTTCTGACAATATATAAGTGTTGATGTCCGTTTGTTCTACCGTTTCAGTGCTTTGCTTTCATGGATGTTGGTATCCTTGTTTTTTATTGAATTGATCTATTTTGATTACATTTATAGAAAGCTGGCTTTTAAACAAAGCTAATTTTGTTACAAAGTTTTGTACTGATAGGATAACATGGATGGTTTTAAGCTATTTTCTAAAAAACCAAACAACCAAGAATAAGTCATTTTAAACAGAACTATATTTTGGATTTAAAATATCTACTTAAACAAGGAAGCTAAATTTAGAGTTAGAATTTTGCGCTGTTAATTCGTTTGCAATTTAATTTCAATTTAAATGAGATTTTAATGAAATTCTGCTCGTTTGGAATATAAACATGGATTTTGGGATATATAAATATGTAAATAAAAAGATAATTTTCATCACCCTTTTAAACATTGTATGTTAAAAAGAATTTTATTTAAAACCAGCAGCTACGCTTATTGGGGTACTTAAGGCATGTTTTTTTTTTTTGGGGGGGGGGGGGGTAGATGGGGTGGAGTTTGACCCTCCTCTTTCAGTTTTAGAATTTAAAAGAAAAGGAAAAAAATTGGGGGGGGGGGGGCGTATATTTAATGTGCAATTTCTCTTTGTTTTTGGTTGGACTTAAGAAAATGAGCGTAACTACTGATTTTAAAAAACTACTTATGGACGTTTGTCCTTTCTATTACATTTCTTTAAATCTGTGTATATCTGACTAAATGATAAATAATTGGAAATTAATTTTGATTGAACTATTCTATCTAAATAGAGACAGACAGTGAGATGACCAAATTTTCAAATTATCGCAGCGTCTATATAACAATGTTGTATCGTTCGCAGTACCCAAATTATCGTTTACTTTTTAATATTTTTAAAAGCAAAGTTTTTCTTTAAATAGGGTCGGTCCGTCCGTACGTCCGTAACGGATAGCTTTTTTCGTTAATTTAGGCATGTTAGAATTGTCCTATTGATTTCAAATTTTGCATGGTGATTTCTGTAGTAGTTAGGTACGATTTAGAAAACGTAGCAACTCTATAATCATTACCAGAATGTCCGTACGTCCATTTTAAACATGTTGACTTTTTTAACAACAATTTTTTATGTGATTTATTGTAAACAAAGTACATTATTATAAGCGAAGCAACTCTATAATCAAGTCCTAAAAATGTAAGTATGTCCATAAACATTATCCTGTATCAAGCAACAAATTTACTTACAATTTCGCTTCGACTCTTATATATTTATATTCTGATTATTCAGTTCTGACACTATAATGTCCGTATTTAGAAAAGTATTTTATCAGTACATTTATCATAGTGTGCCTATCTAAGTAAATTGGTATACCAAACTTTTATATGATTGTGCATACTTTTATAATAGACTTTACAGGGATCTTAATGGATAAGACAATGGACAATAAAATAATTTAAGCTTCTAATTATGATAAACAAAATTATCCCAATGCATTGGTAGATTGAAATTCTGAAAAAGTTTGGATACTAAACCAATCAATGTATAATAAACTAAAAGTTTTTAAGCTAACGAATACGAGAACGTGATCCCTCACTCCCTGCTTATAAAGTTCACCAAGAATTTATTTTATTTGATATTTGGTGTCTTTCACAATGTCTGAAATATTTTGCACATTATCAAATAATATATTTTTATATTTCCTTTTTTTTCATCAAAACTGTACACATATTCTAGATATTATTTTTACTTTTTAGTGCCAATCTGTTATTCACTTTCATTTCTTTGAAAAAGTGGTTAATAAAAAAATCTAACATACAGTTTTTTTTAATGCAACCATCTCGTAATCAATGATTAAATGAAACTTAGAATTCAATTTAGGGAAAATAGACATACCAAGGATTACTCATGCCAAGTTTCGTAACGAAATTCGGATTCTAAGTGCCATTTAATCATTGATTAAGAGATGGTTGCATTAAACACCCCCCCCCCCCCTCCTTTGTTGAAAGCTAAGGTGTTGTTTTCAATTTTGGTAATTTGGTCATGATAGTCTTTGTTAATATGATAACAAGAATACAAACTTTAGAAACACGTAGGTACTTCTTAAATAATATGTAAGATTTTTAACAATGTAAGGTCATTTAAATGAAGTCAAGGTGTTTTATTTTCATTTTCACTGTTAATCATTTTCCCATGTATATCTATTTTTTTTTAGAAAGAGGAGGATTTGAAGGAGAGTGGAAGCATTCAATCAGAATTAACACAGGTCAGACAATAATTCAATTCTAACCAATTCAAAGTAGTTAAATGGTTGACTGTATGTTTGTTTGTGTGTAAAGCAACCAAATATTCAATAAAGATTTGAAGAAAAAAATAGTAGCGAAGCTACTCTAAAATTCACATTGTCCGGCAGTCCGTAACGCTATGGGGGAAATGGGATTTACTCAGCTCCTATAAAAGATAGAAAGCTGAAACTTTTTGACAACATTCCCATCAATAAGGATCGCAATTAACTATAAAATATCAAAATTGGCCAGACCGCTTTTTACAAGTTTTTAAGCTATTTTTAATATTCACGCGTCAAGTAGAAAATAATACAAATTTCAATAATTTTATACAAAAACTAATATGTTTAGGTTTCCACTAAATGTCAAGAGTTGGAGGAGAAGTTAGCAACATGCAGAACAGACTTAAAGGCAAAAGAGTCACTTGCTGCTACTCTTCAGGTATAAAACATAAACAAACAGTGAGGAAAATCAATGTCTTGAAAAGGTTTATTAATGATTATATAGATAGATATCTATAGATGTTTTAACAGAGGAAAAATTGTAGTCAAGTTAGGTTGCTAACAGGGAACTTATTTATTGTTCAGTTCGTTCATCCAGTTGGATGGGAGGGGATGGGGTAGAGGAGGTGAATTGGGGGGTATCGTATTTATAGCCCGCTGCAAGTTTCACTCTATTAGAGAACATGAAAATCTGGTGTGACATCCAAGTAATACTATATCTATTGGTTTATTATTGCTTTTATCAACAGAAACGAAGATAAAAATTCCCTTATTTTAAAACTAAACCTCAATTTTGTAGGGAAGGTTGGATGCGTCCAGCAAGCAGCTGGAGGCCAGCAAGCAAACCATCAAGAAGCTGGAGGCTTCTGGTGCGGACATGGTGTGTCCCCCCACCCCCACTAGGACTTCTATGACCCCACAGAAAAGAGATACTGTTAGAATAGGTTAGTTTTTGGGTTCCATAGTTTAATCTGTTTTTGCAGCACAGCTAATCTACAATTTGTATAATGTTTGGTTGTATCATCAGTAAAATAATAGAAATTAGTAAAATAATCAAGTAACTCTTAAATTTATAGCCCCTTGATGCTAGAAGTGCAAACGATATTTTTTTAATGTAGTAAAAGCAGTCATGAACAAACCGACTAGGTATGAAAAGTATTTTTACTTTTTATTTATGTGTAAACTCTCCTCTAAACCATTTAACAAATATTCGTAGGGTTGGCAATCCGCCAAATTTTTGTGGATTCGGATTCTTACAAAAATCTGCTTTAAAAAAGCGGACTAATCCGTGGATTGTGGATTCTTGTTTTCTTTTGCGGATTTTCGGATTGTGGATTGCGGATTCAAGCAATATTTTTAAAGTTCTTTTTTTAAATAAAAAATTCTAGTTCCCACAGCGGCCATTTTTATTCCTTACCTAACCTAACCTAAAATAAGCATGAAAAGCTACTGTGAAAATAAAAACAAATATTTGGATGCTACCCACCATTTTACTTGTAGTTAAGAAACAATAAAATACTTTTTTTTGGTTTTTGTCTGTCACACTTTAAATAAGTGCTACAAAAGTCATAGAAATTATCAATCCGAATCGCGGATTCTAATTCTGGGTTCAAAATTGGGCGGATTTATGAATCGGATTGCCAACCCTAATACTTAGTCTCAAAGACAAGACAGACAGTAACAGTCATAATACATCAAACTCATATATACAATTTATTTTAAACAAGGACATTAACGTTCAGAAGTAGTGTCATACAAGTAATTTCTTTTCAAAAGTACGATAAGCACTTATTTCATTTTTTTAGGTGAAATACTCAAAAACTTTTTTTTACTTTATTTTTTTCCGCTAGATCATTCAGCATTAAAATTCATCCATTTAGTCTCAGAGTTTAGAGAGACAGACATAATACATTATGAACGTATCTTTGTCTTAACACATTTATAATTAATCATAACGTTGCTGGCATAATTTATATTAAACATTATGCAAGGATGACAAAATTTGAAAGCAGGTAAGCATACATAAATAATATATACATATATTTTCTTTCGAAAGAACGATAGGTATTCACTTTAAAATATATGAGAATATTTTTTAAGTTGTTTAAAAATTGAACGAAAATGAAATCACTTTCGGACGCATTAATAATTTTTATCTTTGATGTTGCCCCAATGCTTATCAGATAGGTAATGTTTGACTATCCGCCAATCAAAGATTTCTGGAAAAAAAGCTTCTATATTTATCTTTTGCTTACAGCATAGGTGAAAAATATGGTGTTTTAGCATGTTCAAAAGTCTTTGCAATTTCTAGAATGAACATTGATATATTTAAACATTTGAAGCGTGGTTATATTTATTACTGTGGCATTTATTGACAAAATTGTCCTTGTTGAACAACGGCAAAAATAAGATACAGTAGAGCTTTATTATCAAGGCCTTAAGGTATGTTTAAAAGTTACTTCATAGTTTTGATATACTAAATTTTTTAGGCCTATATATAAACAATGTTAATAAATTAACTACTAAAACCGATACAACCAAAATATGTTCTGAAAGAAAAAAATATTGGATGTTTAGGAAAATGACTAAAGTCCTGAAAAAACATTTAGATAAAGAATATATACTGATCTTAAAGTGATATTAAGAGCAAATATATAACTTGGTCGTTATGAAGTCGTTATCGGAATAGCGTTAATGAGGTGGATTAGTTTTATGACCTAAGATACACAATTTAATGTATGTCCAGTCCATGTGGTTTAAGCAAAATATCTCGGCAACGCCTAAATATATCGATTGGGTTCTGCTTTCTAAGGAAATCTTCTTTTCATGGTTTACAGCATTATTATCCCTTGTTAGAAAAATATAAAAGGTAGGGAAATGCATGATTTATTTATATATTTAGTGCAGCAGCAGATATAATAAAATTAGAAATAAATAGATTACCAACAAAATTAAGATAAAAATATTGTTTGTTTAGAATACATTGCCATTCGAATTTTTGTTGTATTCGAACTTTTAACTTAAATTTTTTAACTTTACAAATAAATTATTAAGATGTACAATATGGCTTGAAGAAGCCATTACTTTTAATAAATCAAGTAAAAGCAATAACAATTAATGCTGCTCGTATATTAATTGACAAAATGACACACGAAGATCATGTAATTTCTTTAAAGGACGCCTGCAAGAAATAACACGCTTTAACTGCTGAAAGACTGCCACAAGAAGACCCAATACCCCAAGTTTAAAGCCTTCAGCTTCATTAACAAAAAAGTTCTAGGCATTTCAAAATAGCATTTTATGTACAATGGATTTTTTGAAAGATTTCCAATGCTCATAAAAGAAAAAACAATATTAAATTACGTCGCCTAGACACAAAATTATAACTTTATCTTTGTCATAAACTTAGATTGCCTGTAACAGATTACATTTTACAATAAAAACACCACATTTCATAGTCAAAATCTATGAAAAAAAATCTATTTAAATTGCATTTTTAAACGAAAATCATAGCGGAAACAAAGGGGTAAACTAATACAAGCTTAGCTGTGATTGGATGTTAAGCTGATTCAGCCTTCTGATTGGCTACAGTACATTCGGTACAACGCAAGTAAAACTTAATTTTTTTAATGATTTTGACTATAAAAATGGGTATTTTTATTGTAAAAATATAATTAGTTACTGGAAACCTAAATTTATGACAAAAAAAAGCTTATAATTTTGTTTCTAGGCCACGTAGTTTAATTTCAAAGTTTTCAACATGAGCATTGCAATTCTTTCAAAATTTTCATTGTACAAAATGTCATTTTAAAATGCTTAGAACTTTTTTGTTATAGAAGCAGAACGCTTCAAATTTGGGGTATTTGGTCTACTTGTGGCAGTCTTTCAGCAGTTAAAGCGTGGTACTTCTTGCAGGCTTCCTTGCTTCCTTTAAATGTAATTTTTTTCATTGGACAATTTCTCTTCCCCCAAAATAGATAAGAAGCTCCACTGAAAAGCAAGGTTTGGAAGCCGCGCCTCAGCCGCGCATAAGCCTCAGTTTTAAACCTGCTTGTGAGCATAAAAAGAAATTTCAGAAAGAAGGATTGTCTGCTAAAGAGCAGTTTTATACATCCAGCTGAATTTTATAGTGATAACATGAAGATTTCACTGAGGCTTACACGCGGCTTACGCGCTGCTTCCGATCCCTGCTGAAAAGGATAACCACTCGATAGAAAAAAACTAAACACAAATTTAAAATCAAAAGCAATGATATATTTAAAACTAATTTATTTTATTGATGAAATATCTTATTACTCTATTCCTTTTCTTTTAAAACTGCAGCGTTGCACCAACTTTTTAAAAGTTGCACAAAGGAACTATAATTATACATTTTAAGGCATATATATTTTTATATAAAAAAGACACGTGTTAAATGTTTTCTTTTATTTCTGTAAATTAATGAAAAAGGTTTCCTAAGTTGAAATGGCATACAATGTTTTTTTTCTTCTGCCAATTATGTTAAAAATGCGGTGTTGCTTTTGTGAGAATATACCAAAGCAAATTAAAACTTTTAACGTCTTTCACATAGTGACTAAGTATACCACAATAGACAAGCGAAGTAAGCAACCTTAGTTAAAGAGTAGCTTCTATACTTTAAGTATAGATAAAACTGGATGATGACTACCTTTTGGGAAGTATGTAAATTTGGGCTATCATGTTGATACCGAAAGTTGTAGAATCTCATCATTCGTTGTCAATTGTTAAACTTTTCAACTAATACTTTTAATCTACAAAAGTGGTGAGTTTTTTTATTATCATTGGGTAAATATCCCTTCCCCCTTTAGATCCCTGACAAATGTTAACTGGAATCAACTAACTAATTCATATTTTAGGATTGAGTGTTGATTATTCTGCAGAAGAAAAGATTGAACAACTCGAGAAAAGTCTGGCCCAGAGAGATCAAGAAATAAAGGTGATTTTATTTTATTTGTAGCAAGGTACATATATGTTCAATGGAGTGGAGGTTTCTAATGGCTTGGATGTGGTTTTAGGCTAATCCAAGGGAGTCATAAATATACGACTAAATATAATAAAAGAGGCTAGGTATTTTCAAAAAAATTTGGATCTACTGCAGTTCACGGTAAATTTAGCTGGTAACGAATATTGTCAAAAATCTATTAATTTTAAAGGCTACTAGCTGCCAAACTGCTAAACGTACAGAGCATGCCCGCACACTGTTTTAAGCGGCATAAGAAGGCCTACAAATAATCTAAAATAGCCATAAATCAATGATGCATAATTATCTCGCAGTGCAGAGAAATGCGCGAAAAAGGCCTATTTTGCGTGTTTTTTCTTCAGTGAAGCTTTCCCTGTGCATCATTGGATCTTGGCTATTCCAGATTATTTGTAGGCCTTCTTATACCACTTAAAATGGTTTGGGGGTATGATCTATACGTTCAGCCGTTTGGCAGCTAGCAGCCTTTAAAATTCATAGATTTTTGGCAATATTCGTAACCAGCAATATTTTACCGTGAACTGCAGTAGATCCAAAATTTTTTTTAGAAATCTTATTTCATTTAATATTTTTGTTAATGAACTAACGAACTGACTAGATATAGAGTATAGGAACACTACATATATAAAAGTATATTCATTATATTATTCTTCAAAAACTATAATTATGAAAAGACGTAAGCAGCTATTTCAAAAGATTTTCTCTAAGTATTGATAATTAATAAAAATAATTCCATTATATAAAGATATGATTTTTAATTAAAGATTATAAAAATAGGTGGGTATTTTTCTCGTATTTATTCGAATCCGGTGGATAGGAACCGGTTCTCATCCATACGAAAAAACTATGTCTAGCATCGTATTATATTCAGTTTTCTACGAATATAGAAATGTACAATCATAAGATTAAAACTGGTTTTTTTAGCCGGTGCCTTCGGCACCACGGGGCTAAAAAAACTAGTTTTAATCTTATAATTGTACATTCTATATCCGCGGAAAGCCGTTTATAATACGATACGAGAAATAACTATTCTTAATATTACTCTATTTATGAATGATTAAAAAACATTGATGATAACAAACAGTAATAGCGAAGCAAATACATAAAACTTAGGTTTAAGAAACAGATCTATTGTATATATACAGACAAATACCTCCCTTCACTTTTCAAAGGCCTCTTTCGTCTGCTTCTAAATAATTTTCTACTACTTAGCTGTGTTAATATAAGCGATGCCATTGGTTGATTTTCAATGACCCAATAGGAAGGTTGCACAAGACGATTGCGACGCGATGGGGAGATACAGTTATTTAACTCTTTCTCCCTCTAGTTTTTTACTCTAATGTTTAAGAACAAAACTAGAGACTTAAAGAATAAACCAGTTAATCCCCTATTCTCCAAAGATTTCCCTTATAGCGTAATGAGAAGATAATAAAGTGAGGTAAAGAGTAGCTGCTCATTTCTGAGGGGTAATCACAATTGACGGATGGAATTATAGAGTAGTTTTACATCTAAAATACTTAAAATTTTGGGTATATACAATATACATGTTTTTATATTTCCTGTGCATTTTTTTTAAGTTGACAAAATGCGATGGTAATACTTGTATTTTGCTAATATGTACTTTCTAATTAAGTATGCAAAATAATCATACAACCTGTTTCCTAAGGAAAATTCAAAATCGTATTTTATAAAGATAATCGTGTTTTATGAATTATTTACTTAAATGGAAAGTGGTCTTCATCTACTAATGTTCATTTGATCTTAAAGATGCTAACACAAATTTAAGATGTTATCTATTCTTGTTTACCTTACTCTTCTTTTTCCTTTGAAAATTCAGCTAGTATTATTTTGTGGTGTTAGACAAAAGAGAAAAGTTTTTATAGTTTTCCTAAAATGCATGTAACTGCACAATTTCAAACAAAATATTTACATGGTATACTCAAGCTCAATTTTATTAGTAGCATAGCTGCTTATAATGTCCATTAAATAATTTACTGAATATAATTAGAGCTCATGATGACTGCATAATCATCACTTTAAATTAGTTTAGTAGGTTCCACACCAAACATAGGAGTAGAAAAACATCGGAGTGGACAAACGCAGGAGTCCCAAACGTCGGAGTGGGGCAAACGTCGGAGTGGACAAACACAGGAGTCCCATATTCTTTTCTTCAATTTTATATTTTTTTCTTCCAATTTTGGACTTTTTTTCAATTTTGAATTTTTTATACAAACCTTAGAATATGTAAAATAAAGAAAGCATAGCACTCTGTATGCTCTGTTCTAGTTTTTTTCTCACACCAACTGAATTTTAATCCATAAAGATTCGGAGTCAATCAGTAAATTGGTTCCTAATTGTTTTGCCCATATTAGCCTGATCTAAGTTGAAGGGGAGAGGCCTTAATCCAGCATTTTCCCTTGAGGATAAACTGGACTAACCTATAAAATCCCACCATAAATAAATAAAGGGAAATTACACTGTCACATGAATCACCCCCTTCTTTGTTACATTTATTTTCTAGTGTCCTAACATGTCTGAATCCTTCTCTAATGCGCCCAAAAATACTATTGATATAGTAAAATCGACATAAATCTTTATTATTTCAGTAACAACCTAGGGATATTAAACATTGAGATAAATTGATGTACATCCCCAAAGGTGGTAAACAAAATTACCTCTTCTGTAAATAAGAATGATTGGTTGAATAGTTTGGACACTGCTAGTCAATCAAGATTTATAAAAGTACCCAACGTTTTAAAGCCAACCTATAAGAGAACATGCTTGTAACAGTTTAAGTAACATTGTAGTTTTCAATTCAATGTCCCCTCCCTCTATTAGCTTAGAATGTTTTTTCTTTGTTGAATAGTTGGATAATAGATATATAGTATAGATGTATAACAAGACATCTACCTGGATGCCCCTGTTAAGGACTTTTTTTCATTTGCTAGCAAATTTCTTTCTGCCAAAGTGTAGTGACTGGCTGTGTTAATATTCCCGTCGCTATTCGTTGATTTACAAAGACCACTTGAAAGTCGGCCCAGAGTCCTTGGGAAGTGGACATACAGTTATTGAATCCCTTCACTTCAGTAATACTAGTAATACTCTAGTAATACTAATATACTGTTAAGGACTTTTTTCATTTGCTAGCAAATTGCTTTCTGCTATTTTGTAGCAACTGGCTGTGTTAATATTCCCGTCGCTATTCGTTGATTTTCAATGACCAATTGAAAGTCGGCCCAGGGTCCTTGGGAAGGAGACATACAGTTATTGAATCCCTTCACCTCCAGTAATACTAGTAAAAGTTGGATAATATGAGTGTAATGGAAATTGCTTAAAATTGTGTTCCCACTTGATTTCCTCCTCAATCTGTCTAATATTAGATTGGACACTGTCCAACACAGTTTGGATAACACCAGGGATTCAGGGATATGAATATTGATAATAAATTATTTTTACACCAAATTTTTATATAGTAAACCTGATTTTGGTACCTAGTTTATGAATTATACACTAGGCATAAATTGGGATGTAAATAATTTTATCTATGGATGTCCTCTCACTTCCTGGAGAACAGAAAAGTTACAAAATGATTCTGAGATAAAGATATAGGCATTCTAAGTAATCTCTAGGGGATAGAAACTCAACAAAGTTTTATTTTGGTGTACCCAAATAAGATCTAGTGTATTTATGGTTATGAGTTGTACCTGTTTATTGGCTAAGACATCCTAAGAAATATTGGCGTTATCCTCTTAGAAATTTTTTAAAAATTTTTTCTCAATTCCCCCCCCCCCCCCCCCCCCCCCCCCCCGACTACCAACAAACAACTATTTTAGGTTAGGTTAGGTTTTAGGCTAGGGAGCCGAGTGCTGCGGCCAGAGTTCATAGTTCGCTGTCGGGGGGGTACTCAAATTTTCAATATTGAAAAAAAAATTCTAAGAAGATAATACCGAAATATTATTAAATGTTAACATGATTCAATATGAATGAACATTGCAGGTTCAGTATACTAATTTAGCTAATCCTTATATTCAGTATAGAAAAGGGGCTTTTTTTGAATTAAGCCTTTCTCTAATGGCACAGTTTTAACAAATTAAATGTTTGAGTAAGGTTCTTTGCCGCATAGTTTTTTTTACATTTACTTAAATGTTGCATCAATAAATTTCATTACTTACCTACCTAAGCTTGATCTTTAAAGCTTGGTTTAGATCGGGGCGCGCCAAAATTTCAGCCAATCACAGCGCTGCATTTTGAAAATGCGAGTTATAGAGCAGATGCACCTTTGTCAGGGAAATCTTCTTAAGAAATCGCATTGGTCTTATTTTATTTAGAAGTTGAAAAATCTCAATATCCACCAGTCATCATGGTTTGGTCGTTCACACAAACGGACATATTGAGCTTAAAGAACCATATCTAAAAGAAAAGGGATAGAAAAATAAAATAAATATGTATATGTAATGACGTCACAATTCCATGTTGATGAAAAAAACCTGAGAATAATGCAGTCAAAAAAAGAAGAGGAAATCTGTGTGTGCAGGTTGCATAAATCAGAGACAGTGACATGTATTTTGTAAACAATAAGATGACCAGAAAAGACAAAACAAAATTTGCATTGATAACAAACTCTTTTAGACAAACATGAACTAACTTATAATTACTTTTTTTCTAGAACTAATGTTAAAGCAGGGGTAGAGGTTCTTTTTCCTTCTCCCTTTAGCAAAGCAGCGTATAGTGGATTTTAATTGACCAATTTTAACTGTATACTGTTGCTATCATTGGTCATTTTATTGGTTGACGTCATTTTTTATTAGGCACTATAAGCTGCTAATTCCCTTTGGCTTTTTGATATTGGTTAACCTTCCCTCCTTCAATATTCAATTTAAAGTTTTCTCATAAATTATAATCAGCGGTTACACAGACCAATGATAAGCTTGCATACCATTACAACTCATGAGTTTATTTCTTCTGGTTAATATTTATAAGTCAATCTTTATCTGGCCCTGACTAGTAATTTACATGAAAACCTTTGTCCCCTGTCCCACACATAAAATATTAAATGAAGTGCAAATAATATGCACATTGTTGCAACTTTCTTTCCTTTTATCATCATTCTAATGTGACTCATATAGTCATCCTATCACATTATATAACACAACAGTAGCATTCATGCATATTCTTAATTTTGATGTTACACATGGGGTTTAAGCCATTCTGAGAACAGCCACCAAATTTTGGGCACTTTGACAGGATCACTTGGACACTTGCACCAAATTTATCTCAAATTTTACATCTGCAATCACACATTGATTTTTATACAGGGTGAGACTAAATTTTGTTCACCTGTTATGTTTACACAGGGTGCTCTGAAAATTTTAGTCAGTTTATCTGTTATTTTATTCCCCCCGAGTTTACTACTTAACTGGTTTAAAGATGAATAATAGTATGAGCTTCTAGCATAGAAATTCTTATTTTCCTAAACTTAAAAAAAAACACTTTTTTTGTACCTAATATTTATTGAAGTTGTTTTTACTGTTTCAAACAATTTTAATTTACCTATGATAGTTTTATGGGTATACTTATTGTTATGGAGATTGCCTTTAAATAACATATTTGTATTACATAAGTCAAATTGAAAAATTCAATTGGTATTTGAAATATTACAGCACCACTTTGATACATAACATGGGCAGCAAAGTATTTTTCATACATTATAATTCAAGTTTTGAGTCAAGAGTTTGCCTTATAATTTTACCACCTTAAAATTGTATAAAGAAGTTGTGTCATTATTGATAGATAGATTTATTCTTGTAGGAATTTTACATAGTATCACATTACGATAAAAGCCTTCTTGTATTGATATTCAATTGTTTTAAACATATGATAATTATGAAATTGCGTAAAAGTGCAGCAAACTCACATTATATCTGTCTGACGTCATTTTTGCTGTTTACACAGTACAATTTCATGTAATGTATTAAAAATACATAAAGTTCCTTTTCTTCTTTTAAGCAAAGAGGTTTGAGTAGATAAGTGCACATTACTAAAATCCAAAGAGTAAACAAAAAAGACAAGATTTTAATCTTGAGAGTAATTGAAAGTAAGAGGATTTTTTTGCAGACTGATGGCCATGACATATTTTGTAATAAACTTTTGAATTTTAAGTTTAATTGAAACAAAAAATTTAAAGTAGTAAAAAAGAATTTAACTATAGACTATGTCAAATTGAAATGAGATGAAAGGAAAAGGTGGAAGTTTGCATGTGTGTTTGAGAGAGAAAAGAAGAGAGAAAAAAAGAAGTTTGCAGTGTTTTTTAGTTGCATTTTCCTGATCTACATAATTTATTCAGTGCTCTCAAAGGCCACCAGGGTTGGGAATAAGTAGTTTAAAAAATAAAAATACAGCACATTCAAGATTCAAGTATATATTTGTTTAGGGTTTATTAAGATATAAAAATAGTGTCCTAACCTTTATCTTTATATTCTTTAAGTGCTAACAGTCTAATATTTATATATTGTCTAATTTAGTAAGAGGATAACTATAGAAAGGCACACCTAAATCTTTGTCTATGAAAAGCATCAAAAGTCAAAATTTTACAAACAGTTAACCTCCCCATATAAAGCACTAATATACTTCAAAAATCTAAATAATTTGTTTTTTTTTCTTTAGTATATGTATCATTGTCCCTGCATTTGACTGAACACAAGGTAGAAAAACAAATTTGGATATTCACGTGGTTAATCCATTTGAATAGTACATTTTTTTTTGTATGACTGTTTTAATAGTTTAAATCTTTTAAATATCTAAAATTTATAAAGATTATACACAAATTCAGTTTTTTCCTTTTTTATGATTGAGATAATTTGCTGAAAACATCTAAAAAAAATTCTGAAATACACTTAATGAAGAAAATAAGATATTAAGGATTAATTTCTGACAGGAATAAGTGGGTTAAATAAGACAATACCTTTAATTCAATAAAAAAAACACTGTATAAAGTATGATGCAAAAGCATGTAAATTCAGGTTCTTAAATCTCCTTTCGTATAAACCTTCAATATTTTTATTTTCAGTTTTGATTTTAAAAAGATTATCTGAAATATGTCATTGCAATTTTATCTGGATTTTATAGAAAATGTTACATAATCTATCCATTCTAATACCATCTACTCAATGTTGGTTTGAAAGTTGTGCCAATAAGAGACACCTTACAGCCAAATAAATTATCATTTTCTGCAAATATTCAATATTTCTAGAGATACAGGGATAGTCAAATGGACGAAAAATTAAACCCCAACCAAAGAATTATTTATACGTGAAATATTTAGGTATGTTTAGGGATTGGGATACGGCTAATAGCGTGCGGCAAGGGGGTTTCAATTAACTGCTTGATATTAAAATTTGGGAGAACTGCCTTCCCCGTTTTTGTCCCCACCTAAAGGTTCATATTGATACTCCCCTGTGTTAAAAACCTGTGCACGCCACAGGATAAGGCAATAGAGGATGAATTAAAATAAACCAAATTACTACATGTATAGAATACAATTATTATTGGAAAAGATTAAACACAGCAAATTTTTTTTACAGACAATTGAGATTCAATATTAAACACAAAAATTTTTTTAGCAATCAACCGTAAAACAATCTAGAGGTCATTAGTATAATGTCCTAATCTCCCTTGGAATTAGAAAAGGGAAGGGTTGTACACTCTTAAAATATCATTTTCTTTCCCTCCCTGAAACTATGTGAGCAAATCTGTGTAGAAATTGTACATGTATTCATAAGTAGATGGATGGTATTTGTGGCTGGCATAACCCTGTAACATTTATCTTTCTTTGTGGGTTTACATTTTATTTGTCACATTTATATATTTCTTGCCACAGTAGCTGTACCTTTTGAGCTTTTCTTCCGTTTAAGTTTCTTGGAAAAATATGACAATGAATTTCATGATTTACAAAACAAACATATTATGTTATGAAATATATGGGAATCGTGTAATATCTAGAGAATTCAAAGTGACATTGGCCATGTTAATATTATCAAGAATTTTTGGAAAAGTCTCATAAGAAATCCAAGAAAATTAAAGATAATGGTTTAGAAATTGAACCCCCCCCCCCCCTTTCCTAGCGGAAACATATACCTAAAGTATTTTAGGATCTTGAGGTGAAATTGTTTGAAAATTCTTTCCCCTCAAGTGCAAGATTTGACGATGATGGCTTTGAAACAACTACCAGAAAGAATGATGGATATACTGACCCTGGATTTGCAACACCTATGCAACAGCAGGCAGGGGCCAGCAGGAACCTGTTTGATGACATGCCTTTGCCAACAACCCAGGTAAAACACTTTCACACAAAATACCCTAGTGAGTACTAATAACCCTGCCGCATTTAGTTTTGCAATATATTGAAAATAAGGGGTGGGAATAGTTTTTCCTTTGTTTCCTTATTACTTTAGGTTAGGTTAGGTTATATTGGGAACTGGGTTGCCCTACAGGGTTAGTGCACCGCAGGTATATCCTCTGTAGGCATATGGCTTCCTGCAAAAAAATTGACATAGGAAAAAAAACACCCCACCCTCCCCCAATTTAGTTTTAAAAAGGGAAGTTATCAGTGCAAAAGCACCGTTTGAAAAAGTGAAAATTAATTCAAACTCTTGTCAATACTTATGTCTATGTAATGAAATGTACTCTTTGTATGATTCAAATACGAGAAAATAACTCTTTGCATTATTTTGTACCTATTAATCTTTACTTAAATTATTTGATTTATTATTAGCCATTGAGTATTGAATTTATATCTAATTTTATTTTTTTTAGCATAAAATTAAAGACCAAAAACAGAAATTCATATTTCAAATAATATTGTTGTGTAAAAAAATCGATACTTGAAACAGCTGACTTCCTTCAGTTTGTTTTGGTCTATAGACTGATACACTAATCTTTGAGTGATAATTTTTTGATGTTAAAAGTTAACAGTTGGCGGATTTTATATAAAGAAAGTTAATAGTTTTTAATGCAATTATAATTAAAAATTTCAGAATAAGGACGCATGCTCGTTGTCAAGCATGAATTTTAGTTCAATTGCCAAACAGCATAAGGTAAAATTTTTGGTATTTTTTGTACGTAGTTAATATTTTTCAATATGGCTCCGAATAAGATTTATTTTTACTGAATCAAAATCAGTTGAGAGTCATACTGAAAATATATTTTGCATTTTGCTCTAATATCCTATAAATACAGGGTGCGTCACATAAATCGGGACATTTTGTAATTTTTAAAGAAATGAACATAAAATCGTCAATTTTAAAGATTTTATTGAATTTTAAAAACTGGGAAGCAAAATAGGTATATGACTAGTAGATTATTCAATAAAATCGCCGCCAGCCTCAATCACCGCCTCTACCCGCCTCCTCAACCGCCGGCAGGTCCAGGTCAAAATGTACCTGTCCAAGCTGGCGTAGTTCTTCTTGATAGTGGCAATGAGTGAGGTCTTTGTGGTATGGGCACGTCTATTGGTGCATGCTTCAAAGTAGCCCTAGGCCCAAAAGTTCATTGAATTAAGATCGGGCTGCTGGGAGGCCACATTTCCTTAAAATCATGAGTAACCGCAGAATTCAATTTCACCCAACTTTCAAGCTGCCCTTAGACATGGAGGCTCTCTTTAGGACCACAGTTGAGCTAAAACGACGTTATTTACCTTTTGGGAAATGGCATGAAGTTTCAGCTAGGGTTGTCAATGCAACCCATAGTCTAAAATGAGTTTTAAAGTTCCATATGGGTCCCTAAAATTGAGAACTGAGAAATTTTCATGAATTTTCACGATTTTTGACGTTTTTGATATCTCAAAATCTGCCACGTTCCACTTTGCTGGAGTACTACGGCCAAGCCATTTAAGATAGAAAGCTTTAGTCTTTTCTAGAGTCTTACTTATGTATCTAACAGTATCCCCAGCAAGTTGCATAACTCTACCTCACCTACAGATGGACTGAGGTCAGATTTAGTGGGCCCTAGTCGAGAATCCAGATAAAAACACTGGCGCATTTGGAATCTGCCTTGTTGAACATATGCGCGGCCAGCTTGGTGTACACGTCCATCTTCGTTCAAAGATTTTTTTGTGCTAAAAGGTCATTACCTAAGCTTTCTATAGTGGGGTCAAACGTCCTGATTGGTCAAGTAGTATGGCCCTTTAAAAAATGTCCCGATTTATGTGACGCACCCTGTATATACCTAAAGTAGTAAGTTTTTTTTGTCTGGATCTTAAGATTTCAATATTTACTGAAACTATTGGTTTGTCTGTTTTAGGTAAGCTTCACCTAGGTCCTGTGATGGTCTTAGGCTATTGTATTTTAAGTCGTGGAATGGTTTTAGGCTTTTTCCCTCCATTTTTGAATATATAGCCACTAGATATATGCTAAAAACGTAGCGGAAAATAACTATTAAGCTAATTTATTTTTTAAAACCACACGTATTTTAATTAAGTATTATACAATTTGTAAATCTTGTGTTTCAGGGATCGTCAATTGCATTCAACTATAATAGTACACCCCCAGAACCATCAAGGAAAAATGGTAAGTTCTTTTCCATTATGGTTTTGAAACCGATTCATATCCGCTGGATTAGAACCGGTTTTAGTCTTGCTTTAGTATCGTATTACAAAATCATAATAATGCCAGTTTTGTTAGTCCGAGCCTTTTGAAAGTAATCTTGTAACTTTCATTTTTCTCTCCGCAGAATGCTGTCTATGATACTAGTTAAATTATTATTAACAATTGTTCAGAACATATTTATTATTTAATATAAAATGCTTTTTTTTAAAATATTGTGAATTAGCAAAGTACCTAGGGTTTTTTAAACAAATTACTTAGATTGATTACATACAGAGTTAACATTTAATTCATATCCTTTTTTATCTGCATTTAGAAAGCATACGGTCAGGACTTCCCCGCGCGGTCGGAGCCTCTGGTATTCCAGTACCTGGAGCTGAAAGATCAGGTACTAATAAAGGAAGTTTATAATCGAGCATAGAACCATCCCCCATATTTTGAAATAGATTTTATTTTTATTCACTTGTGTGTACATATTTTTTTTGTTTTACTAATGCATGTTTGCCTAGGTATACCTCTGCCAGGTGCTGCAGCTGCCAGAAGAGGACACAGGAGGAGTATTTCTTCAGGTAGGAATTTAACCCCTTTTAATCAGGGGTCTAAAGGGATAAGACAATGGCCGATAAATTTGTTTTATCCCCCAGGACGACACTAAATTACCCGTTCTGTAGATTAAAATTAGTTGTTGAAACATTTTGACACTCAACTTAATTAACCAATCAATCAAAATTCAGAAAAAGGCCCCAAAGTTTTATTGTCAAAGAATAAGAAAACTTTATTATAAAACTTTGGGGACTAGTGTAATAAACATCCTATTGTTCCCTCTCTCTGCCTTTTTATATGCTTTCGTACTCTCGAAAGTTGCCATTAAACTGTTTTGTATCTCATTTCATAATATTCCAATAATCTCTCTGATCAAATGTATCAAAAAGACTAAAGGACAGGACCTTTATTTTTTGGTTGATTTTTTTACTTTGATTTGTATAATTTCTTGCTGATTAAGGGGTCCATTGAAGGAATATCATTTAAGTCTTTCAAAGTGTTTTGAATTTTTTTTTTGCTTTTTAAAGAACAATTTTACTGAATTAATGCACCATAACCTATTTTTTAATTAAGGTGATACAGGTATAGTGTTGCCAGGCAGCACTGGCGGTCCTGGAACCTCTCTTCCTGGTAGTTCAGCTGCCAACAGTTCCAGAAGATCAAATGGCATTGACGAAGCAGGTTTGTAGATGATTAATCTTTGTTTTTGATTACTGATCAACCAGTTGGTACGCCCTTTGAGGCCTCCAGGTTACATTTGAGGGAGGGGGTTAAGTTAAGTTGACCCTCTACCTTTTTTTTAAGTAAAAATATTTTTGTGTGTACGAATTTTCTTAGGAGGGTTGAGTTACCCTTCCCCGAAATAGTTATTTATTTTCATTTTATTTCAGATAAGAAGACTATTGCAAACCTTGAAGGACTACTGAAACAGAAAGGTATGCTTTACTGGATTTTATTTTTGAGACCGTCAACAAGAACTACACACATCTTACAGTAGTGATTTATTGACTTAATGCCCCTTTAAAATATGCATTATCATATCCTAGTAGGAAAATAAAGTAGTAAGGGTTTTTAGTCTGACACTCACGATCTCTTTAACTACTGAACAGATTGGGTTCTCTATTTTAAGTAGGTAAGCTTCACATAGGTCCTGTGATGGGTTTAGGCTGTTCTACTTTTAGATTTAAGTTTTGGGATTATTTTAAGCTAGTATTAGATATAGCATAAAAGTTTCCTTATAAGTAGGAACAAATGATGATTAATAAACGTTGATACAGACATCCTGTTGAGTTTTACTGAAGGATGAAATGTTATAATATATTTCTCATGAACACTTTTTTTCATAGGACTATCCCTTCATAAAACAACCTCAAGATAAATAAAAAACTAAATAATTTTATTTCCAATACTTATACTTGAATTTTATTTTATTTGACTGTTGATTATATTATCCTTAACTTTTGATAGGGAGAGAGAGGTAGAGAGAGTAAAGTAATTTTGTTAACCTACTCTACTTAAAGTTAGTTATGTCACATGGACATGCGGAAACTTTATACATGTACACTACTGTACATTTTACTTTCTGTACAGTTGTAGTGTATGTTGATTTTAATGTTCTATAGGCTTCGCTCCTCGTTTACAACTTACAAATGGCTTTTTAAATCTGAAGTTTAAAAAAAGTGGGGGGGGGGGGGAGGAGATTTTAAGATTAACAAGTTAATAATTTTGTAGATACTGAAATCCAGAAACTACGCGTTGACTTGGCATGTGCCAACTCCACAATTGAACAACAACAATCTGCATCTAAAATTCCTACAACTACGACAACAGGTAAAAAATTTAGAATTTTGAAAAATTCAACATGGAAGATTTTTTTTGTGTAGGGTAAAGAAAAATTTTATTTCATATTTATGTTTTTTATACTCCTTCATTAAAAGTAGTATTATTTTGCTTAGGTAACTATCTCATTCTTTCGAGACCTTATTTGGAATTTTAAGATTTGGTATCTAAGTGTTTTTTTGTCATGTTCAAAATAAAATGATACATTTCAGAAAGGGGGGAGGGGGGATTTCTCACAGTCCATTTTTACACATGCATTTAAATGGCAATTTTTACATTATTTATTTTCATAGGATCCAATAACAAAGACAATGACCAGATGAAGCGTCAGCTAGATGATGCCAACAGTAAAACTAGTAACCTCACAACTCAACTTGAAAAGGTAAAAATAAGTATTTTTTTTGGGTGGGGGGTGGTAATTTCTTACTATACAAGAGTTAGCATAATTTCCCTGTGATTGAATGAGGTAGTATAATCTGTAATGCACTCATATTGTATGTGTTTATATAATGCAGAGAGGATAGGGACATAGGACTATAATTAATACTTGTGCCCTAGATTATTAAAAACGTTCTCATTTGTTGGCTTAAAAACTTAATTTAATCTTAATTGGATGGTTTAAAATGGGTCAAAATGGGTAATTTGCATTATCATCATCGGAGAGAGATGTACAATTTTTCTTTCATTGTCTTGTCCCTTAAGATCTATGTGTATAATGTCTTGGGTGATATGTTTTTACTTTGAAATAAATGAATAACATAGCAGCAAATGACGGATCTACAACTAGACCCAAGTTCTACAATCAGACCCAAGTTATATAGCATTTCAAAAATATGTAATTATAAGAAAGTGTCAAGATCAAGAGATAATATATGTTAGGTTGTATAACTGTATAGTTGCAAAACTAATTCTATAATTGCTCGAGTCAACATAACAAGAAAGATTATTGGCCCACAATTACCTAGCGCAGCTCCATGTTACTAAGGATATGTCAATAAATCACTGGATATGACAATGTTCTGAAGTAGTTTATAAAAAGGAAGGGAAGACGTAACAAAAGTTCAACCTATTTAAAACTCTGAGGCCAAAGTACATGGTCATATCATTAGGAATTAAAGTATAGCTAATTTTTGTCTTGGTTGTGTTGAAGGACAGACGGACGGTAACTGTAGTTGAGCAGTTTAGTAACTGAAAATAGCACAAGAAAAATACCTCTCACTTACATAATGAAAATCTAATTAACTTTGCTATTATCCTATTTCTACTCTCATTCCTTTTTTTCTATATTTGGAATGTAAGAAATATATTTAACAAAGATGACAGTTTACAAAAATACCAAAAATATTATATACAAATTATGCCATGTGATAAGTCGGTTTGTGTTTTAAGTTAAAGTATCGTGTTAATTCGAAATCAAAGTCTTAAAAGAGTTATTGCTTGTTTTAATAACATACTGGAATTTTGATATTACCTTCTAATTTGCTATGATTCCAAGAATAGACATTCGTTATAAGAATCACAAGGTCAAGGTTGATATTTCTAACATTCTTAAAGGGATAGTTGCACAAAGTGCATTTAACGAGTTAAGGGTACTTGTAGAAGTGAACCTTTAAAATATATGCCCTATAAATATAGTTTAAACCATTGAACCGGTAAAAATATTTGGTTCCCAAAATTCAATTTCAAATGCATTTCCTGCAACTACCTCTTCACGACCAGAGCTATCCGTTGAGGACAGACAGACTGAAAGTCGGATTTAAGTGGAAAAGCTTACTTTTAAGAAGTATATACAAACAAATGCACTATATGTAGGTATTTAATTGCATTAAAACTCATTTCTCATTGCAGAAATAAAAAAAAATTGTATGAGTATGAAATGTATTTCCTTCCATGCTTACATTTATCTTTAATTTTGGGAGCGATACTACTCCATATAGTTTGTGTGTTTGTCTGTTGCTCTGTCATACAAATTACAATGATATGTGGGGGTTGCAAAACAGTCCCGAAACAAATCTTGCTTTATGGTTAAGTTGACTACCTAGTCATCGTAGCTTAGAATCACTAAACTTCTACCAATGCTTTTTAAGCGTGTTTTTCTTTTATTTGGAAAAGTGTCTGCATTTTAACCTGCACTTACCTGCAGGGTTTCAGATCCGCATTGATTTTTTGCGGATCCGGATCCGGATCCTCAAAATTTGGTCAGTGCGGATCCGGATCCTACCGGATCCGGTTCCGGATCCTTAACAATAAAAATAAAATCACCAAACTTTTCAAAATATTTTTTCTTTAATTCGAAGTCAAAAATACTTTTAATTTTCAAGTCTGACCCTAAACCTTAAAGATTGGCTCTCATCAAGAGAATGTCTGAGATTTTATATAAATTTAGGTAGATTTTTCCATTTTTTCCCGCATTTTTTTGAGTCCAAGGATCCGGATCCGCACTTTTTTGCGGATCCGGATCCTTGGACTCGAAAATATGCGGATCCTTGCGGATCCGGATCCGAAACCCTGCTTACCTGTATAATACATTAGGATTTACATTTATAAGTACGCACAAAAAAGGCGCTAGTCCCAAATAAGGGCAAACTTTTCTTTACTATTGACTATAATCCTCCTTTTTTTTTATTAGGAGAAAGAAAAGACTACCACATTGACAGAGAAAATAGGAGAATGGGAGAAGAAATATTCTCAGCTTCAAAAAGACTCGGAATTCAAGGTTTGTATAATTTATATTTTAACTCCAGTAGCGAAGCTACTTTATTATAAAGGTATGTCTGACTACTTAAAGTTGCACCTCTTACTTTAAGGTTGTTGAGATGACTGGCTATACGATTTCTTTATGGGGGCTTTTTACTATTCATAACTATATTATTTTAATTTATAGATTAACTTTAATTTGCTGTAAAACTAAGAAGTCTGTTGAAAAAGCTTTGATTATTGTATTTAAACTTTAAATTAATGAAAATATCAAAAAAAATGTATTTACTGAATAGCAATATACAATTTACTACATATTTAAAATTTATGGTCTATGTGCTATATAAGTTAAAATTGACCCCATGTTTTTTTTTAAAAACAATGATAAGTTAAACATTATTCTAAAGTCAAGGTGCTAAGAAAAGACCAGTATTGAAGCAATTATAACAATAGAATAAAGTTTGATGTTATGAAAGAGATGGGATTGGTTTGATGACCTCACTATCAGGGATATAGTGATACAACTATGGTGGATAAACTGATCTTCTCACAGTCCTTTATAATGAAATCATGGTTTATTAGTTGGTATGTATGAGGGAGAAGAAAGGGTTGTAAATCATTATAATCGCTCTCTGTTTGCCTGATATGGAACAGGATATTTGTGCTCCAACTTTGTAAAACTATATCTTATATTCATTCCTTCTAATTTGAACAAGGACAAGTGTTTAGTGAACTTGGCAGACAAAAATATAATAGAAATAACGATTATTATTTTGTAGCTAGATTACATCGGTTCAATTAAATATTGTCTTTTGTGTCTTATAACAAAGTTTCCTTAATCAAGTTTTGCATGTATGTGCCTTTGTCTGTTAAATATATTTAATGTTTTTATTTGATTAAATTGTAATGATTGCTACGCTTCCTTGGACAAAGTCTATTCCTTATCCGTGATTCTGCACATACCTAGTTCCTATTCTCTGCTGATTGTATAATCAAATTAATCTTTGTGCGTATTTGTGTGTAGTTTGTGTGTGCGTGTGTAATTGTGTGTGTATGTAAATATATTTGTATGTGGTGTGGTGCGTGTGTGTAATTATTTCATTTCATTTGCTCTTTGGAATTCCGAGGATTTATGGACACAATGAAGCTAAATTTTTAATGGTAAAATTTTGAGGGAGGGAGGGGCTTTTTCACTCTAATGTTTTTTCCTGATTTTATGACACATAGAATTTTTACAATTGTTACAAGCAAATCATTATTTAGATTATTTATCTTTATCTTTATTATTTAGATTGTTATTAATATGTAATCTTTTGTTTTTTTACATGGTTAAAAATTCCCAAAATCCATTATTTTGGATTACAAGACATCTAATTAATCATTTGCTTTTTGTTTTAACTTTAATGTTATAAATTAAATATCTAAATCTTAAGTTTGTAAAAATGGTACCTACCTGCTTTGTTCGGCAGAGGACATCATAAAGTTCGAGTAGGGGGAATGCCCTGGCCCCAAATTATGAATAGTGAGGATTTCCAGACAAAGATCTTGCAATCAAGGGTTTGGTTGTCCGCTATGTACTGTACCACGAAGAGTTGTGGATCCGGATCCGCAAGGATCCGCATCTTTTTGAGTCCAAGGATCCGGATCCTGGGGTATAAATTTATGGAAAAATCTACCTAAATTTATATAAAATAGTCACTTACAAAGACATTCTCGTGATGCGAGCCAATCTTTAAGGTTTAGGTTCAGACTTAAAGATTAAAAGTATTTTTGACTTCGAGATTAAGGAATAAATATTGTTTGAAAAATTTTGTGATTTTATTTTTATTGTCAAAGATCCTGATCCGCACTGACCAAATTTGGAGGATCCGGATCCGCATACAATCAATGCGGATCCACAACACTGGTACCATGGGTATAAGGTTAAGGACTAATAGTCTAGCCTTGAGTTGACAAGTTGACTGTTTAGTCCAGGTGCAACTCACCCTTACGACATATAATTCAAATTTATAAGAAGAGACGATTTTATGCATTGTTAATTTAATTTCTGTGTTAAAAGAGCATATTTTAGCCATAATTTGTCAAGTTGTAATTTTAAGTTCAAGCAGTTTAATGCACTTTTGAAATATGGTTTCATGCATAGAAATTATTCAAAAGTAATACTTTTTTTGCATTTGTATTCTGTTTGTTCGGGTCTGTAATTAGTATTACTTCTGAACGATATATATAAAGTTTCTTTAAAATTATTTCTTATGATTCTGCTTTGGTTTTTAATAGAGGCTGCACCCCATGCATCTAGGGGATAGATTGGGGACAGATGAATAGCTATCCAAAGGATTAAATCTACGATTTAAATAGCCTAAAACCATCCTGTAACCCATGTGAAGCTTCCCTATATGTATTTCTGTCTAAATAGAACACCCCAAAATATTTATGCCCTTTAACAATTTTAGTATTCTTGTAATTTTAATTTCTCTTTTGAAACACTTATAATTTTACGCTTATCTTTGATAATTGCAGTGCACTTGATATAAGATAATTAAATATCTATTTTCTATTTTGTGTTATCAGATAAAAGCATTTATAAAAATTGAGATATTGTGTTAATAGGCAGGGCTTTGCAGTCGCAGATTTCTTGTGTGGCTTTGTTTCAGTTTGGTTGCGGCTTTAGTTTACTATTACAATATGTAGTAGCTGCTGCTGTTTGCCTTGAATTTTTTCTTGCAGGCTTCGACTGCACACAAAGGGAAGGAGTTTTAATGGCACTTAAAATTCGAATTTCGTTATGAAACTTGGCATGAGGAACCCTTGGTACGTCTATTTTCTCTAAATCAAAAAAAAAGTTGGAAAAGTTATGGCTAAGTACAATTAAAATTTCATCTTAAAGTTGTTTTTTTCTGCAAAGCGTTCTTTCGTCTGCTGGTTGTTAATTCACTTGCTAATGCGGCTGTGGTATAGGATTGGTCACAAATTATTATTGCGAGTATTGTTGTGCAGCTTATACCAACAACAAAATTAATTCTCAAAAAATCATGATTCGTACACGTGATTTTCAGCTGTCGTTAAGAGGCAACACAGAGTAGATGACCTTTTATTTGCCCCCTAAATATTTTTTTGCTTGTTGGCTACAGGGTGGGCATAAAAAAAACCCACCCAAAAAAACCCACCCAGGGTTTTTTAAAAAACCCATTGAAAAAAAACCCATGAGTTTTTGGGTTTTTTAAAAAAACACTGAAATTTCACGTTAAAATTAAAAATCAAACCTTCATTTACTCAAAGACTATCTAAAAACATTTTAAAGCACATTTTACCTAAAAAAAACGCAAAAAAATATGAATTCTCAGTTAGGTACTTTACTATGTAGTAACTAGTAACATACCTACATGGAAAGGGGGATGTAGGTTGTGCTAAAATTCGTAAAGGTGTGAGTTTCAAGGCTTAAAAAACAGTAGTAAGAAAGAATGATAATATTTACTAAATATGTGTATTACTTATTAAATAGAAGAACCATTTTACAACTCACATCTTTACGGAGTTTTAGCACAACCTACCTCCTTCTTATTAAAAAAATTACAAAAGCCAATAATGGTACATATTTTTGATTATTTAAGATCTGACTAGATTTGATCAAAATTCAAAATCTTCATCGCCAGGAAGAACGGAAGCAAGGTCATCATCTTCCAAATCACTGTCAGTATCATCATCATTGAAAATAAGTACAGGATGACGTTCAATATCATCATTATCATCATCGACGACAGCGACTCTATCACCATCTTGTCCTGTAATGTCTGAAGAACTTGCTGCAGTAGGTACTGTACCAGGTACAATTTGTATGGGGGTTTTCATAGCCTTACTGCTAGTGCCCCTTAATCCTCTGTAGACTGTTGCCAGCTTCTCAGCTTTTTTGAAGCCAAGCCTATTTCGGACTTTACTCCATACAAACCCTATTGTACTGAACCACCTCTCTATACCTGCCGAGCTGGCAACGCAGGAATGGAGTCCAACCATGAATCTTGCAAACTCGGCTCCATCGAAATCTTTAGCTCGTTCAAATTGTTTCAACTTGATTGACCACCATTGATCAGCAGAAAACTGTTGTTTATAACTAAAATATTGAAACATTAGGTAAGGTATAGAAAGATAATAGATAATAATATTCAAAAAAAAAGATAATTACATTGAAAGGTACAATATTTTAAGCGAAGCATCTCTATAAACAAGTCCTAAAAATGTCATTATGTCCTTAAAGCTTAAACAGAATCCTGTATTTAACAAATTTCTGTATAATTTTGTATATTCAGTTCTAACACTCTACAAGAGTTAATGTTCGCCTGTCATACTGTTTCAGATCTTTGCTTTTATGGATGTTGTCATCCTTGTTTTTATTAAATTAAACTAACCTCTCGGTGAACATCCTCTTTGGGTATAAATTCTGATCCCTCATTTGGTATTTTTCCAGTTGGATCATTAGATTTATATCACGATCTTCGAGCCACTGTTCAGCCTTTGTTATCTCTGACTTTTCTCTAATATGATTCTCATAAATGTCAGAATACCGATGGTCAGTTATATATGCAAGAATATGCTGTTCTTCAATTGCCTGATTGTATCTTTTTCTAATGTGTGGCCAGTCCTTCCTAATCTCCTTAAATTTAAACTTGAATTAATAATTTCATCAAATTGAAATAATCTTTTGATACCTAAATAAAAGCATTTTAGATGTATTTAATGATTCAGATTATTTAACTTTAGTTATTTACAGGCAAATAAAAAAATGTCAACTTCTTAAAGCTAAGACATGAATATTATTATTAGGATTTACTTTTATTTATTAAATTATTTACCTCTTTTTGAAGAAGTTCATTCCAAACATGGGTTGCATCTGAGATTTTGCATGAATCAGACTGAAATTTGTCTAGGGCTTCCCCATAAACTTTCATCTGTCCACAAAGATTAAATGCTTCCCTAGCCAGCCCAATGTTATCTACCAACTTTGCTATGTTCTTTGGCATATCTTCGCCCTCGTTGATCATTTCTGTCCTTATTGCCACGTAGATAGGATGGTTTGTTTTGAAAGAGTTTAAAGCCCCTTCCTGAGACTGCCACCTGGTCTTGTTGGGTAACTGGGGCATCACCCCACCCCTCTCTTTGAGCATTCCATGTGCACGGTGATTGTTTCTAAAGTATGAATTGACAGCAACCACATGTTTGAGAATAGCATCAGTCTTTACATCATCTTGGAGCAGGGACTCATAATGGGCACTACATCCATAAACTATTTTATCAGGATATTTTTGTAGGACAAGTTGACGAACTCGTTTCATCTTGTTTTCGTTGTCTGTAACAATTCCAAAGACTGGTTTCTTATATTTCTCTTCAATTTCTTTGATAGCAGTGTCCAGTAACTCAAAACAATATTCAGCTGTTTTTTAGTAGATCCAGCGTCAACTAATGAATGTAGGTAAATTTGTTTACCATCTGTGAAACAATGAGCAATTATTGGGTCATTAGATTGAGAGGACCACCCATCTTGACTAAGAACTAGATATGTACTTGAATCTTCTACAGCTTTTACAGCTGAAGCATCAACTTCTTCATAAATGGTTTCCAGCAGTGGACCTGCAAGTTTTCTTCTATCTGGTGGCTTATATCCAGGTCGCAGTATTTGACACATCTTCACAAACTCTGATCCTTCAACAGATCTAAAGCTTACATTTTCTGAATAAATAAACCTGGCAACCTGTTTGTCCATTTGCTCCTTCTGCTGGTTAGTTGTACGTACAAAGAATTCATCTCCTATTGTTTCATATTAGTCATATTAAAAAAGTTAAACAGATAAGAAAAATAAATTAATAATACATTAAACTATGCATTTGTTTACTTTATCAGATTACAAATAAAAAGGGAGAAACTTTATTCCTCTTTTATTTAAGTATTTTTTTAAATGAGTAATGGATACCTTTTGAACTTAAAAAGTTAACTTTTTTATATGCCTGAAGGCTGGCGAGAGCGTTTTGCAGACGGTGTTGATGATCTTGAAGGTGTAGGAGATAAGAGTGATGTATCCTCTGAAGAAGTAAAACCTTCTGCTTCGTCAATTTTAGCTGCTAAATCCTCAAGCTTTTCAGCATTAGTAGATGAGCTTACTGTGGGTTTAGGCTTACTTGGACATTTTGTCAGATGAATTTTTACTCTTTCAATTTTTGGCCATGCGCCTCGGCCTAACACTGACTGGCTGCAGTAGTTGCAAATAAAGCTCCCATCCGTCTGCTTAGAAACTTCATTCCAAGCAGGGTCTTTTTTACGGCCACTATCTAATGGCATTATAAATATCTGAAATGAAAAACATGCCTAGTAGTAGTAATATATAATATCAAATTCAATAGGTGTAATATTCTTAAATGAAAAAAATATATCTATAATCATGTACATCTAGAATTTTATCACATCATATTTATTTCTTTGACTTTCTTCAGGTCAGGACTCAGGAATCACCATTGAGGGGTTTATAATTGATCAGAATGCCTGCTTTCTTCATTATCTATCTTGTTCATTGTGAAATCTTGCTTTCCAATTACCTACGATAACATATACATTAATATTTTATAAATATATTACATGTTTTTAACTCCTAAATAAATAAACCCAAAAAAACCCAAAAAAAACCAATAAAACCCAGGGTTTTAAGGGTTTTTTTGGGTTGGGTTGGTTTTTTTTTAAAAAACCCCGGGTTTTTACCCACCATTGATACTCAATAAACCTTGAATGACCCTTTGCTTGGTAACACAGCGTGGATACCTAATATTTTATACTAAATTCGGATTTTTACAAGGTGGAAAACTATAAAAAATTACTTTTCAAAAAAATTGAAAGACTGCTTGGCAGTTGCATGTCAAATAAAGTTTTTTTTTTGCAGAGTAAACTAAAATTTCTAAATCAAGGTACCTACCCTTTTCATTTTCTCTGGTTATGAAGCACGGCAAAATATTTGGTTACATTTCATATGTAATTTAATATCTTTGAGCTTTGCCATTCAAGTCAGAAAGGTAGGGGAAAATGACTGATAAATAAATTTTCCTACCTTAAAATATATGCAAAAGCTGCTACTACTTGAATTTATTGAAACTACTAAGAAAATTTATTTGTCCTGAATTGTGGTATCCCTATATCCCTGCCCTTAAGTTTGCAATCAAAGTATATCCCAATATTTCAAGGCTTTACCCTATAGAAGATATCTCTAAAATTGCAAGTTGGTGCCTTCATGTTCCCCTCTTTCAGAATTTATTTTTAAACAATATGTAATGTTGTGTAACTTCTGTAAGGTTAGGTTAAAAACAAATTCTTTTTAAATTGTAAAAAATTTAGAAAGGGGATGTTATGTTTGGTCCACTAGTCAATAGAGGTGAGTATGCTGACTTTACCCTCAATAATATCTAACCAAACCACTTTTCCTTCTCAATACCATATCATGGAAATTTTCTAAAATTCTAGGAATGGTGTTGGAATGTTTGTTTGTGTCAATCTGAAAGATAAATACAAAATACATATTTCAAATTTCATATGTAGGAATGGTAAAAGCGCTAGTTTATTATTGAATATTGAAGTTAATTTATGTTTTTATTAGAGCTTGATTTACTTAAAACTTCTCAAAACAAAAACAGATTTATTGAATGCCCTACTAACTGTCATGGTGCATTATAGAAAAATAAAAAAATATTAATTAAGTTTAACACTAAGTTTTGTAGTAGAATTATTCATGTAAAACAAAGTATGAGTCTTGATTTATAAGACAGATCTTAAACCTAAGTATATTCTTTATCTCAGGGTTTATATTATAAACTAGGGTTGGGCCAGATATCCGGTATGGCTGGTTATCCGGCCGGATATCCGGCCATTTTCAATATCCGGCCGGATACCGGATATTAAAACTATCCGGTTACAGGATATCCGGCTGATTTTTGACGCCGAATATCCGGTTATCCGGTAATTTGCCGGATATCGAACGTTGGCCAGATATCCGGCCGGAACCGGATATCCGGCATTATAAATCAGCCGGATATCCGGTATCCGGCCAAAAAAGTATCCGGGCCAACCCTATTATAAACATTAATTCTGTCTTTTTATGCACAACAATACATGGGAAAGGGATAACTTTTCTGAAGAAACAAACATATTCAAATGTATCATTAATATAAAGTAACAGGATGTCTATCTGTCTTGTCTATACCGAAAGTTCTCGCTTACCTCTAAACAGATATAGTTTTCCTTTATAAGGTAGCTTCTCATAGGTCCTAAGTTATAACTTTTTTTTGGGGAGGTTACAATCACCCTCCCAAAAAAATAAAAATAATCCCGCAGGTCGGCTCCAGTATCATAGAAAAATGAATGAAAAACAGCTGGTCTTAACATAGACAAAGTATTTCTCAATTTAGATGTTATAAAAAGACTTTTGGAATGCCACTAGAGGCCTCTAGGACCATAGCCGCTAGTTTTTCATAAAGTACCCAGCATGCAATGAAAGATATGAATCAGTCTCCTACAGTATAAACTAAAATTATTAGAATAATACATGTCTCTGTGTGTGTGATATTAAGACATTAGATTATTAAGATCAGCATAAACAAAAGATGCATAACTAAAGTTCTTTATATAGGATGCATTTAATATAAAAATGTCATTTTTCCAGTTGTTTGCTTTTAACTCATCTTAACTCTCCTTTAAATATAAAAATTATTACTTACCAGATCATAAGAAATATACATAGAATGTTTTAGATATTAACTAAAATATCAAATGACATGTTTAAGTCAAACAAACATTAAATATTAAAATAAAAAATAATTTTAAAATGACTGATAACATTTGAAAATTTAACAAAATATTTGATTGCCTTTCATTTTTAACAACCCATTTCTGAATAAGTAAGTTAATGTGATAGTTAGGGTCAGAAAGAATCATATACATTAACAGTTTAAGGTTACTTTCTCTCTATATATTTTTTTTGTAAAATCAACTTGTGTTTTTTTTGGGAAGTTTTAAATTGCGTTTTTAAGATATATACAAAATCTATTGTGAGAAAGAGACAGATTTTACACCACTCATGGACGTAGAGAGTAGACACTTAAGAATAAATTAATAATACACATGTTTAGTTTCCGGAAAGCCTGTAGCTTCAAGAAATTAATGCAATTATTAATTTAAATGCCATTGTCCTCTCCCTCCCTGTCTTAACCACAGGTGGATTTGTGCTGCAACTTTTTAAGATTCTAAATAAATGTTATAAACTTCGATGATGCATCCATCGACCTATTTTTTGGCCACACAAAAACTAGATGAACAACAATAGCCTACTTAAGAAAAGCCTCCCTTAACCAGCGGAAAACAAGGATAATCATGTCCTTAATAATCAACTGAGCAATACAAAGCTTTTCAATTTTTTGTGTATGTTTGTTTGGAGAAACCATTCGACTTTTAAATATGGCTATTTGCCTGATAAATTTTGATAAAAATTCAGGAGTGTATATTTTTCAACCTAGTTGAATATCTTTACCCCAGCCCATTTCTATCCCCCCCCTGTAAAATATATACCTACCCCTGTACATGTTTTTTATTTAAATTGTATTAACTATTTACTATGAAGCTGTTGTTATTGTTCAATTGGTCAGACGGACAGACAGACATGTGTACACATAGACATGGATGCAGCTGCTCTCCTACAAAAAGTACAACTAAGTATTATGAAGAACATGAATATACAATGTACATGCATGAAAAGAAGAGTTCCATTAAATATAATGAGGAATATCAATAGAAATGCTTTCACTTCCTTATGTCTTTCAGATCTGGAAATGTTTTCATAAAAATAAATAGGTATTAGAACTTAACAAAAGATTTTAAAATAAACATTATGAAGCACTAAGTAATAAGTATGGCTTGTAAACCGAGTAATACTTGCTGGATTAGAATCGGTTCATAGACATACTGAAAATTCATGTCTAGCAAAGTATTATAGAAAATTTTCAATATATTTTTGGAAAGCCATATATCTATAATACAAAGTAGCTTGATGTCTGTCCGTCCGTCTGTCCGTCTGTCTGTCTGTCCGTCTGAAGCTTAAGATCTTGGTAACCACTGAACCGATTGGATTCTACTCTTCAGGGTATATACCTATTGGTCCTGTGGTGGTTTTAAGCTATTTTCTTGGGGGTTGGGACACCCCCAACCCCCCCAAAAATGAAAATTTCCCCCCTTAAAAAAATTTTCATATTTTTTTTCTAATTTTAATGTTTTTTATGTTATTATATATTTTTATATATTTTTATTAATTTTTATTAATTTTTATATTTTTTATACTTTTTTATATTTTCTTTATATTTTCAATTATTTTTCTTCTTTTTAAATTTCTTTTCTTCTTTTAAACTTTGTTTTATCAAATTCAAAAAGATTGTGTAAACTTCCTTCTCGTGGGGGCGAGGCCCCAAAAAGACTAATGGAAAAGAAATTTTAAAAAACAATAAAAAAAAGAAAAATTTTAAAGGTTTTAAATAATATAAATCAATATAAAAAGTTATAAAGAGTTATAAAATGATATTAAGAGTAATAAAATGTTATAAGATACAAAAAATATCTAAAAATATGTAAACAAAATTTTTAAAATTCTCCCCTGAACCTTCAGAAATAAAGCCCCTAGAGGCTAGGGGCGAAGCCGCTAGTAATATAATACAATGCTTAAATAACTATTAACGTTTTAATTTTCTACACAGTCTATACAGAGACTTGAACCAACAACCTCCCGACAACAAGCAGACCTTAAAAATACCTCATCTGTATGCTTCTTAATTTATGTTTATTTATATTAACAATGATATTCTGCCTAATATGAACTGAATTACTCAGCCAATCCTTTCCAACCCTAAATTATTTCCACTTTCACTAAACCAAAGTAGTCCTGGGTAGTGACATAAGTTCAGGCACTTAAATTAGCAAAATTAATCTGTATTAATGGACTATATATTATATTAGTGTGGAAATAATTGCTTTTAGAAAAGAAACTAGAAACTACTATCTATACAGTTTCTTACAAAGAGACATAATGGGTTAATTAGCAAATGCTTGACTTGCTGACAATTTTTAAAATGGTGTTTTTAGCTAAAATTCTGAAATGTAATGTCAAGTCGTTTCTCAAAAATATTTGATGTAGAAAGTGTAAATTGGTATTTAGTTTTTGTACTTTACAACCTAAAAGATTTACTATTATTAGTACTCTAAAACCTTGATGACAATCATGATATTGTCCATAACATTTGGCGTATTTAGGTCCCTGCCCCCACAGGGTTTGGGGTATGGTGTAAGGGAATTCTAAATTTATTGAATCAGAGATAATAATTTTGCTTATGTTATGGAAAGACAATATGTGCATTAATTTATAGCCTCCTGCAACTCTCACTTTCTCTCTCACTCGCCTCCCCTCCTCTCTTTCTCTCTCTCTCATTGCACTAAATTTGCAATAAAATTTTCGAATTTAAATATTATGGCTTTATCAGATGGAAGAGACAATTTAAATGTCAACACAAAATTGGCCACATGATTTAGCATGCTTAGAAATATAGGTATATTTTGATATAAAAAAGAAATGAGTAAGAATAATCTTATTAGTTATTATATAAAGTAGTAGGGATTTTTAACTGCAGCTAAGGATTTTGAAAAATACCGATTGAGTTCTGGATTGTAGGCAAGATTCACATATTTTTCGGGATGGGTTTAGGCTATATATTCTCACCTCTTAATAACACTATTATTTTCCTTCTTAAAAACATTCTTTTTTTTCTGACAATATTTTGTATTTCATCTTTATACATTTATTTTTTTATTAAATTGTAATTATTTTAAGGTTGAAAACGCCGAGTTAGCCAAGCAAAACATGGAAAAAAATATGAAAGAGAAGGAGAAAGACGCCAGGGAAGAAATAAATCAGCTAAGAACTGAGGTTAGTACCTAATGATTTTAATATTTTTTTCATCATTTAAATTTAGAGTTTAATTAGGACTGTTACATTCTTTTTGCAAAATTAAGTAGGTAGATATTTTTTTTTCTTTTATAAAATGGTTGAAGATCAATGGGAATAAAATTAATCTAAACCCTAATATTTCCCCAATTAATATTTTCCTCCAATGTCCTCATTTGGCTTTCCTAATTAAATTTTCCAACTCAAAACTCTACCCATAATTTTAGCTGAATACTGTAGCCAAAGAGTTGGAGAGTAAAGAGGCCTCAAGCTCCCAGGAAATCACAAAACTAAAGAACGAGAACGATGTTATGCGCAGCAGCATTGATAAATTTGACGCTGAGAAAAGGTATAAAATAGATTCCAAGGATAACACTTTCAGTTTGTAGCACATTTAGAATTTTGGAAGGGTGTAAAAGATGACATAATGATAGAAACATTAAACCACATCTAAAGACAAATTAAACAAGAAAATATTGTGGATATATTTACAGGGGTGTATATTCTACATGGGATCCCCTGCTCAGGGGGGGGGGGGGATAAAAAATAAGTGGTTGGAGGGGAAAAAAATGTAAAAATTAAGAAAACTGAAAACATTTTTTCCATTTCCCTCCCTCCTTGGTGAAAAAAAACTTTTAAAAATGTGTGGTAGGAGGGATAAAATAAATAAAATATAGAGTTCTTTCAATATTTCTCCCTTTCCCCCCTACTTGGTGAGAAAAAACAAGGGGGGGAATAAAAATAAAAATTTTGTAGCAGGGAAAAAAAAATAAATCTTGTGCAGAATATACACCCCTGTATATTTATCATTTTTACAATTTATATTTAGCAAAAAAGGCAATATCTAACCGTTAATTTAATTGTTAAGAAGCTATGCTTCAAAATCAAACAAATTGTACATTTAATATACTTTATATTTATAATTTTTCATGATAACATAATACAAACCTAAAGGTATGACAATAAAATTGGTGTCTTTATATTGTGTTGCAACAATAAGCAAAATATATTATGTTATCTCTTCCCTGCTGTGAAATTTCCATTATCCCCACACCACATTGCCTTAGTAGGTTGTATCAATAAGAAAAAAGTGGTTTACAGTTTCCCACAAGTATTACTGGCCAGTTACAAACCCCCTTTTATAAAAGTTAATCTTATAATTCATTTTGTCTGTTTGTGATTTTCTCTGCTCCTTATTAAGATAAATTGCTGATTTTAAAGTGAAAATGTCCCTTACCAAAGAGCATGTAGTTACTTACTCGGTCTGTCGGTCATGATTCAACTGGGAAAAAAGTATAAAAAAGTGGAATTGGTGCAGTAGAAATGTCAGGGTTGAAGAGACATATTAATAGATTTTTATCAAAAAGAGAATAATAAAATTAAAAACAATTTTAACTGCATTATTATAATCTTTTCTTAATTTATAAGACAAATATTCATAATGACGAAGAATTCATTTTGAACTAACAAAGTTGATATTATAATAGTTATTTATCGCATCGTATTATAAACGGCTTTCAGCGGATTATAGAATGTACAATTATGAGATTAAAACCAGTTTTTTTAGCCCCGAGGTGCCGGCTAAAAAAACTGGTTTTAATCTTATGATTGTACATTTTTATATTCGTAGAAAGCTGGATATAATACGATGCTAGACATAGTTTTTTCGTATGGATGGAAACCGGTTCCTATCCACCGCATTCGAATGAATACGAGAAATATTATTCATCCACTTTTTTTTTAATTGAACACATTCATTCATTACCTATCTATTTCTCCCTGGTTTCAGTTGAGAGAAGGTAGTAAAGCCAAAATCAATTATCAGGGATAACAGAATTTCCCACGAGAGCCTATACCACTCCCCTATATCTATTTGAAGCTCCGAGGAATGAACATTCTAACTTGTAATAGGGATATTTAATGTGTAAAACAGAATTTAGATTAGGATAGAAAAGTAAGGAATCACAATAAGAAACTTTTCAAGTCTGATTGACGGTTTAGCGGTTTTTTTTTTAAATTCTCAGTATTCTATGTCATATTTTTGTGAATTCTTATGTTAGGTACAATAAACATGCAGTACAACATTTTAATTAGATTATGTAATAGACTATGCTAAATAATTTCACTTAATTTTTAAAAACCATGGCTTCTACTTTTTTTTTACATTTTATCATATTTCTCTAATTTCAAATACCCGTCTCTGTTCCTATATTTTAATAGTTTTGAGGGGGAGGAAGAATTTATATTTATGTGTGGGAAGGTAATTGGTAATATGGTTCTTATATAACTATATTGGTATCTTTACATGGAATTTATTTTTTTATAAGATCTATTTTTCCATAATTAGCTCAGCAATAAAAAGCCAACCTTATTTTCTTACTAAAGTGGTAGTTAAGTTTTTATTTGTTGGACTGTTAAGATCTTACTATGAAGTTGCTGTGCAAATAAGTTTTAAGGGTGTAAGATGAATGAATGATGAATTACTGTTTTTGAATTGTAATAACTCTTGCACATTTCTATTTTTAGAAGTTTTTGAATATATTAGGAATTTTTAGACAATAAATCATTCTTTTACACATGCATATGTGTTAAAAATGTATCTAAAAAAACCAGGGTTGGTTTGTAATATTTTTTTATGAACACAAAGTATAAGGGTTTTTAATCCAAATCCAAAGAAATCACTCCATGGGAAAAGCAATACCTTTCCAAAGAATTTAGAAGCCCTTATGATTTTGAATGTAAAACAATTGGAAGATTTTTTAGTAATTTTGTATTATTATTTTTGTAAAGAATATTTCTCCTTGAGCAGTTCATTTTTCACCTTTATGCAAGATATTGGAAGTATTGTGATTCCCTTTTAGAAAAAGAAAAGATTTATGTAAAAATCTGACGTCATAATTTATTTTATAGATTTTCAATTTTAACAAAGGAATATAAATGATGCTGATTGGAGGATTTAATAGGTTCATTAAATACTCTCATAATGTTTAGGTGTGAAGCTTCTCAATGAACTATTTTGTTAAACCTTAATGAGAAGTATTTTTATAGTATTTATTCAATATCACCTACCCATTCACACATATACAAGCTATACACTAAAAGTGCTATTGTTTTAAGCTCAAAATTTCCTTACTTGAATTTTTGAAAAGTTAATCACTTGCTATGCTTCCTGCTTTCTTGTTTATCATCAAAATATAATGTACTTTTAATTTTAATTTCTATTAAAAGTACTATTAATATAATCATTCTTGTCTCTGTAAAAATAATATGATTATTAACAATTTTTATATTTCTTTTGCTCTTTTGGATCAAATTGCTGTCAATTAAGGTGAAAATCCACTCAACGCATTCTATTTCTGAAATTGATAACAGAAAGAAGAAACTTATTAATTTTTAGCACTTACAATTATGTTTTTATTTCTATAAGGGTCAAAAGGATAATTTTCTGTAGAGGTATATTATTTTTTCTAAGTTAAGTAGTATTGAAGGCGTAAAAATTATTTCTAGGTATTTAAAACAAAATATGCAAGTAAATTAAATGGTTTAATTCCCTTCCAATTTCTCATTGATTTTTACAATCACTTTTTCTTGTCTATAATACACATGTTATATAACCACATCCATTAATGCAGAATAAAAGAAACAGCTGTGATAATAAGGCATCTTAGCAGAGTATTTAGTTGGGAAGGATTTAAAAACTTAACCATAACTGTTCTTAAGTACTTGCTTAAGCTTTTATATGCTTAGCAGCAAGTGGGAACTTCAAATTCATAGGGTAGTAATGGATATCTGATTTTTAATATTTTTTTTTTAACATGAAATGAATTAGGTAAAATGTCAGCTATTTTTTAGAACTCTTTTTACAGAAAATATTGTTATAACCTCAAATTAATATGTAAATATAAGTATGAATATCAACATGGTTTTCCATCTTTTTTCTGGCACATTCTCTTGTGGGAACACACTTAAGATATGCGTAGATTTTCCCTGGATAATGCAAACACTAAATCTCAGGAAATGTAGAGAGTTTGAGTGGACTAGGATTGTAGTGTGGTGGTGGATATTTCCTAACTGGAAGGTGGATAGTTGCATGCATATTATGGATATTTGTTTTGTGCAGGAAACCATATAGGTACTCTAAATGAAAATGTTTTTTTTATACTGTAATATTACTGTAAATGGTTAGGGTTTCAGAACAAATTACTAGTTGCTTTCTGGTATTTTGCTTATGGTTGAAATATATTAAATGAAAGAATTATATACCCATATAGTTGTTAAAGTATTTTTAATGGCATGAAGATATTTTTTATATGATGAATAATTTGAATCCCTTTCTAACTCTTATGTTTATTTTAAAAGGCAAATTTTTAAATTTCTCTAATTTAATGTTAATCTTTTCTATAAAGGACTAAACTAAGCCTTTTTCAATGTTTTCGGCACACCTTGAATAAGATTTGAAGAAAAAGAATGAAAGAGTTCCATGTTTGATCACCCCTCTAGCTCCATCAATGCCAATTTTTACCCAATTTATATCAAATGTGTTCTGTCTGTAAATTGTGTACAGTACAAGCTGCTTTTTTATTGACCTTTTAATTTAATTTAACTAAGATGATTGTAATATAAAAAAAATAATATTGGTAAAAAAACGACTATTCATTCTGAATTGTTTAAACATTCTTATATGTACAAATTTTGAAGTAAAGTTTAGCTATCAAATGTGCAAAATGATTAGACATATATTTAGAGCTTGACTTGAATCTGATATGTTAAAATATTGTCAAATATTTGCTGAGATATACCGATAAGTTTTGGCTGAGATTAAATCTGAAAATTGCTACTGTGGATTCCGGTGTTTGCAATCTAAATTTTATAGAAAGCCAGTGTGAGAGATGGTGCATTCAGTCCCTTCCAGTTGTTTGTTTCACAATTTGTGAACTTTGCATTAAAGCTGGATTTAGATATATTCATCATTTTAACAAATTTAGACACTCATTTTATAAAATGCAAATTTATGAATTATGCAACAAAAAGATTTTATAATAATGTGAGAAAAACTCTAACTGGAAAGAGCCATATTACACATCAACATGAAGAACTGTGGACTGGTCAATGTCATTATAAAGAAGACAAGAAGACAAATTTGCCTGTTCTGATACCTTGGTTTCCTGCATATGGTGTGTACATAGCTAGCCACCAAATGCCTGAAATCAGTACATCATAGCAAGCAACAAAGTCAATGAAATCATGAAGCTGATCAACTGACTGAAAAACTGAAACAGACAACAATCCTTTTAATTGTAAACTTATTTTATTATTTTAAATTGCATGTTTATAATCTAATTGAAATAAGATTATGTTGGAGAATGTAAGTGTATTCAGTTACAGATTTCTGGCAAAGACAAGTCTAAATTACTAGTGCAATCTTGTTGCATGGCAAAGTGGTGTTTTAGTGCAATTAATTCAACCATCTGAAGAATGTTTGCATAAACCCAAACTAATTTCATTTACAATTTATGTTTGACATGAAAGATGTGATATTAAGCTCTTGTATAAGATACAGTTTATTGTAAATTCTGTTGAATTTGATTTAATTTATAGTTATTGTCAATAAGACTTTGCATTAATTGTGAGTTTCTTAATTTTAAGTTTGTGTTTTTTTTAATCTTGAAATAAAAGTATTGATGTAATGTATTATTTATTTTTTAAGTAGCACCTTTTCTCCTTGGCTTAGGGGGCTTATACAATATATGGAGGGATGAATGTGTCCGTAGTGATTTTTTATAATAAAATATTTTGAATAATGGGGTGTTCCAACCAAACATCTGTAGAAAGTTTATTTAATGCAAAAAATAAACAGTTTAAATAATATATTTTAATAGGCAAAAAGTAATAATGACAAGACAAGCTGGATATTTGCTACATGATTTTGTGTTAAACAATGTTTCTGGAAAAAAAAAAACATTTGTCCAAAATTTGTTGACTGGGACACTTCCTAATTTAGTTATTTCCTGAGTTGTCTGTGTACTGTACATATCCCACTATTAGATAATCCTCTTGGTACACTGTATACATTCAATTAGTTCTTTACTCCCTATATTTCCAGACCATTCTCACACTGATTAGATTATCTAGCATACATGGCTGGCCACTTCAGACATACAACTTTAACTAGGCATATCAAGAATTAGTTACACTTTTACACTTTCATTTAGATTGAAGTATAATTGTGTAATACATTTGTTTGCATCTAAGGGGGAGTTTCACAAATAATATTTCAACTATAATAAGGAATTCTTGAATATTTTTTCTTTTTTCTATAATACAAAGTAGCTTGGTGTCTGTCTGTCCGTCTGAAGCTTAATATCTCGGTAACCACTGAACCGATTTGATTCTACTCTTCAGGGTATATACATATTGGTCCTGTGGTGGTTTTAGGCTATTTTCTTGAAGGTGGGACACCCCAACAACCAAAAGACAAAAAATCCTCCAGCCCCCCTTTTTTTTTGCTAGGCAGAGCCTGTAGCAGAGTCAAATTTTTTAATCAAATCTGTACAAGGCATCAGCCTGTAGCTGAGCCTATTTTTTTAACAAATCTGTACTAGGCATCAGCCTATAGCAGAGCCTATTTTTTAAAGACAAATTATATATAGGAAGGTTTACATCCCCTTACCTCATAGAGCGAAGCCCCTAGAGGCTAGGGGCGAAGCCGCTAGTTTTATATAAAGAAATAGAAGTGTGCCTAATCTTTGGTTAATTTACTGAACTGTTCACTTGTGTAAAATAAGTGTCTATTCAAATTCATAGCATTTATTTTTAAATGTGTTTCAGTGAACATAGCTTTTTCTTCAGTCTAAATGACAAATCATACTAATTCCACTTAAATAATCTGATAATTTTGGCTTGTCATCAGATTTTCTGAAAAGAAACTTAAAAGCTGCATATTAGTGAAAATAAGAAATCACTGAAAATGTGAAGTCTAAATGAAAGGATTTATAGAGACGCTGTGTTACCTACACAATTTAATTTTACATAAAGAACACAAAAATGGTTTCCCTGTAAAAAAAATTACACAACTTATGTTTCGTAATCTGTCCAATAAAAAAAAAATTTAAAGCAGGAAATGTCAAGATAACCACCAAACTGAAGATAGCTAGTCAGAGAAAGAGAAAGTAAGGATCTTGATTGAAAAAGTTGCAAGTCCTGAGCTAATAAATTGAAAGTTTGTTTAATTTTAGTGCACTCCAGAAGACAAATGAACAGAATGCATTAAAGCTTAACCAGTTGGAAAATGCGATTGTTGCAAAAGGTAAGTTAAATAGAAGTTGTTACACCAAAAAAAACATCAATTTAGGAAAAAATTATTATACCTTATCTTTTTGTCCATTATTCTTTCCTATAACTAGTGTTGATACGTCACTATATAAAAATAGGATATTATTATATAGAAGGTGTATATTGAAGGGGTTAGAAGTGAAAAATTCTAATTTGAAAATATTTTGTATTTTTCAGAGAGAGTGAGGGGACAATGGGCTGTTTATTACACAAGCCCCCAAAGTTTTATAATAACGTTTTTTTTTATTCGTTGGCTTGACAACTTTGGGGATTTTAATGAATATTGATTAAGTAATTCATGAAGTTTAGTGTTCAAACGTTACAACCACTATTTTTATCTACTGAAGGGGTAATTTTGTGTATTATCATTGGGGATGTACATCAATTTATCTATCCATTGTCTTATCCCTTTAGATCCCTGCGTATTTTTACTATATAAATTGGGGAAGGAATAAGACAGAGGGGTAGGAGGAAAGAAATTCAATATAGTTGGAGAGTTTGAATCAATGAATATACACTGCTCTTTAGTTTTTGTTGAGCTACTTATTGAAACATTTGTCCTTGTTATGTATCATATGTTTCAAGATATACAGAATATTTATTTTAGATAAGAACATAAGTGATATGACAGCCAAGTTGACAGAGATTACCAGGGACAAGGATGATGCTATCAATCAAGTCACTGCAATTCAGAAAGACCTAGAGAAGAAGGTAATCGTTGAGGATTTTAGTTAAAGATCATAGTATAAGTCATTAATAATGTTAAAAGAATTAAACTGGTTCCTAAATTTTTATAAACTTATTTTCTCATTGGTTGGATTAAAATCTTTTGGGACTTGTATGGTTGCCTCATACTAGCAGTTTCCAAACTTTTCAACCATAGTATTTATTCACAGAAGAGGAATTTAGTTTCTTATCATTGGGGATGTAAATCGGATTATTATTAATTGTTTTAACTAATAACATCCTTGATTTTAACTGAAATACTAAGTTATGATCGAAAATTTTAGAGTCAAGAGTTAGAAGCCCTGAGGCCGCAGATAAGCAACAAGGACAACCAAATTGAGGCACTCAAAGCCACTATTGCCACCAGCGAAGCAAAGGTAATTATTTTGAAAATGCACAGAATTTACTCAGGGATAGGTAAATGGATTTAAATTTCATAATCTTGGATGTTTTAGACTTTGGTACAAAAACTAATGCAACTTTTCTTGTTTTGGCTAGTATTCAAGACTTTGGGGACTAGTGCACATAATGCCGCTGATTTTGTTATAATCCTAGCAGACAAAAATCTAAGAAATGTTTTATTGACAAAACCTGGAATTGCAAAATGCTGAAATATTTATCTTAAGATGGGAGAAGGTCTAACAGATCTGAAGAAAGAGCTTGAAGTGGAGAAAACCAGCAAAGCTGACCTCAACAGAGAGTTTAACGAGTGCAAAGTTAAATGTGCTGCCTTGGAAAAGGAATTGTCCGAATATAAATCAGAGGTAATTAAATATAACCTGAATTATTATATAAAAGCGATGCTACACTTAATACATCAAGGGTTTGATTTAACAAGGAATGATTTTAAAAACTTAGCAGCTCTATTGTCTTTTGTCTTTATATTATGATTTTGTATAGATATCACAATTGACTTAATTAATAATGATGTAGTTAATACAAATGGATTTATAATTACTTTGATCCCATTTTTGTAGCGGGCTTTAAAAAAATCCCCTCCCTCTATCCTCTTTACCACCAGCGTTCCCATCCTACTGGATAAACGAAGAGACTAATAAATGACAGGGGAAATAACTACCCAAACTGACGACATTTCCCCCCCTGTCATAATACTATTTATATTCTACATCCATTTTAATACAAAATAAATATTTCCTTTAATTTTACTGTTAAAAGTGCGTTCCTACCTAGCAGTTTAAAAAATATTTGCTATTATTGCTGCAATGATTATGAAAATAATTGTCCTTGTTTGATTAGGTTGAAGAAAAGATAGCAAGATTTGATGAATGTGTTAAAGAAGCAGAGACAGCTAAAGGTACGATTTTATATGGGAATTGTTATTTTAAACTTGATCCCGTTTTTGTTTGACAAATTTAAATAATTTTGCTTTCATTTAAAACAAAAACAAAAAGGTACAAAGTTCATTTAATAATTCAATCTGTTTTTCATGCCATTATTAGTTAGATTGGTATTATGAGGTTTTGAAATTTTCTATTTATTATTTTTAAATCGACTTTTATATTTTGCATTCTATGGACTTATATGTCCTTGCTTTCTTGTTGGATGAGATATGATGATTTTCTTTACAAACTTTGTCTTTTTTTACGTGTGTAAACAAAAAAGCAACCAAACTTTTTCACTTTCTCTTGTGCAAATCTTAAATGGAAGAAAATATACCTCTTTTTTACGTTTTTCCTGTTTTTTTTTATTATTTACCTTAAATTATAGAATTGCATTAGGTACTTTTTTAGTTTATTGTTTACCAAGCCAAATATTTTATGTTTTAAGCAAATTTCAAAAAAAAAACTCTTGGAAAATGTTTTCTTGTTATTTAATCTAGAAATTAGAGTTTTGTTTGTCTTTTCATTTACTTTCTTTGATCCATATAATACGTACATACATTCAGGTTTTTATACATAAATAAAGGGACTCTTTCTTTTAAAAATATTTTCGCGATTAAATGGCAATAATATTTTTAATTGAAATATTGTAGTTACAAGCTCTGTCTTTTCTCATTACAAGCTCCTAAGCAAAACACCGTAGCGCAGTATCTCTTTAATTAAGTCATAATATGTACTTAGTTGAGTTTCAATAGTTTTATTGATGTTGTCATACTTGTTTTCTTACTTATTTCCATCTGCTTTTCCTAGTTTTTTTTCTCTTAATTAATGTTATGTTCAGCTCATCAATATTTACTTGTTCTTTAATTTTAAAGCAAATAATTACATTAATATTAGGTATATTTTTAGCGTCCGCGGAAGAAATGAAGAAAGAATTAGAGGCTGCCAAGGAAGAATCTGCTAAGGCTAATGAACAAGCAGAAAAAGCTAACGCAGTAAAGCTTGAAGTTGAGTTGGCTCAGTGGAATTTGGAAGAGAAAATTAAGGCATGCTATCTAGGATTTATTCATATTTTTTTAATTGAGCAGCAATTCAACAATGAAATGCAATTGTTTTTCTTTCTGTAACACTAAGAGGGAAATGAATTACTCATTTATACTAGACTTTGGTAGTGGTTACCACTTTTACTTATTTCCACATATCCTTGGCCCTTTATGGGATTTTAGTATCTATGGGTGAAAGGCAAGTAGATACTTAATTTGTATTTTACTCTGTCTAGTTATGTATAAATTAAATACTCTTCTAGAAATGTTTCTAAAATCTTTAAAAAACTAATATGAATAATTTTGTCAGGGACTCACTGAGCAGCTTGGTAAATCTGACTCTGAATTAAACGGTGCTAAAGATTCTCTATCTCAACTAACTGAGGAAAACAAAAGCCTGAAGGATAGTCTTGATGCTAGAAATAATGAATTCAAAGCACTGCAAGAATCATCTGCCAAACAAATTAAAGACCTAGAGGAGTTATCGAAAACTAATGAAGATAAGCTTAATGATGTATCCAAAGAACTTGAAATTTTCAAGGTAAAGTCTGAAAATCTTGATGAATTGAACCACAAAGCTGGAAGTTTATCTAAAGAAAAGGAACAGTTATCCTCCCAGTTATCAAGCAAACAGGCTGAATTCAAAGAATTAGAAGTTCAGCTTAAAGATGCTCTTTCAAAAATTGAAGGATTTGACAGTGAAATTGCCAACTTGAAAGAGGAATCCCAATCAGCTGCTGACGAGGTTGATGTTGTAAAAGCTGTAATTGACAGGTTAAATGCTGAAATTGAAAGTAAAAATAAGCAGATCCAAGAAGTAGCATCAACTGGTGAGTCTGCTAATGTAAAAATGACTGAACTCCAGAAAACAATTATGGAATTGGAGAAGAACTTAGAGAATGCTAATGCAGATTTAGAAGCTGTTATTATTGATAAAACCGAATCTGTTGCTAAAGTTGAGGATTTGGAAACAAAGATTTCTGAACTGCAAGGTCTATTAAAAACAGGAGATGATAATGTTGCTCAACTAAAATCTTCTATTAAAGTTCTTGAAGCAGAAAGAGATGAGAAAGCTAACAGTCTTAATGAAACAATGACTAATTGTGAAGATCTATCAAAAGAACTTGAAGAGAAGAACACTTTGATAAGCAATTACTCTGAAGAATGCAATAATCTGAAGAAAGAAGCCTCTACGTTACATTCTCACATCTCTGATTTGAAAACTGAAGTAGAAAATAAGTCTTCAGAATTAGAGGTTGTCCGCAAAGACTTGGAAAACAAACTTGCCAATCTTGAGTGTGAAATTAATAATGAAATAAATGCTAAAAATCAAGTTGAAAACATGGCAAAGGAGCTTAAAAACTCTGTGGAGAATTATGAAGTTCAAGTAAACAATTTACAAATAGAAAAGGACAAACTGCTGAAAGCTCTTGATGAAAAGGCTTCAATTGTAGATGAAACAAAAAACAATGTTGAACACTACAAGAAGACCATTCAGGAAAAGGATGAAGAATTAGCTTCTCTTGCTACTCAAATATCTGAAAATGTGGAGGAAATCATTAAAACAAAAGAATTTGTTGATAACTTGAATCAACAGAAATCAGAAATGGAAGAGAGCTTTAAAACTCAATTAGATACCTTGAGAAGTGAATCTGAAATTAATATTGAAAAGTTAAAGAAAGAAAAGGAATCTGCTGATATTAGCCTTTCTCAAGCAGAAGAATCTTTGAAATCAATGACTACTACTTATGAGGAAACTATTGCCAAAAATGAAGAGTTAAATATTAATGTAAAGGATAATACAGACAAAATCAATGATTTGCTGAAAGAAAAACAAGAACTGCAAACAAATGTTACTGAGAAGAATGCTTTGTTGGACGATATGAATAAAGAGATTGAAAAATACAAGCAAGATATTTCCCACAAGTATGTTGAGATTGATGAACTCAAGGCTGACCTAAAAGACTCATCTGACCTTGATAGAATCATTTCTGAGAAAAATTATAATGAAGATAAACTAAAAGCTGAAATTGAAGAACTTAAAAATTGTCTAGAAGAAAAAAATAATGAAATTGTTAAATTCAGTGAAGACCTGAATGTGATTAAGGGCAACCAAGAAGAACTTTCAAAGCTGTGCAAGGAGAAAGAGTCCCTGGAAAAAGAACTAGAAATTGCAAAGAAAGAAAGCAATGAAATATTAGAAAATCTTGAAAAGGTTGCAAATGAATCCAAAACAACCCAAGAGGAACTGATTGAAAAGAATAAGCAGCTTCAAATTGAAGTAACTGCTATTAAAGAAGACCTTACAAATAAGATAGATAACCTGATGACTGAAAACAAGAAGGCTAATCAAGAAAAGAAAAGTCTGGAAACTAGCTTAAAAGATTATGAAAGCAAATTAGAAACACTACAGGCTAACTATAACAACCTTCAAGAGGAAAAATCAAAGAGTGAACAAGAGATAAATAACAAAACAGATGAAGAAAAGCAAATGCAAATAAAAATAGAGCAGTACCAATGTCTCATTGAATCTCTTGAAAATAATCATGGGAAGGCATTGGAAGAAGCATGTCTCAAAGTAGGTAAGAACATGCAGAAGTTACAGGCGGAGAAAGAGGAACTTCAGGATAAAATCAATAAACTTTTGGAGAACATATCAGAGCTTTCCAAACAACTAGAAGATAAATCCAGTATGGAAGACAAGCTATTGGAAAATATAAAGAATCTTGAGCAAAGGCTAGAAGAGACAGAGATGATTAAAGAACAGGTGAATAATTTGACTGAAGAAAAAGTACAATTAGAGGAATCACTCAAAGCTACAATTGAACAGATTAAAGCATTAAATGAAGAGAACACAATTACAGTGAAGGAACTTAAATCTGAAATAGCTGAAAAGGACCAGAACATCCAAAATTATGAAAATGACCTTGCAATTCTAAAATCAGAAAACGAAAAGTTAGGTTCAAATGTTGCTAATCTTGAAGATACTATTAGTAATCTTACTGCACAGAATAATGATATTTCTCTGCAAAATGAGATAGCAGCGCTATCAACCAAGCTTTCCAACTACAAGGAGGAAGTTGAAGTTTTAAACAAAGATTTATCTTTTAAAGAAAGTCTTATATTAGAAATTTCTAAAGAGAAAGAAGAAAAGCTTGTCATTATTGATAATCTAAAGAAACGCACTGATCAGGTTGAGAATAAACTTGCTGCCAAAACTCAAGAATTTGAAGAAATCTGTGAACAACTAAAGACTGCTGAAACTATTCTTGAGGAGCAAAAAGAATGCCTTGATGTTGAAAAGTCAACTAGTCTTACAGAAATTGAGACATTGCTTAGAGAAAACTCGTCCAAATCAAAGAGATTGGACTCTTTAAGTCTGAAACTTGAAAAATCTGAAGCTACAGTCAACGATCTGGCTAAGCAAGTTGAAGAAAAGGAAAAAGAAGTCTTTGAACTGAATACAGAACTACAATCAGTTAAAGGTAATCTTATTATTTTTTGTTGCAAAGCTACCCTATAATTTGAAATGTAAGTCTGTCTGTATTTTAGTAAGTTTTTGTAGGAAACTTTATTTAAAAAATCAGTACTTTTATTTAAAAATTTTTATGAAACCTAATCTTATGTTTTGTGCATTGCTATTTGTTCTTAAAATATATAATATGTATAGATGTTTATTTTTATCTGAAAATTTAAATTATATAGGTAAAGACTTGGAGAGAGAAAGTATTGAAGAATTAGAGCAATCCCTTGAGAAACTTAAACAAGACAAGGATGATCTTGCCCAACATTTAGAAGCCAAAACACAGGAGCTCAAGAAAGCCAGAGATGAAAGTGTTCTGATGGAAGCTGAAAGACAATCATTTATCAAACAAATTAAAGAGATGTCGACACTAAAGGACGAATTTGTTGCTAATATTGATACACTGAATGATCAAATTAATGTTTTGACTGCAACCAATGAATGTTTAGATGCTGAAAAGTCAGATTTACAGGAATGAATGCTTATTATTATTATAAGAGTAATTTAAGTTATTACCATTAAATTAACAGGATGTCTGTGACTGTCTGGCTGTCTTGTCTGTCTGTCAATGTGCAGAAACTAACGGCTGAAAAAAGCAAAGGGAAGTTTTTAACTATTTTGTGGAAGTGTAAAACAATCAACCTCACCTCAATAAAAATTGATTTAACGTTTCCTTTTCAAAACTAAAATTTAAGTGAAACTCCAATCCTTAACTACGGATCCGCTAGTATATTAAATATATGATCAAATATGAGGGAAAAATTTGTTTTAAATCACACCCTGTTTTTAGGTGGTAAAATGCCAAATTTTAATTATATATTTAGGTGAAGGATTTTTTCCATATTATAATACTGAAAAGGGAATAATTTTTTTTTTATACAACAGGGCATTTAATTAAAATCAGGAACAGCTCAAGAATGCCCAAACTGCTTCAACTGACATAGAAATATTCAAAACTAATATGCAGATCAAATTAGAAGAATATGAAACTGTCAAAGATACTCTGAACAAAAAAGAGAAAGAATTAGAGAAGATTAATACTGTGATGGTAAAGAAGGAGACAGAACTTGAGATGAGTGAGAACCTTGTGCTCTTGAAGATGGATAAAATTAATGAGCTTGAGAATCAAGTGCTGCTGCTCAAGGAAGGATATACTTGTGCTCATGTTAGGTAAGCTTTATTCATACTTAGGACAGTTCCTCTAACCTTAAAAGGTTTGTTTTTACAACTGATATTTTTTTCCTAGTGTGGCTTCGAATCTAATTAATATTCGCTGGATTAAAACCGGTTCTGAGCTAAACTAAGAAAATGTGTATCGTATTGTATTAAAAGACAATTTAACACCGATATTAAAATAAAAATCATAAAAGGGGGATGTGGAAAATAACCATTTGGGCAGGGGGGGGGGGTTTACTCGAGAACCCTTAGAGCTAGAGGGAGCTAATTTTGGATTTAAGCTTCTATGGGGCCAAAGTTACTTTTAAAATTATCGTCGACCCCCCACCCCCCCCCCAAAAATTTTTTTTTGGGGGGGGGGGTAAAAATTTTTTTTATTGCATTTCTCGCCGAATTAGGCAATTTGAAATCATTTAAGACCATGTTATTTTTTTCAAAAATTTTTCGCCTTACAAGCAACCCTGCGGGGGGACTTAGTCATTTTTTTCAAATTCTCGTTTATGAAGGTATATCTTAAATACAGTATGCTACTCTCTTAGTTTTAAAGATAATTGGATGAAATCTTTTTGATTGTGTCACTAATTACCCCAAGTTTTGGTATCTTTAAAAAAAACGGCGGCGGGACCGCCGCTCCCGCCGTCCGCCGCCGCCACCAAAAAAGAAATTTTTTATTGCATTTCTCGCCGAATTAGGCAATTTGGAATCATTTGAGACCATGTTATTTTTTCAAAAATTTTTCCCCTAACAAGCAACCCTGCGGGGGGGGACTTAGTCATTTTTTTCAAATTCTCGTTTATGAAGGTATATCTTAAATACAGTATGCTACTCTCTTAGTTTTAAAGATAATTGGATGAAATCTTTTTGATTGTGTCACTAATTACCCCAAGTTTTGGTATCTTTAAAAAAAAACGGCGGCGGGACCGCCGCTCCCGCCGTCCGCCGCCGTTTTCCGCCGCCACCAAAAAAGAAATTTTTTATTGCATTTCTCGCCGAATTAGGCAATTTGGAATCATTTGAGACCATGTTATTTTTTCAAAAATTTTTCCCCTAACAAGCAACCCTGCGGGGGGGACTTAGTCATTTTTTTCAAATTCTCGTTTATGAAGGTATATCTTAAATACAGTATGCTACTCTCTTAGTTTTAAAGATAATTGGATGAAATCTTTTTGATTGTGTCACTAATTACCCCAAGTTTTGGTATCTTTAAAAAAAAACGGCGGCGGGACCGCCGCTCCCGCCGTCCGCCGCCGTCACCAAAAAAGAAATTTTTTATTGCATTTCTCGCCGAATTAGGCAATTTGGAATCATTTGAGACCATGTTATTTTTTCAAAAATTTTTCCCCTAACAAGCAACCCTGCGGGGGGGACTTAGTCATTTTTTTCAAATTCTCGTTTATGAAGGTATATCTTAAATACAGTATGCTGATTGATTCAGTTATGTTTAAAAAAGTATTATTTAAAAAAATCAGGTTGATATCTTTAAAAATAAGCTCAGAACTCATATTTTTAGCGTTTGGGGGGTTTTTGTGCTCCACAAGCCCTAAGAAGGAAAGTCCCAAAATGAATCTGTAATGGTTCGTTGATTCAGTTATGTTAAAAAAGTATTATTTAAAAAAAATCAGGTTGATATCTTTAAAAATAAGCTCAGAACTCATATTTTTAGCGTTTGGGGGGTTTTTGTGCTCCACAAGCCCTAAGAAGGAAAGTGCCGAAATTCAATTTTCAAAGTTTTATGTGTACATCCAGTCGTATAAGAGAGCCTACAAAAAGAATTAGGTTGATAACTATAAAAATAAGCCCACACGGCCTTCCCAAACTTTTATACTGAATTTCATTTCCTATAACTGTTCAAACTTCCCCCCCCCTTACCCCAAGTACTAAAGTTTGGGAGGGCTGTGTGGGTTTGTTTTTAGAGTTATCAACTTAATTCTTTTTGTGAGCTCTCTTATATGACTGGATCTACACATAAAACTTTGAAAATTGAATTTTGGGACTTTCCCTCTTGGGGCTAGTGGAGCAAAAGACCCCCCCAAACACTAAAAATTTAAGTTCTGAGCTTATTTTTAGAGATATTGAGATTATTTTTTTTTCGGAATTTGGAATCATTTGAGACCATGTTATTTTTTTCAAAAATGTTTCGCCTTACAAGCAACCCTGCGGGGGGACTTGGTCATTTTTTTCAAATTCTCGTTTATGAAGGTATATCTTAAATACAATATGCTACTCTCTTAGTTTTAAAGATAATTGGATGAAATCTTTTTGATTGTGTCACTAATTACCCCAAGTTTTGGTATCTTTAAAAAAAAACGGCGGCGGGACCGCCGCTCCCGCCGTCCGCCGCCGTTTTCCGCCGCCACCAAAAAAGAAATTTTTTATTGCATTTCTCGCCGAATTAGGCAATTTGGAATCATTTGAGACCATGTTATTTTTTCAAAAATTTTTCCCCTAACAAGCAACCCTGCGGGGGGGACTTAGTCATTTTTTTCAAATTCTCGTTTATGAAGGTATATCTTAAATACTGTATGCTACTCTCTTAGTTTTAAAGATAATTGGATGAAATCTTTTTGATTGTGTCACTAATTACCCCAAGTTTTGATTCAGTTATGTTAAAAAAGTATTATTTAAAAAAATCAGGTTGATATCTTTAAAAATAAGCTCAGAACTCATATTTTTAGCGTTTGGGGGGTTTTTGTGCTCCACAAGCCCTAAGAAGGAAAGTCCCAAAATGAATCTGTAATGGTTCGTTGATTCAGTTATGTTAAAAAAGTATTATTTAAAAAAAATCAGGTTGATATCTTTAAAAATAAGCTCAGAACTCATATTTTTAGCGTTTGGGGGGTTTTTGTGCTCCACAAGCCCTAAGAAGGAAAGTGCCGAAATTCAATTTTCAAAGTTTTATGTGTACATCCAGTCGTATAAGAGAGCCTACAAAAAGAATTAGGTTGATAACTATAAAAATAAGCCCACACGGCCTTCCCAAACTTTTATACTGAATTTCATTTCCTATAACTGTACAAACTTCCCCCCCCCCCCCTTACCCCAAGTACTAAAGTTTGGGAGGGCTGTGTGGGTTTGTTTTTAGAGTTATCAACCTAATTCTTTTTGTGAGCTCTCTTATATGACTGGATCTACACATAAAACTTTGAAAATTGAATTTTGGGACTTTCCCTCTAGGGGCTAGTGGAGCAAAAGACCCCCCCAAACACTAAAAATTTAAGTTCTGAGCTTATTTTTAGAGATATTGAGATTATTTTTTTTCGGAATTTGGAATCATTTGAGACCATGTTATTTTTTTCAAAAATTTTTCGCCTTACAAGCAACCCTGCGGGGGGACTTAGTCATTTTTTTCAAATTCTCGTTTATGAAGGTATATCTTAAATACAATATGCTACTCTCTTAGTTTTAAAGATAATTGGATGAAATCTTTTTGATTGTGTCACTAATTACCCCAAGTTTTGGTATCTTTAAAAAAAAACGGCGGCGGGACCGCCGCTCCCGCCGTCCGCCGCCGTTTTCCGCCGCCACCAAAAAAGAAATTTTTTATTGCATTTCTCGCCGAATTAGGCAATTTGGAATCATTTGAGACCATGTTATTTTTTCAAAAATTTTTCCCCTAACAAGCAACCCTGCGGGGGGGACTTAGTCATTTTTTTCAAATTCTCGTTTATGAAGGTATATCTTAAATACTGTATGCTACTCTCTTAGTTTTAAAGATAATTGATGAAATCTTTTTGATTGTGTCACTAATTACCCCAAGTTTTGATTCAGTTATGTTAAAAAAGTATTATTTAAAAAAATCAGGTTGATATCTTTAAAAATAAGCTCAGAACTCATATTTTTAGCGTTTGGGGTTTTTTTGTGCTCCACAAGCCCTAAGAAGGAAAGTCCCAAAATGAATCTGTAATGGTTCGTTGATTCAGTTATGTTAAAAAAGTATTATTTAAAAAAAATCAGGTTGATATCTTTAAAAATAAGCTCAGAACTCATATTTTTAGCGTTTGGGGGTTTTTTGTGCTCCACAAGCCCTAAGAAGGAAAGTGCCGAAATTCAATTTTCAAAGTTTTATGTGTACACCCAGTCGTATAAGAGAGCCTACAAAAAGAATTAGGTTGATAACTATAAAAATAAGCCCACACGGCCTTCCCAAACTTTTATACTGAATTTCATTTCCTATAACTGTTCAAACTTCCCCCCCCCTTACCCCAAGTACTAAAGTTTGGGAGGGCCGTGTGGGTTTGTTTTTAGAGTTATCAACCTAATTCTTTTTGTGAGCTCTCTTATATGACTGGATCTACACATAAAACTTTAAAAATTGAATTTTGGGACTTTCCCTCTAGGGGCTAGTGGAGCAAAAGACCCCCCCAAACACAAGAAAATTTAAGTTCTGAGCTTATTTTTAGAGATATTGAGATTATTTTTTTTTCAGAAACCTTTTTTAACAAAACCAAACTAAGTAATCATTGGAGATTTCATTTTGGGACTTTCCTTCTAAGGGCTTGTGGAGCAACAGACCCCCAAAAACACTAAAAATATGCGTTCTGAGCTTATTTTTAAAGATATCAACCTGATTTTTTTTAAATAAAACTTTTTTAACATAACTAGATCAACGAACCATTACAGATTTCATTTTGGGACTTTCCTTCTAGGGGCTAGTGGAGCAAAAGACCCCCCCAAACACTAAAAATTTAAGTTCTGAGCTTGTTTTAAGAGATATTGAGCTGATTTTTTTTGTCAGAAACCTTTTTTAACATAACCAAACTAAGTAATCATTGCAGATTTCATTTTTGGACTTCCCTTCTTGGGGCTAGTGGAGCAAAAGACCCACAAACACTAAACATTTAGGTTCTGAGCTTATTTTTAGAGATATTGAGTTGTTTTTTTTCAGAAAACTTTTTTAACACAACCAAACTAAGTAATCATTGCAGATTTCATTTTGGGACTTTCCTTCTTGGGGCTTGTGGAGCAACAGACCCCCAAAAACACTAAAAATATGAGTTCTGAGCTTATTTTTAAAGATATCAACCTGATTTTTTTAAATAATACTTTTTTAACATAACCGAACTAAGAAAGCATTACAGATTTCATTTTCGGACTTTCTTTCTAGGGTCTAGTTGAGCAAAAGACCCCCAAAACACTAAAAATATGAGTTCTGACCTTATTTTTAAAATATCAACCCGATTTTTTTTAAGAACACTTTTTTAACATGACCGAACTTGGTAACTTTTACAGATTTTTATTGTTTTTAGGGTCTTTTGCTCCACTAGCTTATAGAAGGAAAGTCCCAAAATGAAATCTGTAAAAGTTACCAAGTTTGGTTATGTTAAAAAAGTGTTCTAAAAAAAAGGAAGTTGATATCTTTAAAACTAAGCTCAGAACTCATATTTTTAGTGTTTTGGGGGTCTTTTGCTTCACTAGCCCCTAGAAGGAAACTCCAAAAATGAAAGGGGGGGGGGGGCGAAAGTGACACTTTTTGAAACCAAAATTAAAAGTTAAAGGAACTCAACTAAAAAAAAGAGTTACAGGTCTGACATTTTGCATGGCAGTTGCTTTATAGGGGTACAATATGGAACTGTGAAGAAACGGCGGCGCAACCGCCGAAAACCGCCGAGAAAAGGCAACAAAAATTACGGCGGGAAACAGCGGTTTTCGACGGTTGCGCCGCCGTTTCTTCACAGTTCCATATTGTACCCCTATAAAGCAACTGCCATGCAAAATCTCAGACCTGTAACCCTTTTTTTAGTTGAGTTCCTTTGTTGACTCTTAGTTTTGGTTTCAAAAAGTGTCACTTTCGCCCCCCGGCCCCCCCGTTGTAATGGTTCCTTAATTCGGTTATGTTAAAAAAGTTTTCTTTAAAAAATCAGATTGACATTTTTAAAAATAAGCTCAGAACTCATATTTTTAGTGTTTTTGGAGTATTTTGCTCCACTAGCTCCTAGAAGGAAAGTCCCAAAATGAAGTCCCAATAAAAAATCAGGTTGATATCTTTAAAAATAAGCTCAGAATGCATATTTTTAGTGTTTTTGGCGGTCTGTTGCTCCACAAGCCCCTAGAAGGAAAGTCCCAAAATGAAATCTGTAATGGTTCGTTGATTCAATTATGTTAAAAAGTATTATTTAAAAAAAATCAGGTTGATATCTTTAAAAATAAGCTCAGAACGATATTTTAGTGTTTTTGGGGGTCTGTTGCTCCACAAGCCCCTAGAAGGAAAGTTCCAAAATGAAATCTGCAATGATTACTTAGTTTGGTTATGTTAAAAAAGGTTTCTGAAAAAAAATCATCTCAATATCTCTAAAAATAAGCTCAGAACTTAAATTTTTAGTGTTTGGGGGGGGGGGGTCTTTTGCTCCACTAGCCCCTAGAAGGAAAGTCCCAAAATGAAATCTGTATTGGTTCGTTGATCTAGTTATGTTAAAAAAGTTTTATTCAAAAAAAATCAGGTTGATATCTTTAAAAAAAAGCTCAGATCGCATATTTTTAGTGTTTTTGGGGGTCTGTTGCTCCACAAGCCCCTAGAAGGAAAGTCCCAAAATGAAATCTCCAATGATTACTTAGTTTGGTTTTGTTAAAAGGTTTCTAAGAAAAAATCATCTCAATATCTCTAAAAATAAGCTCAGAACTTAAATTTTTAGTGTTTGGGGGGTCTTTTGCTCCACTAGCCCCTAGAGGGAAAGTCCCAAAATTCAATTTTCAAAGTTTTATGTGTAGATCCAGTCATATAAGAGAGCTCACAAAAAGAATTAGGTTGATAACTCTAAAAACAAACCCACACGGCCCTCCCAAACTTTAGTACTTGGGGTAGGGGGGGGGGGGGGGGGGGGAAGTTTGTACAGTTATAGGAAATGAAATTCAGTATAAAAGTTTGGGAAGGCCGTGTGGGCTTATTTTTATAGTTATCAACCTAATTCTTTTTGTAGGCTCTCTTATACGACTGGATGTACACATAAAACTTTGAAAATTGAATTTCGGCACTTTCCTTCTTAGGGCTTGTGGAGCACAAAAAAACCCCAAACGCTAAAAATATGAGTTCTGAGCTTATTTTTAAAGATATCAACCTGATTTTTTTTAAATAATACTTTTTTAACATAACTGAATCAACGAACCATTACAGATTCATTTTGGGACTTTCCTTCTTAGGGCTTGTGGAGCACAAAAACCCCCCTAACGCTAAAAATATGAGTTCTGAGCTTATTTTTAAAGATATCAACCTGATTTTTTTAAATAATACTTTTTTAAACATAACTGAATCAATCAGCATACTGTATTTAAGATATACCTTCATAAACGAGAATTTGAAAAAAATGACTAAGTCCCCCCCGCAGGGTTGCTTGTTAGGGGAAAAATTTTTGAAAAAATAACATGGTCTCAAATGATTCCAAATTGCCTAATTCGGCGAGAAATGCAATAAAAAATTTCTTTTTTGGTGGCGGCGGAAAACGGCGGCGGACGGCGGGAGCGGCGGTCCCGCCGCCGTTTTTTTTAAAGATACCAAAACTTGGGGTAATTAGTGACACAATCAAAAAGATTTCATCCAATTATCTTTAAAACTAAGAGAGTAGCATACTGTATTTAAGATATACCTTCATAAACGAGAATTTGAAAAAAATGACTAAGTCCCCCCCCGCAGGGTTGCTTGTTAGGGGAAAAATTTTTGAAAAAATAACATGGTCTCAAATGATTCCAAATTGCCTAATTCGGCGAGAAATGCAATAAAAAATTTCTTTTTTGGTGGCGGCGGAAAACGGCGGCGGACGGCGGGAGCGGCGGTCCCGCCGCCGTTTTTTTTAAAGATACCAAAACTTGGGGTAATTAGTGACACAATCAAAAAGATTTCATCCAATTATCTTTAAAACTAAGAGAGTAGCATACTGTATTTAAGATATACCTTCAACGAGAATTTGAAGAAAATGACTAAGTCCCCCCGCAGGGTTGCTTGTAAGGCGAAAAATTTTTGAAAAAAATAACATGGTCTTAAATGATTTCAAATTGCCTAATTCGGCGAGAAATGCAATAAAAAAAATTTTTACCCCCCCCCCAAAAAAAATTTTTTTTGGGGGGGGGGTGGGGGGTCGACGATAATTTTAAAAGTAACTTTGGCCCCATAGAAGCTTAAATCCAAAATTAGCTCCCTCTAGCTCTAAGGGTTCTCGAGTAAACCCCCCCCCCCCTGCCCAAATGGTTATTTTCCACATCCCCCTTTATTCCAGTATATGTTTGACTTGGGCTTTCGGCCCCCTGGGGCTAAAAGAATTTGAATTAGTCTTTAAGCTTAATCTTCCTTGATATTTTTTTATTTGTCAACAAGCTAAAACGTTATCATTTTTTTAGATCAACAGATCAAGATGGCATATTGACTGATCTAAGACAGAAACTGAACATGGCAAATGAAACTCTTGACTCAGTGACAGGACACATTGATAACCTAAACAAAACTATTCATGAAAAAGACAATGAGTTGAAGAGAGCTCAAGAAGAATTAGAAGAATTAAAAACATTGTCAGAAAATGACGTTGCTTCCAGAAACAATGATATTGAGATGTTGAACAAAATTAAGGAGGATACTTTAGTATCTTTCAATCAGCTTCAGTCTAGTTATGAAGCTGTATTAAAAGAAAAGGCTGAACTCGAAGCAAAGAATGAAGACAATTCCACAATGGTTGCTACAGTTGAACAGAAAGCTGAAAGCTTGAATGCTGAGCTAAGTGAAGCCAAGGAGAAACTAGAGATAATGGAAGAGAAACTTTCCTCTATTAGGTAAATTGATTTATTTCCAAATATCTACAGCAACACTAGCCATGAAAATATTTCAAGTTCACCTTTTGCTTTTGATTTTTAAGTTTGTTATTTTTTGATTTTATAAGTTGCTGACAAATAAGAGAACTTGAGTCTTTTAGAATAGCTCTATCTAGTTATATGAACGTACGGTCATTCATACATAAGTTAAAACAAGCCATTACGGGATAAATCAATGGACGACAATGTGACGTACGTCCAATGATGATAAACAAAATTTTCTCTTTCTGTAGATTATAACTATTCGTTGGTTGAAACGTTTAGATCTCTCCTTAATGAACCAACCATTTGAAGTTTGATAAAGGTATCCGATGTCTTAAAGCCATCAAATAAGAAAAAGTTGTTTTAATTTTGGGTACTAGTGTAATCAACAGTCCAATGTTCCCAACCCTCCTTGAGTTAAAGAGTAGTTGCGATGTTAATTTTTGGGATAAATTTTTAGGTCAGAGAAGCATGGTCTAGAAGATTCCGTGGCTAATTCACAATTACAAATAGCTGAACTTCATCAAGATTTAGATAATGTCAGAAATACCAAAGAAGCTGAAATAGTAACTCTGAGGTAATTTTTATAATTTTCTTTGGTAACAAGGAATTCCAATAGCAACAAGGACAATTTTTTGCATAAATAGCGCAGCATTTGAAGTAAACAATAGTTTAGTTGAAGGGGAAAAATAAATAAAAACATTACATTAAATAAAATGTAAATAAAAATGATTTATAACTTTATTGTCGTAACAGTGCTGTATTGATATAATCTATTTATAATATAGTAGCTGTGCTTTAAAACAATATTTAATTATCCATATAGTAATACAATTTCTCAAATTTTCATGGGTTTATTTTAGAGTTCATAGATTATACAGTACACGGGTTATTTAAGTGATGAAAAAAATGTTTTCTTAATTCAGGGGTGTATTTTCCGCAAAATTGACCCTGCTAAAGGGGGGGGGGGGGAGTAAAAAAATGTAAAAATTAAGAGAACTGAAAAAAATTTCATTTTCTCCCCTCCTTGGTGTAAAAAAATAAAAGAATATGCAAGAAGGTTGATAATATGAATTAAATCAAGAGTTCTGTAATATTTTTCCATTTTTCCCCTTCCTTACTGGAAAAAAACAAGAAGGTGAAAAAAATATAATAAATTGCAGCAGGGGGAAAAATAAATCTTGTGCAGCAAAGAAAAAAATAAATATTGTGCAGAATATACGCCCATGTCTTAATTCCAGTTTTAATTATTTATTCTGAGAGATATCTTCCTTATCAATGTAATTTGTAACAATTACATGTTACTTCCTTATTTTATGTTTCATGGTAAAAATAATTACAGAATAGACTCGATACAAAATAGGGGCAAAATATAATAAAAAAAAGTTGATAGGATTAGGTTGTTTAGAGGAAATATTAAAATCTTGATAGTAGAATGAAAGGTATCATGCTTTCGCCTTTTCTGTCAATTAAAATTATCCATTGGGAAGAAAAACATTATATTTTTACTTTTCCTATAATGATAGGAAATAGATAGCATTATACACAACCATAACAAGGATGACAATTGGCAACATTTTTAAAAGCGAAGACTGGTAAACTAGACAGACTAGATTGTTTAGATGCTTTTAACATTTTGTATAATTGTCCAAGGAATCAATACTTGAAATATAAAGTAAATATGTTAATTAAATCATATAACAAAAAAAGCAGATCAAAATTATCTTTAAAATTGGACATACGGACTTTTATGCATTTGTAAATGCTATAGGACTTATCTTGTAAAGTTTGAAACAGATCAGACGATTTAAACATGCCCATTAACGCTATTCGTGTAGTGTAATCAGACCGACATTACATGTAAGAAAGCTTTGCCTTTAAAAACGTAATCATGTAATTGTTGGCTAATTAATTTATTATTTGTTTCCTTTTTCCTTGAGTATCCAATATCCAAATGGATATCTAACATGTTGTATGGCTTAGCAATCCGACACAGGGAGTGAGGGGGCATTGAGTTTATTACACCAGTCTCCAAAGTTTCATAATAACTATTTCTTATTGGCTGACTTAACAACTTTGGGGACTTTTATTGAATTTTGATTGTTTGGTTCATTTAGTTGAATGTCCAAACGTTTCGACCACTAATTTTTATCTACAGAAGGGGTAATTTTTTGTGTCATTGGGGTTGTACATCAATTAATCGGCCATAAGAATATTTTAAATAAACTGATAACTTGTTAATTTCAACTGATCTTGTAAAGTTTTAAATGTTAATTAGTAAAATTCATAACAAGAAATAAAGATCAATTGTGGTATTTTAGCAGTCAAAAATATTTTTTTGCTTTTAATTCCAAAGATTTAAAGATTCCAAATACCTGTTAATAGGAAGCTTTATGTTGGACTTTTTAGCTTTATATTATATTTCTCTATATGTAGTAAAGCTTTGCTCTAAGAAATCTATTTTCAAGAAGCAAGAAATTTAAAATCAATTTAGAATACCTAGAAAATTTAATTCGATCTCTATAAAATGAAATTTTACAAACCAATAAAATCAGTTGTATACAGTATCTTCCTAGCTTATACTTTAGCCACTCGGAAACTAATTGTAATTTCTGTGATTGTTATTTAGATCGATGTCATATTGATATCAAAGTTAGTAGATAGGTGTATTTTTTTTAAAAGCGAAGCTTTTCTTTTATTAGGGTAGGTCCGTAAGTTCGTAACGGTTAGCTCTTTTCGTTAATTTAGGTATTTTAGAAATGTCCTATGGATTTCAAACTTAGCATGATGATTCCTGTAGTAGTGAGGTACGATTTAGAAAGCGTAGCAAATCTAAACTGTTACCAGAATGTCCGTACGTCAATTTTACAATGTTGATTTTTAACTTTAAAAAAAAAAATTTTATGCATTATAATTATCCAATTGATCTGAATTTTTGAATACTGATTCCTATTACCACAAGACACGATGTTATAATCGAAGAATCTCTATAAAGGGGGGTTTTTAATGCAACCATCTCATAATCAATGATTAAATGGCACTTAGAATTAGAATTTCGATCTGAAATTTTGCATGAATAATCCTTGGTAGGTCTATTTTCCCTAAATCGAACAAAAAGTTGGAAGGTAACGGCTGGCGGCTCAGCCGTTTTGCCATTTTTTGGATATCTTAAAAGCAAATGAGTCACGAAAACTATCTACATAATACATTTTGTGGCTTAAAAACCCTATCAAACGGTTCTAGCCGGTAGCTGTTAGTACTAGAAATTTAAAAAATGGTTATTGCTATCATTTAACATGAATTAAACCAAAAATATTTTTTAAAAAGTTGATTCCTACGTAATTTATGATAAATTTGCCCTGAAAATAGGCCAAAAACGTCTAAACGGCTGAGCCGCCTGCCGTTACTTTTCCAACTTTTTGTTCGATTTAGGGAAATAAACCTACCAAGGATTACTCATGAAAAATTTCAGATCGAAATTCGTATTCTAAGTGCCATTTAATCATTGATTACAAGATGGTTGCATTAACCCCCCCCCCCCCCCCTCCCTCCCTATATATCCTTACTAGTATCCTGTAATTCAACACCAAATTTGTTTAGACTTATGCATTAATTTTCTGCTTATTTAGTTCTGACACTCTACAAGTTTTAATGATCGTTTGTCCTACCATTTCAGATCTTCCCTTTTATGGATGTTGTCATAACGAGGCTATGACTAATAACTATGAATAAAGTTTTCCTTGTTTTGTTTGGACCATTACAGATTTGGCTTTTTACAATGTAGTAAAGTTAAACGCGCCTTCATTCTTCTCCTTTTTACATCAAATACAAGTATTTTCAAAAACAAAGGCAATTAATGACTTATTAAGCACACGATCCGTAGGAGCAAACAGAACTTTTAATTGTTTTCCCTGAAGAGTAGAGCCAAATCAGTTCAGTGGGTACCGAGATCTTAAGCTTCAGACAGACGGACAGACATCGTTCTACTTTGTTGCTTTTATTTTTTCCACTTAAAAATGCTTATTGTACAATCATACTTATACCTAACCTATATATAAAAGATTTTATCATAATAGTTTTCTTTTTATTAGGGAGCAATTAGCCTTGAATATGAGCAAGTTCGAACAAGTAGAATCAGAGAAGGCTGAATTCAATGGTCAAATCTCAACATTATCTGAACAGATTGAACTGCTTACTGTGAAGAACAAAGGTCTTGAAGAGGAAGCAGGTTCTCATGTACAAACAATTGTTCAAGAGAAAGATGTGCTGCTACAACAACTTGATGAAATTAAGGTTCATCAACTTAGAACTGAAGAAGTGATGAAAGATCTCACGGAAGAAAAATCAATTCTTGAAAGTGTATTAGATGAAAAATCAGCTGAAATAACTAAACTAAATGACGACCTGGAGAATAGAGATCAAGTTGAAAGTGATTTAAAACAAGAAATTGAAAAGATCCTGGCAGAAAAATCGGAACTTGAAAAGCTTGCAGAAGCCTTTGCTGACAGAGATATCATTGAAAATGTTTTGGACGAGAAAGCTAATGAAATAACAAATCTTCATGATGAACTGGAAAACATGGAACAGGAGAAAACTAACCTTGAAGAGGCATTAGCTAAAACTCTTGCTGAAAAAGTCGAAATTGAAAAACAGTTACAAGACGCTACCAATTTTGCCGAACATAACAAGAAAGCCTTTGAGTATGAGGTTCAAACTATTATTGAAAATGCTAATTCTGATATCAAGAAAGTTCAAGAAGAAATTGCACTGGAAAAAGAAAACTTGTCATCCAAGCTTAATCAACTTGAATCAGACAAAAATGCTCTTGTTGAACAACTATCTCTGGTTGCTGAAGAAAAGGAAACAGCATATTCTACCATTAATAATCTTGAAGATGCCAAGAATAAGATCGAAGAAGAAAAGATTGATCTAGAGATAAAATTGGAAGAGCTAATCCAAGCTAAAAGTACCATGGAAGAGCAGCTCGCTGATCTTGCTCAAATTAAACAAGATTATGAAGAGTTACTCAAGACTAAAGAAGACGCTGAACAAAAACTAGCTTCCACTGCACAAAATATTAATTTGCTGAAGGAAGAAAAATCTATTTTAGAGAAACAACTTCAAGAATCTAATGAAATTGCAAACAACAGCATTTCTGCATTGAATGCTGAACTTTCCGAGATGACAACAAAGCTTGAACAAGAAACATTGAAATATCAGACTGAATTACAAGCTATTTATGATGCTAAGACCAACCTTGAACACAGAATTGAAGAATTATCCGCTAAAGACACTTTTAAGCAATCACAACTAGAAAAGGATCTTGAAGACTCTAGAGCTTTAGTTGAACAAGAAAGACATGAGTTCCAAGAGAAGTTGACTATTATTACCAATGATAAAACTGATATTGAAAATAGAATGAAAGTTATTATTGAGGAGAGTGAAAAGAAATTGAATGATGCCCAGGAGTCCCTCAAGGACATACAATCAAAGATTGATGGAAATGAGAAGGAAATGAAGGAGAAAAGTGACAAGATCATACAATTAGAGAAGGAACTGGAAGAAGTGAAGGAGAGAAGTTCTGAAGAGGCTAGTTATATTCAGGTAAACCTTATATAAAAGTAAACGGGTGTCTTATTCTATGTATGTCCTTTAAGATCTCTTTAATGGAATGAACAATCGTACTACAAGTGATTTTACATTTTTGATGGCCCGAGTAAAGTAATTTGCATTGTAGTAAACAAGACATTTAAAATTGTACAAGATTTTTAGCTGAATATTCCATTAAAATGGGGGTCATTTTCTTCACTTATTTTCTGTAAAGTTGGATGTAACATGTTAGTCAAATGCTCTAATAAGTCAAACTGTTCTTAATAAGACTACACAAAACTTTATGGAAAATACGCGAAAATTAATTTATCTTTGTTGCTACTGCTATATGTTATTTTTCCTGTTTAAATGAAATGCAATATGTACAATTTATACATACTTACCGATTCTGTATTCTTATATCAGGAAAAATTGTAAGTATCGAAATGCACCTCCAAGGAATTGCACCCTTTTGATAACCATAAAATAGGTTAGCTGGAGTTCAGTACTCCAAAATTATATTTTGGTTTGGATTCTCGTAGTCGGTTAGTTTGATCCATGAGTTTAGACTCAAGAGGATTTGAAACAAAATTAGATATGATTTCTATCTTTCATTGAACCAACCTTGCCAACAGACAACCAACCCTTGGCATGAACTTAATAATCTTGGTCTCTTAACCAAGTATGGTAATGAGTTGCCCCCATTTGGTGTCAAAGTATCCCCCTACATTAGGTAATTTCAACAAAAAAAAATTTGGTCGCGGTTCAAATACCTGTTCTATACATAAAAATAAGCAATACTATGAATTTTTTTGGTTCTATCTTGATTCTAAGTGGTAGAAGGTAAAATCAAGATTTTTCGAAAATACGCGAAGAACGAATCTTTAAACCTGAACATTAAGGTTATCGGTTAACGGTCTTTAGGCTGTCCTAAGGGCACCAGTTTGTCATTTTAGACTATAATTTCTAACGGTAACTGCCTTTCATTTGCCTTGGCATTTCTAAAAAGATATAGAACGCCTTTCTGGCCCATCTGTGGTCTGAGATCTGAAAAATTTGTCAAATCAAGGTTCCCTTTGTACTCTAAAGTCATGTATCGAGAACTGAAAAACATCAAAGTTTCAACCTAGTTTTTAACACAATAACTCTAAAATTGGCCACAGATGAGCAAGAAAAATGTTCTTTAGCATTTTAGTAATGGATTCTACTAGGAGGTACCATTTGAACATATATTCTGAAACGACATGAAAGGTGGCACTAAAGTCGAGAACTGAAAATATTTTAAGATTCTTGGATTTTGGTAATTATTGGGTTAGTATATTGGCCATAGAATCAGTTATAGGTGTCCAAATCACTTCCAAAGGTGTTTTTGTTGTCAGGGTAATATGCTGGGTCAGATATTTTAGAGATAGAGTATGACAGTTAGTATGTACTAAGACATTTATCCATTAGTATCTGTATTCCTTTTTAAAAGATATTTCAATTTTGAAGCGTTTTACAGCAATTCTTACAAAATACCGAAAATGGCAAATTATTGCAAATTTTTATCAAACAAGGATGACAACAACCATAAAAGCGAAGCTCCAATCTGGTTGGACAAACGAACATGAACACTTATTGAGTGTCAGAATTGAATAAGCAGAATACAAATGTATAAGTTGAAAAAAATAGTACATTGTTGCAAAACTGCTTAAATACAGGATACTGTTTAAGGACATACTTAAATTTTTAGAACTTGATTATAGACATGTTTTACTAATATAATTGTACCTTGTTGTAATAGGAATCAGTATTCCAAAAATCAAATGAAAAGGATATTTACATCATATAAAAATGGATGAACGGACATTTTGGTAACATTTATAGAGTTGCTACGCTTCCAAAATCATACTTTACTGTTATATGAATCATTATGTCTAAATTAACTGTCTTGGAAAGATGGACAGTCGGACCGACCCTAATTTTTGCAAGACTTTTGCCCTTCTGGTGTAAGTTGGGTGAGAAATAGACTTTCAGCCCTTAAACACATTAACAACAAAGATTTATCTACTGTCTTTAGCTCTCCAGGCAGACCTGGCAAGGTCAAAACTTGGATTTTGAAGGCGAAGGTGGAACATTAAAATTTTTTTGGTTACCTGTCTTCAGGGTACGAATTTTAGACTAGGCATCCTTTAATGTTATCTCCTACTCTCAATATGACCTTTCTCAAGCACCTTAAACACCATTCTAGCCCAACTCTAGCGGGATAAGAGCACCTGTGCCAGCAGGCAGGTTGAAAGATAGACTTTTCGAGCTACATTTTTTTCAATGGAGCCTTCAATGGAGCCTTGGTAACACTTTTTTCAGATCTTAGTTCACATAAGGGCCAGAAAGACGCTCTTAAGCTTTTTAGAAATGGCAAGAAGAATGAAAGGCAGTTGCCATTTGAACTTATAGTCAAAAATTACTTTAAGTTGCCTTTAGGGCAGCCCAAAGACGGGTAACCAAGAACCTCGATGTTTCAGATAATTCGCGTATTGGCAAAAAAATGTAAAATCACCTTCTACCACTAAGAATGCTTCTAGAAAGCTAAAATTGCATATATAAGCTTATATTTATGCATAGAACAGGTATTTGTACCGCGACCTTTGATTTTCTCCATTTGGTTACATTATGAAATTACGGGCCTACATTGACCATTATTTTTGAGCATTTGACATGTGCAAAAATCCTTTAATGTCTTCAGTTAATTGTATTAATGTGGTTTTAAACAAAGATTGGAAACCTCACCCACCTGACAACTTGTCAGTGGGTGGACTCCCGCATGGGTGGAATTTGAAAGAAATCTAGGAAAACCATGAGTATTGTCTAAAAGGTTGAGTGTTGATGCAGCATTTGTCTTCTTATTTACTTTCAGACAAAATCTTTTAGATTGATTGCTTTCATCTGAGTCTATTGTAAATATCAAACTCACCTTTTTGTACTATGCATTTGTTTAAAAGTGAGCCTAATTTATGATCCTTGTTAAAAAATAAAATGAAAGTTTAGTAGCTTAAAATACCTAAAATCTTACCTAACCTTCTTTCAAAATAGCTTTAAACTTGTATTAAGGTTTAAAGCTATTTTAAGCAAATTCCGATTGGCACTTTGTTGAATGAAATGAGGTTACAATTAGTCTTAATTATAAGTTTTATATCATTAAAGTAAAAGGGGTATTTCTACGAAATGCTTTTAAAATTTAGTTTTGTTAGCCCCGAGTGGTCGCGCTAAGAAAACTGGTATTAATTATTAATTTTGTAATTTGAAATACGCTGCTGTACATGATTTTTCAGTATGGCTGAGAATAGGGTTCTAATTCAACAGATATTAATCGGTTTCTAATCCATAATGGAAACTCTTTTTCATATTCTACGTGAATGAATATAAAAAGCATCAAAACTTTAAATACCTTAACTTCTTAAATACCCTTCGTGGACCTATCCCTTTCTATTTGAAACAAAAATGGGAACAGTATTGAATGGAATGGATGGAATGTTTTTGTCCCACCATTCAATCCTTCCATTAGCCAATACAATAAACACACAACAATCTGAGGATGCATGCGGTTAGAAAAAAAAGATGGGATAAAACAATTCTATGTGTATTAGAGGGTTTTCAAATATCTTGAAATTACGAATTTATAGTTGCTGTTGATACAAACACTCATAAGTATGCATCTAAGCTTTTTTGTGGTTTAATTTTGTTCTTTCTTAATTTCAAAATGTCGAGATATTTACATGAATTAAGCCACGATCACTTTCTTTTGGCCCTTGGACTAGAAAATTAAGTATAGCATTGTAGTATTAATATGAATCCAGTTTTCTACAAATATAAAAATGTACAATCATCAGATTTAAACCTTTTTTTACCCGTGCCTTAGGCATCTCGGGGCTATTTAAACTAATTTTAATCTTATAATTGTACATTTTTATATTTGTAGAAAACTGGATTCATATTAATACTACAATGCTATACTTAATTTTTCAGTATGGGTGAGAACCAGTTCAATCCATCGGATATTAATCGGTTTCAAAGCCATACTGAAAAAAAACTTAAGTGTTTTATCTTAAGGGTTTTATTATTATTCTAACTAGTGGATTTACCTCACCCAAATGTCCTAAAAATCTTCCAACAGTTCTTAAGATAATAGGGGACATGACATTTTCGATATTTTAAAAAGTAATTGCCTTTGAAAGCATCTAATGTGCATTGATGGCCTTTTTCTGTTTCCATCAGATTTTATTGTTTAGCATTGGGTCTAGATAAATATATTTTCTTTAATTAGATAGTGCAATTTCTTAATGTTACCATACAATTTATTTGCTTGATAAAATTGCCTACTATAAAGACATTTTTCATTTGGCTCAAATTAAATTATCTTTTCTACGAATGGTAAGGAGAGCAGAGAAGTAGCCTAAAACCATCCCAAGACTTTAATCTAAAAATTAAAATCAGATTATCATGTTCTCTAATAAAGCAAAACTTGCAGCGGCCTTAAACAACAATACCTCCCATCCATACTCTTTAACACATCCCCTCCCATCCTACTGTTCAGTAGTTATCGATCTTGAGTCACATAAAAATATACCTACTATTCATATAACAGAGTAAAGCATGTGGTGTAATAGAAGTATAATAGAAAAATATTTGGGAAAGTATATGAGATATTACATATGAGATATTACACATTCTTCTTCTATGTAATTTATATTTCATAAGGTTGGAAAGATTAAATTTAAGAATCTGTGGAAAGGAATTGAAAACATTTATGTCAGAAAATAACTCCCACAGGAAATTAAGATTATAATTGTTCTGACTTTAACTTAAATTTATGTTCTTTCTAACGTTTAAAGGAAGCATGCAAGAAATACCACGCTTTAACTGCTGAAAGACTGCTACAAGTAGACCAAATACCCCAAATTTGAAGCCTTCAGCTTCTATAACAAAAAAGTTCTAGGCATTTTAAAATGACATTTTATGTACAATGGAAATTTTGAAAGAATTGCGATGCTCATGTTGAAAACTTTAAAATTAAACTACGTGGCCTAGAAACAAAATTATAAGCTTATTTTTGTCATAAATTTAGGTTTCCAGTAACTAATTATATTTTTACAATAAAAATACCCATATTTATAGTCAAAATCATTAAAAAAAATTAAGTTTTACTTGCGTTGTACCGAATGTACTGTAGCCAATCAGAAAGCTGAATCAGCTTAACAACCAATCACAGCTAAGCTTGTATTAGTTTACCCCTTTGTTTCCGCTATGATTTTCGTTTAAAAATGCAATTTAAATCGAATTTTTTTCATAGATTTTGACTATGAAATATGGTGTTTTTATTGTAAAAATGTAATCAGTTACAGGCAATCTAAGTTTCTGACAAAGATAAGGTTATAATTTTATGTCTAGGCAACGTAATTTAATATTGTTTTTTTTTTATGAGCATTGGAAATCTTTCAAAAATTCCATTGTACATAAAATGCCATTTTGAAATGCTTAGAACTTTTTTGTTATTGAAGCTGAAGGCTTATACTTTGGGGTATTGGGTCTTCTTGTGGCAGTCTTTCAGCAGTTAAAGCGTGTTATTTCTTGCAGGCGTCCTTTAAGTTAAAATAATCCTATCCACACCCCTCCTCAACCGAACTTTATATTAAAAAAATGTCCCAAACATTCGGACAATTGGGCGTTCAAATAGGACCTAGTGGTAGTTAGAATCAGTTGAGAACAAAATCTTAGCCGTTCCTTCTTGCCAGATATAGCCATTTTAAGATTTTAGTTAAATTACACTAAATAACCTAATACAAACTTCATTCTACTTTGAAAATTTTAGTGTAATTGTAGTTGAACAGCCTCAAAATAGAGAATATTTGCTTCTCTGACCAAACTGACTGCCTGAAGTTCCTAATAGTAAGTGCCTTATTGTGTTAACAGAAGTTGGGATTCGAACCCATTCCCAAAACCATCTAATAAGGAATAGCTGTATATTACAGCATGACGACAGTAATTTGTCTATAAGGCTCAGGCAATGGATGCCCCTCTGGATACCCTCTGCTAATCCTTGCTGTTATTGGTGATCAGCAGGGTCAGCTCCTTGTTGGACTTGTACCTGGGGTTCCCCACAGCCAGGCATCTGCACTGGAAGTTTGGCCTGGTCTTGACCACCATCTCTGTCCTCATGGTTAGTTTGATGAGTATGGGTCTTCCCCAGGCTTGGCAGGGCTGGGGCCACTGGCTTAATGGGAGTGGGGGCAACCATGGCTTCTCTCCCAACTGATCTATACCATCAGCATGGGTCCATCAAACAATAACTGTGTCTCCCCAACTCCATCAGAAAGAACCCTCCCAGGTTCAGGGTATGATTCAAGATTCACACCAGCATCTTGCCTCCTAAGCCTAAGTGCGGCTCATTACTTGCAGCTATCCTTCCATGGCAGCTGTGCTGATCTGGGATTGTCAGGGGAGCATCTCATCATAGCTCTACCCTGATCTTGATCCTCCAGAAGATCATGGTGGTGTGTATCTTGAACCATGCCCTAAACCTGGGAGGGTTCTTTCTGAGGGAGTCAGTGGACACAGTTACTGTTTGATAGAGATGATGGTATGGATCAATTGGGAGAGTAGCCATGGTCGCCCCCACTCCCATTGAGCCAGTGGCCCCAGCCCTGCCAAGCCTGGGAAAGGCCCAGGGCCAGAGCTCCTCCCAACACCAGCGACTGAAGGCAAGATTTGCTCTGGCCGTACAATCAACTATCTGGCCAAGGCAGATCTCATGAGGCCACTGGCAGCCACAGCCATTGTCTACATTTGTTCAGAGCTGACAGATGACCAGGATATGGGTAGCATGGAGTTGCTGGCCATTCCCATCCAGGTAGGGCCCCGAGAAGATGAAAATGGAAAACTGGACAGGGGCTGTTCTAAGTTGTACACCGAGGTGTTCGAGGTGCCCCAAGGAGGCGCAAACTGGATAGGGTTGGGTTTACACATCAAACTGCCCCCCAGGAGAGAGATGGTGGTCAAGACCAGACTCTACTTCCAGCGCAGGGGACTGACTGTTGGGAAACCAAGGAACAAGTCCAACAAGGAGCTGACCCTGCTGGTCACCAACAACAGCCAGGATTAGCAGGGGGTATCCAGAGGGGCATCATTGTCCGAGCCCAATATACAAATTACTGTCATCATGCTGTAATATACAGCTATTCCATGTTGGATAGTTTTGGGAATGGGTTCGAATCCCCACTTGTGTTAATACATTAAGGCACTTCCTGTTAGGAACTCCAGGCAGTCAGTTTGGTCAGAGGAGCAAAGCTTCTCTATTTTAGGGCTGTCCCACTACAATTACACTAAAAGAATCAATGTAGAGTGAAGTTTGTATCAGGTTATTTAGTGTAATTTGACTAAAATCTTAAAATGGCCATATCTGGCAAGAAGGAACGGCTACGATTTTGTTCTCAACTGATTCTAACTACCACTAGGTCCTATTTGAACGCCCAATTGTCCGAATGTCTGGGACATTTTTTTAATATAAAGTTCAGTTGAGGAGGGGTGTGTATCATAAAGGGGTTGTTGCACGAAATGCATTTAACCTTGATTAATTGAAATGTTTTTCCTGTTCAATGGTTTAAATTACATTTATAGGGTTTTTATTTGAAAGAATTTTAATTTTCTACCATGTAGTTTAAAAAATATCAAGACTTAAAAATCCTATTCTTGTGTTATATGCAATTTATATAGCTGGCTTATATTCACAAAAACAGCATGACGACTAATTTAGTGATGTCAAATTGTTTTTATTTAATACAAAATTATTTATGCTTGATGGTATATTTGTAACTTCTACTTGAAATCATTCTTATGGAATGCACTTCATGCAACTATACCTTTTTCTTGTTTGTCCTTTATTTCTCGCTAGGCACTCAAGCTATGAGTTGTTCCATTTAATTAAGCTTCACTGAAGTCGAGATGGTTTAGATCATTTTATTTTTAGATTAACAAATTAGGGCAGTTTATCCAGTAGGAGGGGATTGGGGGAGATCGTTATTTTAGCCTGCTACAGAGTACACTTTATTATAGAACATGAAAATCTGGTGTAAGATTCAAGTAATAATATATCCATTATTACATATTAGTTGTGCTTTAGAAAACTTATTTTCTTAAAATAATATAAAATCTATACGTAGTCAATTGCACATGTTTCTCATCAATCTATTTTCAATATTGGGCAATAATATTATTTAACAAATTAGGATTATATATTTCTTTATACGAAAACTAGCGGCTACGTCCCTAGAGGCCTCTAGGGACACGTAAAATTGTTTCTTTTCAATATATTTTAAAATCAGCTAATTACCAAAAATATTTTTTTCGGTGATAGATGGAGTTAGTTATGTTTTTAGCTAATTGCAAAGAATGTCCTTATGGCAGCGGTTTTTTTTACTTATTTTTGTCGATTTCTCTGGGGTTGGTGATGTTACCCTCCCCCAAAATAGTTATAAACCTTCCCGGAACGTATGTATAGCTACCCTGTCTGTTAAGGATAACCCGATCGGTTCAGTGGTTAGCGAGATCCTTTGTTACAAACAAACAGAAAGGGGTAATATTGATATTCTCGCGATTAAAAGATTAGTAATTTATTTTTACTTTTTCGTCAGGATCTTGAAGCTATGCAAGAGGAACAGACGAACCAAATAAAATCTTTGGAAACACAACTCACCACCTTTACTCAAGATATCCAAACATTAAAGGTAATTTTCCCCCTATTTGTTACCTATTTGTTGGAGCATAATTCATAAGAAGGTTCAGGTATTCAATTTAGAATCATGTTTACTTGTAAAGTGAATTATGTCAATCAAACATCAGTTTTAACAATTGAAAAAAAAGGGTAACTTTTTTCGCGTATTTTTACTAAAGTTGTGTGTTAGGTCAATATGTCAAACTGTTCTTATTGGCCATTTTATATATATACATTAAGTTATAATTAAGCCTAGTTTGACTTTACAAGCGCATTTGACTACTAAACTTTACAGAAAATTCGCGAAAAAAATCACCTCCTTATACGAGGCAATAAGTAGATAATATTTAAACTTACAGTAAAGGAAATAGAGAACTTGAAACAGTAGTTAGACATTTAATTTCCCATGCCTAAGCTACTTGCAAGTGTTCGTGATTGATCACATGTATCTTTTTGGTGCATAAGATGGACATAAAGACATACCTAAGTTATAGAGTAGCTAGTTACGCCTCAGATAAAAGTGTTACTCAATATTGTTTGTACCTATATGGTGTTTTTGTTGTGGTGTAAATGTGTGTTTATGATAGGATTATAATCAGTTAATACTTATTAGGGTTGGGCCGGATATCCGGACATTTTAAATATCCGACCGTATATAAATTATCCGGCAGGATATCTGGCATTATAATCGTTTATATTATACTACAAAAATCCCTACTATTTAAATTTTAAATGGCTGTAATTTCTAATTTTTTGTCTTCAGAAAATATTAATTTTTCGAAAAGTAGTAGTTTCACGAAAGGCATTTGAACTGGATATCCGGCATTAGAAATCAGCCGGATATCCGCTATCCGGCCAAAAAAAAAAGTATCCAGCCCAACCCTAATACTTACCCAGACCTGTCCAGGGATAACGGAAATGTTTATTTTAGGATTATTTAATACCTATATTTGCGACAACTTTTGTTTAATAGAATCTTCCAATTTTTACATTTTATTTAACGGCCTACTAAATTGCTTTAAGATCCATGTCAGATCTATATAGGAAATAAATGTCTATAAATGAGCTCAAGTATTTAATATTGTTGGTTATTACTAAATAGTTAAAAATATTATGTGACACTTGAAAAATTTTATTTATTACCTCACCCTCTCCCTTTTCAAAATATTTTTAACTAGTTGCTTTGCCCCTAGCTTCAAGTGCATTGCGGGTGATAGACTAAAATCACCATCAGATTTTTATAAAGCTTCTTTGAAGAGTACACATTATATTCAATTTTTAAGATCTTTTGCTTCAGACAAAAATACATACTTCTTTATAGTTTTATACTAGCGGCTACGCCCTTAGAGGTATCTAGGGGCTTTGAGGATGGGGAAGATGATTTCGATAACCCGAATTTAATTTTAAATTTAAAAAAAAACATTTGGGGTGGGGGAGTAATTTTTTTCTGTGTGCAATTTCTCCTGTCAGGGTGTTGTACCCTCCCTCAAAATAGTTATTAACCTTATCAGGACCTATAAAAATTTACCTTGTAAAGAAAATAAGAACCATATCGGTTCAGCGGTTAACGAGACCCTTCAGTAAACACTGACAAACAGAAAGAGATCCTTTTACTGTAGTATTAAGGATTTTGTATGTATAGGATAATTTTCTAGCTCCAGGCACAGCAATATAGAAGGATGTATCTTTTAGTATTCTATAATTGGTTATTTATCAATCCCCATTGGGGGGTTTTTAAAAATATTTTTTATGTTATTATTTGACTTATCTTACTTATTAATTAAAGGTTATCTTATATAACTTCTAACAATTAAATAAAAACTTTTGAGACTTTATTAAACCTTGATTAGTCGGTTTAAATTTTGCACCAACAATTTTTTTTTATCATAATTGGGTATGTACAATTATTGTTCATACTCTTAACCCTGTAAAATTTTAATATTAAAAACGGTAATGTAAATGTCTATAAATCAGAAATGCTGTTGTTCTTTTCAAGGGAAAAAAAAGAATAAATATATGGCTAAAAACCGGTCCTAAATCTTGTTTGAAGGTTAACCAAGCTCAAGTAATGTATTTGTATAGCATGCATAAGAGGACAGACAGAGTTACAGGGATCTCAAGGGATAAGACGATGGATTATAAATTGATGTACACAGCATTTAATGATAATCAAAATTATGCCATCTGTAGATAAAAATTAGTGGTCGGAAAGTTTGAACACATTTAGTTTGGAACCAACCTATAAAAATTAATTAGGGTACCAAAAGTTTTAGAGCCAAAGAACAAGATGACTTTTTTTTATAAATATAAGTTAAATATACGTAAATTTGGTGGAGGTGATGGTACACTTTAGTATACAACACATATATGTATAAATACGAATAATTACAGGAAAAGGATATTACTAATCATTTTATTGGTCAGATATATATGTAAAAATAAGATATGTAATGTTAAGGAAGTATAAGAAGTATTAATTACAGTGGCGTGCAGTAGGGGGTATTGGATAGAATATTGCTTATTTGAATACTACAAAAAAATATTTATAAAAGTTTGTATCTAAGAAATGAACATATGATGGTATATGGATCTATTTTTGAATTTCATATTTCAAAGAGGAAAAGATTTACAATTCGTGAAATATTTTTTACTTTTTACCTCAAGAAATTTTTTCAAATAATGTAGGGTAAAGCGGAGCGATGTCGGTATTGGGGCGAAGTCTTTATTTTTTTACACACCTTCATTAAATGATATTTTTCTCCATGTTCTAATCGACTGACAGAAAAAAACATAAAATCATAAATTAAATTCCCTACAAAAAAGTATAAAGTGAAATTTTTGTGAGATGAATTTTTAGGGTACTTATTGGGTCTCAAAGTCGGACGACAAAATTTTTTTTTTCGATTTTTTTTGCTTCGGTCGGAAAAACGGTAAGTTGGACAAAAACTGGTAAGAGCTAGAGCTTAGACGTCTTCAGGGGACTTATTAAGAATCTTATGGGCTATCCATTTCCGTTTAAAACTTTAAAAAAGCTTGTATAGTTTTTTCTCAAATAGACTTTTTATGAGGCGGGGCGAACTCGGTTTTTTCACTTTTTATACTAACTTTTTCAATTTTATATAAAAAAGTGAAATTTTCGAGAAAAAAGGTCAAATTTCTCGTACTTTAAAATTTTTTTTTTTTGTAGAAAAAATTGTCCGATCTTCATAATTTTTTTTGTGACTGCTCTTTATTACATTTAACAAATTTAACCTTTAGGGCATGCTGTAATTAAATCAATATGTCATAGGTTTTTTGAAGCTGGAAAATAGACCACAGATTTTGCCAAACTTTTCTTTTTTTTCAACTTGAATTTTTTAGGAAATTTTGCTAATAGAACAAATTTTTTTTGGCCAAATCTATTCAAAATTGCCTGAATTTATGGATCAGGCCTTAAACGTCATAAAAAGTTATTTTTTTCTAGTAGTATTTTTATGTTTTTTATCAAAAAAAAATTTCGAAAACAAAGTCAAATTTCGCGTACTTCGGAAAATTTTTTTCTTTTTGGAAGAAAACATTGACCTATCTTAAAAAAAAAATTGTGCATAGTCTTTATTACATTTAGCAACTTTTACCTTTTGGGCATGCTGTAATAAAATCAATACGTCATCGATTTTTTTAAGCTTGAAAATGCCCTACCGACTTCGCCTCGAGGCGGGGCGAAGTCTGTGCCGTTTTAGAGATCAATTTTGACAAACTTCCCAAAGTCCTAGGTTTATGTCCTTTTAGAACCTGATCGACTTTTCCGAGATCTTTCTACTTGGTCTTGGTCCAATTTAAAAAAAAATATTTTTACGATTTGCAGGTTCAAAAAACCGAAAAAAGCACAGAGTTCGCCCCGCTTTACCCTATAATTTTTAATTTTCTCTTTAAATGAAGAGATTTTTTATTGGTTTGGCCATTTTATAATATTTTTAAAGAAAATATATTACCTAGGTATTTTGCATAAAAATTAGAGGTTTGATAATTTTATGTAAGATTAAAAATTTTTTTTGCTCGATTCTTTATTTTTCATTCGTCACCAAAATGGTTAGGTAGACTTCAAAAAAGTTCAAAGAATGTTAAAAAAAAACAATCTGTTATACGTTTTTATGTTTATACTATTTGATTTATACTGTACATTCCAATTTTTGACAACATGAATGTTAGGCATCTCTTTTTGCAAAATATCTTCTCTAATTTTTAGTTATATTTTAAAATTTACTCGCAAGCTAAGTTTTATATCAGTTGGGACATTTTAACACGTAGCTCCGTAAATATACGTAGCAAAGGAATCGTTCTTATATTTTCAAAAAATAGACTTCTTAGCGGATCTAACGGTATGCGTAATATTTTTCTACTGTTAACACAAGCCGCGCAATTTCAATTTTAAAAATGTTTGCATTTTTTTGCACACCCTTTATAATATATTAAATCTATTCTTCTTGTAATCTAAAGTATATTGTTTGTTAAGGAGAGCAAAGATTCTCTTGAAGCAACTCTGAAATCTGCTGAAGAGAGAGAAGCTGCGTTGAAACAACAGCTTGATATAGCCAGTGTTCAGGTGACTAATTTTTTTTATCTTTGAAAATAAAAAAAAAGATTACCTACTTATTTTAATGATATTATATATATATATATATAAACACGAGTTATTTTTTAACATTTTATTTATGGAAGACATTTGTTTACTATTAAATAGATCATCAGTTCCAATTAAGATGTTTAAAATTGGAATTTTTTTCTTTGAAAACAAGTATTTAAAATGCTGACAAAACCTCCAGAGGCTTATTTGTTTTTAAGATGTTTGTGTTAGATAGAGTTAAGTTTTCCACTGATATGGAAGTAAATTTTAAGTTTCCATCTCAAACTACCCCATTTTCTTACAGTTTACTACAACCAACAAAGTCTAGTTACCACATGGAGATTCCATTCTAGAACTCTCGCCATGTTTTACCACTAATCTACGACACCCTCTAAAGATTTCTGTTTAAAATTAATCCTAATGATTTATTTTCAGGCAAATTCTGAGCTCGAAAGAATGACTGCACGCAATGCTGAGCTTGAAAATGAACTATCAATGATCCAGACTACATGTGGACAAGCTGAACAAAGGTAAATTAAAAACAAAAAATGATTTAGATAGACTGAAAAGAACAGATCTACGGTATAGATGTATATACAGAAATATACCTACCTTCCGTTTTCAACGACCTTCTTCGTTTGCTTTTAAATGATTTTCTGCTACTTGGCTGGGTTAATTAAAGCGACACCATTGGTTGATTTTCAAGGACCCAATAGAAGGTTGAACAAGGTGGTTGCGATGGGGAGATACAGTGAGTTATTTAACCCTTTCTCCCTCTAGTGTTTTACTCTAATCTATTGAGCTGAAGTACTTTTATGTTGTAACTGAATGACTGATGTAGACGCAAGAACTTAAAGAAATGAGAAAATTGTGGATGTTCAATTGTCAGTTTAAAACCTAGTAAACTATAATTAGACAAACGGACAGATCAAGCAAAAGAGTAGATATTCATAGGTTGGGGAAATCAACAAAAATGTGATCTAATAACCAAGTTAAAACAATGTTGAATATATTTCATAGATATGTCGTTATGAAGAATGAGCTAGAAGAAGCCCAGACTGATATAGTCAAGAAAGATTCGGTTTTGAATGATATCAAGAACAAGCTACAAGAAGCTGAAAGTCAAATTGTAAGTTTTTTGTTGTTAGACACAATGCAATGTTATGTAGGTATTAAACTTGTATTACGAAAGCTCAAACGTCATTTATCAATAAATAAACACATTTAATGTACCTGCTAAATGTACTTGGGGATTTAGTGAAGCGAAGCGCCAAAGTTAGGTATAAAGGGCAAAAGAGGACTATCCACGAACAAGAGCACGTGATTCTAAGTACCTTTCAGCATTAATCCTAAGTATTTTCTTTCAGAATATAATAGGTCACTATTAATCATTAGTATATTGACGAGAAAATTTATATTTCACCACTTCAAGTTGAAGAAAAGTAAAAAAATGTCCAGCATTTTTAGTCAAAATTTTATCAAACGTTTTGTTGATTTCGAGGTGTCTTTAATTGTCCATGTTGTCAAATGCTAAAAATTAAAAAAAGTCAAAAGTACATTAACTATTTCTCATATGTATGTTTAAATTAACGCTAATATGGTTTAATTTACAACATGTATAACATGAGTATTCGCATATGTATCATCAAATTATATGTTACTATTATCAATTTCTTGTACATAAAAGTAAAACATACATATTATAAACTAATATATATGGAAAGTCATTTATACTGTACATAAGTCGTAGTCCAAATATGTGTCTGTACAAGTTTTTGAGTAAAAGATTTACCACATATATCACATTACTATAAGTTTTCAAAATCAATCAAAATACCTAAAAAAAACATGGTGAAAAATAAATTTTCTCGTAAATATTTTAATGATTAATGGTGACCTATTATATTCTGAAAGAAAATACTTAGGATCAATGCTGCAAGGTACTTAGAATCACGTGCTCTAGTTCGTGGATAGTCCCCTTTGAGTATAATTTTGAGCATTGCCTGTTCAGTGTCCAAAGCATTTCCTGCTACTCATAACACAAATTGTATTTTTCAACATCTCTAGAACGTCGTTGTGATTTACTTATAGGAACATTTAAGGTACTCTTGATAACTTCTGAATTTTCAAAATATTGCAAAAATGTTAATATCTTCAGCGTGGCCACATTCTTCAGTATACTGAAAATCTTCAGTATTCTTCAGTATTTGGAAATTGGGGCTTCAGTATTTTCAGTAAATACTGAATATTCAGTATTTGAAAATTTTATTCAGTATTTTTCAGTTTTTGGAAATTTTCATGATTCAGTATTTTCATTATTTCTTAAATTCCAAAAAAAAATTGCATAAATAAGATGTTTTTTCAAGTAGTTGATGTCAGATTTTTTACCCCCGGGGTAAAAATTTTTTTTTGGGGGGGGTAAAAAAAATTGCGGCGCGCTTCGCGCGCCATTTTACCCCCCCCCAAAAGCGAATTACCCCCCTTTAAAAAAATTTTACCCCCCACTGCCCCAAAAAAAAGGTTGGACGTCTAGGCTCTTATCTCAACTAAAAAGTATTTAAGTTTTGTAATCATTTAAAATATTTATCAGTCATTTTCTGCTTAATTGGTGCAAGAAAATCTAAGAGGCAAAATTAAAAGATCTTTAAAATATCCCTCTAATAATAAAGCTATGATGATATGAAATTTTGAAATGAGGAATCATATAAAAAAAATACTTATTCAGTATTTGTATTTTTTTGTTCAGTATTTCAGTATTTTTTCTTATTTTAGGATTCAGTATTTTCAGTATTTCCTTTTTTTTCTTCAGTATTTTCAGTATTTTTTCTTGTTTTAGGATTCAGTATTTTCAGTATTTCCCTTTTTTTCTTCAGTATCAGTATTTTTTGGGTTGTGGCCACACTGTATCTTGTCTACTTAAGGAGAGACTGCGTGGTGTTGAAACCGAGTATGTTGCTCGTATTCAAGAGTTAACTACTACATCTCAAGACAAGGATGCATTGCAAGCCAAACTACAGGTAAGGTGTAAATAGAGTGATTAGGTATAGAGCCACCAATGTCATGCTTATAGAGTTTACAACGTCTAACTATTAAAGATAATAGACATAGATCCATAATAAGTAAATTATAGAACAAATAGTTGGAAAAACCCGGCCACATTATTGGATTATTACGTCTGACCTACACCAACTATGGCAGTAAGTGAGTTATAAAATCACATTTAAAACATTTGACTATGGTACTTTTTTACTATTGCAACATTTATATATAAGGGTATATCCGTGTATCAATGTTTAACAGCTATTACACAGTCTATACATATTCAATCCTCATTCAAGATATCAGAATTTATATACAGTTTCACACACATCCATCTTAAAGGAATGCTATTTAAAGCTTAATGTTGTTTCTATTATCAGTTTTAATGCAATTTTCTATCACTTTACGATACCTTTGATGAACGATAATTCTAAAGCTCCTGCTCTATTCTTTTGTAGAGGCAATGAATTAGTAGTCTAGGTTGAATTTTGATTACAAACCTCTTACAGGAAAAGTATTTGTCTCTTGAGATACTAATAATACCTACATTTTCTTGTATATGGCTCTAAATCAGTTTTATTTTTAATTAAAACCGTTTCTTCTGAGTCATACTGAAAATAACATTAGTAGTAAAATGTTTAATTGTCGGCGAATTAAGAAATGAAATTAAAATAACTTATTTGTTGTTCATCCTTAAAATTTGAATATTATAAGCTCATTCGAATGTTTGATACCTAAGGAATTTTCATAACATAAATGTTTTTCACAGACAAAAAAAGACTAATTGAAATCTGAATATTTTCGTTTCTTTTTCAGGATATTTCTCGTCCTTGTCACACAGACCACGTCTAGTCTTGTCTGGATTATTTTTGTGGGAAAAAAGCAATTATAGAAAAACCCACATTAAGTGGATAGATTATATCTTGAGACCTTTGTATATCTGTGGGAGGGGGGGGGAGGTGGGGGTGAATTATTGAGTAATCTATATGCTAATATAACTAATACTAAGGGAATCAGTGCCAACTAGGGGGTGGTCAATAGATTCCGCTAAAAATTAACCTTTTCAAAGAATGGCCCTATATTGTCAAATGATTATCAAAATCCTATTTCATTTCGAGTAAGTCAAATTAAATAAAAATAAAGTGTGTACTCCTTACTAACTTTGGTAAAAATGTCTTTTTTAAAATGTTTAACTTCAGCATATGTTACAATGAAAAAAAAGAATGATAGCAAAAATTCATAAATTAATGAGTTGCATATTAGATTAGGTTATTAGATTGTAAAATGTGGGATAGTTGCACTCTAAATATTTAATAACCTGTGCACAGCTGTGATTTTCTTAACAATTACATTCAAATATTACAATATTTTTAATAGCTTAGAGACATACTTTTTTTTACGGACTTGATAAATCACCCCAAACTACTTGTATGAAATACTAACCACAGGACTCGATACTGTCGCATTGAATAATATGAGACTCGCTTAAAAAAATTTGGACTTACTGACTTTTTTTATTGAGTTGCTGTGGTACCTACTGAAAAAAATTATTGTTACTGCCAGATAGACACAGCATAAATACTAGAATAAAATATAGGGAAGCGTGGGGTTTTTCCGATAACTTTTTTTGCTTCTACCCAAAATAAACCTACTTCCAAAAAACTTTTTCCGGTTTTTTTATCACAAATGAATGATATGGCAATGAGGAAGAAGCCTGTCTTGGTCCGATTAAGATCTCGCAACTAGAAGTCTGTCAAAAATTGGTCTAAAGGGCGGCGGGTGGTCTATACCTGAATTACCCCACGCGTGGGGGGGGGGGTGGTACACCCCCTTAAAATATTTTTTTTCAACATTTTAAACTATGAATGGAAAGCTGAGGTCATTAGCTTTCTAACAGTACTAGTCGCATGCAGATCGGACCACTTTTTCCCCATTTGAAAAAAGTTAGTCGAATCGCAAAAAAGTCATATTTTTTACATAACTGTTCGTTTTTCTCTTTAAAAAACCTGTTTAAAATGTCGAAATAGATGTATTGTCTCTTTGGTATTGACTTAAAGAGTTACTATGAATATTAAATGGAGTCTTATTGTTAAGAAAATCATCATTCAAAGCTTGAAATAACGATCATAATTCTTTGTTACGAACGTAGAATCGATTCTAAATGTATATAATCTTTGCTTTTAAAAGAAATTATCTTAACAATGTAAGTGGTATGTGAATGTTTTTAGTATGGCCTGATAATAATGTTTATAGCCAGTAAGTGACTTTGCATATTGAGAGGATTAATGGTGGCATAAAGATTAAGAGAAGTAACTCCTTAACTTATTGTCTTCAAAAAGCAAGACTATAAATTTCACAAGGATCTAAGGAAAGGACAATGTTTATTAACAAAAACTTTGTTTGCTGGTTGATTAAACAATTAAATGACTACAATTATTAGCAGAAATATTAGGCAAACTAGTTCGCTTTAATGGCAGGGAAGTTTAAACTATTTGCTTAGCTTCTATAACTACTGATTAAGGGGTTAAATATCCCCCTGTCGTCAATTTTTTATGTGTCGTGGTTAGGGCCTAAGGAGAAGAAACTTTACAGTGTTTTTAGGTGTTTAGATACCGCCACTAAAAATAGTCCGAATCCTAATGAGTCTACTATCTATAGACACACCTAACCAGATCATACTAGATATTGTACTCGTATATATAACTACTCTATTATATAAAGTAACAAAAGAATGTCATGGTAACCTCTATCTAAGGTTGTATGAGACTTTTGTTGTACTTGTGTAACCCCCCGAGGCAATGCACATATATAAAGACTGTCTACTTGTTTTCAGGGATAAGGGGAACCTTAAAATGAAGTGAATAGACATCTGTAAAAATGGTATGCCTGAATGCATTGCCCTTTTCACTTAGGGGGAGCATAGGCCGCTGACAATTTGTCTAAGTTTCTGTAACAAAGTGGTTTTTATGGATATGGGATAGGGTTGTCAGCCCTAAGCCCTATGATTGCGGTGTAAAGAGTCCATTTGCCAATGCCCATTAGAAAACAAACCCTTTAATTGTACAACCTTTGTCTAAGAAGTACTAACTGTGCATGTTAGTGAGTTGCGCCTGTTTTTGGGCCAAGGCATTCCACCGACTCTAACTATTTATGTCGAGCACCTGACATAGTAGCAGTAGAGCAGGGGAGGTATATTATTAAACCGTAATTTGGTAGAAACTTTTGTGCTTTAAAAATTCTTAAACTAAATGCCCCAAAACCTTTTTCAACCATATAAAAGTCAAAATTATCTCATGTTCTAGTTCAAGAAGTATAATACTGATACATTAAAAACTTAATTTAAGATGTACCTAGCTAGTAAACTTAATATAAACTATTTTACTTGTTTAATCCTGACATTTTCTCTGTGATGAAACCACATAATCTGAGGTAATGGATTATGCATGTAAAAATGTATACATTGAAAAGTCAAGGGATCAAAGAAAGCAAAAAAAACTGAAAATGCATGTCTTATTTTTTAAGCTTTTTTAAAACAAACAAGGATGTTCTGTACATGAAGTTTTTTAGAAGAAGACTAAATTCTAAAATGTAAAGTTCGGCTGTCAAGCAATAACATGTTTAAAATTTCTGTTACTAAAAATAACATTTTCCTGTTTATTTATATCCGTGAAAACCTTAAAAAATGTCTTACTATTCAAAATACATACACACACTGTATAACTACAGCATGTCCATCAAAAAGAGCATATTTATAACCAAAAGAAAATATCTATTAGCTAAATAAATTTTGTAATTAAAAAGAAAAAAGAAACCTTAAATATCTTATTCAGATTTTTCAAAAATAGATTAGTTTGATAAAGTAATCTTGGGTTGAGATGGAACAATAGCTTTTAAAACTTTTGTAATTATAATAACTGGTGTTTAATTTCCAATCTTTCTTTGGGGTATTACTTGAATTTACATATAGATTTCTAAAGGCACGATCTTTAGTTATTCATGCAATAAAATGTAATATTGTATTCTGTGGCCCCCTGTCATATCTATTTACCCAAACAGATTGAAAGGTTAAATACATTTTCCTATGTATTTATCAATTTGATGGTTATTATATTTTTTTGTATCCGGGACTTTTATAAACAGGGGTCATTTTGTCCATGGAAAGCGTTAAAATAATTGAGTAAAAATAGACTTAAACCAGGGGTGTATCACTGTATATTCTGTACAAGATTCATTTTTTTCCCTGCTCCAACATATTTTATTTTTTTCCCTCCTAGTTTTTTCCAGTAAGGAAGATGAAAAATGGAGACTCTATTTTATTTTTATTTGATTCCCCCCCCCCCCCCCTCTCCTCTCATTACCATGGTCAACCATACAGAATATACACCCCTGACTTAAACTATAATTGTAGATTATGGATGGATGTAACTCAAATGCAAACTTACCATAATGCAATAGTATCTGTGCTTCTATATATCTTTTGTCTAATGTTATTGTGTTATTATTGATATAAAAGGAAAAAGGTTTTATTATGTCAAATTATCAAAGAATCAACAATTCTGAAACAATATGAATATTATAAATACATTTCATAGAAAATAGAGGTATGTAAATTTGGATACCTAGATCTTTTAAATTTACAAAAATTTATAGGTACATAAATGATATGTTGTATCTAAATTGTTTACTTAATTTGCTTCATAAACTACCTACCTAAAGCTTGTTTGATTAAAAAGTGGTTTTTGGCACCCTTTTTTGGGCAAATATCATAAAAAGCATATAAATATTAAAAAGGATATAAAATAGCCTAAAACCATACCGAGACTTATTATTAGAAATAAAATAGCCTTAAACCATCTCAGGACCTATAAAAGCTCCACTGGAAAGGAGAACCATATCGGTTCATCAGTTAGCAAAAAAAGTTGGCTTTAATGTGCCTTTTACTTATTTTTAAAGGCTGCTGCTTCTCATGGATATTTATTCTTGTTTTAGTCTGCGAATTGATTGGGAAGGATTAATTTAGCCAACATATTGTAAAACTTGTAATTGAGCTAATTCCTTGGGTCCACTTTTTCACATCTAACATTTAATAGAACAAGGATGACAACATCCATAAAAGTGAAGCTCTCAAATCAGATGATAGAACAAACGAACATTTACACGAGCAGAATATTAATTTATATAATTAAACTAATTTCGTAATGTTGTAAAATTGCGTAAATACAGGATATTGTTGAAAGACTTTCTTACATTTCATACATCAGTTTTTAAAAGTTGTTGTAAAAAAGTTAAAAATTATCATTTTAAACTTACTGGTAATGATTATAGAGTTGTTACGCTTTGTAATTTGTTACCAACTGTTACAGTAAACATTGATATGAGGATTCTAATATGCCAAAATTAACAAGAAGAACTATCTGTTACGGAAGGACCTTAATTTTAGAAAAGCATCTCTTTAACAAGGATATTATACAAAAAAGGGATATAAGAAAGATTACATTAAGTTTAATTTTTTTGTGTGTTAAGATTGCAAAATATTTAATAATGATTGTATTTGTAATAATTTTGTAGACTTAATTTTTAATTAAGAAACCTGATCAAATAAAACCCTCAATGACCCTAGTGATCAGGGGAAGATTACCAGCAGTCTATTATTGCTCTTTTGTGTGTTCTGTTTTCAATAATGTTATTCCCTCTCTATACCAGAATGGAAGAGGAAATAAAAAGGTAAAAGTTTCTGGATTACTTTTACATTTTTTACCCAGGCTCTAGCGAGTTTAAAGTTTAAGATAAAGATTGATCTTTGAAAGTTTTGAAATGTTGTTGATGTGTGGGCTGCAAATATATATTTAAGAGTACACTCCATAAACATAAAAATATATGCTATAAGGACATCTAAGCATTTTTCACAAAAGCCTTCAATAAGAATGTTATATTACACATGCATATTCTCACAAACAAACACAAATAAGAACCATAAATATTGTAAGAAGTTTGTTCTTATATGCATAAAAGTGTCCTATCCTATCATAGAAAGTAGGAAGAGTTCTTTGTCTGAACTTAAAGTCTCAAACACCGAAGTGGTTCTTTTTTAAAAGTAATCTTCACATAGGTCCTATGATGGTTTTAGACTTTCAATTTAAGATTTATACCTTGGGATGGTTTTAAGCTATTTTCCAAGCCCCTCTGACCCTTCCAATATGAGCCTCAGATGCTAGGGGCGCTTCTGCTGTTACTTTTAAAAGTATTTAATGTTAATAAATGGATAAAAAGTAATACAATAATATTTCAATAGTTGAAATTAAGATTTTGATATTAATTTATAGAACCTATTGATGCCGGTGTAAATAGAAAGCTATTAGCTGAAATACATAGGTCAGACATTCTCTATGATTTAACTAAAACTATAACTAAAATATCAACTTTTAGAAACTTAGATTGTCCCTTAGAGCATACATTCACACACACACACACAAATTCATATAAACTGTAAACTTTGAGTTTAAATAGTTGGCTTGGATCTTCATTATTCAACATGTAACCAACAATTTTCTTAGTGAATATTTACAGGCAAATACAAGGAGTGAGAGGTCAATGACACTTTATTAAATTACACATGTTCATCCCTTTGATATTTACATTCTATCAAAGACAAAATTGTACACATAATAATCAGGTGAAATATTTTTATTTCAAAAGTTCTTTCTCTCCCTGGGAAAAGATGAAAGACAAAGTAATGTTTATCATGTATTGAGGTCATATTAAAGATCAAGGAAGGGTTTTCATAAAGATCAAAATTTGAGAAAATCCTGAAATATTTTAAACATATTTTCTTTTTTTATTAGTTTGCAAGTTGCTTTCTGCAATTGCTAACTGAAAATAGCTTATTTCCTGACGGATTTATGTAGTTTACAAAGTCTAAATAAGCTAAGCTACATCTTTTTTTATTTATAATTTCTTTGCTTTTTATAGATAACTTATCTTTTAAATATATGTAAGTTAGTTAAATTGAAATGATTTTTATCATTTGGATAAAAGAGGGTGCCATGTTCACCTAAATATCCTTTTTAATTGCTCCAATGAATTTATCTACTACAAGTTAAAGGAATATATTTTAATCTTTTTTTGTTTATACATATCGTCATTACCTCTTTATACAAGGAAAAACTCAGTTTTCAAATTCTGTATAAGGAGGATAACGTTGATATCAAACGCTTTGCTAAATTCAAACTCTCACTAATTCGCAATAAAAGGCTGTCTTATTTTGTCTGTTCAATTATAGTTATGTTCGTGGTTTTTAAAAGCGAAGCTTTTCTATAATTAGGGTCGGTCCGTCCGTCCGTCACGGATAGCTTTTTTCGTTAATTTAGGCATGTTAGAATTGTCCTATCGATTTCAAACTTTGCATGGTGATTTAGAAAGCGTAGCAACTCTATAATCATTACCAAAATGTCCGTACGTCCATTTTAAACATGTTGATTTTTTTTACTTTTTTAACAACAAATTTTTATATGATCTAATTATCCGATTGATCTGCTTTTTTGTATACTGATTCCTGGGACAACAAAGTACAAAATTATAAGCGAAGCAACTCTATAATTAAGTCCTAAAAATGTAAGTATGTCCATAAACATCATTCTGTATCAAGCAGTTTTTCAACAAATTTACTTACAATTTTGCATCGACTCTTATACATTTATATTCTGATTATTCAGTTCTGACACTATACAAGTGTTAATGTCCGTTTGTCCTACCGTTTCAGTGCTTCGCTTTTATGGATGTTGTCATCCTTGTTTATAGCAGTGCAGCTTCTCTATTAGTAGGTTTTTTTCTTGTCTAAATTGTGTATTTGTCTTTTATAGCATGACAGATGGACAGACCGACGGACAAAGTAAATTATATTAAAAATTCTATACAAATTATTTCAGCTGTCGTTCTTTAAAAGCAGCCGAGAAAATCACGTTTCCCACATTCGTTTTCTTACAGTAAGACTTGGATATTTAAAAAAAATATATAGAGTAGCTTTGCTACTAATAACTGCCGCCATTGTCTGTGGTCTTAGTGTTTATAAGTTTGTACTTAGTTTATTTACATTGTCTGATGTTGGTGGTGGCCAATGTCAATACTTACTTTTTTATTCCATACTGGTTGCTTTGGCCCTAGATTTAAGGTAATTTCACCCTCCTTAAATTTATTTTGTGTATTGAGAGGGTGTATTCTTTGGGTACATTTATATTACCTAGGGGTTGGGGTAGGCTGGAATTACATGCAAAATGTATAAAAACCTAAATAATCCATAGGCTTTTTTCTTATCCACTTTATCTGAGATCCTACAGGACAGACATCTATCCAGATATTTTACTATGAAGGACATACCAAAAAAATAGGATACTCGTAGACAAACATCCAGATATTTAAGAACTTATCAGCGTTAACGCCCCTGGAGGCCTTTAGGAGCACTTCCACCTAAAACTTTAGACTTCAAAAGAAATAGACAAAATAAATTCTGGTTGTTAAATTTTTTCTTGGAACAAAATATAAATAAACTTCCTGGACATTAAAAGAGAACCAAATCAGTTCAGTGGTTAGACACACAGATAGACATCCCTTTACTAATGCATAAGGATTATTGTCTAAGAAAGCCTATGTCAACATTCACTCATACTATTTATATTAATTTTGCCTTATGCATACACAATTTTTTAAGGAGCACAGCTTCTCTTCTTTTTTTATATATTTCTTTAAACATTTATAAAACCTATAGTTGGAAAGGTTCATCTAAAAAAAACGTCTATACCTAAAATTAGGCATATATTCTCGTGCAATGAACCATTGTAATATCCCTTTTATGATTATAGGTGTTTATCGCATCGTATTATATACAGCTTTCCACAGATATTAAAAAGGAATTGAAATTAGTTTGTTAGCCCCGAGTAGTATATGGCCATGGCTAACAAAACTGGAATAAATTTCATTAATTTTAATTTTTGAGGAAAAATGTCTCTAATACAATGGTATACATAATTGTTTAGTATGTCTTGGAATCTGTTCTAATCTGTTTCAAAGCCAAACAGGAATATTTATCAGTGCATTATTTTTTATTTTATGATTGAAACAAATAATTTTTAATAACCTTTTCTATGGTATGCTGCTTATTATGTAAATACTCAACACTGTTGGATATAACACAATGACTATCAGTTTTCTGTTCCAAGTGGTACTACAGTTTCTCATTAAAATCTTAGCACAAAACCAAATTGATGGCGTTTTTACATGTCTTTCTGACTTGCAATATGCATGCTAATATGGTTTTAAAAGTCACATAAACATTAAAATAAAAATGTTATTATAATCTTGATTCGTTTGTTCAAACTAGCATTGTCTAAGCTTTTCTATCTTTATTTAATTACAAATGTCAAAACTATTTTTTTTGTTATATGTTTTTCGTTTTTCTCTTAAGATCTCAAATTTTTATTGCTTTTTTTTCTTAGATTAATTTTTATCATACCTTTTTTCTTCAAATATATTTCTCTGTTTCCGAGCATAACTGCATACTAATTAAAACTAACCGCTGATGAGACATTGAAACTTATGATAATTAAGTCTGAAGCAATGTCTGAAGTAATTTTGTTCTCAATACAATATTATATATAATCTTTTATTAGTACATTCCTACAGTATGAATTTTAAATAATAAGAATTAACTGTAGCACAAAAGTAAACAATCACAAAGTCAACTAGGACCGTACAAATGTATAATTCCTTTTTTTAAATTTGTTAATACAAGATGCGGTTAGTTGTTGGTAAAGGCTTTAAGGTTAGATTTATTTGATAGAAATAGCAAAAAAAAATAATTACATAAGACAAAAAAAATACTAATGAGATATTACTGAAAGAAAAAGAATTTAGTATTGGGTCTAAATTTAGTTTAAGGGCAAGAAACTGTTGAAATGTACACTCCAAATAACGATGAACAAAATTACCATATCTATACCTAGATAAACTTGTTCAGTCTGATACTTTTAGCATCGCATTTTTTCTAAAATTTGTTCATTGAAATTGTTAGGTATCCATTTCCATGTCAGGGATTATACGGGATAAGACAGTTGACAATATATTGGTTGAAAAGTCAGAACACTGAAAGATTGTACATTAACAACCCAATCAAGATTAACAAAAGTAGAAAGTACCCAAAGTTTTTAAGCATACCTATTAATTAAGAAACATATCTACAAACTTTGGGTACCAATTATAATTTACATTCCTAAGTCCCTCTCCTCCCTGCTATTAGTGCACCTTGCACTATCAATCATTTTTTCATCTGTAAAAGTGAGTTCTATATTAATGATAAGGGAAGGAATGCAATATTTATCATAAAATCTCCTTTTTTTATCAGGGATAAGACAATGGCCGATAAATTGATGTACAACCCCAATGAGGAAGCACAAAATTACTACTTCTGTAACTTTGATGTTTTATTTCCATAAAAATGTTGTTATCTTGCTATTGCTATGCTTCTTATATTTAAGAATGAATAAAGGAATCTAAAGGGGATAAGCCAATGGACAATAAATTGAAATCAAGCACCAATAATATAAATCAAAAGAAAGCCTTCTGTAGATTAAATTGATTGGTAAAAACGTAAGTACCAAAGCCAACAAATTACTAAACGTGATTACAAATGGGCGCTAGTGTTATTAATAGTCCAATGTTCCCTCCATCCCTGACCTGACTTAACTTTCTGAAAATCCAGCAGAAAACATGAATAACAAAGAAAATATTCAAACAAAATATTATCTTTTCTCGAGGTAAACCTTTTGACCCGCATTTATTTTTGCAAAGAAAGACTAAGATGGACGTGAACATATATTTTTACTCCGGGAAAAAATCAGCGAATTCCACTGATTCATGGATTGTTTTCCTAAAAAGCATAAAAAAATGATTTAAATCACAGTTTAATCTGAATCTGAATGTTTTTAGTAGGGATGGGAATCCGTCGAATTTTTGGGCCGGATTCGGATTCCGGATTCTGAAGGAATCCGTCAAAAAAAGTGACGGATTCTTGCGGATTCCGGATTCTTATTTTTGGCGGATTCCGGATTCGGATTCCGGATTCTAGCAGTATTTTAAAAGGCCGTCCGTCACAGAGGGATAGCTTTTTTCGTTAATTTATCACTATGTTACTTGGTTGAAGCCTTGATTTGTTTAAAGTGTTGACTTCCAGCATAACTAAAACATTTACATCACATTAGTAAATTTAAAAATTTAAGTGCTACGTATGTCCTAAAAATGTGCTTGGTATTTTCTAACCTATTTAAATTAAATTTAGCCTACCAATTTAGAATCCGGAATCCGCTATAAAAAACGGATTCCGGATCCGGATTCGGATTCCAAAATTGGTCGAAAATTGGGCGGATTCCGGATTCCGGATTCGGATTCCCATCACTAGTTTTTAGTACACCATTTAAGTCATCAATTGAGAGAATTTTTTTATAAAACTTTGGGTACCAGTATTATTTACAATACAACGTCCATTCCCTCTCTGACAGCAACAACTCCTGACTTATTACATCTTTCATAGTTTTGATTTAAGACCATGTCGAATACACTTGCAGCAGAGAAGCAAAACCTATTAAGGTGCAATTTTAAGATCATAAAACTTGCAATTGTCTTTTAATTAAGATGCCATATGAGCTTCTTTACTGCAACTGTTCTTTGTTGCACTGCCTTTGGAAACTATTTTCCAGTATGGCTTCGAAACCGATTAATATCCACTGGATTAGAACTTGTTTCAGCCACATTAAAATATCATGTATCGTATCGTATTATATCTAGTTTTCTACACTTTTAGATTGGCGAAAAGCTGTTCATAATACGATGCGATAAATAAATATTCCTAACTTGTTTGTTTTTCATGGTAAGTTTTCATATCATTCCTTTTCAGTGAGAGTAGATATACAGTGAACGGAAATTATATGACATTAATGTGGTCAATGTATTTTAGTTTTTCTTGCAGATACATGTAGAATCTTGATGTTGGATATAGCATCTTTTTATAATATTACCTAGCATTTGTACAGTTTTTTGCATTTTATATTTGTCACATATTAGTATCCCCAAGTTTATTGAAAAGAAATATAGGTTTTAAAAATGATTATTTCATGTTTGGTGTATTTGTTTGGTGGACCTATTGAGTATTTATAAGAGCGAGACAATTATGTTTAGATTTTAGGGCCAGCTTTACTGTTATGAATTATAAGTTACTGTGACCCTTAAATCTAGGGGCTTTGTATTCAAAAGGGTAGGGAAGGGTAGAAAATTAGTATAAAACCATTCCAAGACTAAAATCTGGAATTAAAATAGCTTAGTACCACCAGGGGATCAATCAGAGAAGTTTCCCTAAAAGGAATAGCTCCATCAGTAGTTTTCAAAATCTTAAGGTAGAGACCAAAAAAGCGTACTTCTGCTTGACTTGCTATTGCATCACTATTGCCTTCTAAATATGATGATGTTTTCCAGATTATGCAATAGTAATAATATTTATTATTATCTTACAAGATCGTGCAAATCACACTTATAAATCATGAAATATTTATTATGTTACAACTAATGCAAGATATAATAAAAAAAATGTTTTTTGAGGTATAAATCTTTAATTGATAATTAATTTTTCTATCTCTCTTTTTCCCCCTTCCCTGTATTGGGATCCTCATTATGGTGTGTGTGTGTGTGTGTGTGTATACTGTATAGGTTTCTAACTAGTAACATAACTTTTAATTAGTTTTCCTTCTAACTTGTCTTTAGCAGAATATAGCCACTAATCAAATCATGGGTTAATGGATTCAAAAAAATTATCTTGTGCAACTTCATAACATTTCAAAATTATATTTGATTCATATTTCATTTGTATTCTTAAGTTAATAGTAGCGTAATTTTGTTTACTTAAATAAATAGACTAAATGAATATGTCAGGTGTGATACATTAATTTGATTTCAAATGGAACCTAACTGTAGGGACTTTGTAAAAATCATTTAATCTTTCACTTATGTAGTTTTGTTACAGGTGGACTGCAATCGGTTTAAGGCAATTGCCCTAGTCATGTTGCCAATACACCTGGATTTATAGATTTTGGCGACAGCGGCGGAGGTCACGATGTTGTTCTTCGTGGTTCCACATTAAACTACATTTATTCAAATGCCAGTCAAAGTTAATTCAATGCAAAGGCTGTTGGGTTCCACCCTTTGACATTCCCTTTCTGCCTGAGGTATCCAGCAGAGCTTTAGTTTGCTTGACATGTATCTCTCTATATATCTGTGTGTGTATATCTGCCATCCTGTCATCTTCTTCAAAACTCATCTGTCAGTTTAAATAGGTGTGTCACGAATATTTGGTTTTAGAAAAAGGCTTAAGCTAAAGATCCATTTAAATATGAATTTACATGGACCTCATTTATTAGTCAATTCGTTCATCCAGTAGTAGGGGTGGGGATAAGGGAAAGAGGGTGGATGAGGGGTATAATTTATGTAGCCAGCTGCGAGAATCACTTTATTAGAGTACTTAAAAATCTGGTTTAACGTCAAAAAAATAATATATAAGTATCAAATTGTGAAGTCGAGAATTTGAAATGTTTTGAATGTGTTATTTAAAAACGTTGAATCATTAGAATAAAAATATATTATATCACCATTCTTTTTAGATTAAAAAAAAGTTGGTATTTGCTGTGAGTTTGAAACTTTATTTTGACTACTTAGAATATCTGAACTAACCCTAGTATAATTAAGTTATATGCGTCGACTTTGAAAGGCTTGTGTTAGTTTCTATAGTTGTGTTGCATTACAGTTATACATATAACAGTTAGATACATCAGTAGATTGCTGTGTTTTGGAAGATCTAATTCCCAGGTTCTACGAAATACCAGAAAAAAAAATCGTTTTACCAGAAAAGTGGTAAAGCTGGTCAACCTGGTAAAATATACCAGTTTCGTGGTAAATTTTACCAGCAAAAATTTTAGCCAAAAAATTAGTCAAATTTTACCATTTTTTTTGTAAAATTTGACGAAACAAAAAAACCCGTTTTTTGTGTTTTAAATAAAAAACAGCTCTTCATAATCAGTTGTAGTACTTTAAAATAATGACTTCTATACAATGAAGCCTAAATTTAAATTTTTTTTTTTTTTTTTAATTTTACCACTTTTGGAAGTTTTACCAAAAATGTGGTCAATTTTACAACTCTATTTTTCAGGTTAAGTCCGAATTTTCGGACTTAGACAAAAAAACGCAATTTGGTCAATTTTTACCAAAAAGTTGGTAAAATTTGACAAGGTATTTTTTTAGGCTAAGTCCAGATTTTTGGACTTTGCCAAAAAAAATGAACTTGGTAAAATTTGACCAACTTTTTGGTAAAAATTGACAAGGTAAATTTTTAGGCTAAGTCCAAATTTTTGGACTTTGCCAAAAAAAAAAACTTGGTAAAATTTGACCAACTTTTTGGTAAAAATTGACAAGGTAAATTTTTAGGCTAAGTCCAAATTTTTGGACTTTGCCAAAAAAAAAAACTTGGTAAAATTTGACCAACTTTTTGGTAAAAATTGACAAGGTAAATTTTTAGGCTAAGTCCAGATTTTTGGACTCTGCCAAAAAAAAAAACTTGGTAAAATTTGACCAACTTTTTGGTAAAAATTGACAAGGTAAATTTTTAGGCTAAGTCCAGATTTTTGGACTTTAACAAAAAAAAAAACTTGGTAAAATTTGACCAACTTTTTGGTAAAAATTTTTACTTTTTATTGAATTTTTTCGCATAAAAGAAGCTAACTTTTTTTTAAAACCTTGAAAATTATTTCATCATTTCTTTTAAAACATCCTCCCGCATCATCAAAAATATATCAAATTTAATATTTACTTATTTGAGCTAGCTTCATACGAATTAAAATTAAAAGAAAAAAAATCCAGGGTGTGTTTACGCAGATGTGCCGTGTGCATTTGAATTTATCGATTTTTCATCTTTAATATAAATATAAGCTTTCGTATATTCCCCTGAATGTTTCTAAAAGAAAGACAGAGATTTCGAATTATAGAGTAATTTCGCTACAAAACTTATATTTTTAAGTTTTGAAATTTATGGCACCTCTGTGCGCACTATTGATAAGCTTATGATTATTTGAATATAGAGTGCCAAAAATAATTATTAGTTTTGATTCAATTTAATCAAATATTTTGAATCAAGAAGTAAATTACTACTCAATTTTCTCTAAATATTTAAATTTGTAGAATTTACAATTTGTTTGGAAGTTTTTTTTAAGCAAGATGTTTAAAAATGTGGCAAAATTGTGGAACAACAATGTTTCATGATTTCTATATTTATGTTGTCTTTGCCAACCGGAAATACCACTGAGATGGGTTTTTAAAAGATGAATGCCACATTTTTTAGGCGTTTTTTAGACATTGATTGATTGAACGTTGATGAGAGAATTTCAAACAGAGTATATAACATAAAAATACTGAATTTTAAATTATTTTTTTAGCAATTTTTCTAATGTCTAACACAGCTCTAAAAAGATGCATTAATTAATATGCAGCAAAAATGGATTGAAGATAATCTTTTTTTTTCTATGAAGGCCGTACCATCAAAAGCGAAATAATTAAATAAATCATTGTATACTCTTTTAGATTTCGCGAATGTCGCGCTTGTTATTCATAGCGTAAAAAATGTCGAAAAAACGCGGCAATATCTTTTAAGAACCCGGCCGGAAATAGATTCTATATGGTTAACAACTATATATATATTTAAATATTTTTTTTTAATATTGAATGCACTATATTTTTTTATATTCTATCGAATATATATTTTATATGTCATTACAAAACTATATTACATTTAATATTAACATTAAAAAAAAAACTTCAATTTAAACTTTCGTAACCCTGTATTGGCTTCAGAAGTACAGTTCTACAGAAACCACGGTACACGTTTGAGCTAACCAGCATTGCTCTGCCTAGGCTTTAATTAGAAAGGCCAGGGTATTATTAGTGGTTGAAAAGTTTGTACATTATTATTACAGGTATTGTGTCTTTAAAGGGACTGTGAACGTAAATTTTTCTCATCTTAACATTATCTTATTCATAATATCTCACAGATAGAGCAAAACGCGCTTTTGTTTGCTTAAAAAACGGCTTTTTCCGACGATTTTTATAAGGTACAGGGAAAGGAAGAAATTTTTCGTATTATTTAAAATGTCCCTAGCCTAAAACCTAACCTAACCTAAAATAGTTGTTCGTCGGTAGTCGGGGGGGGGGGGGGGGGGGGTACAAAATTGAAAAAAATTGAAAAAAAAATTTCTAAGAGGATAACGCCGATTTTTTCTCCCATTATAGCTAAAATTAAACTTTTTCACATGGTACAGAATTAGACATCCTGTTAATTTTATTTAAGAAATAGATATTCCTAATCTAACAATAATTTTATTTTGGTCAGGTTTATGGTAATGAATGTAAAGATGGACGGGCGAACATGGGAGCAGTTACTCTTTATCTTGCTGCAGATAACTCAACTCACCCTCACAGAAACACCACCAAGACGCAGGCACATAGATAATTATTATAGAGAAGTTACGATTTTCTTTAAGTATTTAAGAACAAATTCACTAGCATTTTGCTTGTAAAGAAGAAGTAATGAAATTAGTTTGTTTAGTCAGCACACTAAATCTAAAATAAAGAAAAATTGATATTAATGTAGTTTTGACCTAAACAAAGAGTTTCCAGTATGGCTTTGAAACCGATAAATATCCCCTGGATTAAAAATGGTTCTGGGCCATACTGAAAAATTACGTATTACAGACAATTTTCTATGAACAATAGTCTAGAAATTATATTATCAATACCAGCTTTGTTAGGCCAGTCCTTTGGCCCCTCGGGGCTAACAAAATTGCTATTGATCTGAAAATTTCTCATTTTACCAGTCGCGGAAAGCTGTCTATAATACGACGCGATAAATAAAATCAGAGACAAAAATACCATTTTTAGATAAAAAGTATACTTTATACCTACCTACACACTTAAATAAAAATAGCCTATTTATATTTAATTTGTTCTTGGATCTTTAGTTAATAGTTATCTATGCTTATCAGGGAGGACACCCTTGGAGGAAGGTTGACCCAGGCCATCTTCCAGACCCTCATTGTCACATGGATCAAGGCTAATCTCTATGTTGTTGTGTCCTGTGAACTTTGGGATCAGTTTCTAGAGGTAATGTTAGCTATACTATAATTAAGATAACCTGCAGAAATAGATATTTTATTACTTGGATGTTACACTAGATTTTTATTTTCTCTAATAAAGTAAAACTCCCAGTGGGCTAAAATGACGATAACCCTAATTCGCCCCCTTTACTCCATTCCGTCCCGTCCTACTGGATAAACAAACTGACCATTGAATGAGTTTCATGTTAGCAACCTAAATTGACTTCAATTTTTCCACTGTCATCAATATCCACGTATATTCTATATCCATTCCATAATGTTTTATTTGTTCTACAGTACAGGAATCAGATCTATTTGCCAATCGTCCTAAAGACAACCAATGGTTGATTGTACGTCAAGCTTTTAATTTTAAGAGGGATAAAATGAGGGATTTCAAAGGTTTGAGGTTGGTAATCTAATATATTTTTTTTTAATTTTGAAGGGAAACAAATAAGGGGTTTTACGGGTTGAGTGGAGTTAACACCCTTTAAGCCCCACCCTTTAAAATCTGTATCAAGAATTAAAAATGAAGTTTGGGGACGAATTTTTGCTTCATTAATTTAGATGAATTATTTTTCCACCAACTTTTCTACTTGTCAAAATAAGTTCGTTTGTTTTAGGTTTTGAGTGGACTAACTTTATGGGAAGAATTAATCCGGGAGTGGTTTAAGACTATGGAAACCCTTACCAGAGTGTTAGCTAGACAGGTATATTATTTTTTTAATGTTTTTTCCATTAAAGTTTATAAAAATAATCGATATATTATTACTGGGATGTTGTACCACATTTTCATTTACTCTGATAAGGAGATGCTCACAGCTGGCTAAAATAAAGATACCCCCCTTCTTTAAACCCAATCCTTACCCTACTACTGGTTGAACAAACTGACCAATAAACGAATTTCATGTTAGCAAGCTAAAATAACGACAATTTTTTCCCCCTGTCGTAATATCCACGTATATTCTACATTCATTAGAGTAGGTGGTATTATCCTTTTAGAAATGTAGCGCTCGGCTCCCTAGCCTGCCTAGCCGCAGCGCTCGGCCCCCTTGCCTGCCTAGCCGCAGCGCTCGGCCCACTTGCCTGCCTAGCCGCAGCGCTCGGCTCCCTAGCCTAAAACCTAACCTAACCTAAAATACTTGTTCGTCGGTAGTCGGGGGGGTGGGGGGGGGTGGGTACAAAATTGAAAAAAATTGAAAAAAAAATTATAATTATAAAGATATAATTTTGTTAATAATCATTAATGATGTGGATCAATTTATCGGAGATTGCCTTATCCCTTAAAATCCTTGAAGTTTTACCAACAAAATTCCGTTTGTCCCACTGTCTTATTTGAGAGCTTTACTCTCATAAACGTTATCATTGTTATTTTGTGGAAGGGAATTATGTTTTTTGTAAACGCGAAGCTTTTCTATAATTAGTGTTGGATGGCCGGTCTGTATGGACGAAACTCATAGCTATTATCATTAATTCAAGCATGTAGGAATTGTCCTATCTATTTCAAACTTGTTACCTACTGATTATTTTGGTCTAGCTAAAAAGTATAAGGTTTCTTGTCGTATTTTTTTAGTTTCATACCTATAGTTTTTGATTATAACAAATTCTTTTATTTAGATTGTAAAGAAACAAGACCTCAGATCAGCATTTGAAACATAGGGGGCAGTTGAAGAAGTAAGTTACAGAAAAGTTTCGCAGCTTATATTTATCTTTGTAGATCTGTATAATAATACAAACAATATTTTAGTTTCTTTACAACAAAATGGCTGGGTGTTGCCACCCCCTTAAAAGTCAAGGCTTGCCTTCACCTTTTCATTACTTGAATTTTTTGTTTGAAACTTTCACTACTGCTTTTAGTTAGGTTTAGGGAGATCAAGAAGGGTTTAGAATATTCCACAAGGGTAGGAGGTATTTTTAAGTTATAGGGAATTGTTTTGATTTATTTTTACCTTATTGTTATTAAACAAACTTCAGGTCTTGAAGTTATTTTTACTTCACTTTATTTTTTAAGGAAATGAACGGTACATTATATGCCGGTGAACGGCTGAGAGTGGAAATATCCCGGGGACGAGGCAGGGGACGTGGAGGCGGAGGTGATAGGGGGCGCAGTTCTTACAGAGGTAGAGGCCGGGGTGGGGGCGGGGATAGGTATGAAAGACGCAGCCCCCCACATTACTCTAGGAAAGTTTTTGTTTTAAAAAGTAAAAGTTAGAAAATCTTTAGGTAGGCTTATTTATTAAATGTAACGTTTAAAAGCAATGCATTTTTTGTAATTTCGCCATGGACTGACGTACAGTTTTGTTATAAAGTTGCTGCGCTAATAAAACAGCAGTACCTAAGATAAAAAAATTTAAAATTAATCTTCCAAAATACTTACTAAAAATCATCGAATTTTTTTTTTCAAAATGAAAACATTTAAAAATAACAGAGGTGGCTCTAGAGGAAGGGGAGGTGATAAGGGTGGCTTTAGAGGCAGAGGCCGTGGAGGGGACAGGGGTGGTTTCAGAGGACGTGGTGGCAGAGGGGGTGGTAGATCCCCTCCACCAAGGTAAAATTTTAAATTTTAAGATTAGTTTAGATATTGCTAGCGGCTGCGGCCCTAGCATTTAGGGGCTCTGTATTAAAAAGGATAGATAGGGGACAGAAATATAGTCTAAAACCATTCCGTGTCATATGAGAAGCTTTCCTACCTATAAAGGAGAACTCAATCGGTTTAGTAGTTATCGAAATCTTAAGCTAAAGACAAAGAACCTTTTTACTTTAAACAATTTAGTATATAAACAAAATATATTAGTGTAATTTCCAAATTTGCTAACTTTAAATGCCTACCATCTCTTTTATTGCTTTATTAAAGATTTTCTAAAATTACAATAACTTTCCTACCTAGATATGCTCTTTTTTATTAGTTCTTCCCTTTTCTACCAATCAAAAAATTTTAAAAACCTTTTTTTTAATGAATTTTAACTTTTTAAGTAAATTATTTTTATTTTTTCAGGTATGAGAGGAGAGATGGCTACGGACCCCCCTCACATTACTTCACAAGGGAGGCACACCCCAGGGGCGACTACTCCCCTCCACAACAACGTTACAGAGGCCCCCCACCGCCAATGAGGGATATGTCGCCACGAGGACCCCCCCCGCGGACCTCCTCCCCCCCACCACAGAGAATATTCCCCGTCACCCAGGAGGGGACCTCCCGGTAGGGGCCCAGGGATTACTCACCTGAACCAAGAGGTCGGCCACCCCCAAGGTAAAATCAAATTTATATCAGGGATGTAAAGGGATAAGTCAATGGCCGATAAACTGATGAACATCAACATCGATGATACATAAAATTAGTGGTTAAAAAACGTTTGAACACTCAACTTATTGAAACAATAAATCAAAATTTAATTAACTCCCCAAAGTAGTTACCTAAGCCAATGAATAAGAAAACGTTATAATAAGAAGAAAATAAAGCTTTGGGGACTAGTGTAATAAACAGTCCACTTCCTTCCTTCATTTAATCCTCCATAACTTAGGACCCCGCGTTCCACGACTCCATACGCCACGTGAAGCATATAATCAGTAATGCATCATCCTATTATATAAAGCAGTAAGACTTTTTTTCTAAATAACTACTGATCCGATTGGGTTCTCTATTTTAGGTAGGCATCACATAGGTCCTGAGTTGGTTTTATTCTATTTTCTGATCATATTTAAGCCTTAAGATGGATTTTTTTTACTTTTTCTATTGAAACTAAAATAAAAAAATGTTGGGATCTATTTCAACTCACCACTAACTCAAGTGCCCCTAGAGGCCTCTAGGGGCTTAGTTACTATTGACCATACACTGTATTATCTTAGGTTGCGGCGGAAACCGGCTCCGATGCTGTACATCCTGGCTATGGATTTCTCTCCGAGAATGTCGAGTTTGCTAATCTTTGCCAGGTAAATGCAGGGAGGGAGGGGACAATGGGCTGTTAACTACACGTGTCCCCAAACTTTTATAATAACGTATTCTTATTCGTTGGCTTAACAACTTTGGGGATTAAGTGATCCCTGATTGGTTGGTACATTAAGTTGAGTGTCCAAACGTATCAACCACAAAAGGTAATCTATGTAAGGGGTAATTTTGTGTATCATCAATGGGGTTGTACATGTACAGTACATCAATTTGTCGACCATTGTCTTATCCCTTAAGATTCTTGGGTAAATGGATATATTATTACCTGGATGTTACACCAGTTTTTCATGTACTCTAATAAAGCGGTACTCACAGCGGGCTAAAATAAAGATACACCCTTATTCCTCCCTTACAACACCCCCTCACCTCCTTCTGGGTAAACGATCTGACCAATATATGAAGTCCATGTTAGGAACCTAAATTCATGACAACAAATTTCCATGATATGTCATTAATAATATCCACGTGTATTTTATATCCCTGGACAGGTAATATTTTCCATTTGACTGCAGGGAGGGAGTGGATATTAGACTGGAAGTTATACTGGTACCCAAAGTTTTATAAACACGTTAGCTCACAACTTTAAATCTTGATTGGTTCATTCAAACTAGCAGTGTCTGAACTAATCTAAGGTGTTGTTTTGTTCAATATATTTGGGGATTTATATATGTATATTTCGTTCATTATCTTGTCCACGGTCATTAGTGTGAGGAATGGGGTTGACAACACACCCCTTAAAATTAAAATTATGTAGATTCCCCCCCCCCCCCCGTTTTTTAAAAACCTCTAAGATTACATCCCTTCCCGTAAAAACCCTGTGCAGACTGTACTGCTTACGTTTTTTTCTGGTTAATTTCAAGAATGTAATATTATATTAATAAGAATGATACCTACCTTTTAATTTAATTTTTTTTTTTTTATCAGGAGAAAGGAGTTATATTTGTTGGTCCACCGTCCACTGCCATTAGAGATATGGGTATCAAGTCTACATCTAAGGTAAATGATAGAGTAGCTACTCAGGAACTTATTTTGGTTGATTTCAAGTAGAAAAAAATAACACTCTATACTATACCGGAGTAACAGGATGTCTGTTCATTTGTCCTGTACGATCTCAATCTTCTGGTCTTCCATAATTTTCAGGGAATGTTTATGCTGTTTTTTTGGCGGGGGGGGGGGGGGGGGGTATGACACCGCTTCTTGGAAAAATGACCTCGAATATTTTCATTGGTAAAAACCCTCCAACCATCCTCTTTTAAGACGAAACACAAGTAGGCTCTAGGAAAAGCAACTGTGTATTTAAAAGAAGTCTGTCGTTACAATTTTTCTAATATTTAACCTGTTTTTTAGATGATCATGGAAGCCGCTAACGTACCTGTAATCCACGGTTACCGCGGAGAGGACCAGAGCCTGGACACCTTGAAGGCGGAGGCAGACAAGATCGGGTTCCCTGTTATGATGCCGAGTAGTATGGACACAGCATGTTCTTGTTAGCCAGGGATGTTGTTACTGCTTATGTTTTCCAGGTAAGCTTTCCCTTTATTTTTTCTCGTTCTGCGTTTTCAAAGATGTTTAGTTAGATAAGTTTGCTGATTTTTTTGCCACGTGTCAAGATGCCTGTAGGAAATGAATGAGGGGGGAGAGGGGGAGTTGAACCTACACACTTTTATTTTTGCTTTCAAAAGAAAAAATTTAGGTGTGAGAGTAAGGGGGGGGGGAAGTTCTGACACATTTGCGTAAACAGCGAGTATAGGCTTTATCTTTGGGACGGACGGACGGACGGACAGACATCGTTCTACTTTGTATTATAGATTAGATATTTAGTAGGGAGGGATGGGACATTGGGCTGTAAATTACACTAGCCCCCAAAGTTTTCAAATAACATTTTCTTATTCTTTGGCCTAACAACCTTGGGTACTTTTATTGATTTTTTATTGGTTGGTTCATTAAGTTGAGTGTCCTAACATTTCAATCACTTATTGTAATCTACAGAAGGGGTAACGATGTGTATCATCATTAGAGATGAACATCAATTTATCAGCCATTGTCTTATCCCTTTATATCCCTGTAATTATCTAATTAACTAATGAGCAATTTTATTCCAGGTTGAAAATCAGTGATACGAGGTCGAATGGGGCCGGTGCCCAGGAAATCCTGGAGGTTGCGCAACAGTTTTCGCGGCCAGAGCAGTAGAATCAAGAAAAATATGTTTAAGTGTTGTTTCAATCAATAAAATAATAATGAAAACAATTTTTTTTTTATTTTTGCGATTCGTGTACAAGCAATGTTTTTCTATAATTAAGGTCGTTTTTTACCACTTTCTCGTGATTTTTACCACCCGTTTTTACCACAATTATTGGTAAATTTTTACCATATTTACCCTATTTCTGGTAAAATTTTACCAGTTTAGGGCAAAAATATTACCAGGTGTTGAACAGTTTTACCACTTTTTCGGTAAAATCTACCAGAAATTTGCGGTAAATTTTACCAAAAAAGTGGTAAAAATTGGTCAAAATCTGGTATAAATTTGCGTCCTAAAATGGTAATATTTTACCGGAAATCTGGTAAAATTTTACCGATAATTGTGGTAAAAATCGCTGGTAAAAAGCGTGAGAAAGTACCACCAAAAGTGTTTTTACCACGATTACGGTAAAATTTTACCACCTTTTAAATCGTATAGGCTGGTAAAATTTTACCATAAAAGTGGTAAAAACTAGGTTTTTTTATGGTATTAATTCCGTCCTGGGTTTGCTAGTTGTGTATAAGAGCAATATCAATATTTTCTTTCCCTTGTATAGAAATTCAAGTAGAAATGTTTTAAAATTAAGATAGCTTTTGTATTAAAATATAAAAATCTTTTTTTCCATAAACCTTTATAAAATAGTGTTCAAACTTTTAAAAAAATCATTAATGCGCATCAATTGTCTCATTTCATAAGATCCCTGATGAAAGGAAACAGTACATAATCTTCCTTAACACTGTATCCATACATGTATCTCACTAGTTAAGATACTATCCTCATTTAGAGTTTACTTTTTCTTTGACAGCCTATATGATAGTTTGAGAGGAGGATCCTTGAAAGTAGTTGACGCCTGGTTAAGATGTTATCAAACTAATAGGGCTCTCCTCTCATATTTGGTATTTTCTTAAATTGATATCAATTCAATTTAAAAGTTTAAATGTACTACTTAATTTCATAATGCAAATCTTTTATGAATGCAAAGGCTGTCTACTATCCTTGAGAGATTAATCTAATTGTAAATTAGTGATTATTGTAATTCAAACCCGATTATGATGAATCTTAAAATGATGTGCGTATTTCAACTCAGACTTATAAAGAAGTTCTTTTCTTTAAAACTAAAAGCGCAATTAAAAGCATTTATTTGTGATTGATACGTTATCATTTAAAAAAAAAGGATTTTTCGCATTGGCTGATAGAATTCCTTCATTTTTTTCTTATTCAGTAGGAAAACACAAAAACACTTATCAAATACTTTAATGCGTGGAAATATTTCTTTTGTCTGTCTGGTAGTAAAATATTCCTAAAAATATTTTAGGAGATAACTGCTGCCAAGAAAGAACTAGAGCAACAAGTTGAAGAGCTACACCTTCAACATGATGTAGACAAAGACTCGTGGCAGATTCAACAGGGGGAACTTGTGGCTAAAAATCAACAGTTAGATAAAGAAAAGGTAACTTTATTTAGATGCTTCGCCTCATTGGTTCTGGGAACACCCCACCCCCCTCTCAAGAATAAAGAGATTGATTTTCAAGGGGATATTTCTTTGCAATGTTGTCATAACTAACCTCCCCCAACATCACAGGCGAAATAGCCAATAACAGATAATACAGATTTCACTAAACACAAATAACTTACTTTTTGATGTTATTAGTGCCTGCACCCCTAGCATCTAAGGCATTGTATGCGAATGAGTAGGGAAGGGGTAAAAAGACAGCCCAAAACCATCCCAAGAAAAATAAAATATGTATTTAAACCATACTGTGACTAGTAAAAGGAAAAGTGATTCTGACAAACAATTCCAAGTAAAAATTTACCCATAACCCTCTTCCCTTATTTCTCCTGCCTTCTTACCCACTTCCCTTCAGATACATTAAAAGAACAAGTTTTGCGCCAAATCTATGCCAACAAAATACTTAATTTTCGCCGATTTCAAATAGAAGGCTGATTCATAGCCCCTGACTGGAACAAATGTTATTGTTGAAGCCTTCTTCACTTTGAAGACAAATGTTCTTTTTTTCTAAAAACATTGACACATTTTTTCCAGATTTCTCTGGGAGAATGCAAGACCGGTTTAGAAGAAAAGTTGAGTGTATTATCAAATGAACTGGAGACATCAAAGGAAACTAAAGCAACTCTGGAAAAGGACAAGGATACTCTACTTCAAAAAGTAAAAGTTTTATGTTTGATTTAAAATGCCTATTTTTTCTCAATTTTTAAGTGGCATTTTATCAAAATACGATTGTTTTGGAGTGCAAGTGTAGGTTGTATAGTATAACATTTGTTGCACTTGCAAGTGTTTGTTTAGTTCAAATAACTCCCCCTTCCATTTTTGAAATAAATTTAAAATAAGGTAAGGGGGTAGTTTATTCCTATGTGCAGAAATGACCTGCCTTTTTATATACATAATTGTTTTTAGTTGACAACTCTGGAAACAACAATCTCTGAGTTGAAAGCCTCAAATGAAGAACTGAAGGCAAATCTAGACAGTGTCGAAGATGAGAACTTGGATATGCAAGCAAAGATCAAACAACAAGGAAAGAATTTTAAAATAAGATGACAAATACTAGCCCTTCATAATCATAGCCCTACATATTGACGAGGGGGGGGGGGGTGTAGAATTCATTGGTTTTAGAGAAGAACTTAAAACCATTGATGTACCAGTAGGTAGATATCTTCTTTAAAAAGTGAAGCCTCCAATGGTTTAACGATTCAGGCATCTTTCTACTAGGCATTATTTATTGTTATTTTTGTGAATGTTATTCTATTATGTTTTTCTAATAATATTGATATATTTAATCATAAGAAACAATAAACTTGCAATAGTTGGCTAAAAGAGAACTAACTACCTAATGCTTTCATAAAAAGAGTAGATACAAAACTGAGTAGAGCTTGTAGAGGATCTTTTATAACAAACGGATAGCCGGATATATCTAGTTATAGAACAGTTGCTCTACTGCAGTAAATTATAAGATTTTAAAAATCTTATAAATCAGAATCTGAGCAATCGTCAAAAATCACAGCCATAGAAGAGAAACTAACAGAATTGCAGACAGAAAAGGATAAAATCAACGAGGAGCTGAACGCTAAAACTATTGAAATTGAAAGGTAAGGATTTAATTTTCCCCTTAGAATATAACGAAGTTTTTCACATATAGGGTAGTTACGTCCGCCCTTAAAAAAAAGCTCTGAACGTTAATATAGCTAAGTAAGAATCGTTCTAAAAAAATTCAGCTTAATGGAGGGATTTATATTGCTTTTTATCAACTGGCCTGTTTGTTTAGCTTTGTTTTTGAGGATCTTTTCATCAAGTACGTAAGGTGTTTCGAACAGATCAGAAGTATGTATAATATTAACGTCTTAGTGTTCCATAATCTGTAGAAATTAACATCATGACAACGAAGGTTATCTTTAAGATTAAACATGTAATTTAGATATTTAAATCAGGGATGTGGAGCCGTTTGATTTTTGATGCGGCTTCGCGGAGCCGCCTTTAAAATGACGGCTCCGGCTCCTACCAAAATCATTAAAAACGAAAAAAAAAACAATTTACGTATTTTTTTGACTTTTGAAGGTTTTAAAAGTTCCGTTTTTGAGAAAAATGGACTTGAAACGCTTAAAAGGGTTTCCAAATAAAAACATTTGAACATTAAGTTTAAATACGGCGGCTCCATGCTCCGGCTCCGCATCCTTGATTTAAATTAAGATTTGAATTTGTACTGTGGATATTTAACTGTCCTATATTTAACATGACCTGTTTTAATATTTGAATTTTGGGATCAAGTCGATTATGAGAGGATATTTTATCACTATTTGGACAGTACATGGTACAGTACATAAGTTTAGATATCTTGATAGTTGGCACAGCAAAGTCTTAACTTAGTATAAATATTCAAAGTCTTATAATGGAAAAGAGAGCGTTTTGCTGGAGAAAACGCGCGTAAATCGGACATTAAAAGCTTCGACATTTTGTCTCCCTATAATGTTGTTGTGTGAATTGCCCGTAAGCAGCCTTTAATGTTAGTGAAGTATTTCTCATATTTCTGACATCATCCTAACTAATAATACTTAAATCCAGAGAGATAGGGACAATGAAATGTAAATTCTGACTCAATAAACTCATAAGCTTAAAAACTTTGGGGATTATTGTAAAATTTAATTGGGTTGCTTAAAGCAGTAGTGTCCTGGTTTCACCCCCATTTATATTAATCTAAGATTTTTTGGATAGGCCTCCAGGTTTTTTTTTCATTTTTATGTGTACAGAGACCACCTGGAGGCCTATCAAAAAAATCTTAAAACTTGGGAAAATTCATCATATAAGAATGATTTTATCTTTAATAACCTATCCTCTCAGTCCAAAGATAAAGCCTATATACCAGGTTTACGCAAATTGTCAGAACTCCCCCCCCCCCCCTAATACATAACAAATTAATTTTTGTCCATTGTCCCATTCCTTAAAACCCCTGACATAGATCTATCCCAAATGTTACTTTGTAGATAATTTTATACAAATGAATTTCAAAGGGGTAGTTTTACGAAATGCATTTGAACTTAATTTAGTGAACCGCATAATTTATCCTGGTTAAATGGTTAAACTACGTTTATATGGCATATATTTGAAAGAATTTCAATTTTCTACCACGTAGTTTTAAGGGTTAGATTAGAATTAAAGACTTGATAAATATATGGCATTAAAATAGGGAAAAAACTGATTAAAAATAACCAAAATTAATGCAATGCTTTTTTGGAGAATATATTTTAACTTTGCATTTACTCTATTCTAATAATAATACAACAATATTTAATTATTTCGACTACACTACTTATAGAAATAATTGTTCTTTTATTTATGCATATAATATTATTTTAGTCTACCTAAATAGCTCAGTATTTTTCTCCAGAGAGAGAGAGGACAATGGTCTGTTTATTACACTAGTCCCCAAAGTTGTATAATAAGGTTTTCTTATTTTAAGTTTAAGTTTAACAACTTTTGGCACTTGAGTAAATTTTGATTGGCTGGTTAATTAAGTTGAGTGTTCAAACGTTTCAACCACTAATTTAAATCTACATAAGTGATAATTTTGTGATAATCATTGGGGATGTATTGTACATCAATTTATTGGTCATTGTCTTATCCCTTTAGATGCCTGATGTTTGTGGGTATGTTTACATATATTATTTGTCTATATTATGGAAAAGGCTATAGCTTTAGATACAAAAAGGAATATTGACAAAGATTCGTTTTACTTGGTTATGTCCACATAAAACAAAATTCTGATTTTTGAGAGATTTTATTTGATGGTATTTTATTTAGTTTCTTTGAAAATCGTATCTTTTATTAGGTACTTAGAAAATGAAACATATATATTCTGATGTTTTATAAAAGGCTACTCTACAAAAGAAAACTTCATTAACAAGATTCTTTTACTTTTTTTGATGGGCTCAAACAAAATTGTAGGGCTATACACTAAGGGTTATGCCTCCCTCAAACTTGCTTTACATTAGGTAGTACTTAATTGGTCTATGTTTTCTGGTAAAAGTTCGTTGAATGCTTAATACTTACTTAATTTTGGAATGTCAAATTTTATTTTTGGATTATTATTTTGCTTAAATTTTAAAATTTAGGAACAGGATTCTGTACTCTTATGACATAATCTTGAAATTTTATACTATACACAAGTACAAAAATAATCATCTGTCCTATTCTTGTATCGATTCAGAAAACATATCTCTCTTCCTCTTTTTGTATCTCGACAAATATAGATTTATCTAAATAATGAATATTTCTATCTTAAAGGGATATACCAGACCTACAAGGGATGCAGAGCCGGCCAAATATTTAGAATATTTCTGTTTATAATTATAATCAAAATAGTTACTGAAAGAGAAGAAAATAAAAAACATATGTATACTACCTAGTTCCTTTGCCCCCTAGCCTCTAAGGAAGAGCAGGGGAGGTCAGAGGAAATGTATAAAATCTCAGAAGGCATTTATAAAGCTTACATTAAGAGTACAACCCATTCTGACTAGCAATTACCGAGATAGTAAGCTTTAGAAATATAATCAATAATATTCAACATTATACTAGTTGCTTCATTCCTAGCCTCTAGGGAAAAGTTTGAGTGGTCAGGAAAATGGCCCAAAACCACCTCATTACTTTTATGCAGCTGTCTTAAAAAAGACAGACAATTAGGATTAATTGATTCATAGATATTTATCTTCAGACAGAAAAGCTTTACTACTTTTTATTATAGAAAGATGGCCTATATTCTACTAGAATAGAAGGTTCTAACCTCAAAAAAGGCTTGTTATGGAAAATTACATAAAAACTTTGCACTCAAAATAAGCTATTAAAGGTATTAACATGATAACAAGTACTTCGAACCATAAGCAGATAAGAAATAGATTTAAAATCTGAAGGATTATTCCACCATTTCCTACAACAGGATCCCAATCCCTATAAGTAAATATATTTATATTATATGTATACTAGGTACATTAGGTTTACTTTGTCAAGATAAACTATTTATTATGGCAAGCAGAATTATATACATGAACTAATAAAACTAGATGGACACAGTACTGGAAAATAGTGGATTAATAGCTAGGTGGACACAGTATTTATGGCTAGTTTAATAATATACATGGACTAATAAAACTAGATGGACACAGTACTGGAAAATAGTGGGTTAATAGCTAGGTGGACACAGTATTTATAGCTAGCCTAATAATATACATGGACTAATAAAACTAGATGGACACAGTACTGGAAAATAGTGGATTAATAGCTAGGTGGACACAGTATTTATGGCTAGTTTAATAATATACATGGACTAATAAAACTAGATGGACACAGTACTGGAAAATAGTGGATTAATAGCTAGGTGGACACAGTATTTATGGTTAGTTTAATAATATACATGGAATAATAAAACTAGATAATTACAGTACTGGAAAATAGTGAATTAATAGCTAGGTGGACACAGTATTTATGGCAAGTTGGATTATTCATATAGATAGACAGATATTAGATTTTTAACTAGATGGATAAAGTAATATTAATGATTTTCTATTAGATTAATAGCCAAATTTAATTATAGTAAGCAGAATAAAAAGTTTTACGAATAAATCCAATAGCTTCGCTGCATTTTTACCAAATAAGAAATTAAACAACTAATGAATTGTATGTCATGTAGAAAAGCTCCTATTCTAAAATGATTGTTATTCTTTTTTTTATCTAAAATGTTTCTTGGCACATTAGATGTACTTTTTTATCATACTCTATGATATCTGAGAATAAAAGTATGACACATATTTCAAGCATAATCACTTAGAACATTTTTTGGCATTGGTACAATAGAAAAGCAACAACTTTGTAGTTTTATAAATAAAACAAAAAAATGTGTTTGTTTTTTTGTGGGGGATTGATGTTGTTTTATAAAAGTAACCGGATGTTTTTTGTTACTGGACCATAAGGTCTCGCTAACCATTTTTTTTTTTTGGGGGGGGGGGAGACTAACTGAATTATTTTTAAAAGATGGGGATTGATTTCGCCACCCCGGTTCCAACTTTAAAATGTTTAAGTTCTTTATAGGCTTTAGGTGGAAAATCTCTAGTATGCACACATAGTTTTAAGAAATACATAATAATTTAGATTGGAGGGTGAAGTTACTGGTTTGAAATCAGATACCAGCAAAGAAGTGGACAGTATTAAATTGGAATTAGAAAACAAGGAAAAAGAAAGGTATTTTTGTATTTTCAAACGTCATTTCAAGTTAAATCTTTATTCCTAAAATTGACTTGTGAAATGGTAATTCTTATAACGATTAGGTACCTACAATGTTAAAAATTTACTATCTGAATATTTATGTACATTTATAACAGTGTGACTCTCTTGTATATTATTTTATTTGTTATTCTTGGTCATTCTAGTTATTCTTAGATAGTTAAAATTTTACTTGATATTTTTGAAAGAATGTTTTTACTAGGCTTGCAGCAACAGAAAAGTTGGAAGAACAAGAGAAAAAGATTTTACTCATCCTCACTAACTCAAAACAGATTGAAAAAGAGGTAAAATACAATAATTTAAGTAGCCCAGCTGGTCTACACTTAAATTTTCTTATATAAATTTGATGTAGGTCTGTTGCAAGGGTGTCCAAGCTTTTTTATTTGAGGGGGGGGGGGGTGGAATTGAAAATTAAAATTTTGTTGGTGCGTATTTTTTAAAAATAAAAAGATGGTTATTGTTTAAGCTCGCTAAGCACTTAAAAAAAACCCACCAAGTTATGAGGTTTCTAAACTAATTAAGGAAAAATCCCTACGCTCATAATAAGTACGCATTTATCCTGTTAATAAAGTAACAGGATGTGTGTTTGTCTGTGTGTCTGTACCGAAAGATCTCGATAACCGCTGAACCGTTCGGGTTCTCCTTTGCTTGGTAGCTTATCATATGTCCCGGGAAGATTTATAACTATTTTGAAGGAGGGTAACACCACCCTCCCGAGAGAAATCGCCCATAAAAAAATTACCTAGCCCCCGAAAAATAAAAAAAAAATAAATCTAGGTAATTTTGAAAAAAATAGGTTTTGGGATTCAACTCCCCCCTCCCAAGTTGCCCTAGAGGCCTCTAGGGGCGTGACCGCTAGTTAGAAATAAAGTAATGCATTGAATTATATTTAAAGTTGGTATCATCTGAAGCCAAATGTACAGAACTGGAAACAAAGAAGAATTCTTTGAAGGAAAGTGTTCAGAAGCTTTACACTGACAGGAAAGCCATGCAGGTATTATTATATATTTTTTTTTACTATCGGCTGCGCCTTACCTTTTAGTAGCTCTGTATTAGAGGAAAGGACAGAAAATAGCCAAAAACTAAAATTTAAAAAAAAATAGTCTAAAACCATCCCTGTTATATCAGTCTTTTCTTAAATGGAGAACTCAGTCGGTTCAGAGGTTATCAAAATCATAACCTTTAGACAACATTTATAGAAGCTTCTAATTTAAAACGATAGCAAGGAATAATAAATGCATGACATCAGTTTTAGTGATTTGCCATTAAGCATTGATGTCCAATCAATTTGATCAGTATTTGTATGTTCAGTATTTTTTAATTAAGGACATCTGAAGGTTTAGTTACTAAATAACCAGCTTAATTTTAAATGTGTGGGTTTCGTATTATTTATTCAGAGACAGCTTTATAACTAGCTTCGGCCGAGCCACACTAAAATTACATGTGATAAAAAGAATAATCTAAAATTGCACTTTTCTTGCTATTTTAGGCTAGAATGGAGAAACTGGAAGGCGAGAAAGGCGAATTGAAGAAGAGCTCTAACAGGTAATAACTTTTTTTCTTAAGTATGTTCGCTAGAAAAGTCGTTAAAAAGGCTAACTTACGAAAATGCCATATGAACTAAATAGTTCGTTCTTGTCCTCTAAATTCTAAAGTTCTTGGATTTTTTTTTCTCTTAGGTTATTGAAGAAGGTTGAAAGTTTGAAAGAAGATATTGACAAGTTCAACAAGGAAGCAGAACAGGTGAACAAAACTAGTTTTATAGTAGCTGCTTAACTTAAACTTGTCGTAATCGCAACTTAATTATCATAATATCTTCAAAAGGGAGGTCAGATTTACCACTTAATATGACCAAACACTGAGGAAGTTAAATAGAAATTAGGCATGACTGTTGTTTAGATGAGTTTTGAGTTCTTGGCCTTAAACATGGTTTATCCGCCCCCTCCGCCTTTTTAGAACTATAATACTTAGGGTTGGCAATCCGGATACGGAATCCGCCCAATTTTTGGCCAATTTTGGAATCCGAATCCGGAATCCGTTTTTTAATAGCGGATTCCGGATTCTTATTTGGTAGGCTACAATTAGCGTCTTGAGTTTTTTCTTTCAACTCCTCCTCTTTGAAGGCAAAGATTTTCATCATTATATATAATATCTTTTAAAATCTGGTTCGATTCTCGAAAGTGAATTATAGAGAACACCAAGAACATAGATTTTTAGGACATATGTAGCACTTAATTTTTAATTAAAAAAAAATCCTTTTAAAATATTGCTAGAATCCGAATCCGGAATCCGCAAGGAATCCGCCACTTTTTTTGACGGATTCTTTAAGAATCCGGAATCCGAATCTGGCCCAAAAATTCGACGGATTGCCATCACTAATAATACTTAATATTACAACTTTAAACTTAATTTAAGAACTTCTGTATTTGAACAATTTTTAAGTTGAAAATCATGTATAAACCAACTTATGTTTGAATTTTGCAATATTACATAGTATCAGGAATAAGGACAGTTATTCAATGATTTGAAGCATGACAATGTGGTTAATTCTAGTTCATTTTCACCAATATTCCATCGTTATTTGAATAAGATAACATGTTTGTGGATTTTCTTAATTTTTATTAAAATAACTTAAATAATTCAAATATTTTACATTAGTAGCACAGTTTGTTCATGTTGTGTCCGCACTCCCATCAGATTCACCATTAACTGAAAATTGCCAATAAACCAAAAAGTCATATTCAATTATAATAATACTAGCGGCTACGCCCCTAGAAGCCTCTAGGGGCACTGTTAGGAGGGTGAAAAGTCGACCTCATCCCATTTTAAATTTGAGTTTCAAAAGAGTGTAAAAAAATTGGGGGGGGGGGGAAGGGGGTGAAGAAACCCTCTTAAAAAATAGTTTAAAACCTTCCCAGGACCTATAAAAAAATTTCGGTTCAGCGGTTAGCGAGATCCTTCTGGACAGACAAAAAACGCTTACTACTTTATATAATAGGATTACTGAATATTATACCTCGATTTTAAAAAAAATTGCTGTTTTAAATCTGTGGATTTTCTCTACCTATTTTCGCACAGTACACGTTCCTGCAAATTTGCTTCAATAATTCGCAAGATTTATGCCTTATGCAGATTTTCATACAAAGTTTCTTGAAATTGTACTTTTGCGTACTTTTTTTTCTTGTCAAGTTTCTGCATATTAGGGGAGATTTTGATGGGAAAAGGAATAAATTTTTTAACAAAAATGATGATTGAAGTTTTATATTCCTGTTTTTTTTCTATTTAATTCTAAATTAGCTTTCTCTGCTATTGATTGTCACAGTAAGGAATTTGGGTACTGCTATTAAATCTGATTGGTTGATTCCAATTAGCAGTGTCCAAACATTTCAACCAACAATATTCAGTCACAGAATAGTAATTCTGTTATCTTCATTGTATTGGAATTTTATATCAATTTATCGCCCATTATCTTATCCCCTAAGATCCCTGATATTTAAAGACAATTTATCCTTATGACAACATCTGGTTATCTATCCGTATTTCTGCAGGGAGTAAGGGAGGGGACAATGGATCGAATATTCAATTTTTAAGGAGTCTCAGACTTTGGGGACTGGCTTTAAGGGAATGTGCACGAATACAGCAGATTCTTACTGATTTTGGGGACTTGCGCATCAATGCCCCGCTAACTAGCTGAGCTAGTTTTGAATATGCAGACAGAAAAGTTTGTTATTTATCGCTGGTTTTAACAAATATTTTTTTCCAAGAAAATGTCTTTTCATGTATAGAAACTCTACTGTGATATTTATGTATTAAATAATCTAAGAACCGCTTGAACTTAGGGGTCAAATATAAATATATCAGAAGGGTTGAGGTAGTTCTAAACAAGATTTTTCTAGTGATTAATTACAGAATGTTTACTACATTGTGATGTGTTGATAATTTAATTTTCAAGTAAATGATTTTTTTCTTAGAACTAATTTTGTTCTAAATTAGGTTACCATGATCCCTTTACAATTTTGGTAAAAATTTCTTGATAAATCTGGTTTTCATTGCTTTTCAGCGAACCCTCTTAAATTGAATTAATTGCCCATTGTCCCCTCCCTTACTCCCTGGTATTTCTGTGTTTTTGTCCACCCGTCTGTCTGTCTGTCTGTGGGGTATTAGTCCAAGAAGTTGTGATTTTCTTTTTACCAAGTTTCTAATAAATCTTGTGTTAGGTTTAACAGACCAACTTTTAAATCCTTATTTTCAATATATCTCTCTGTCTCAAGAATAGGGTTAGATATACAATAAAACAAGGATAATTATGTTCAAAACGCTAATCTTTGATGCAAAATTAACACACAATCAAAGAGTGTAATAAAAATTTGTTACAAAGTTTATTTTAGAATTACATAACAAGGGCTTTAAAATGTATTCGAAGACTGAAAAAATAGGCTAGAACCTTCCCAAGATTAAATCTTAAGTTTAAAAAAAAAGCCTAAAGCTTATATTTAGGTTCCCTAATGTATTGATTCAATCGGTTAAGTATTTATTGAAATCTTAGGCTTCAGTAAAAAAAATATTACTTTATTGAGTAGGATAATGGATTATTTTATTTATTTATTTATTTTAAAAAAAAACCTCAAAAAGTTCAATGCTTAGAACACTTGGTCTTTTTCGAATATGAATAAATGTAAAAGCATAAAAAAAACCAGACAACTACCTGAGCTGGATCTTTAAAAGCGTAGCCGTTGCCGTAGTCGTGGTCAGAGTTACAGCCACCAACCTAATAGCGATCTTTAAATCATATTAACCACGCGTTGCCTTGGCCACAAAAAAAAATGCGATCTTTAAATCATATTGGCAACGCGTGGTCGTAGTCGTAGCGTGGTTAACCACGCTAAAAGTGACCACAGTCCGTTAGTGTGGCTAACTACAACTACAACTACAGCCATGACTACGGCCACGGCTACACATTTAAAGATCCAGCTCTGGTTCCAGTGGTGGAGGCCTTTTTCGTCGGCTAAAAATTGCTTTCTGCTCTTTTGTAGTGTTTCTTTTGTGTTAATATTTCCGACGCTGTTGGCTGATATTTAAAAACCTAATTATAAGTCGACAATGGGCCCCAACCATCATTTTCTGTCATTGCTGTCCTTATCCCAGCCACTAGAGAGTATTCTTGGACAGACAAGATTAAAACTTTTTGTCCCTTATTTTCCTCAGCAAAGCCACACTTTATTTTTCCTCTTTACCCTGTCACAATTGCGTACAAGTATCATATTGACATAAGTATGCAGTCATCTGTTACAGGTCTTGAGGCACTTGATTTGGGTGGGGTGGGGGTAATTCGACCCCACCCTTCTTTCAATTTTAGTTTTAAAAATCACTTGAGAGGGTGGTGGTAATTAGTTATTAACCTTCAAAACTACATTCTAAAGGAGAACCATATCTATTCAAAGGTTAGCTAGGTGACTAGGTCCTTCGGTACACAAAAACACATCCTATTACTTTTGTATAAGAATGTAAAAGCATTTCCATTCATTTGATACATCATTGTCAACATCATTAATTACAAAGCTATTTCATGTAACCACATGTCCATAATATGTCAGTTTTGAACACCATAATTTCTTATGAAACTGTTCGACTTGTTGTCGACAAAAGGATGTTAACAGGATATACTATATAATACAGTTGACACAAAAAATAACAATGACAAATTGTTTTGTTGTCTAAGGATTTATTTTATCTTGTAATATTTTTTTCTCTACAAAACAATAACATAAAGTTAGAATTCGCAAGACGAAAATAAAATATATATTCTTGTTAACATAATAAAAGACTTAATAAAAATTAGAAGGATGTCATTCTATAAGTCTTATTGAAGCAATAGATCTCGCTAACCGCTGAAACTTCTGGCTATGGTTCCAGGCAATGATACAATATACAATGACTAGCGGCTTCGCCCCTAGAGGTTTAATCAAACTAATTTTTCGTGTTTTAGATTTTAAAGAAAATTTTTTTAAAAAAATTTTTGAGGGGGGGAATTTTTTTTTTTTGGGGGGGGGGATAGTAGACCCCACTATTTTGATTTTAGTTTTAAAAAGAAATTTTTTTGGGGGGGGATTTTTCATTTTTGGGGGGGTTAGGGGTGTCCCACTCCCTAAGAAAATCGTTATAAACCTTCACGGGAACTATGAGAAGCTACCCTGTAAAGGAGAACCCAATCGGTTCAGCAGTTAACGAGATCCTTCGCTACAAACAGACAGGCAGACAGACATCGTTCTACTTTGTATTATAGATATCAATAATGACGCAGCTTGTGTAGCACCTAATGGATGGGGGAGTTTACTTTTTTTTCATAAAGATTATTGGAGTTTGGTATTTTTCTAGGGGGATTTCTATTTTAGGGCGGATGTATCCCCTCCAAAAGTATTTTTATTTTAAACTTTCCGGAACATGAGAAGCTTTACAGTTTATTGTCATTTTCAGCTTGTCATAGCTTTCCTATATAAGGACAAGATGTACCTTGTTAAAACTATGAAATGACAAACAAATTGCTCTTTCAATTGAATAAAGTTTGCTCTTTAAATATTATTTCGCTGGATAAACAAACTTTCATGTACCAAAACTTTCCCTACGTCAAGCTTATGATCATTATTTTGAAAAACAAAATTGTGCCCATTTTTTTAGCACAGAAGTAAAATGTCTTGTTTTATGCCTTTAGTAGCGAAGCTACTCTATAATTCGAATCAATTTGCCTATACGTATGCCTCAATGCTGTTGGGGAAAATGTGATTTACTCAGCTGCTATTAAAGCTAGATCTCTAGTTTTTCTTTATTATTAATATCGTTTAAAAATGAAATATTAACTTAATCATTAAATAAATATATTATTAGCATTAAAATTTAATGCTTTAAATGAACTTGATACGTATTTTGAGGGTATTTATTTAGCTTCCCTGTCCACACTCCTTTTTTATTTTATTGAACCTAAGTCTGTATCTATTAGCTGTGTGTTTTTGTGTGAAAGTGAATTTGTATGTTATAGTATCATTATGAGATGATTAATTAAGTTAATGAACTAACTCTTTCCTCAACAAGTTGATAAAATATATTAAATTCGACGTTTCTACATTTTATAACATAATATAAACAAAATGTTATGTGATTGCGCCGTAGGGTTAGGCAATTGGCCCCACAGGGGCTAGAAATAGGCGAAAAGCTGCTGTTATACGAAGAAACGGTCCATAAGGGGCGTAGATACGAAAGGGACTATACCCGAAATATCTTTCAAACTTCTTCTTTTTCAGGCGTCTGAGAATCCCTGGGAAACACTGGAGGATTTGAAATCTATGCCTTACAGAGATATCTATGCAAAAATAAACGGTAATATTTATCTTTTATTACTGCTTTATTGAAAAGTATTCAGTGAGGTAGGAAACCAGTTGATTTGAGGACAGTGGACAAAATAATGCCATTTCTCCCAGTCATATGCCGTCATGCGTCACGTTGGAAGGGTGACGCAAAATTTCAGATCCGAGATTTCGTGATTTGAGAGAAATTTATCTTTATATTATAGTGAAATAAATTGTCTTGCAAGCATCGCTTTAACTCATAGAGAAAAATAGTAAAAAAAGCGAAAACAGCCTTCCAACATGTGGCATGGCGTTGTATGATCAGGAGGAGAAATGTTTTATTATGACCACTATCGAATTGCGCACGTGAATACAGTTTTGCCAGGGGATGTACTTCCAGATGGGAGCAAAAATTTAAAAAATGATTTAAATTATTAAACTGACCCCAAATTTTAAAAATACATTATCTCATTCGTTTTCTTAATAACTTTTCTGACTTCAACAAAATATTGATTCGCTTGTACAAACTAGCGGTGTATATCAAACTAGCGGCTACGCCTCCTAGAAGTCTCTAGGGGCAATTAAGGTCGGAGGAAGTCGACCTCATCCCATTTTAAATTTGAGTTTAAAATGATTTTAAAAAATTTTGGGGGTGGGGGGTGAAGACACCCTCCCCAAAAATTGTTTATAACCTTCCCAGGACCTATAAGAAGCTTCACTGTAAAGGAGAACAATATTGGTTCAGCGGTTAGCGAGATCCTTCGGGACAGACAAAAAACGCTTATTACTTTATCTAATAGGATTAAAAATTTATCCAACAATCATCCTTAAGTAGATTCTAAAATATCTTAAAAATTTAGAACTAAAGTATTTATTGATTTCTAGGAGACTTAGTTCCAGCCCAGCAGGCGAGATTGGCAAAGCTTGTTATTCAAGAAATTGATGCTCAGATTCAAGAGAAAGAAATTAAGATCAGTAGTCAAGAAGGTACTTTTATTTAATACCTTTTAAAGGCGAGAGGGCCTCTTTTACTTTAAATGATAGAGCATCGTTTATTGGAACTGAACATTTTACGGGGATCTAAAGGGATAAGACAATGGCCGATAAATTGATGTACATGCTCAGTGATTATACACAAAATTACCCCTTCTGTAGATAAGTTGCTTTTTTAAATTATATCTAATTAAAAGATGGAAGATTCCTTATTTTGATATTAAATATGGTTAGATAATTTGTTATTCATAATTTCTATCGATTTTCTTTTCTTAGTGGATTTATCAGGAATTCAGGGAAAGGAGAACAAAATATAATTATTTTTTTCTTTAGATTTTGTTATAATTAAATGGAGGAAGCTAGGGTTGTAGATTAAATTAATCGTCAATGCCACCCACTTCCCTGTGTATTATTGATTTTTAATAATTTCTTATGAAATTATGACGTCCTTATGTTTTTTTTTGCAATTCTCTTTAACTGAAGAGAAAAGTTTAGAGCAGTTTCCATAATGGGTTAATTTAGCCCGAATCAAAACCCTATCATACAAATATTTCGGGAAAAAATGTTAGGCAATATCATGACTTGAAGGAATAGGCAATTTTTTTTATTAACCTAAATTAGTCTGAATCTTTCAAAAACATAATTTTGACAAAGGTTCCGCCAAACTTTAATATGTCTATGGACATTCATCATTCAAAGATCATTAAAATTCAGCTTTTATACTGCTTTAAACTTCTTATTTTTTCTATATTAGCATACACTTCTCTTTTTATTCATACGATTGTTTTATGCCACTGCCTTGTTATTGAAGAAATTTGTACTTGTTGATATTTTATATACATTTCACTTTATTCATGTTTTTATAACAAGGGTGTGTGTGGGGGGGGGGGGGGATAGAGGGTTCCACTCACAGTTTATTGAAAAATTTTCAAGGTCTCAATTGATAAGAACTATAAAGTTTTCTTTTAGCTGAATTTCACAAAAATAATAAGTTCGTCATCGGAGAAATGTTTCTTTTCATAAAAAAGTTCTTTAAAATTTGTATTCCATTTATCAGCAATAACATCGATTTTAGTTTTTTTTTTAATAAAAAAAAAATGATATTTGATTACATAGCTCTAATTAATTTGCCTTTTTTGCGAAGTTAAAGTCTGGTATTTAATTTTTCCATAGCCTTTAGAGGATTTCTCAAAATTTATTGACCTTTTCAACATCTCATAATTTTTCTTTGCCGGAGGTTTTTCATGTGTTAATTGTCTAAAATCCATCGTAGGACTACGGGGGTATATTTCTTGAAAAGCATAACCTATCGGTCCAATGGTTAATAAGATCTGTAGCTTATGACTGACAGACAGACAGACCTTGTTCTACTTTAAATTGTACTATTGGCTACACCCTTAGCCTATTAGGACATCTAAAAATTAAGAGAGAAAAATAGCTGAGAGCCCTCCTAGGATCTATATAATGCATTCCTGAAATTTGAAAACAATCGATTAAGTATTAAGTTCGATCTTAACAATTTTCTTTGTTTTGTATATTTTAACAATCTCCTTTGTTAATAACTAGCTGCTTCGCCCCAAGCCTCTAGAGGCTTCGCCCTATGAAGTAAGGGGAAGTCAACCCTCATATATAGATTTTTTTAAATAGGCTCTGCTACAGGCTGATGCCTTGTACAGATTTGTTAAAAAATTCTCTCTTCTACAGGCTGGTGCCTTGTACAGATTTGTTTTGAAAAATCGCTCTGCTACAGGCTGATGCCTAGCAAAAAAAAGGGGGATTGGAGGATTTTTGTTTTTTGGGGGTTGGGGGTGGGGGTGTCCACTTAAAACCACCACAGGACCAATAGGTTAATACCCTGAAGAGTAGAATCCGATCGGTTTAGTGGTTATCGAGATCTTAAGGGACGGACGGACGGACAGACAGACAGACATCGTTCTACTTTGTATTATAGATATATAAAAAATTTTACCTAATCTAATTAAAAAATACTTTCAGGCGAGATATCAGAATTAGAGAGACAGTTGTTTGGAAAAAGTTTAACAGTTTCAAGCTCTGCAGCCAACACAGCGATTACAAAGAAACCATTAGGTAATGTTTTAAACAGCAAGGTTTTTCTATAGTTTAAAGTATGAACGCACATACGCCGCCAGTTGTGTTTATTTTATTAAAAGATATACAAAGATAGTATTGAATTTTTTTATTAGCTTACTGTATTTGAACGTTAAATGCTTTGTTTAAGTCTAGAACACGCAAATTAATACTTTATGTTGATTGGAAATATCAATAAGAATAAGATTTATTTTCAAATCGGTTTAGTTATGATAAACATATTACATAGCACTTTCAGATATTATAAATCACATCATTTATAAACTTTGACTAATGTGTTATCTACGATTATGAGGCATTCCATAAACCAGAGGTGTAATAAATGGGGCCTTCAGTTTTAAAAATAATTTAAGTATTTACATATTTTAAAAGTATTTTAAAAATTAAAATGATGTATTAGAAAAGTGTTCAGAAAAAATTAAATAAATTGATTTTTAATCCTAATCTAAGCTCTCTCACAAGCAGTGTCATATAAAATGGCTCAATTTTTTTGCTAAATAATATTAAAAAAAAGAAAGAAAATCCGAATTGATAGGTGAAAATAATCAAAATATGAATACCTAAAGAGTCTTAGGTGTAGGCCATTAATATCACAAAGCTTGATAGGTAAGGGGTAAATATCTTAGTGCGTGTTGGGTTAATTCATAGCCATTTAAAATTGTAAAATTTTATATACTGAACAAGTTGATTTCTCCCTAGTCTCTAGGGACGGCGGGGAAGTCAAGAAAATATCTTTAAACCACCCCAAGATATTTTCAAAGCTTACAAAGTACAACCAAGTACAAGCAATTTTCGAGGTCTTTAGCTACAGACATTAAAACTTACTGTTTTATATTATAGGATTATAACTTTATAAGTATTTGAATATGATCATTAACTATTGCTTTACCAAGTTTTATAATATGGTTGACTATTTCCCTTATATTGACACAATTATACTCTTGTTCTTCTTTCAGAAAATAGGTGATGGTGCTTTTATTTTGTAATTTTCCTTAAAAATATATTTCTGTCTTGATTGATATTTTATCATCCTGATACCTACAAAGAATGGGATAAAAAGAGGAGCAGTAATAGATATTCAATTAAAAAACATGGAAAATAAAGCAATACTTTATAATAGTCTTTCTCTACCAAAGGATCAAGCTAATCGCTGAACTGATGTGATTTTCCTTAACAGTGTATCTTCTCATAAGACATGGGAAGGTCTATTTCTACCAAGAAAATCGCCTCAACCTCAAGTGCCCCTAGAGGCCTGTAGAGGCATAGATCCTCATACAACCTCCTACAAACACAGACACAATCCAAGATATGTGTCTAAAATGCGAAGCATCCTCCCCATGACACGCCCCATCTATTTAACTGTAGACTAAATCTTACCAATCTCACTCCTATCAACCTCTGGACAACGCCACATCAGGCCGCTAACTTTTTAAAATTGGACGAGGGTATCACCTGAAGATATTTCTACCCAGTTAGCGGTTCTTCTTGGTGTGACCTTCAGGGTCATAATATCAGATCCCCCCCTCTGCTATTTCAATCTAATTTTAAGAAATTTAATGAAGTATTACCTACCCATGTTGTAACTTTACTTAAGTTTTCATTTTTAAACTTTTTTTATGAAAACCTATCACCGTGTTGATAGTCAGATATCTGTGATGTGTGGAAAATGGGAAAGAAATTTATGGTTATTATATATTGAGAATTTTACAAGGATTCAGGCTGATATATTTATATATAGGTATACATTAGGGGACAACAGGATTGGGTCAGGTTCGAGTAAAGAAACCTGACCAAAAAATAAAATGGTAATTCTCTCATTTTTATCTAGATAAATAAAATTTAAAACAACAACTTCATTGGCTTAGTCAAAATTTTTGTGAAACCCCAATTTTAAACTTACCAAGTATAAGTTTTTGTAAATGTCAGGTCTAAATATTTTCTAATTGTTTAATGTTTATTTGATTTTGCATAAAATGGACAGAAATATTTCTCAGAAATCTGACACTTGTAGATTTCTACTTAAACATAACCTAATCTCGAGATCCTCTAATATTTTAAAACATATGTATTTAAGTACATTCTTATAGGACTCTAAAAGGTACTGAAGTGTTAAAAATTGAAGATAAAATACCTATATAAAAAAATTAACATTAAATGCTTTATTTTAAATTCATCTTATATAAGCTAGGTTTTTAACTTTTCTGTGACGTAAGATTTGCATTTAAAAATTGACTGGGGCAGAAAAGAAGATTTATAGCTAATCAATTGCAAAGAAATCTAAAATCATTCTGTTTCATGTTATAAAAATGAAAGACTAAGGTTTGACTACTTTAGATTATTCCAGGGTTTCGGATCCGCATTGATTTTATGCGGATCCGGATCCTCAAAATTTGGTCAGTGCGGATCCGGATCCGGATGCGGATCCGGATCCGGATCTTTGACAATAAAAATAAAATCACCAAATTTTTCAAAAAAAATTTATTCTTTAATTCGAAGTCAAAAATACTTTTAATTTTCAAGTCTGAACCTAAACCTTAAAGATTGGCTCTCATCAAGAGAATGTCTGAGATTTTATATAAATTTAGGTAGATTTTTCCATTTTTTCCGCATTTTTTGGAGTCTAAGGATCCGGATCCGCATTTTTTTTGCGGATCCGGATCCGGATCCTTGGACTCAAAAATATGCGGAACCGAAACCCTTTAAAAAGTACAATATCTTTTTCTTATTAAGAAATAATAAATTCCTTAAGAAATTATTAATCGCAAACACAATAGCTACTTAAAGAGCACCTTTAAAATTTGTGCAAGTTTGCCATAAATATTAATTTTTTTTGAAGGGATGCAAATCTGCATACGTTGTGTCTTAACCTCTTTTCGAGGAAGCTTTGTGTTTATCAAGTTCGAAATTAAATTCCTTATCATTAACCAAAAACAAAGCGCAAATGTCGTCTTTTAGGGCTTTCCTTTCATAGTGTGGCGCGGCATAGAGTGTTTGTTTATTTTGGATGCGCACGTTCTTTACTTTTGAATGAGATATGAGAGTGTGAAGATTTCGGAGAACAAAATTGGGCCTATCATTGGTCTCATTGTGTGTGAACGACCCTAGTATATCAGGGATTTGAAACCATAAGAGCTTCAGGTAGAATTTGTTATTTTTATTAAGAAGTATGGTGTATAGGACGATTATATGTAGTTTAAAAAAGGCTTTAGCCAGCTAAGCATGAAACTTAATTATGATTAATATATGTTTTAGTAATTTTTATGTGCCTTATTGTTGCATTTAACAATGATTTATTAAACCAAATAATTTTCCTTTAAAGCCAAAGTTTCCAAAGATTTTTTACCGTAGAGAAAAATGATTTTTAAAAAAGCAAATAAGATTACGTGGTTATAAATAACTGGAATTATGAACTAATTGATATTGTAATTTCAGGTCTTTGAAATAATTTCATCAATAAATCTATATTCAAACCTGCTGTTGAAACTTGATGGTTCCTGGTATTGGGGGTTTGTATGTTCGCCAACTGATCTCGTGAACTTCCCGCTAATTCGGAAGTCAAGCTCAACCAAAGTGTCATGGTTGAGACACGTTGCCTGTGCGGATTGGTTCTTAAAGTTCTGTGTAGGAGGGAATTTTTACTCGGAATCATCTGGATTTAAAATATTTTTCTAATATATCCGTCAATTTTTAAACAATTTGATGAATTGATGTACTCACTAAGTTATGATAATCAATTTTACACCTTCTTTAGATAAAAATAACTGTGAGAAGTTAGGACACGGACAATTTGTACCAACCAATTAAGATTAAATAAAAGTACTTAAATTTTGAAGACAGCTATTGTGAAAACGTTCTTTAATAACTTTGGGTACCAGTATAATTTACATTTAATGTCCCCTCCCTTCCGTCGGCTTGCAGTCCCTGATATATTGATGAGAACTTTGCACATGTGTATAAAACAACTTATGAAATAATTACACAACCATGACATGACATTTTTAAACCAGGGACAGGTTTTAAGCTATTTTAATGCGTTAAAGAGTCATCATCTTTAGTTTTTTCTTATTTACAACCGTAAACTAAGTTTACAAACATAGGCTAAACATATCGGATTTTTCTCTTAAACACCTCCCTCTAGTTATTAGCGGTGGAGTTTCTTTGCCCAACAAGGCAATTTGGGACAAAAACGTCAACATATATTTCTTTTACAATTTAAAAACAAATTGAATTGCTAAATATTAGTCCCTATCTCTGATTTTGAATTCTTGTTTAAATTCTGGATATTTCTTGTTATTCAAAGATATAGGTATTTTAATGAAGGAAAATTTACCAAATTTGCTACTTGAGAAGTTAAATGTAATCTTTTACTTACCATAGTAACGGCTACGGCCCCCACAGGCCTCTAGGGGCAATTGAAAGGAAAGGGTCTAGTTAACCCAATTTTAGTTTGTAAAAGACGAGTTAAAAAATAAATTGGTTATTATTTTTTCCATTGGTGTTTTCTCACTCGGTACCCTTCCCAGAACCTATGAGAAGTTTGAATTTAGTGAAGTAGAACCATATATGTAAATCCAGTGCAGTGGTTAGCGAAATACTTTTGTACAAACAGATAGACAGACCAACATCTTGTTTTAAAAATATATCTATAATACAAAGTAGCTTGACGTCTGTCCGTCTGTCTGTCTGTCTGAAGCTTAAGATCTCAGTAACCGCTGAACCGATTGGGCTCAGCTCTTCAGGGATTATACCTACTGGTCCTGTGATGGTTTTAAGCTATTTTCCTGGGGAGATAGGACACCCCAACCCCCCTAAAAATAAAAAAATCCCCATTTCAAAATTTTTAAATTTTTATATTTTTGTAAAAACTTTAAAAACCACCTCCACAAATTTTTTTTTATACATTTTTTGTAAAATCTCAGAAACTGCTGAACAAATTGGGCTTTACTCTTCTGGGAATATACCTACTGGTCCTCTAGTGGTTTTAGGCTATTTTCTAGGAGGGTGGGACCTAAAAAACCAACCATCCTCTAAAAATAAAAAAATCCCCATTTCAAAATTTTTTATTTTTTTTATTTTTGTAATTGGGTTCGGGGAACCCCACTGCACCATGGCCCCATGAACCCCCCCCCCAAAAAAAAAAAAAAATTTCACATAAAAAATTTTTTGGGCTTTTTGTAACTTTTAAAAATTGACATCTTTAAAAAGTTGTCGCAATTAAAGGTATCAAATAAAATTTACAGAGGAGAGTTTTAAATTTTTGTGTATACGGTGAACAACCTGGGTTTAATTTTTACGAATTGAAATTTTTGTGCATACGGCGCACAACCTGGGTTTAATTTTACCAAAGAGTAATTCGGCAAAGAATAACTTTTTTGAAAATATAACTATAAAATTATTCTGGAGGGTTGACTTTCTATTACCTTGCATATTAATATTTTTCTTCAAAATTCATAGCTCGCTAAAGACATTTTATGGAGGTATGTTAATTTATGTTATTTTTAGAAAGCACTGTTACCACCAAATCAATACTGAAGAAACCTTTATTGACGGTACCTGCTAAAGATCCAGCTGTTACAAAGGACGATCAGAACAAGGAGAATACGTCTTCATTGCGGAGAAGCAATAGAAGCGCAGCAAAGTTGGCCAACGAGTCCATCATTCTGCAAAATAATGAAAATAAAAGGAGGTAACAATTTTCGCCCTTCTATTTTATGGAAGTTTCATATCGGATTGTTATACGCTGATTTATTTGAAATTTAGACCTTGGGCAGGTTTGAGACTATTTATCTTTCAACCTTGTACTAATGGGAATACTAAGCCCCTAGATATAATAAGCCGATTTTTAAGTTCTTCTTTATTCCGAACAAAAATATCAAAAGGTTAAAGTTAACTTATTCCCCCTTTATTCAATACTTTAATGCAATAAGGACAATTCTATATCAATATCAAGCAAATGAAAAAAAAAACTGTTTTGATAAGCATATAGCAATATGAACCTACATGAAGAAAATATATCTTGGCAAATTATCCTAGCTACAATATTAAGTAAAGCAGGTTTTTTGCCTGAAGCTTAAAATCTTAGAAACTGCTTGTCCAAATGGGTTAAACTTTTCAACCCTTAACAGTCGGGCCCCTTGCCGCACCTTTATCGGTCGGGGGGGGGGGGGGGGGGGGCGTTCAACGTTCATGAGATAGAAAAAAACGGAAGAGGGGGGGGGGGGGCGCGTTCAATGCAAGAGGCAAGAGGCGAGGCAACTAGTATTATACAAAGATCTATTAAATTACTGACACCTAACTTAGTTACGCAGACTGACTGACGAATAAAATCTAGTTATAGAAAAGCTGCTTTTTAAAATAGGGTATTTTTGTTAAGCTTGTACTAAACATACTTATATTTTACAACAATGCAAAGTGGGCCAGAATTGGCCAAAACGGTTCAAAATTCAATAACTCAAAAACTATTGGTTTTAGAGAAAAAATTGTAAACATGAAATGTCTATCTATGCAAAAACTAAAAGTTTGCTTATTTGTGTATACTCAGTTTTGGGGAATTTTCGCGGATTTTTTTTCAATTACTACTAAACTTCATTTTAGAGTTTCAATATCAAAAGAACAATTTCATATTTTTTAATTATAAGCAACTTTGCTTTTATGTACAATTAATCTCTGACCACTCCTTCATGTGGTTTTGGTGTATTTTTCGCGGATTTTTTTAAATTACCACCAAACTTCATTTTACAGTTTCAACACCAAAAGAACAATTTCATATTTTTAAATTTTAAGCAACTTTGCTTTTATGTATAATTAACCTCTGACCACTCCTTCATGTGGTTTTGGTGTATTTTTCGCGGATTTTTTTTTTAAATTACTAGGGGGCACTTTGCTTTAGGGGGGGGCATCCTACCAAACTTCATTTTACAGTTTCAACACCAAAAGAACAATTTCATATTTTTAAATTTTAAGCAACTTTACTCTTATGTACAATTCACCTCTAACCACTCCTTCATGTGGTTTTGGTGTATTTTTCGCGGGTTTTTTTAACCTACAGAACTTCATTTCACAATTATTGGTTGAAACGTTTGAACACTCAACTCAATGAAACAACTAATCAAAATTAACTAAAGCCCCCTAAAGTTGAAAAGCCAAGGAATTTGGTGTATTTTTAGCGGGTTTTTTTAACCTACAGAACTTCATTTTACAATTATTGGTTGAAACGTTTGAACACTCAACTCAATGAAACAACTAATCAAAATTAACTAAAGCCCCCTAAAGTTGAAAAGCCAAGGAATTAGAAAACATTTTTATAAAACTATGGGGACTTTTGTATTAAACACACTGTCCCCTCTCACTCTCTCTGGAAAAAGCAGTATAGTAGTTTGGGAGGGAGGGGGCATTGGGCTGTTTATTACTTTAGTCCCCAAAGTCTTATAATAACTTTTTCTTATTCATTGACTTGACAACTTTGGGGACTTATTATTAAATTTTGATTGTTTGGTTCTGAAAGTTGAGTGTCCAAACATTTTAACCAATAATTGTAATCTACAGAAGGGGTAATTTTGTGTATCATCATTGGGGATGTACATCAAATTATTGGCCATTGTCTAATCCCTTTTGACTTCTAAATAGTAGTATAGCTATGCATAAGCAACAATTGTTAAAGGCTAAGCTTTTCTATAATTCCGGTCGTTCTATCCGTTTGTCCGTTCAAAACGTATAGCTCCTTTTAATAATTGAGACAAGTTATAATTGTCCAATCAAACTTTTCATAATAATTCCAACAGTAGGGTATTATCTAAGAATCTTAGTATTCAATGCGTTTTTACTTCATAAAGATGCATGGTTTTCATTCTTGTTCAAGGGCGTGTAAACATTTTTAACTGGGGAGGGGGGAAATACCCAGTTTGAAAAAACTAGACTGAGGAACATTAATAACAAGGATGACAAACTCCATAATAATCAATATAAATATCTTCACAACTAATTATATAATATTATTATTTTATTTTATCCAGGGATCACAGGGGATAAGACAATGGACGGTATATTGATAATGATAATAAATTAACAAAGTTCGGGGGGAGGGAATAGGAATGTTAAATACACAAATACCAAAAGTTTTAAACTTATGCTTATTTATTCGCTGGATTAAAAACTTTGGGTACCTTTATTAAATTTGAGTTCTATAAAAGCTTCTAAATGTTTCAACTAATGGGTAATTTTAATCTACAGAAATGTTAATCTTGTTTGTCTTATCCATTAAGATCCCTGACAAATTTAACCAGGTTGAATAACATTATTAATAAGAAATTTGGGACCCTCAACAAAATTCAATGAATGGTTTTGAGCCAACAAATAATACAACGGGGTTAGAAAGCTTTGGGTACCAGTATAAGGGGGGGGGGGGAAGTTCTGACACATATGCGTAAACCTGGTGTATAGGCTTTATCTTTGGACTGACTGGATAGGTTATTAGGGATAAAATCATTCTTATATGATGAATTTCCCCCAGATTTAAGATTTTTTGGATAGGCCTCCAGGTTCCGGAGCTCCAGGCCTCCAGGTGGTCTCTGTACAGGTAAAAATTAAAAATAAGATTTTTTTTGAAGAGTTAGAGGTTAATTTCTAAAACAAAATATGCTTCTTTTTGATTGTTATTCACATATTTGAAGAAAAAACATACATATTTTGTCTCATAAGCTGACATCTAACTCTTAAAATTTTTTTTTCTTTTCATTTTTACCTGTACAGAGACAACCTGGAACCTTTATGGTTTAATGGTCCCTTCCTCTCTGTGTTTGCTTAAAAAACGTTTAAGTAATGATGCCCTACTCTCACTATTAGTGTCATGTATCAGACATAGCAGCAGAAGGTAACATTTTTAACGTCATTAGTATAACATGGTGTAACAAGAATCGAACACACAGGTATGCTATAATTTACGCTAATACGACAGGTTTTTAATATAAAGCTTTACAAATGGTAATATTCGTTTGTCCAACCGTTTCAGAGAGCTTCGCTTTATGGATGTTGTCATTCTTGTTAACATAAAATTAGTTATTTCTGCACTATTTCAGGACATTATACAAGGACGTCAATGCTTTTTTTATGGGGAAGGGGGATAAGGAGAAAGAAAGAGAGAGTGATAGAGAGAGAAAGAGAGGGAGAAAGAAAGAGAGAGAGAAAGAGAGAGAGAGAAAGAGAGAGAGAGAAAGAGAGAAAGAGAGAGAGAGAGAGAGAGAGAGAGAGAGAGAGAGAGAAAGAAAGAAAGAGAGAGAAAGAGAGAAAGAGAGAAAGAGAGAGAGAGAGAGAGAGAGAGAAGAAAGAAAGAGAGAGAGAGAGAAGGAGAGAGAGTGAGACAGGCAGAGAGAGAGAGGGGGAGTGAGATAGGGAGAGAGAGAGAGAAAAAATGAGAGTATACAAAATTGTCACATATACACATACTAGAAATGCCTGGATGTACCATCCAGGTTTAGATAAATTAGTGAAAATTATTGTTTCCTTCTGTTATAATACATTATTGATATTGCATCTTTTAGTTATTCTTTCATAGCTTAGTGGTATGATATGAGAGAATGGGGTATGAAGAATCAGTGGTTCAATCTTGTTGTCAAGATAAACATTTTTATTTCCTTTAAAAAATATTGAATTTTTTATTAAATAAATAGAATAAAACTAAAACTAATTTTGAAAAGTCACTTAAAATCTTTAAAAAAGCAATTTAAAAAAAAATGTTGCCAAGCCTCGAACCGGCTTCCTTGGCCCTAAATATTCTAAAGAATATTATTTTTATGACATTGTAAACAATATCGGTAATTAATAAAATAAAACTAATTTTGAAGTCCCTTAATATCTTTAAAAAGGTAATTAAAAAAAATTATCGCCAAGCCTCGAACCGACTTCCATGGCCCTAAATATTTAAAGAATACTTTATACAGGGCGACCACTGCATACTATATATACTATTTATACTATATAGGATGAATTTAGATACTATATCATACTATTTGACCAAAATTTACTATATAT